>NC_138577.1:87234686-87834686 GCF_964289735.1 Phaethon aethereus | reverse complement strand
ACATGTCCTGTGAGCAGTGGCTGAGGACACTGGGTTTGCCTAGTTTGGAGAAAAGGAGGGTGTCCTGATTGCTCTCTATGGCTTCTTGATGAAGTGAAGTGGAGAGCGACGTGCTGATCTCTTCTCCCTGGTGTCCAGTGACAGGAGGCATGGGAATGGTTCAAAGCTGTGCCGGAGGAGGTTTAGACTTGACATTAGGAATAATTTCTTTACTGAGAAGGTGGTCAAACACTAGAACTAGAGAGGTGGTCAATGCCCCATGCCTGTCAGTCTTTAAGGTAATTGGACAATGCCCTTAATAGTATGCTTTAACTTTTGGTCAGTCCTGAAATGGTCAGTCAGTTGGACTAGATGATCTCCTCTCCTCTCCTCTCCTCTCCTCTCCTCTCCTCTCCTCTCCTCTCCTCTCCTCTCCTCTCCTCTCCTCTCCTCTCCTCTCCTCTCCTCTCCTCTCCTCTCCTCTCCTCTCCTCTCCTCTCCTCTCCTCTCCTCTCCTCTCCTCTCCTCTCCTCTCCTCTCCTCTCCTCTCCTCTCCTCTCCTCTCCTCTCCTCTCCTCTCCTCTCCTCTCCTCTCCTCTCCTCTCCTCTCCTCTCCTCTCCTCTCCTCTCCTCTCCTCTCCTCTCCTCTCCTCTCCTCTCCTCTCCTCTCCTCTCCTCTCCTCTCCTCTCCTCTCCTCTCCTCTCCTCTCCTCTCCCAATTGGCTGCTGTAATTCATACTTGAATTAATTGCTCAAGATAAGGTGGCTGCATCTAAGGGGCACCCCAGACACTTTGCATTGCTCTTGCAGTGTTCCCACCTGGCTGCTCACAGTGGAGGTCAGGGCATGGAGGAAGGTCTCAGACAGCATATTCAGCATCTGTAACACCCCTTTCTTTTCTGTCACACAACATTTTGAATGTGAAACCTTTTTGGAGCACGTGGTTTGGCCCCTGCATGGATAGATACAAAGATGTGGCAATTCCAAGCTTGTCTATTGGCCTTTGGAGACCCTGTTACTTGAGGTGGGATAAAACAGCTTCCAGGCTCTTCCACTCTTTATAAGGAACGATCTAAACCGAGATTTGTGATTTACATGAACCAAGCTGAATGTGGAAGGACTGGAGAACCTTGGCCAACACATGTTTAATGGAAGCTCTATGACATTAAACCACAGATGTATGTAATAGATTTTGCAGTGTCACAACAGGCTACATCCCAATAAACCACCTGAACACACAAATACATGACAGCTAGCTTGGTTTACATTTTTAATGTATTTCCTTGTGTGAGGCTTGGAAAAACCTCCTTCTCATCCATTACCACAGGCTACTTGTGTATCATGAAAGAGAAAACCATAAAAGAAAGGCAGGCCAGAGGAATCCCACGAGTCCATCCATTTACACCCAATTCGAGGTGTCAGCACCTGTACTGCCGCTGCTGTTCCTTGGACCGTGTCCATGAAACAAACACCCTTCTGCAAGTAACACAAGGGCAGTGGGGATGGCTTGCTTTGGACGTGTCGGTTGCAGTGTTGGGCACAACCTTTGATGGTGTCGGTGTCCTTTTCCACCTGTACCTCGAGCGAGACAGAACAAGTGTGAAACACTTTGGAGCAGGTGTTAGAAAAAGTGGGAATAACGCAGCAGTTTCAGAAGAAATGCTGGAATGGGAATATGCTGCTGAGCTCTCCATCTGGCGAGGAGACCCAGAACCACCCTTTCCTCCTGAGCTGCAGGAAGAACAGGGGAGTGTGCGTTTGAGGGCTTGTAGAAGACAAATTTTAGCTTGCTTCTAAATGCCTCCATATGTTTTTATTTGTGTTGTATGTTTTCCTCTTGGCTGTACTGGAGCTCTTTTGTTTTATATTGGCACGTCCCAGAACATTTTTAAGTTATAAAAATCTTACTTATCTCAGGGCTGCACAAGTGAGCTATGACTCTTTCCCCTCCCTGGGTTTTTATTAAGCTTGGAGGGACTAATTCCCTATTGCTCCGCACCTTGTGTAGGCCTTTATAGTGATGCCAAATGGGTGTAAAATGCTGGCTAAAACTACAGGACATGCCTCTGACTGATTGAGCTTGAGGTCTGGGATCACACACCAGAAATTTGTGTCCAAGCCTTACATCTCCAGTGTGGGTTGAGCCTCTCCAGATGGCAGGTGATATTCCAGGTGTTAAGAAGCCTTAACGTCTCTGTAGGAAGATGCTGACAAGCATTCTGTACAATCCTTTAAATTAGGAGAGATCATACACCGACACACACATATGTATGTATATATACAATTTCTTACTTTTTAAGTCAAAGAGATTATATATGTATATGATCTTTTCTACATATATACATATATATGAGGTGTTTTAAATGACAGACTTTTAGGAAAAAAAAAAGTCTACTGTTACAGAACAAGAACTTAATTTTTATGAAAATGATGCTATCTGAAAGCGGTTTAGCTTGCTGCCTGTGCTGGCTGTGAGCCTCGGGCAGAAGGGGCAGGGGAAACGCCGTGTGCGAGCAGTGTAAAGCTAGGACCTCGGGTACCAGGAGGGGGGTGTTCGCAAACAGTTTAACTCTTTGTCCAGAAGGAATGGCAATACACCATCTCCCAGCAATGGCAATTGACTTGCTCTAGTTGGACATGAGTCCTGGCAATTTTTGATGGCCAGGGAATACCATGCAGAGTACAAGGGCTCGGATCTTGAGGACCGGCCAATGCTCCCAGAGGGCCAGAGCTCAAACATCAGTTTCACATTTTAAGGGTCCAAGAGACATCTGGGTGGGGTTGGAGCGTGGGATAAGCTGCCCATGTTGACATAGCCATTACTCATTATAACCATGTTGACATAGAAATTACCGAAGTTCAGCTTTGGTAATTTCAAACCCGCATTGCAGCGGCTGTGTAGTGGGAGGAACAATAGAGAACTGGACTCAGTATACAATGCATTTTAATAACATTCTTCATATGGTTTGATTTCTAAAGAATCTCTCATCAGCCTGTTTCTGCATTTTTCTGACAGTCACCACAAACATTGGCATGAGACTGACTTAGAATGGAAAATATTAGCAGGAAAAATGGTTTTTCTCAATATATTGAACGCACTGCCAAAATCCCTTTGCAATCCACCTGCAGTCTGAAGACGTACTCTTTAGAATAACCAGAGTTAAAGAACCAAGTATGGACTTTATCTACACCTTATGTGCTAACCCTCCCCGCCCAAGACAAGGAAATAATTTTTAAATCATAATCAAACTGATACTCATAATATAAATTACTAATGACATTCTATGATAAAATTCCTCTGTGTAAACCTCTGGGATAACTGTAATGGATGGTGATAGACTCTGGTCTTCAAATAAATTTACAGTTTCTGTTAGAAAACTTATCCTTGTGGCCTTCTGATGAGCAACTCTTTTGACCTGGTATCAAACCACATCTCTCATCTCAGAGACTCTTCAGTGTAAGGTCTCTACTCTTGTGCACTTCTTGAATAATAATTTACCACATAAGCTTCAAAGTAAAAAAATTCCCACTTCTCCTAATTTGATCATTTATGCATCTAGTAGCTGAGATACAAACATCTTGGTGTCATAACCTTTGGAAAAGTAAAAAAAGAAAAACCCGAAGCTGACTTACAGTAACCAAAATTGTTTTTTTCCCATTCTTTATAAATAAGACAAATTGGGTACTGATAGCTTGTAAACATTAGCATGCTCTGGCAAAACCAATTTAATATGAAGCACAATGTTGAATAATAACTGTCTTGATAGTAACACCAGGAAAAGACATAATTTTTCTGGGTGTCATATTTACCACAGTCAAATCCCTATTCATCCCTCACTCAGGCAAGACTACATTGAACAGGAATTCTCTCTGAATTGGAGAAAGAGGGATTTGGCCATACGTAGAAAGTTATTTTCCACCCTTCATGAACTCAAACTCTGATAAAAAAAGAAGTAATCATAATTTTTCAGCAAATTAACCCTAAGTTTATTAAAACCATTCAGTCTGATAATCTATATTGTCAAGTTACGTTTAATACTTATTATGAGATTAAACATAACTAAAATATCTCTAGTTTGAGGAAATATCTTCAAACTCCAGTCATAAAAGAACTACATTCAGATTAATTGATGGTGAGATCGTTTAGTGTCTAACAGCAAAGAAGAAACCTCAGACTAAATTTATTAGTACTGGGTGAAATCTTGAGGTCATGACCTACTCTTTGCAATCACTCCCCTGAATGTAAGTACTGACTAAAAAAAATTAATAACTTCAAGATTTAATCTGATGTTATTAAAGTTTTTGTTGATTGTTTACTGTGTCTGAACAGCTTATGTAAATACTCTAAGCTGTTGCATTGTCTGTAATTACCGTGCAATAGATGAGGTTACAGGCTAGTTAAAAGCATGTGTCTTGATTATAAAAGAAAAGGAATCATTGCAACTTTATGTCAAAAGTTCTATAAAAATAAATGTATCAAAATATAATTAAACATCTCAATTTTTAGAGCCAAATATTAAAATCCTGTTAAAATCCTAAATATGCAATAACTAACAAGTAATTTTGAAATACATAATTTTCCTCTACATTTTAATACATTTAACAACCAAAAATTGCAGTACAGCAATTATGTCTGTGGCACAGACGTAATCACAGCCACAGATGCTTTGAGATGTACCTGCTCTGGTGTGGACCTATTCACGGCCACAGATGTTTTGGGGTGTCCTGCTCCCACGTGGACCCATCCAAAGGTCACAGTCCCTTCGACTTGAGTTCGCAGTGGAGTTCCACCCTGTCCAGTGCAGCAGCACAGAATCAGCAGTGATGCCGCGGCCATCTGCCAGCCCAGGCTCATCGCCATGGCTGTTATCAAAATCTCACAAGCAAGCCCCATGGCAAGCACAGGAGCCTGACAATTAACAGCTAAGCGGCAAAAAAAGCGATAAACTCAATCTAGCACATTCCCATCAAACCTGTTGTTATGTTGAACCCTTCGAGCCCCATGTTGGGTGGCAAAAAAGACTGTTGTGGTTTAGCCCCAGCCAGCAACTGATCCCCACGCAGCCGCTCGCTCACTCCCCCATGGTGGGATGGGGGTGAGAATTGGAAGAGTAAAAGTGAGAAAACTCATGGTTTGAGATAAAGACAGTTTAATAAGGAAAGTGAAAGCTGCACATGCAAGCAGAGCAAAACAAGGAATTCACTCACCACTTCCCATGGGCAGGCAGGGGTTCAGCCACCTCCAGGAGAGCAGGGTTCCATCCCATGTAATGGTGACTTGGGAAGACACATGCCATCACTCTGAATGTCCTGCCCATCCTCCTTCCTCCCCCCCTTGATATACTGAGCATGATGTCATGTGGTGTGGAATATTATATAGAATGATAGAATAGTTTGGGTTGCAAGGAACCTTTAAAAGTCATCTAGTCCAGCCCCCGTATCCCTTGGGTCAGTTGGGGTCAGCTGCCCCAGCTGTGCCCCCTCCCAACTGTTTATGCCCCCCCCAGGCTCCTTGCTGGTGGGGTGGGGTGAGGAGCAGAAAAGGCCTTGACTCTGTGCAAGCACTGCTCAGCAATAACGAAACCATCCCTGTGTTATCAACACTGTTTCCAGCACCAATCCAAAACACAGCCCCATACCAGCTACCGTGAAGAAAATTAACTCTATCCCAGCCAAAACCAGCACTCAAGCCAAGAGGCTGCTAACACGTCCTACAGAAGACTAGCTAATGTTTATGAAAAAAGTACAGAGAAAACATCACAGTACGTCTTTGCAAGCAACTGTTTACATGAAAACAGTATTGGCACATTTGGCCTGACACAAAGAGTAGCAGTATATGATTTGATGCAAATACAAAGTTATTGGAATGGGCCAGAAATTCGACAGAAAAGGCTTTGTGCATATCTTGATAAAGATTGTTTTTCCAGACACCTAGTACAACAAGTACAATTATTGGTAACATTCATATTTCCTTTTATTGACAAATACCAGAGTTATTAAAATAGTGTTTAGTAGTCTGCTGAGGGTCTGTCATTCTACTCACATACCAAAGGAGTGAAACGAAAATTATTTGTGAAGAAAATCATTACTTCTCTGCCACAGATTGGTGATTATATTCATTGTAGGAACTGATGTCATGTTGTGCTGTCGAGTGACTTTTCATGTTACCCAACAGCTTTTCTACCTGGCTCAAGAATGCTCTCCAGAGGTTGGCCCAGAAGGAGAACCTGAATACTTCTCTCTTCCTCTCAAACCATGAGCATCAGAACATCTATGGCAGGACCTGTACGTACAGTCATGGAGAACTCCTTGCAGCAGAACAAGTGGATAAGGAAAGACCTGCAGATTTCCAGGTGATCGTCTCCTGTAAGTGGTAATGCTGCTCACGCCTGGTGCTGCAACTTGTGGTCCACAGGTAGAAGTTTCTTCCCCTTAATAACTGACAGTGCAACATCTCCTGGTCTGTTTTAGTGCCAGATAATGTTGCTTAGTTTGAATAACCACTGGCAGGATTTAAGAGCTCTTAGTTTTGGTGAGCATCAAACAAGCTAATACTGGTCTTTATTTTTTCTTAGAAACACTTGAAAAACAACTACTGCCATGATCACAAGGGAATAGTGATCCTTCTCCATAAATTCAATTTGTTCATAACCTTTTGACACAGATCATAAATAACCTTCATATATTTCACATACACAGACATACGTAATAAATTACATGAACAACGTATATAAATATTTACTTTACAAAAATACCAATTAAATATAAAATGCCATATGAACAACTCATCTATGAGCAAATGGTTAATTCCCTGTGCCAATCGATAGCTGGATTACATGCCCCCCTGCTCCTTTTGCTATGCCATTCTAATGGTTGCAGGTACAAAGTGGTAGCAAAGAAAATATTAATCAATTGGCAGTGGGGGTCTTTCAGCAAAGGTTACTCCAGAGACAAAGGAAAGGGGAGGCTGGGTTCCAGCTCCGGGAAAGGCTTGTATGATTTTCTGGAGCAGGCTATGAAGTTTGGGGAAAAAAAAAAACCAACAAAAAAGAAGCCATTTTTATTTCTGAAATTGTTCTCAGTGAGTTTATTTAATATGTTTTATTTGCACACATGATTAGAATGATAACAGTAGCAAAAAACCTAAAAGAGTGTGCCAGAGTTCCAAAGTGCTAAACCAGAAAATGTTTATGGGAGAAAACAGTTGCTCTTCCTCAGCTTAATACCTAAAACCCAGGTATCCTACAGGACTTGGAAACAGAATACCAGCTTGGCTTTCTAATTTTTTCCCAAATTCTTCTTTGTGCTTTAAAACCTGGAAAAGATAACCTATCTGATAAATCGCATGCTTTATTTTTTAAATAATATAATAAAAACTGTTGATGACATATAGGGTAGAAAAATAACTTAAAGTGGTATATGTAAGAAAGTACTGAAGTTTATTACCTGTTTCAATGTTAGCACAATTTTTGCTGAAGATTGAGGGAAAGAAAAATGTTTAAATTCATAGAGTATTTAATTTTGTTTTTTATTTTAAAAAACCCCAAATTAAATTTATACCTTCCAAATATAATGATGCTGATTTGCACTTTCAAAGAAAAAAAAAAAAGGATTGTTAAGCAATGGGAATCAGAGAACTGTTCCCACTGCTGGGAATGTCCATAGTACTTTTTTTTGTCTTTATTGAGCATGCAGCTTTTTCAACGAGAAACTGTCAGTTTGTCCTATTACCATGAGATAACACAGGGCCGGACAATGGCTAGATCAAATGGACAGACAAAAAAGGATGAGAGCCATGGAAACTCTCTGCTTCTTGCACACTTTATAGGTGGCCACGATCGTGACCTAGAAAGTGCAAGAGCAAAACGGGCAAAGAGCAGACAGCCTTCTTCCCAGGCACAAGGTAAGAAGACCTGATGGATAAAAGGATGTTGCAAACTCAAACACATCCTTTTGAAACAATGACCAAACCCACCCATCCATTTTAATTAAAAGAGACCAAACTTCCTGGTGACACTGCTGCAGGTTTGGTATTACCCGCAGTAATCCAACCGCCACTGCTGGGTTGTGGAAACCTGAGGAGGGGTCTGAGCTGCAAGTAACGTTACGAGTTGCTGTGGACCAGAGGAAGGTGAGAAGGAAAACTCTTTAGGGCTATTAATCAAAAGAGTGGCCTTTTGCTAATGCCTATTTAATTGAGAAGGACACTATTTAGTAGTGACTAACCCTTTTGCAGCAGCAACTAGTTAACATAATGTCAAGTAGAGGAAGTGATGGTAGAACAAGGTATCCTCCTTAACTAAATAATAAAATATAGAATCACAGACCAGTTTGGGCTGAAGGGACCTTTCCAGGCCACCCAGTCCAGCCCCCGGCCATGAGCAGGGACATCCCCAACCAGAGCAGGTTGCCCAGAGCCCCGTCCAGCCTGACCTGGGGGGTTCCCAGGGACGGGGCATCCACCACCTCTCTGGGCAACCTGGGCCAGGGCTTCCCCACCCTCCTCGTGAAAAATGTCTTCATTAGATCTCGTCTAAACCCGCCCCCTTCTAGTTTAAACCCAGCGGCCCTTGTGCTGTCGCTCCCGGCCCCGCTAACAAGCCCATCCCCACCTTTCCTACAGGCCCCTCTCAGCCCTGGCAGCTGCAGGAAGGTCTCCCCGGAGCCTTCTCTGCTCCAGGCTGAGCCCCCCCAGCTCTCCCGGCCTGTCCTCCCGGCAGAGCTGTTCCAGCCCTCGGAGCGTTGCTGGGGCCTCCTCTGGCCCCGCTCCAGCAGCTCCATGTCTCTCCTGTGCCGAGGGCTCCGGAGCTGGACGCGGCCCTGCGGGGGGGTCTCCCCGGAGCGGGGCAGAGGGGCAGAACCCCCTCCCTCGCCCCGCTGGCCACGCGGCTTTGGGGGCAGCCCGCGACACGGGTGGCTTCTGGGCTGCCAGCGCACGTTGCCGGCTCCTGTCCAGCTTTTCACCCACCGGGACCCCCAAGTCCTTCTCCATGGGGCTGCTCTCCATCCCTCATCCCCAGCCTGTGCTGGTACTGGGGGTTGCCCCGACCCAGGGGCAGGACCCTGCACTTGGCCTTGGTGAACCTCATGAGATTCACATGGGCCCCTTCCTCAACCTTGTCCAAGTCCCTCTGGATGGCATCCCGTCCCTCAGGCGTGTCAACTGCACCACTTAGCTTGGGGTCATAATAATATAAGGCATAGAACTGCAAACAGTGAAATAGGAAATAAATCTGCAATCAATACACTTGAAACTATTACATGGGTCTACCACAGATTTAACTGTGATTACTTAATCTCATTTGGGTCTACTTTTCCATGGAACTTTCGGTTTAAAACTAAAGGAGGACCATTTATGTGGAGTAAGATGGCCATAACTCCTATGCCTTCATGTTTCCACTGAAGCAGTTGGAAACAATCCTGCTTCAGCTTCATTTGTTTTAATTTGAGATTAGGAAAGTATAAAGTTAAGGTGGGACCTCAAGAACTCAAAGATATTTCAGAGCTGAAGCTCTGCCAGGTAACATAAATAGATTAGAACATACACTGACAGGCCAGGAGCGGTTAAGAATAAAAGATCAAAGAAGCTATGAGAAATAAAAATAGCCAGAGATCTCTAGAACAGATACCATATTATTAAATTAATTACCAGTGCAAGAGGTACATGTGTAGACAGCACCATGTGCTAAAGAGAGGGGACAGCGAGGCTGGATGTTGAATTTCTCTCCCTTTGTTTCTTCCTTTCTCCACTTCATTAATCCCAATGTCAAAGGAGGGCTGTTTTCCGACCATACATTGCACTGAAGTTTTATCTTGTTAATGGCAATTCTGCAAATCCATCTGGGATGCTGCAGCATAATTCAGTGGATTATGCTTTCAAATAAAGTTTCCAGACACTACCCTCTATTTTCTTTTTCATATTTTCACCCCATTATCTTAGTTGATGATCTTACAGTGGTTGTGATTAAAGATTTAAAATTAACACCAGTTAACACACTACAGTGTCTGAAATACTAAGCACGTTTTCTCCAATAAGATAGATACATCAGGATAAATATTTTACTGACAAAGTCAGTAATTTTATTTTTCCATGATTACTCTTAAAAGCCCTCAAATATTTATAGATTTTTATTACATATCCTCATTGTCAACACTTACTAATACTCAGAACTTAACCTTTTTCTAGTGAATTACCTCCCCCACTCTTTTAATGTATTTTTGTTTCTAAATTCCCTTCCAAGGTCACTTTTCACAGAAAATAAAAATGTGGCCTTAACAGGCTGATGCATGGCATGAAAATGATGGAGCAATTTGAGGAATTCGGTAATAGCAAATTACCAGGACTGTATGGTCTCCCATCAGATTTCTGAAGCTAGAAAATTATTAAGTACAGTATGTATAGATGGGAATATGCATTGGCTTTTCAAGACAGTAATAATATTATATAACATTCCCTATCCCTCTCCTTAGTGATTGAAAAGAATGAATACTGTTAACTTCAGGGTTTTGAGATTCTTTTAAAAAATGGTGTGAAATTCCAGATTAATTTTGGTGCTGGAAAAACCGTTGAGTTCTTCTAAAGGAGATAATAACGCAGGACTTGGGGGAGAATAACCTGCAAGGACCAAAGCAATGACCAAAGCAATTCTGCAAACAGGAGCTGAATTAGGGCAAAACAGGTAAAAGTGAGCAAGGAATAGGCAACCCCTGGTCTTTCCAAAATCTTATGATAAGAATAATCTAAAGAGAGTGTTTAAGGAAATAGACAGCTGCGTAGGAAGGAATGGACTTCCATCATGGAATAAACTGGGTATTATTTTATTATTTTATTATTTGTAGATCCTCTCCCCCCAGCATGAAGGTGAATTAAAATTGTACTAGCAAATGCTTAGGATGGATAATCACCTCTGCTGTGTTTCTCTGGACATGTCCATACAGCTGACTGCGAAGGAGAAGGTAAGAGCAGTAAGAGCTATTGGCAATAAGTTGCTTTGTGGGGCTGTAAAACTAATTTGGCCAGTGGTAGGCTATTGGGGCAACTGAGATGGTTGCTGAGTTCTGACTGTCTGTGCCAACTCCTTTCAGGGTCCCACACTACACAGCAACCTGTCTGGCTGTCCATGCCCGGGCTGGAGCTGTGTCTGTTCCTGATACCAAGCTTGACTCTCCTGATTTGTCCTGTAGGAGCTGGTTACAGAGCTTACAAGGATGTCAGTAGTGCCAGTGGAGATCCATGCAAGATCTGCTTGTGAGGAGCAGTGAACTAGCTTGTGTTCAGGCAATCCCATCTTTAAAAGAGTAGCAGTAACTCAACCAGCAATTAAATAAATGGTTTTGGTGCTCTAAACCTGTAAACAATACAGGCGTTAGTGTCTTATTGTCATACTAATCACATCTTATTGGGTGTAGGAGCACATCCGGGTTCATTCACCTCACTTTGGGAAGGACATCTTTGTCGCTCGGGTGACACAGCTTGGACATAGGATTTATATATTGTGTCGGATTGCAAAGCCAGTGGTTAGACCTTGGTCTGAGGCTGACTCACCTTGGATTCACTCAAAGTCTATAAAAGAGAAGACTAGTTGAGTGGAGGTAGGTGAATGACAAAGGGCATCCCCTATGCTCTATGCAGACCCACAGACCAAAAATAGAAGGGCACATGGCTGGACAGAAATAAAGATTAATGCTTCTATCTGGCTTGAAATCAAATGGTGGAAACCAGCGCCATTCAGTTAAATATTTTGACTGGATTTTTGAAAAGGATTGCATTAGTTTATTGTTATTATTCACTGTAGCTACTCATATAAACAGATAAATGTGTGACTCTTTAAGCCAAATGCTCTTTTCTAACGTCAAAATTATACAACTGAGAGCAAAGTCTGGCTATCTAAAAGTAATCAAACCTAATGCTTCATGCTGTACAGTAACCTTTTTGCCTGAAGAGGTCAGGAAGGAAATATTTTCCCACACTAATGGATAAACTCAGGTTTATTTTTCAGCAGTTGACCTGTTCTTGAGGTACTTGCTCGTTAATGCTGGAGACACAACGTGCCACTGCCTAATTCTTTGTGGCAGAGGTGTTGCTACTCCAGTTAGGAGAAAATGTTTAACACACCAGAAAAGCGGGAACAGTTGTTCCCTTTCCTTCTCAAGGTACGGCTCAATCATCCAGTGGTCTGCCAACTTTCTTTCTACTTCCTTACACTTTCAGTCAATCACATGTAATTTTTAAGGTGTCCTGTAATTCTCTATGCCTGGGCTTTACCCTATTAAACCACAAGCAAGCATAAAAGTGATGCAGGGCACTGGGTAACGGCGGCTCTCCCACGTGTCGGTACAAAACTCGTCAAGTACACCTCTGCCTAATGAGAAAGCACAGGTGCTCTGACAAGCAAGAACCACAAATTAAAAAAAAAAAATTTCGCTATCCTGTCAAATACTGTGTGCATATCAAGGATCCTGAATGCAAAGCAGACTTAACAGCAATCACATTTTGAGTGGAATTCACTTCAATGTAACACCTTCTTCCTCTAAGGTTTTGAGTGTGGTATCTTAAAGAAGATCACACAAATTACTCATTCTGGGAACAAAGGCTCTTTTTTGAAAGCTGTCAGCTTGCTGACAGTTATGATGAGCATTTACTTCAGGCTTGTAAAACATATTAATCAAACTTGTTCCTATAGCTTCAGTCCAGGAAGGGTTACTGTTTCTTTTAGAGAAATGTTTTACATAAGTGAAGAGCTCTGAATACGTATACACCCTGAATTCAAACCCCATCTATTCCATTCATTTATTCGTAATGAATAAATACTAGTCTACACCAGTCTTAAGGAAGATTGAAGCAGTATATGGAAATCTGTTTATTACAAGACTATTTGCCAAAGACCTATGCACCATTCATTGAACCTTGAAAAACATTTGAAAATATGGGTTGCATTTGCAAACTTCAATGTATGACATGGAGAGCTGGCAAGCTGCCTGGTTTCTACTTAAAGGATTGTCATTCTGGGAAAAATAAATTTCTCTAACTAGACAAAAGTCAATGTTTTCATGTTTTACTGCAATCAAACTGATATGGCTGACAATTTAATGTCTCAACACTTAAAATATCTGTGGATAATCAGTTACCTCAATCAATCATAACTACAAGATTTCTCTATTTTCAAAGCCTGTATATGTATGACTGAGGTATTTAACAGTTTAGAGAAACTTCCCCATCCTTAATCCTTCATGATTTTTCTTGAGCCATGCAGTTCCTTTTCCCCAAATGCACGATTTTATAATTGCTGGGGGGGGAAAAAAAAAAAGTCCAACCCTACACTGTAATCAGATTTTGAAACCTTTGCGTTAATGTCCTGTTTTATTTAATTTTATGTATATTTTATAGTCTGCTTGCCTGTCAAAAAGATGTGGAAATGTGCTGGCATTCCAGCTGAAGACATCATTATGAGTGAGAAAATGCTCAAGGCTTTTTCAAAGTGGGTGCTGAAACATACGTTTCTCTTCTTTGACTCCAGGGGATGCCAACAGCTGCCCCAGCAGACAGGTATCGCAAGGTCAAAGGCTAGCAGAGCTGTGCACCTTCAGGATTTGACTGCCAGCAAAGTAGATGGGTAGTTTCTCAAGACTAATAATAAAAATAGCAACAATGATGAGAAGAAGGAGCTGACAACAAAAATGAAAAGGAACCTGCAAGAAGTGAATTCTGGGTAGCGCAACACTTGGCAGAGCTGATTTTAATATCTGACAGGTTGAGTTCACTAATCTTTGCTATTCATATTGACGTGAAACTTCATACAGTTTTAGAGATTTGTATCTATTAAGACATGCAGCAGTGTTCCTACAACATGGGAACAAGTTTGCCAGCGCCTGCCGTTCTTCTTCCTCCGTGATAAAAATTGATATGAACTGTTTTAAACGCCTAACAGATAATTACTCTCAACACTCAATAAGGAAAGCTACATCTTTAGAGCCTCCTTTATCTTTAAAAAATAATAAAAAAGCCCAAGCCCAAAATCCACCAACAAGAGAAAACAACATTCTTCCCCCCCACCTCCCCCCCTCTCTTTTGTTTCTTTGATTACTTGGAGCCTTGTAATCAAACTAAGCTTAGTTTCGGGACCCTTGGGGCAGTATCTCTTAGTTCCCTGTCAGGCTGCGTTGCAAAACAATCAATCTTGCTCTCGCGCTGGCTTGGTGGAAGTGCCACGACACAAGGAGTGCAATGCTTTGCTCTTGCTGTGAAGCTTCGATGACAAAAGTTTTTATCAGAAGCTGACTGTATTTAGGGTTATGAATATGCAATGACTCTCATTAGTATTGAAGCACAGGAGCACGGGCTGACATCCCCCGCCACTTTTAGCTGCTGCAGAGTTGCCTAATGAATTGTCTTGCTCTTTCACTCGCGCGGGCTTCGCTGTTACGGCTCCTCGTTCCAAGGGGAGTTGCCCAGTTTGAGAATACTATTGACGCCAGAAATTAATTGCCAAGAACCGCTCTTGATTTTGTTAAACAGCGTTGAGACAGTGTTTAAATTGTCAAAACAGAAAACCATTAAACTCTACAGGAGACAAAATCATCGCGAGCGAGAGGACTCGCATGTCCGTATGCATAGCCATGCACAACCACACAGGTGTGGCACAGGTATGTGTATGGTCTTGTAATCATACCGATGCGCACAAACATATATGCCTGTATCAGTGACGGGCCTCGGAATCCTGGCGTCCTGCTGATTTGTCTATTATTTTTCCAATCAGAATAAGTGGAGATAACGGACATGTCTCCAAATGGGCAGGACTCCAATATGTTGCTGTTTGATCAACCCTTTAACGCTCTTTCTTTTCCCTTTGGGATCCTGTCAAACATTTTTCAGCTCACACATCTGCAGTCTTTATGAATAAGTTACTGATAAGGACGTTTCCAGCAAATGATTAAGATATCTGGCTTGATTTTTTGTATTTGAGGAGATGTGTAAGGTTTCAGAAACAAGTGGAAATGACCCTTTTTTTTCCCAATTGGTTAAATTAAGTTTTTTTTTTCCCTATTCATCTGAAATTTCTTCTGACATAAAAGCAGCTTTTGTGGCTCTCTGCAGATTGTGAAGGATGGAGTGAATTGAAACAGATAATCTATTCCAAGAAGCGTAAGTAGCGTTCTGAAAGGTGTGCGTGTACTGCAAATAACAAAGGATATGAGGTTCTCCCAAGAAGATGTCAGCCCTGCACAGCTCTTTATCCATTTAATCAGTAATGGAAATGGTCCCAGTGCAAGGAAGGAGGATCTGTTTAATTTTTACTGCGATTTTTGGCACCATTGCTCTAACGTAAGCTTGGCTTACCTCTTGACCCAACCCCAGGAGTGCCTGTTCTCATCAGCTGGAGAAAAAATAAATGTAAAGAACATCTACATGTTGGGAGTATCAAATACAAGAGCAGTTTAAAATAAATGCAGTTCTGACAAAAGTGGCTCAAGTATCATACATCAAACACTTGTTACCTCTTTTGGCCTTAGTGATTGCACGTGACTAAGAAAAAGTGAGTGATAAAATCTGAAGAAAGATGAAACCAATCTGGGCCTTTTTAAAGATCATCAATCATTCTGCGCAGCCATGATATTATTAGTTCCAGTAAGCCTTGTTCTCCCATTTTATGGACATCATAAACCCTCCACCCCTAGACCAATGCTACCATGGGAAATCATTTTTATGGGCAGCATCTTAGTGTGGGCCAATCAGATCTAATCACATAACAAGCTACTGAATTATTCAACGTTCTCCCTAATTTTGCATTCTTCCTGCACTTTGCTGTCACTGCAGGGCTTTACAAGTATGTGTTTTTACAATATTTATTAAGAAGATAACCGTACGCAGGAATTTTGCTTTCTCTACGTCTTTCAATAATCGTTTGTTACCTTAGACTGTTGCAGTATATACATTATTATACAGAGAATATTTTTTCTAAAAGGAATAGCAATCCACAACGTGGCACTTGGCTTTAAACTCTTTCAGCTTTTAAAATACTGAACGTAAGGACAACAATAGTGAAACAATTGTGTTCAAATATAAAATATTCAGATTTACTGAGCAAACTGTAACCAGCATGTCTCTTAGCTGTTGCTATGAATACAGGGCTCACATTGTATATGAAAATATTTCAGTTTTAATTGCAAATCTGTGCAGAGATGATTTGGGGTCTGTAATTAGCACATAAATTCCAGACTTTGTGACTGCTGTGAAAACACACATTATTTATGGAACGATTATCTAAATATAATTCAGTTTTTTTTGCTTTCAACAACTACTGTAAAAGTCTGATTTAATAAAACGTGAAAAATTTCCTGTCTCTTGCACTTCTGTTTACATTATGAAGCATTCATTCCTCTGCACTGCCACTTCCCACTCGACCTGCAGTGGACTTTGCTTTCAGTGGCTCCATACTTCACTCACACCTTGGGGAGGTTTCTTCACAACCATAAAGTGGCAGGCACTTAATTTGTTTAAAATGAAAGCGTGGATTATGCAAATAGCTCTGAACTGCATGAACAGAGTGAGTTTATGTGACCTCCATGCTCGTGCTTTTCATCCAGGCTAGAAGAGGAAATAGATAGGAGCCCTGTCTGAGCTCGTTTTAAGCTACCATATGCAGATTTCCAGTTATCTGGGCAGGGTTACTGGAAGGACAAAGTGGTCTCTTGTTCCCACTCACTTATTGTAAACTGCAGGCTCAGCCACTTCTAGCTCCCATCAACACAGGGTGCAACAGGCACAAAATTTCTCTTAATTTCCACTGGAATTCTTCCTTACCAGCAATCCCATGCATTTTAAAAGATGATGTCTTGTGCAACCCATTTTGCAGCAATAATTTTTGAGACTGTCTTCCATTCTAGAGTTTAAAAACATATTTTCACGTCATATGGAAGCGAGCATTTCCCTTGCCGGTGTGACGTTTGTCTCTAGGTTAAGGGCTGGAGCTGCCGGTGAAAGGGCTGGGCACTGGGTATGCACAAATACTGCGAGAGCAGGCTAAATAATAAAACAGAGCTTGCAGTAAAAACAACAGCAAAAATCCGTAATATGAACTTAATTTACATCAGAATGCAACACACCTGAACATTTCTCCCTTCTTGCTTTTTTCACCATCCTCTTGGGTTGGTCTGTACATACTTCTGCTGTCTTTGAAGGCAAATCTTTCCCCACCCCCTCTCTGCACCCCAATTGCGAGACACCTATTGCCTTTCTGTCTATGGCTGCTCTGGCACCTCTGTGCAACGGCAACCTCGACAGCACCGCAAAAATAATCACAATAATCTCTAGCAGGGCTGCCTCCCCCTGCAGCAAAAGCTGTGCCTGCGGGAGCATCCCCCAGCCCATGCCGTGGGAAGAGAGAGGGTGGGCTGGACACCGTCTGAGTGCCAAAAATGTGCAATTTTTTTGCGTGAGGCTACCAGGATTTGCCCAGGCATGGGAGAGACACCTTGGTGTACGTCAGCCTGGTTGCTGGTGATGGAGCCAGGCAGGGCCCGTGCATGGTATACCTCGCAGCCCGGCCCCCGGGCATGAATTTTGATTTGAATGACGATATCAATGTCACGGCGCACACGTTCCAGGAAGGGAGTTACGAAGGGTAATTGAGAGATTCAGCGTGAAGCCACTGAAAGCTGTAATTTAAAGTTCCAGTACTACTATTACCTTTAAAATTTAAAGTGACAGAAGCCCAATTATGAACGGTTATTTTCTTAAATAAAATTGCTTTTTTTATCCTCTGCGAAGCACTGATTTCTGCCTAGCCGTTGCTGTCACCAGGACCTGTCTTTGCAGCTTCTTGTGTCAGGGAGATGCTGAGCCTGCTGCCCCAGTCGAGGGATGGACCAACAGGGCAGCGAGGCTGGGAGCCTTGCGGGGGATGGCAGAGCAGACCGCTTGGCAGGGACACCTGCAAGGGGACCAGCCTGCCCTCCTGGTAAAATTAGGCACAACTTCAGTATCTGAAGGAGACCCCAACCCTGCCCTCATAAAGTGGAAATGGCATCCAGTGACACAGGAGGCATGGAGTACTTTTTTAGCAAGGAAAAAAAAAAAGATGGGTGAGACTGGAGATCTTTTCTGGCAGACAAGTGGGTTAGGAATTACTGTCATTGCTTTCTTTTTAATGCAAAAATTTGCTCTTTGTTTATATGACAAACCTTAGCATGCAGTACAGCTTATCAGGCTGTCTACTTAAAGAATACAAAAAATTCTCCTGGTTATTTGCTTGACTGGTGCCACACCTAGATTCATTTCAAGTGAGTAGGTTATCTTTAAAACTTCATTGGGACAGGTTGCAGGAAAGCTACAGGACCCAAGTGCAGTGGTCTAACAATATTGACATATTTTTCTTAATGTCTGGCATGATGAGATGCCACAAGGACCTGAACTTTCATCTGAGAAAGGAGGTACAGCTTTGTGGGAACACATACAGTTTTAATACAGAATCTCTTTGAAAAGCGGCAGAGTTCTGCTGCCTTTCACACAAGGACTTCCAGTAGTGAGAGCAGCTTTTGGCTCGCGGGTAGCAGAAATGTGGTCTGGGAATTTAGGGAAGTAGAGCTGTCCTAAGAATATCAGCCAAAACATCCAATGCACGTACATACACAATTGAGATCAATCAGTTTTATTTTTTTTTCATGTTATTATCAATATGAATGAATTTTATTCTCAGATGCAGAACAACGAAGCCAGTGTTTTCAGGTGAGATCAGTGGCACGCAAATAACCTGCGCAGTCGCTAATAAATACCCGGGTAGAAAGTAAAGCAGAGCACTTTTTGCAAACCTGACAGAATCAATTATTTCCCCTTATAAGTGATACCAGCATATTAGGTCATTTTCCTAGCCACCTGTCAAGAAGCTGCACTCAAGACCATGACACACTGTTCTCACCTTCATGTTAAACAGAAGAATATGAGTTGTTTTCCATACACTGGTCATCAATAGCCTGAACAGTTTTTGTCTTTAATCCCCACATTTAACCAAAATGAGAGTGATCAGAAGAAAATATCTGAGAAATCCCTCAGACCACACCAGAGACCAGGAGGGGCGTAATGTAGAAGCAGAAGGATGTTCTCTTTGAAGGCACCTCTGAGGAGGCAGAAAATGACTGCAAGAGCAGAAGACAGGAATACACCCACCAACTCACAGAATAAACTCTGCTTGATAGTCAGGAGTATCCATGCCACAGAAGAAGGCTGTAGAGCAGAGCAGAGAGACAACCTGGTGACGTGGTGGATCTTTTCCCTGGCTACTCCTCACAGCAGAAATAGAGGCCACCAGTGACGCAGTTATTTAATTATGAATCGTAGACCATTGCCGGCGGCTGCTTTCTGCAGTGCTGGCAAACTCAGTTTTGGGGGTTCATCTGTTACCCGAATATTTGAAACAGGACACCATGCCTCTGTGCCAGGTGCAGTACAAACCCAGGACCAAAACGCGTGCCCTCCGAGTCCAGGGACTTAATTGGAGACACTTTAGCACCCTGTTAAGGCCATGCTGGTAGTGATGCTGAACCCCAGAGGTAAAAATTCATCCCTTATGTCACCCCAGCAGCATCCATGCACTCATAGCAACATGAGTTTGGCCTGGCCAGGGCTGGTCCTGCGCGCGAAGTAAAGCACCGTCTTGTAGCATTACCAAAGCAGCTCCTCCAAGCACCGTCCCCACGGCTGGCTGAACACCGGGGCCAAGTGATCCCCTTGATTCAGCCAGGCAAGATTTCCCAGTAAAGACCGGTCCCAATGAAGGCTAATTAATGTTGGCCTAGTGAATGCTGGTGAAATCATTCAAGGAGGGACACAAGCTCTGTGCAGATGGACAAAGCTGTGATCTGCTGCCACACTGGAAAAAAAAAAATTAAGTTACGCATTGTGGACTGTCTTTACCTGCTTTAATTTTTAATAGAAATGTTCCTTTTTAAGTACCAGGAACAACAGGAGTTTAATGTGAGCTCAGAGGACCATGCAACACAAGCGTAATTGACTCGCTGCCATCACTTGCTAGATACTTTTTCCTTTACCTTTCCTAAGTCTTAACATTTCCTAAGTTCTTAATGGAAACAGAGCATGTGAGAGAGCCAGCACTTGACACCGAGCTTACAACCTAGCAGTCAATATTGAAATTGGATTTGAATTACTGTGTAAGTAATCGCTGATAAGAAAGCTGGAGTAAAAGGGCCACGGGAAGACATAAAGCACCTGCAGGTCACAGGCAAAGGAAACCAGAAATAAAAATGTTTACAGAGGTCAAATGTTTAAATTTTTAGTTGTTATTGTATCAGGGAATAGAGGCCACTTTTTACATGTGTGGCTTTCCTCTGCAAAATTTGAGTTTGTCTTACATGGAATTTTGCTATCTTTCCACTAACCAGTGTCACAACCGAAAAGCCAAAGAGATGAACAATATTTACACTGAACCTTTGAACTGTTGGCCTGATACTATGACTCTTTTCAATCACAAAGTAGCTCAGTGTTTAACTAACGTTACTTTCATCTTCTCTGTCTCTGCTTGTGCTACATTACCCCTTCTGCAATAAACAACGAAGAAAACTGTAACATCCCAAGTAGTGACTATAACCCGTCCTCCCCTTAATGACAGGTTTATGCAGTTCGTCAAAACCCATTATCTGAACAGATAAGATTGAATTCAGTGACTGCTGAATTGGACATACTCTGAGCTGAAATAAAAGCAGTGAGGTGTCTGTGCTTATTAGGGGCTTCCTAATAGAAGAAATCTTAGTGTCTTACTGAAAGGCAGCCTGATTGTCATCTATGGGGTTTTCTGGAATCTGAATCTGAAAAAAGGAGTGAGAAACAATATTTGCTGTATTCACCAGAAAATGAACCTCATAATGCTGCTTAAACTGGGAGAAGAACACCACTACTTGAAAAAAACTGGAAACATTCCCAATTTTAGGGGGTGGATTAAGGAAGATGAAGTCATCATGTCCTCACCCAGGACTACTAACAATACTACATATTGCACACAAAGCTCCCAACCAGACTGATGTTTCTGTTAAAAAGTTCAGTAGTGATTGTGTCAGTTGGGACCTAACTTGAAATTCCCAGTTAGGTGTCAGAGCAAACAATACATTGGGCAGAAACAGAGCTCCTCAAGTCTTTAAGAACTTTTTATCTTTCTTATCAGAACTTTTAGTAAAAAACAAGCCAGAACAAAGTTAGTATTTTTTACATGTTTCTGCAGAGAAGGATGGCTTTACAGCTGTTTCTTGATCCTGCAAACAGGTCTAAAGAAATGTGTATGAGCAGCATAACTCAGTGACTTTTGGGTATTACCCCCTACTTTTAACAGCATGAAACAGGGGAGGCGGGGATCTATTCAACTGCAGTCTGAACCTGTGGTTCTATTTCCAGCTTTAACAACTTTTTGGTTATTCTTGATAATGGAATTTTTTTTTTCTGCATTTCAGTGTATTCATCTGAAAACAAGTATAATAATACTTCTCCATTGCATAGTGAGGCTAGGAGTCTTTATTTATGTAAGCAAAGTATTTTGAGATCCTCGCAGGAAAGGAGGTATAGGAAAGAAAAGCTGTAGTTGGAGATTAGCTGGAAAGCAACAACAGCTTATGGTACCACCACCTTAGGGTGATGCCACCACTGCACAGTAAGCCCTTTTTCCCTTTCCATTGACAGACCTTAGCTCAAACCTTAGAAAGATATTATTTGCACAGATGCAGAGGTGAACACGGCCCTCAGAACTATCTCTGAGACAAAGCAAAATGTTTTCTTGTGGAGAAAGCTCATGAACAGTCTAAGCTATGATGGAATCAGCACTTGGGGTAAGTCCAAAACCACCTACTCGAACTGGTGAGGAAGAGACTCAGAGGCAGATCCTGGTGGCAGGATTAATATTTCCCCTGGCTTGGCTCTTGTGACTTATGTTCAGGGCTATTGAAAGCAAAAGAAAGAAAGGTTTCAAGGCTGTGTTTGTATTGCCCAGCAGAGCTGTTTGTGATTTCCATTTTGTAGGAGATTTTCATTTCTCTTTTATCCATTACCAGGCAGACAAAACCCAAAGACTTCTACTAATTCTTATTCTTCTCCATTGACATCACCACCAGATATATATTTGGGGAAGCTACTCACAGCATTCAGTTCAATTAATATGCTGGTGTTGTCCCTGGACTGGAGAATGTGTGTAACTACGTATGTTTGTTGCTCACCGTCCCTTCAGCAGACAAACTGGAGAGAGAAGGGAAGGAAAGGAAATTTTTAACCTGCTTGTCTGCTTTGTTTTATCTGTGCAGTGTCTTTTCTGCCAGATAAATAGAAAAGTAGGATGCATGCCAGTTAACACCTTGGTGAACAATGAAATGCCTCTATATATGAGATAAGCAAGTGGACGTTACTCTGAGGTTTTGAGTTGATTTTCTCGTGCTTCTTCTTGGTCCTATTCCTCCTCTCCGTCTTTAATTTATATGATCACATAACACACAGAGAGCATTCACACTGCCAGCCTCCCAGTGCATAGGGTGTGGAAGAAAATGAAGGAGCCATCGTTAAAACAGCTTTCACTTAACTGTGCCTGCATTAGGAGTACCTTATTAGGCACACTGACAGCAACATGATCAGGGGCAAGAGAAGCTTACAAGAATCAACTTCAGCTTGGCCCTAGCTCCTGAGAACTAAGCATATATTTAAGACTGTCTGCTCAGGAGAGTCCTCACTTAAACCTGCTTGACAAAGGATGCAAGACCCTTTTAAATATAAGCATATGTTCCCAATAAACAGACTTAGCGTTTTGTAAATTTAATTTGCATCAACAGTGCAAAAGAGGTGCAGGTTGCTGTATGACTTTACTTTTAGCCCAAATATCATACCCTCCGCTTCCCCAGGTATAAAAGGCAGTTTAGGCTGCTTTTGTAAACATATGATTGGGCAGTATCTGCACTGGCATTTTGCTTAACGATGAGGCTGCTCTAATGATGCTGAAGTACATGAGCTACAGGGGACCGCTGGGGCACTGCTCCCCGTGCCTGGTCTGTCCATGCCCGGCTCTCGTTAGAGACAGCAAGAAGCATCCCAGGGGCTCTGAACAGAGGACTGGGAATGGGGCCATCCTCACGCAATGCGGTTAGGCGGTCTGGGGTAGTCTGACCTGAACCCTCAGCACAGACTTAGCCATAACGCTTTGTGGACCCTTGATTTCAAGCAATAGTGGAAATCTTGAGGTAGGTTAAACTGTCAGATACAATGAAATGATGACAGATCTGTCCATGGATGTCCGGCTGAAGGCATGGATGTTCGTCAGCAACACTGAGGACTGTAATCATAGACAACAAGATGGACACATGATGGGGGAAAGAAAAGAAAAACTCTCCTTCATCCCTCGCTCTCTCAGCCCACCATACTGCATAACCTCTTGTAGCTTAAAGCAAGACAAGAAAGTCAGCGTTTCTTACCCTCCAACAGCTTTATCATGACAGGTATGGTATTTTCTTACCCACAGAACTGCCAAGGAAATCCGCCCTAGCAAAAGTGCAAAAGTTTTCAGTGTAAGGAGGTGGGGTGCAAAAACTGGCTTGTAGGCAAAGGTTGAAATGACTCAATCTGAAACAAAATGTAAAGCAATTACGGCTAGGAAAAAAAAGATCATGCTGACATTTAAAGCCTGCAGTGATAGTATCTGTCCCTTCCCAGGCTGACATAAGCAGCCTTGATTTGATCCCCAAATGTTTTTGGCTTTTTTTTTTTGATATTTAGGATATCCTTTATTTGGAGGTGGGGGGGCAACAGGATAGATTGTCTTAACTTCAGTTGTTGATGCAGAGAAATAATTGCCACCCCAGAAAGGTAATTACATATGCCATTGTTTATACACATAATAGGCCTGGAAAAGCATGTTCTGCAGATAGAAGAAAAAGAAAATCCTGCTTTCACATCAGGGCGGAACACTATGTAAAGTGACAGATTGCCACAAATAGCATTCAAACCCTTGCACATTAGTGGTTGATTTTTCTGCTGGGGAAGAAGGGGGAAGGGATGAAGGCTATGGAGTAGGGTGGAGAGGAAAAAAAGAAGGCAGTTTTGTTCAGCACACATAGTAACACATACAGTGGTTTTTACTCTCCTGATTGCTGCTAAATGAACGTGATCTTTAAAAAGTTGTTTTTAAAGTCACTGCCTCAAAGGAACATTTTCTGTTGTTGCCATCTTGTGCAAATACCACTTCTCCTAAAGTGGCTTTAATTTGAATTGCTTTGAAAGCAGAACAAAAAGTCTGGTGGAATATAGTGTGGTAAGATGTGTCTCCTCTTTGTGCCTTTAGTACCACATAGAAAGTGAATTTAGGTCACAAAAGGACAGCTAAAGTATATTTTTTCCCCCCTCCCACCATAATATTTCTAACAACAGAAGAATAAAACAGTGTGGTGTGATGTCAAACCCATTCCTTTTTTTTTTTTTAAATGCAAAATATGTATTTCTTCAAAATATTGGAAGTATCAGGGCTGAACAAAGGGTAAAAATACATATGTATTTCGATATTGAACCGAGCATTGTTAGATGCCGAAGCAATTCATAGCAGGGCTATTCTCTGCTGCAGTGTCCAGCAAATTGCATGACCTGCTTGTTAGGCTTGACAACAGTGTTTTACCTAACAAAGGCTTCAATAGCTCAGAGCAGCAGAGGAATGTCAAAATGAGCACATTTCACACACAGATGTGTGACCATAATAGTCTATAAGAAGATGCATGGGGTGGAGGGAAGGGGCTGGGGGCTGGGAAGGCTAACAGTTAGCAGTAGGGACATGGCCCTACTGACCACATTTAATCAACCCTTCTGTAAACAATTCAACATTTTCATTGTTCTCTAAAAACTAATAAAGAGAAACAAGCACTTTTCATTCATCTTGAAGTAATTTTCTGTCAGGTTTGAGCCCCTTGTGGCCTACAGCTTGTGCATTGCTAGCTGTGTGATACAACAACTATTTCAATTTATTTTACAAACTCTGGCCATTCACATGTCAGTTAGTGTTCACCAAGCCGGCATCTGAAATTGTGCAGTTAACGAGTTTTACAACATTTCTATCAAGAGAAACTGTTTAGCATAACTGACTCTTAAGGAGTTATTATACCTCTAAAAATCCATTTTAAGGGGCATTATTTAAATAAAATAGAAAAACGGTTCACTGCCTTTTAAAGGGGCTACAAAAAAAGTCCATCAGATCCAGTGCAGTAATCCTCAGCTTAAAGCACTCTTGAGAGCACTTCTGGGAATTATCAGCATAATGAAATGTTTTGTGAAATGTCCAGATAGATTCCTCTGCTCAACAATTTTACTGCACCATATTTATTTTCCTCCTAGTTTTTAAAGAAGTGAATTACTTTTTTGAGGGGATGACTCTACATTGTGCAGATTAACTGAACACATTATTGCCAAGGCTGTAGTATAAGTGAGGGGTTCAATCTGTGTGCAGTCTATATACATTTACAGGGGGAAGAAAAGTCAAGCCCTTTATGCTATACTCCGCTCTAAAAGGGTTAAATCACAATGAGGCTTATGCAGATTTGCATTTCTCTTGTACTGCCTTTTTCCCATACTCTTAAACAACTTTGTTATACAATGGCACCTGTAAAATGCTTTATCGAAAACAATTCTTAGAGTTAATTAAACAAACAAAAAAGCTTATAAAACTGAAATTTGGTTTAAAGTGCTCCAAAGAGGAGAATTTTGTGAATTTTAACTTAAAGAGTAGATATCTATTAACTGTGGTGACCAATGATCCAAAACTGCTAATACTAAGAGTCCATAATGGTACGAAAACTGCAGCATATGAGTGAGTCAATCTCAGGATATTAAACCACCTAATGGAGTAAAACCCATGTCTGCCATGTAAATTAGTGAGTGTTTCTGCCTAAAATGAGCACTGGTAAGAGAAAAATTACGTTACAGCTCAATCACAGGTGCAGTAGGTAAAATATCCAGATACACAGATACAGTGTGCACAGATATAGTGGCAACACACATGCAATGGCCTATCTGGCATTATTTGTTCAATATAATTTCTATCTAGTTCAACTAAACGCCTCAGGACTACAGCCAGCAAAAAGAATTGTCCCAGGTCTTGAGAGTTTTTTTGCACCAATTCTGAGACGGAGAATTTAACACTGCCAGTCCTGGAGACTGATGGGTAGACGTCCAGTAGCTTTGATGTCTAAGATCCGGACAATAATTTTTGGTCTTGGCACCTTCTCAGAGCAAAGATACAACCTTTCCCAAAGGTATAACCTTTCCACAATCACTGTGGACAGTACTACGGCAGCAGTGCCAGAGGAGCTGTCTCCCAGGGTCTACCAAGACAGAAATGCATGGAGGATGGTTTCCAGACTGGCAAATCTAGGACTGATCAACAATATTGAGATAGCGGACACTTTCTTAACCACTGGGCTACATCTCAGATTTGCAAGATGCTAAGGATTTTGGCATTGACTCTGTATTAAGTTTTGAACAGTCACTGGCAGAGCTGGTTACCCTATGGTTAAAGCAGTGGGCTTGTTTATGACTGAAAGCTTTGCTGGAGTGGTGTATTGCTCCTTAGCACTTCTCTTCAAACCTTGGCATAGCAAAACGCATAAAACAGGAGAAAAAGGAGAGGGTTTTAAAAATATATTGCTCAAATTTATGTTAGAGTCAGTGGAAAGCTTAACTGCACTTAAATAATGTATGGGTGGTTGGACTACTGAAAGGTAGGGAAGGGTGAAGGCTGTCAGATTTCTGGATACTAGAAATGTTGGATGGTGAAATTTTAAAGCATGCACTGTACAGAGAAAAAGTGCATCCAACTCCAAAGAGCAAACCAAGGAGGGACAAGACCAGAAGTGAATGCTCATTTTGTGTGAGACTGCAGTCTCATAATCTGAGTGAGTTTGTTTAGGTTGGATATTAGGAAAAATTTCATTACAGAGAGAGTGATCAAGCATTGGAACAGGCTGCACAGGGACGTGGTGGAGTCACCATCACTGGAGGTGTTCAAAAAACCTGTGGACGTCGCACTTAAGGATATGGTTTAGTGGGCATGATGGTGTTGGGTGGATGGTTGGACTCAATGATCTTAAAGGTCTTCTCCGACCTTAATGATTCTGTGGTTCTGTGCTAATACAGGCAAAACAGTTAAAAAAACAAAGGAGTGTGCTAAACTTAATCCTAATGACACTTTCCAGTTTTATGCATTCAAGCTTATTTTTTCCTAGCTTACTGCATGGTCAACTAGTAGGTGCTATAGCAGGAGCAGGAAAGGTCTGCTGGAAGGAGGTAGAAATGGGTCATTAAGATATCCTACATGGTCCTCCTGTGTTTATAGCATATGTGTCCTCCTCTTTGCAGACTCCACTTCTTTCTGCTTCTTGGCCTGCAGAGGGTTTTGATGCTAAACACAGAGCTGTATCTACATCCCAGGGCAGCAGCAGGAGCTCTGAAATGAAAATGAATGTATAATCACAAATTCGAAGACCTCAGAGCAGCCTGCTTTGCTGTATGCTGGGGAGATGCAAACCATGCAAACACCCCAAAAGGAAGACAAGGATAAGAAACAGTTTGACTGCAGCCATGTATTTCAGCACAGTTAATTACAGTCATGTATTTTCCATGAGTTTAAGCACTATGGCAGCAGGATTTCTTTGTCCCCTCATTATTTATACATAAGTATTTGGCCAAAATGGAAGTAAATATTTTTCAAGCATGCACAGAAGTGTCACTGATTTTCTGTTCCACAGTGGAAGGTCTTTTCCTTTTGGGGAAATATCTATGTAAAACAGGGGAAAAAAAAAAAAGGGTGAATTTTAGGTATGACAGATTTATTTGCAACAAATGAAAACTCAGTAACTTATTTCTTGTGTGACCAAAGCCTTGATGCTTGCTCCACTGCTTTTTTATTTGTTCACATGGGTTCAACTTTTTGTGCAGCAGTTGCTTTGCTTCATTTTTCTCTTTTCTGACAGGACTTGTTTTCCCCCCACCCCGCAAGTAACACACACACCTAATTTGCAGGAGACTGCAGTAGGGCTTGAGGGTACACAAGCTTTAAAGCCTCTAAGCTGGGGTGCAGACAACCTCTAACGATGTCCTCCTGCAGCCCCGTGTGGGGTAAAGTCCCTGCCAACAAGCTGTGGGTGGGAACTACCTTGGCTCAATGTGTTTGTCCTTAGCTCAGCGTCGCTGGGAATAGACTGTTGCCGGTTCATTAATTATTCCACTAAAAACTAGCTTGGCTATCCTTCATCCTACATTGAAGTCTACAGCTTGGACGTCTCAAAGCTCTAAAATCTGAGAGAACATTATTATTTTAACCCTGTACCTACATGCACAGCCAGTCTTTTGGTTCATATTCCTCTACACTGCTGGGCTAGCTGTTTTCCATCCTTATTCCTTGAAAAACACTTCCCTTATAAGTAGGCAGGGAGCATCGTCAGTGGAAAGCTGCATAAGTGCACTCTGCCTCTCTGGGGGATTTGTCATCCTTGTTAAACTTTTTGCCCTTTAGAGAAGGCTTGTGAATGCTTTGTGACACCAAGACTGAACTAAAAGAATAATGTTAAAGGCATTTGAAACAATTAAGACACCATAATTTAGGTTTAGGTAGACAAGTCTGGCTTCAAATTATCATTCAAAAACATTCAAAATCATATAGAAATAAAAAAAAACCCCTGAACAGCCACAACATAAAGCTGACACTGCGTGGTGAAGAAGACATTTCTAGTCACAACCTCTGTCCCTAGGTTGGTGACAATCTAAATGGCAAATTCCCTCACGTTCAGTAGAGCTGTGTATAGGGATAATGAGAGACAAGTCCGTTGTCAGTTTGGTACTACTCGTAATAATATCAAAAAACTTTGTTCTGAGATACTTGTAACCATTGATAGTCAGGAAGAAGGAAAACATGAAAAAAACAAGGGGGAAAAAATACATTAAAAGAAAAATATTCAAAGATTTTTTTCTTTTAGCTTGTCTTTTATATATTGCCAGGTGACTTAGGCTGACTTTCCCTGACTTTTCACAATGTGATGACACAACTATTTGCCACAAGTCGGAAACTCCAGTCACAAACTTTTAAAACAAAGTTTATTTCCTCTGTAAAGTCAAGGCTTGTTGGTATAATCACTTCTGTGAGAGCTGGAGATGCAGCCTGCCTCTGTTACTGCCACATCTGCCTATAAAAATAAAGGCATAACAGTAAAGATATCTCTTTTGTTGTTTTTTTTTTTCTACTCTGGCTTCCAAGAAACAGAGCTTTTTTGGTCATGGAAAGGCTCTGTACATGTCCTAATAAATTTTGAACTCATGAGCTAATTGCAGCTGAATTGCTAAGGGTATGGAAGAGATTGTGCACCTAGAAGCAGAGAGAGGAAGTGTTTACACTTGTACCTCACGATGGTACATCCAAATGATGCATATGGCAGGTTCTTTCCCATCCCATAATATGCCCATTGATCTATTAATGTCCAAGACATCTGACAGATGTTTTCCCATTTATTTCTGGATCACTTCTGGATCACTGGTTTTGCCCACAGTCCCTTCACCTCCTCTTCCTCTTTCAGCCAAGTCAAGCACCACTCACAACAAATGGACTAGTTCCAGCCTCAGCTTATCAGTTGTCCTAAAAGTGCAAGGTTGGGCTTGAATTCACTGAAGAACACTCCACGTGCTACTTCATAGGCATGGAGGTCTGCTTATTTTTAAAAGATGGTATAAAAGAATATGTAAAAACCCATAATTCTGTAAACAACTGCACCGATGACGGACAGCAGAAATAATGTGTAAAAGATCACCACTAACTGAAAAGAAGTCCATGAACACAACCTACCACAACAGGCTGTAGAAAACACTCTACAAAAGTAGCAATAAAAAGCACAGTGCATTCTATCTCACGGAAGGAAGAGGTGAGTGAACAGAAGAAAGAAGAGGAAGCATTGGTGTCTACCTCATGAACCTGGAAGGTGACTGGGTGTACTGGAATGTGGGAAAAGGTCAAATCCTCAGTTGACACAAAATGTGCAGAAACACCCGTTGCAAGAAATGTTAGGGAGTTTTTTCTGAGAGGCAATGACACCTAGGACTAATGCTCCTCTGCCATCGGCTGCTTGTAGGTAATTTGACTGTGGGTTGGACCTCTGTGGGGCAGCCCTGGAGTGGGACCAGACCCACAAACACAGTCAGAAACTGAGTCAGGCAAAGTAACAAAACAGAGGCTTACAATTCATGTGATTTAATAGATTTTTGCCATCGAAGTGGTCTGGGACCTGTCCTGGTGTATGAGAAGCTTTTGAGAGCATGCTGACAAGAAGACTGAGCCACACATCCCTGGGGTGGACTGGAGCCTTGTCCTTCCTTTGCCATCTTGGCTGGCATCAGGACTGCTGAGATACATTTCCTCAGTGGGGAGAACATCCTGTTTGTTTGGGCACTGCCATTTTCTTCAACTAAACCACTATTTCTGCTTTCACTCTGTGCAGGATTCACATGCTTTCATCTATCTGTGGGGAATTTTCTTCATATGAATAACAATGGCATCATTGATACGGTGATTTTCTTGGGAAGGTCTTGCAGTAAGTTTGCAAGCCAGACAGAAGCCCTAGCTAGCAATCACTTGAGCAACAAATAATATCTTTAATGTCCTGGAATGCTAGTGCTTGATGTTTCAGGAATAGCTTTTATTTATCATTCTATATGTCACCTACCTACCTCAGATGATAGTGCTAGCTGTTCTTTCCAGATGAAAGGCAAAAATAAAAGTCTCGGTGTATTTTAGAGGCACTTCAAACAGACATTTTTGCACTATGAGTTCTGCACTGCCTTTAAAGCAAAAACTATCTGAAACAGAAGAGAGAGTGGACATTTAATTAATATTTGGCAACGTCTTGTACTCAGTCAAAGCCTATAATCATAGTCACATTGTGCCGCGGCTCATGTGACAAGCTCCATTTTGCAGGACCTAACCTACAGCTTGCAAAGCTGCTGTCCCCGTGCTCATGCAGACAATATAATAAGGTGTGGAGCAAAAGAAAAGTGCAAGTGGATCTGACAGTCACTGCCTGTTCCCAGTTACCAAAGTTCACACTATAATATTTGGACAAACTGAGGCAGATATCTTGAGTGGTCTGATCACACTGAGGCCAGCAGATATTGACTTTAGTGGATTTATACCAGATTCCTTCCCTGTCAGTGGAAATGTCACACTGAATAATTTACTATTCTCCTAATGACCTAGGATCTTTAGAGTGTCGAAGAAGGGAAAGAAAGGGAGAATGGAAAGATCCTCCCTAAAATGCTTCTAAAAGCATTTTCTTCACTCTAAGAAGATCTTGCAGTATTTCATGTGCTTTTGCACTAGTTTGGCTGAGGGTGAAACACAGTTTCAGGATTCGCCTATAGCCTACAAACATGGGAACTGAGTTCAAGTGATAGACCTTGAGTAACAGGTCAAAATAAAATTTCAGAATTTCATAGATATGAGCTAACCACAACACAAAAAAGCCAGGAAAAATCTAAGAACCAGAAGAAATGAAATAGTGATTTGTTCTGTCAAAATAAGCACAAGTAAGAAAAATGCAACCAGTAGTACTTTCTGTTGTGTAATTCTGTTTGAAAGGCCATAGGGTAAAAATTGCCCATTCAGTAATAGTATGTAGATCTTTGACATGGAGCTCTCTAAAGCAATTTGCCCAATTCCCTTGAGTGTATTTATTTTCTAACGGTGCATCAGATTACTCACACTCACAAGCTATGCTACAAATTTATCACATCACATGGTTCTGTGGTACTGTGAGTAAAGTGCTCGCTAATGTAAGTTGTTCTAAATGAACTCTAAGATACCTGAGTAACTTTCTTAAACATCCTGATGTTTTCCTCAAATATCAAGTTGCTGTCTGTGTATAACATCCATTGTATCCATTTACCTAACTTACTTTACACTTAATTCATTAAAATGATGCAAATGTTTAATCTGGAGTTTTAAATAAATTTATTATGGGCTCATACTAATTTATGAACTTGGTTAATTACTGGGCTTTGCTAGATTTTTATCTAAAAAAATGTGGTCCTAATAAGCTTATTAAATTAATTTTAAAATGCCAGTTGCACCAGTGCAGTGGTGAACTATTTAACATAACAAAAGGTCTAAGTTAGCATACATCTAGAAAGTCAAGTGGTGGCAACCAAATTCATATCCATTACCAAATGATGCCTTTATTTGTTTTGATCACAACTGACTGCCTCACTGTATCTGTGTTAGACGTGTTTGTATTGTTTACCACAGAATAGCTCCATTCAGGGTGTAAAAGGTGGATGCACAGCTTTCTCAAATTCCTGTGCAACAATTCCTATGTAAACTCTGAAAATGTAACTGATAATATGTCAATGATTACTATACAAAGAGGTTAAATATTACAGCTAATTTCCTCACTGAAATCCAATCCAGGGATTAGCAACAATGGGGGATCTGTTTTATTTGCATTTAATTTGTACCTTCACACTATTATCTCCTCTGTTTTAGTTTCAGGAAATGTGGTCTCAGGCTATTATAACCACATTTCATGCTGCAGTTGCACTGTTATTTGAGCTGTACGCTTGGAAACGACTTACTGAAAAAATAAAGCCAGCATACTTTATTTTAATTATACTAGAGTTGTGTCTAAATACAAAAAAATACTACAGTATATATTTAATATGGAGCACAGATTAACAGTTTTATGAGACATAAAATCTATCTATATCATTTTATATTTACAAATCAGTTATATATCTTTCAGCAAAACAAATGCCTATAGTGTAAAAATGAATAAGGAGAGCGTCAAACTAGCAATCACGTAAGCAGTAAATAACGTCTTAATTGGCCTGGAATGCAGGAGTTTGATTTTTTGGGGACTAGCTTTTATTTATTGATCTATATGGCACATTTATCTTTCCAGTGATTTGTACAAGTCTATTCCCTTTCCTCAATATCGGATCCATGTATCGTTTTATATTGCAAATCCCATCTGGGGAAATAGCCAAGTAAGAGAAGCACTGTTGCTTCTGGAAAAGCCATCCATTTAAAAGCTTTCACCGAGGCAAGGATAACTTCGCAGTTTTTACACTTTGTCTTCTGATAAAAAACGAAGGGGACAGAGGGAGAGGGAAGAAATGCTGCTATTATGCAGTTGCCACCCAACGCATGCCTCAACAGTTCTTTACTCTTCACTGGTTTGGCAGCAGCGAGAAAACAAGAAAGGATCCCGTGTTCGCTGGGAAATGTCTTTTAAATGCTCCTGCCCATGTTCCATTTAACAGTGAGGCTAGCAGACAGAAATGGATAAAGTGGGCTTTATACATCGTCTGCAAGCTCCGGATTCGGTGCTTCTCATGAGCATTTGTGCAGATTTGTTCTTAATACTCCCGCCGTACTTCAAGCCAAGTGGCGCTTCACCCTGTGCATGGCACTCCGCGTGCAGCTGAGAACTGGCAAACTCAATCATCCTCAGCCGAGGTGGCGGGCAGGGGATTTTTGCTAAAACAGAGGTATCTGTTGCTGAAGTCAGCAGTGGAAGTAGAAGAAGGAAATCTATCAACGACTCTCTTGTTCCTTGTAAAAATGTTGTTGGAAATGTCACCCTGGAGACATCGCTCAGTTGTTTTGCTTAGGACTGTTAAAGACTGGCCCCTAAAAGCACTTCTGCTGTTGACGGTGGACAAAAAAGTTTACAAACAGCAGTGTTGCACTTGCCTGACTTTGGCTTTTGTGAAAGTGATTTTACAAACACGAAAGAGATCGTGCTCTGATAGCTGCCATTGCTCTGGTATAACCTTAGCTGTCTGGAAACGAGCTAATGAAATTTTTTGGTGTGTCTTTTAGAGAATACATTTGCATTTGACATAATTAGTGGTAGGCAGATCCAGCTACATCCAGGGGGAATCTCAAGACAACTGCTTTGCGAACTATTAGTGCCTAATTTCTGAATGTCAAACCCTGCACATCTTAATTTCTAGAGAATAAGCTCAATTGAACTTGCTCCCCAGTTATGCAAAAACTGCTCAGATAAAACCAAGTGGACACCAATGTAATGAATGTGGTTATTAAATTGTTTCAATTGAAAGAACCCTATTCTTACACCGTCATAATGGGAACAATTTATCCCCACTGATCGGCCTGTCTCTTTTTTCTGAGCTCTCTTTGATCTTGAAGCATATTGCAGTGGTGTGTCCTATTGAAAAGCAAAACTGGGGCAATTTTAATGCTTTTGTACCTTACCAGTGCTCTATTTTTTCGCTGTTTAAAAATAGCTGTTAATTATAAGTGCAGTTTAAATGTCTCAAGTGACCCAGAAATGCAGGTTGGAATGAGACAGATTGTGTGTCTCATATAAAACAGATGTACTTTCACAGAGCAGTCTGAATTCAGCCCTCAGTATGTATCTTTCTCTAAGGTTATTTCAGTCAGGTATTGAGCTTGTCTAGCGCTAAGCTATAAAATCCCACACGTTTTGAACAATGAAGAGAAAACTGGATCTATATTTACCTCAAGAATAAAAGCCTCTTTTTCTGTGTGGGTGTATTTTGCTGGTAGAGGTTGATGGGATGAGGGCATTTCCCTTCGACTTCAGAGACCCAGGAGACCAGATGCCTCATTTAATCTCCACCTCTTCTGCCTCTTGACGTAATAAGCCCATGCTTTTAAAGGACATTTAGTGGTAATAAACTTTCAGAAGCTCCTCTTATTTTGACTGGATTAAGTATTGCACAAGTACCAGCCATACCTTGCAGATATGAAATTTCAAGATTTTTCCTGTGTTTTGAGTGTCTTGAAAAAGTCTTTTTTTCTTTTCTGCCAACAATCCCTTTTAATTCCTGTCTGTGAGGTTCATCAAGAGAAGTCTGAGAAGTAGCATGCAAATTAAATTAAGACATGTTAGTGGTTTACTGGAGGGCCTGAACAAATCAGTTATTTATATGTCTATTTATTTGTATGTTGTTAGACAGCAATTTACAGACATTTCAATTCAGCAGCAAGACTCTGTTTCAACTTTCCGATTACAATAGGTTGTCAAGTGCAATGAGTTTGATGAGCTCTCCCCTGTCCCCGAAGATCAGTGGTACAGATTTCAAAGCCACCAGCACTTCATGAAACTGAATGGTTTAATGGTGAAGGAAGCCAAGGGTCAACTGAGCTTGGATTGTACATTCAGATCTCACTCATTAAGAGAGACTGACACCTGGTTAAGGCGTGGATGCTGCAGGAAGGACCAGTCTGTGAGTGTGGAATGTACCTGCTCTGCAGCTGAGCAGGAAACCTGAGCCAAAAGAGCATTTTAAGCTTTTTCCTCTCTGTGTGGTTATTAAGCATCACACACTTTTTCTTCTTCACGCTATGTAAGAATAAGGAAAAAAAAAAAAAAAGAAAAAAAAGAAAAAAATCCCCCAGCATATTCAATTCATTGGCTCACAAAACCCTTTTCTTAAAAAGACAGAGTTTTGGGGCTGATAGTCAGACATTTGCATCCTCTCATACTCTAATGTTCACATGATGAATAGAGAGATACACTCATTTGGTAGTGGAAGTGCACTACTTTGTTTTCCACACTCCTGGAAATAATTTTCAATGAGAGAGATTTTAGGAATGAAATTTTACTTTCTTACTGTTTTCAATGCTTAGAGAACTTCTTCTGAATCTCAGAGGATGATAAAAAATAAATTGGCTATAATATATTGCAATACTGTGAGTCCAACTTCAAGAGAAGCCAGAGACCTCACTGGTTTTGAACATCGGTCCCCAAAAGACCACAGTGATTATATCTGCCTCTGGGAACTTTCTAATTGTAGAAACAAAAGCGCTTGCTTTAACTATTCCCACATTAACACTTAATGCTATCACAATGGAAAACACAGATTTGATCGTAGTTGAAACAATAGCGCATCTATATTTGAAACAAGAAAACTAGCATTTGGAAAAAAATGTTCAGCAGCTATCTCTGTATTTCCATCTCTTTAGGATTATATTTTGGTGCATGAAGGATTTCTCCACACAGTGATGTCAAGAGGAAATTTTCTACTAAAACTCCATGGGCTTTATTTTAGCCTGTAAATTTTCACACTGCTATTCTGTGAAGCACCAGGACTGAACCTCAGTTTAAACATGTGCATGAGCATTTGCACCTTTTTGACAAAACGGTGCAAACTCAAACATATACTTAGAACTGAGTGCTATGCTGATGTGGGATGAAAACACACTGAAAAGTTCTGCAACACTGAGACCCCTTATTTGAATTAATGTGAAAGTATTTTGACTGCACTCAAATACTTCCTAAACTGAGTTAAACAGGGACAACTCTACTGCTAGAGGAATTGGGAATTGTGCTAGTGCAAGCAGTCTTCATCGCAGCAGTGGTTTGGGCCCATATCACTTGTGTTTTAAATTTAAATTTCCTTTCCCTAGTGGGTGACAGTGCCTATGTTACTATACTAAAATCAAAACCTTTGATACATGAAGTAATGAATTTTTTTTTTTTTAGATGAAGAAAGAGCGATCAACTTAGAAAGGTTTTCATGTATTGTTTTTCATAGAAACAGGCAAACTAGAAAATTCGTAGTTTTGAGTTGAAAGAATAACCTTATGAAATCAGAGTGGGTCACAAGATGTGAGGAGAAAATATGGATAAACAATTCTCTAAGGACGTAAAAGCCACAAAGACTTTTCTGAAACCTTTAGGAAAGACTGTACAGACCATGTAAATAATAAATTGGTGGCAAAGAAGAGCAGATTGCAAGGTTAACGGGCAGCAGTGGTAGAGGACTCTGTTAATTCAGGTCTACCTTCATGGCAACAATTCTCTGTATAAAGTCCTCAACTGGCCTCCACTGAACAGCTAAACTGGTTTTATGGACCAATAGTTCTATTCAAACTTGGCAAAGTTCATGCAAATGTAGACTTTCTGTGTTGGTAACATTAATTATTATTTTTTTTTTTTAAGTCTGATAAACAATCTTTTAGCAAATTCCTATTTGTCAGGGAAAAAAACCCCACTGTGTCAGGGAATTCATTATGCTTGCTGGGAGTAGTTATGTTATGATTTCTCCCCTTATTTCAGACATAAAACAGAACAGCTGTATGTTGCATATCAGACAGAACATACACATGCATATAAATGTTTTCTATCTTCAGCTTTTGAATTTGCTGTCATGAATTGTAATGAGTGAACCTTGAATATTTGGAGACTCAGTTTCAGACAGGGACCCGGTGATTTAAATATCTAGGATGCCTCCCATGAAGCCATCTTTCAACTCAGCATTAATGAAACTTCTGCTGTCGTGCTTTATCTCATTTCAGACGCTGCATGACCGAGGGCCTTTGGAGAAAGTCCAGAGGAGAGGAGCAAGGACAAGGTCAGGGAAATATGATCCGTGAAGAAACCCTGATGGTCACAGTCTTCCCCTACTGAAAAGCCTGGTGCAAAAGAGCACAGAGATTTGTCTTCCCTGAACACAGAGGGTGGAAAAATTAGTTATAGGCTGGAGCTGCAGAAAAGTGGAATCAGGCTGGATACTGGGAAAAGGCCAGATTTTTGGGGGTGGTTATGGGAAGATACTACAACCATAGCATGGTGAGGTGGGTAGGTTTGACAGAAACGGAATAGTCATAGTTGGTCCTACTTTGGGGATACACTTGAAGTGTTTACAAACTCCTAACTACTCTTTCCATTTCCCTTCCCAGTAATCTGTAATCCATTGCATTGCTTCCTACTGTAAAACTTCCAAATAAATGTTTCTTGTCTTCCATAAAAATGGATTTATCAGCATGCTGCTCCTTCTCTCTCCTTCCCCTTCCCTTTTGCATGTCTCCATTGCAGCTATCTTTGAAGGACTAACTGGAAAACCACCATAAATTGAAAAAATACAATGTGAGGAGGTGAATGAGATTTTTGGTGGCCTGCCAATGTCTCTCTGTATTTGTTTGCAGTTCTCTCTCAATCAGCAAATTTAAGATTTATGTTTTGTGCTTAAATCCAAACTGATGGTCCTAAAATTGATGCCAATGTTTCAGCTGAAGCTAGATGCGTCTGAGTTTTGTAATTGTAACTGCTTTATGTTATATTTTCCTAACAAGACTAATATTTAACTTTCATTTTTGCCCACAAGTTCCTCAGCTTTTACAGTGATGAGGAGCTTGAAGCCAATTTCATGCTTATGTTATGGTAATTCCAAAACTGTTTCATGTAAACTAAATAAGCTGTCCTTACAGGAGGGACAGAACCAATATCCTTTCCAGACAGTGTCCTAATGGGCGAGCTTCTTTCAGAGGTCTCTAATTCCTCCTCTTTGCTTTCCTTGTCACACTTTGCCTCTTATTTACTCTCTGGGTTCATGAATTTTATTCTGGGTGATGGACCTCTTTCTGCAAGAAGAGAGGAAAATATTCTGAATAAAGGTTTGCGTGGTAGATAAGACACTTTTCAGGGACAAGGGCTTTGAATACAAGAGGCAGAAGATAGACTTTGGATGGGCTGGGCTGTCCCATCACCGAGCTATTGCAGAGGCAGGAGAGAAAATCACCTGTCCTCTGGCTGTGTTTTAAAAGGAAAGAATGAACACACATTACACTTTGCTTTGGTGGGATTTAGCCCCAGGTCTGAGATACTGGTGGTAGTTTACAATTGACAAATGTAACACATTCATAGAAATTTTAGGAACCGTAGCTGGAGAAAACCCCTTCTAAGAGGAACCAAGTTGGTCATTACCTGTACCAGTGCTCAGGCATCGCTGTCTCAGGCTCTGGATGGAGGCCAAGTCAATGAATCTGTAACACGCTGTAATCCTGGACCATGCCGAACAACATCTGGGGTTTGATTAAAAATATATTTAGTTACATGCATACTTTCAGATTCTTCTATGCAGTGGATTTATCATAAACAGCTTAGTACCATTTCCCAAGGCGTGTACTTCGTGTTGCCGCTCATTGCATCCCATGGCTCCTACCAGCACGGGTACCCAATTACGGTGCCATCAGCCGCATGTTTATCAGGTGTTGTCTGTCACCGTGGAGAGGGCTGTGGGCAGAACTGCCAAGCAGATGCTGCTCATTACCTCTTCTGCTGTATTTGCTCTATCTGTGAGCAAAACTAAGGAAGAAAACTTCAATAAGCTGCATAATGCTTCTGTAAATTATGTTCCGTTCAAAACAGCCAAGCAATTTTTACTGCCCGTGTTTTGTGCCACACACCTTTCAAGACAAACTGTTGTAAAGCTAAGGATGTTTTCCCAGGTGCTAAATCCACACTAATCACTGAGGGACTAGGAAAGAAGAAATCTGAATTTCTGTGATTCCTGACCCTTTACTCCAAATCCATTAATACACATGGATTTAGCATGATTGGACCTGCTGGCAGCCAGCTAATGGACTGACTCTGTAGCTGGTGATAAGGAAAATAATTCCACTACAATTCAAGCACTTCATTACCTCCTGCCCCAAGCCCACATTATACATATTTTCTAAATTTTAAGATTGAAAAGGTACATGTGGTCTAAAGACAAATGCTTTATGTGCATCTTTGTGCACAGAAAATTGTAATACACTCCTTGATTTTTTTAATGTACACTGAAATTAGAGGACAGTTCTGTCACAATTCCTTGTCACCACTGTGCCACAGGGGAAAACTCACTGCATGTTTGGTGGGAGGAGAAGGAATCCAGTCTCAGAGATCAGTTTAGTTAGTACATCATTGCAAATTAACATTGTAAATCAACTGATTTAGCCGAGTGTGTTATTTTTGCCTTTTATCCACAAAGTAGGGGGAAAAAATATTCAAGGAAAATTAGTCCTGTTTCTAAAAAAGTAGAGAAGATGTAAGCCTGATGCATGCAAAAACTGGATTTGTTTCTAGTTGATTTGCTGACTTGCAGAGAAACTTTGGATCAATCACATAACTTTTCTGTGCCTGAGTTTCTCATCTCTAAAATTACGATACTAAAACTCCAGAATATTTTGGAAAGGGGTTCAGACAGAGATCAAAATAAAAGCAAAGTGATATTACTTCCATAAGACCAGCTGGGGTTGAACTACTGAACCGTCACAAGATAGAATACTAATCACAGAGGTAGCTAATTGCAACAAAGCTGTGGTGCAAATATTGAGTTTGGGAAGATGTGGTGTGACAGTGTGAGGGGAGACTGAAAAGATCCATTAGGTTAGAGGGAAAATGAATTAAATCTTGATCTTGTTCTCCCTGGAGTCAATAGAAAAACTCCCATTGACTTTATGAAGCACAAAGATCTAGATGCAGAGGATGACCAGAAACATGTATACATGAATAAATGGTGTAGAGGCAGTCAATCCTTTAAGATAAAGAAGTGGCCCATCAGTGAAACTGCAATCCAGAAAACTTACAGCAAACAGAGAAAGTCCTGTCCTTATGCAAAACCTCTTACCGTTCAGTGCTGCACAAAAATCAACAGATCAAAAAAAGGAAGAAAACTTTTAAAGAATATCCGCAATAACATTAAATGAAAATGCCTAAAAGCTGAGAAAATTGGCAAATTGTAGGACATGACTTAAACCTAGAATTGTATAGAAACAGCCTAGAATTTTGTAGAAACTACTGCTAAGGTAAATTGTTTATTTTGAGACTTCATGCAGCTTTGGCTGTCTTGCCACTATCAAAACCTGTGCAGACAATTTCATCTGTCTCCTGTTCTCATGCATCTTTAAAGTCAATGGGCAGTTTTCTTCTTTTCTGTCCTTTTCAGGTAGTGCAATGAGTTCATTTTCCTTTATTGAGAAGAGAAGGTATGGCAGATACCAAATTAGAAATGTAATAATGGGAATTATTTACTATTCCATTGTTTTCTATGCATCACTGTTTGCCTCCTACACAAAGCTTTAATTTTTAGACTAACTCTTCAAAGCTGTTGGTTTGTGCTGGCATCATGGGAACTTGGGTTTTACATGTAGAACTGCTCGAAGTCTGTGGCACTGCCACACAGCCAGGTATTTCCATACAACCACTGTTAGGTCTTCGCTCTGTCATGGGGATAATAACATCTGAATCAGACACTTGAATTAGAGTACAGGAAAACAGATATGTCCTCCACAACATTATGATATTGTCTTTGGATTTTTCCCATTTTAAATTGCTCAATAAAGTTTTAAAATAATTTTTTTCCTACAACATTTAACACAAAGAAATGTTTTTCACATGTAATTTGTACATTGAAGGGGATAAAAAAAATATTTATTTTGATGATGTGCAAAAGGGTGGTGATAATGCTTTGGAATTATTTTTGTGAAAGACTTTGAATTGTTTGAGTGGGAGGGGAAAGGAAGAATAGTTAAACAGTTAAAGTGAAACTACTGATGAATTAATTATACATTATTTATATTTGCTACAAAATGGTGGAACTCATTGCCACAGAGTGTTGTGGAATCCAAAGATATAATGGAAACCAGAGAGGAATTTGATAAGTTTGCTGGGGATTGACTTGATAACGGCTATTAAAGGTTGAAATATGCAAGTCTCAGCATCACTCAAGTGATTCTGGAGGAATACATGATGAGGGATGCCCCTCCTTACTCTGCTAGACATTTTCTGTAGGAGTCTGGCTGCTCTTGGAGAAGGAACTGCACACTGCTTGAGTCAGCATGGTCCTTCCTAACCTCTTACTCTGGGCAATTTGTGAGTCCATTCAGACATGAATCTGGACAGGGAGATAGGGGCAAGCAGGTCTGCGGTGAACGAGCCAGTGGTGGGAAAGAATAAAGCAGTGGGTAATTTTGGAGAAGGCAGAAAGCAATAGTGGATTTGAAGAGTATGTGGTACCTCATGTGAAGGAATTGGCTTAAGATGATAGAAGGAGCTTTAAATAACTTCTTCATAGATTTTGGACAATGTGACTCTTTCCCTCTTTCCTCTCCTCACCAACGACTCATAGAATTTGACAATCTTTAAAGGAGAAGGGATCAAATGCATAGGGGAAAAAGGGAGAAGAGTCACAGAGAAAAGGATGATATGCAGCATTTTACAGATGAAATACATGTTTAAAGAGCTGATGAGACACAAATACTCTTCTTTAGCTGGAGATGCATGCAACGGAGATGCGTTCTTCCCCATACACACACACACAAAGAATCATTAAGGTTGGAAAAGACCTTTAAGATCATCAAGTCCAACCATCAACCCAGCACCACCAAGTCCACTAAACCATGTCCTGAAGTGTCACGTCTACATGTTTTTTGAACACATGCAACGCTACAGGCTTGGGGAAGAGTGGTTGGAGAGCTGCCCAGTGGAAAAGGACCTGGGGGTGCTGGTTGACAGCCGGCTGAACATGAGCCGGCAGTGTGCCCAGGTGGCCAAGAAGGCCAACAGCATCCTGGCCTATATCAGCACTAGTGTGGCCAGCAGGAGCAGGGCAGGGATCGTGCCCCTGGACTCGGCACTGGTGAGGCCGCACCTCGAATCCTGTGTTCAGTGTTGGGCCCCTCACTCCAAGAAGGACGTTGAGGTGCTGGAGCGTGTCCAGAGAAGGGCAACGGAGCTGGGGAGGGGTCTGAAGCACAAGTCTGATGAGGAGCGGCTGAGGGAACTGGGGGTGTTCAGTCTGGAGAAGAGGAGGCTGAGGGGAGCCCTCATCGCTCTCTGCAACTGCCTGAAAGGGGGTTGTGGTGAGGTGGGTGTTGGTCTCTTCTCCCAAGTAACCAGCAATAGGACAAGAGGAAATGGCCTCAAGTTGTGCCAGGGGAGGTTTAGACTGGGTATTATAAAAAATTTCTTTACAGAGAGAGTGGTCAAGCATTGGCATAGGCTGCCCAGGGAGGTGGTAGAGTCACCGTCACTGGAAGTGTTCAAAAAACATGTGGATGTGGCACTTCAGGACATGGTTTAGTGGGCACAGAGGTGTTGGGTTGATGGTTGGACTTCATGATCTTAAAGATCTTTTCCAACTTTAATAATTCTGTGATTCTGTGTGATTCTGTGAGATAAAGGCCAGTATGCTTAAAGTGTGTGCACCCCATCCTAGAAAATGTAAAACAAAAGCAAGGGCAATGTTTTTTAGAGAGCTGTGCACAGCAACCAGAATATAAGACCTGTGTGTAATCAGAACTTCACAGAACTTGTCTCATTTTAACTAGTCCTATGGGAAATGGTGCTGATAGTCAGGAGTTTTTGACAAGTATAAGCAAATCACTGCCCCTCAATTTGTAGTTTCATTAGAGTGTTAGCTTAGATCCTCCTAAATATGCTGAGGTAACTAACTGAGCATCTAAAAAAACATGTTTTGAAAGTGAAGGCACTGCTTAAAAGTGATGCCACTATCTGCAATGCTAAATAATTTGTTTTACATAACTCTGCTCATGAACAAAAAGAAGAGAGAGCAAAACCCACCTAGCAATAATAGGACACAGTAAGCACTGGAGAACTGATTTTGCAGTCTTTGTGAAATCAACTTCTTCATTAAAGCCATGAGAATATGTTGAAGATTGCAAGTCTGGGTCTTCAAGAAGAACTTGAAGAGTAATAGGAGATCCAGGTATAAAGGGTCTTCAGTGCAATTCTCAAGCCAGAAAAATGATGGCAAAATATTTCATAATTTTTTATAAATGGTATCAGAAGTATTTCTTAGTTTAAGATTTAAACCCAGAGCCAGCATGAACATATCAGCTGGCCCATACAAACCTGAGGAAATTCTGCGTAATCCACTTGTTAACCACAACACCTGGCAAAGTGTAGGATACTTTGTTGGGGAAAATGTATAGACGTAAGTCTGAGCCATCTGAAGAGTGAGTTTCAGGGTTCCCAGGCTGTTTCTAAGGTTTATGCATCAAAACTGCAGGGAGAGAAAAGGACTTAAACAAGGCAATCCATGTTACTTGTGAGAAAACAGGTAGTGAAACGTCAACTCATCACTCATCAGAACTCATGTCATTCTGATACGTCATTTCTCTTCTTTTGATAAAAAAGTTTGACTGAAATACGGGCTCTGACTCTGATACACCGTGATGATATGTGGGTTTTACAAGGGTGCAACTCACCTGAGTTAGCCTGGGATTAAAGATGGCCTCCTGGCCCGTCTTTGCTTCTCCGTTAGCAATTAAAATGAGCTGTTTGCAACTCAGAGGTAAATATTGTAAAGATTTGATAAATGAGCTTTAACCTCAGGTCTCTTGTTAATTGGGATATGTGAAACTTGTTTCAGTTAAAGCAGCCATCTTCTGAAGGTATTTGGGGACCAAGTCTCATTCCAGGAAATGTTAATTAATTCAGTGCCTAACTACTTGGAGGGTAGAGCCCACTGGCCATATGACGGAAGTATGACAGCTCTTCTCATAAAAACCCCCTGTCCCTTAGCATAGTAGAAGCTGACTCAAACTCTTCAAGAACTTACTTTTTTAGCAGTGCATTTCTTTAGAAATTTTTGGTACCATTCAGACTTTGTTATTGCTCAGAAACGCTTTTAAGGGCATGGTATTCCACAAGAGCTGATGGGCGCAGGCTGGACCCATGGTGGGAGGAGGGAGATCCTTGTGTGCTCTGGAGTGGGTTGTATCACGTTTCTCAGGGGACATCTGGGGCATGGGACAACAAGCAGTGATGATCACAGGGTGCTGGCTGTGGGGCAAAGCCAAAGGTTTGGGCGAATGAAGACAACTTCTTGCCCTTAGTGCTAAACTTTCCACCCTTAATCTCCACCCTTACCCAACAATAAATGGGAGGGTGAAAGATTGCCTTTCTTTGCTGGGGAAGAAGCAACTCAAATCATCCTGTATTTTATTCTGAGCACGTACAGACGTAGTTGCAATGGAGTGGTTGCTGCACTGGAAGTTCACAGGAAAGTCTACCTGGTGATAATTTATTCATACACTCAGGTCTTCAGTTGTCGGCATCCTGAAGGTGAAGATCAAAGCAGCTTAACGCTGTAAGTGTAACATTTCAGTCAACTTAAAGGTGCATTTTGGGCTGTGTAAGATCCTTGCTTTACTTATTTGCTTATTTACCTAGTCACTGTTGTTCAGTATTATTAAGAAAATTAATAGATTTAAAACAATAGAGAAAAAAGCTAAATGCTAAATGTGAGATGGCCTTTTAAACAAAAATTCAAAACTAGAAATCAGAAAAATGGTACTTTATTTAATTCCTTTTTAGGAATTTTTAATTCCTTTTGGCCATTTAAATGAAACCCAAAATAGAACTTATTAAAACAATATGAAGCAGAATAAACACAGTATCTTTCATAACTATACACTTTCAAAGAAAATCTCCTTTAGCTCTATCTATGAGGAATCCTCCACTTCAGAGATCTTTCTTGATTTTGTCCAGAATCTTTGAACTTATTTCTAAGTGACCCGTAACTTTGTTAAGGATATGAAGGTAATTGGATAATGCATTTACCATTCAATAAACTGAGAAATGTATTTTAGCTGTGTAAATATAGCTGACTCAGCACTTTCCTTCCCAGTTTAATAGCCTTTTCACTTGCAATAAAAAAAGGAAACCCTGGTTTCATATTATACCACAACAGACTTGCAATTGATTTGAAAACATGAACTGGAGAGCCTGTCACTGGAGGGGGGATGAGCACCACTAGCCCTGTCCTCACTGCCCAGGGATGCCAGGAAAGCCTACCGAGCAATGAACGTGATTTACTGATCCAGACCTGCCCCCAGGTTGCCGGCCAGATGAGACACATCTGGAAGCCTGCCCACTGGAAAGACAGGAATGGGCATTATTTAATGCCAGAGAATTTTTGGGAACGGGCCCAAAAACATCTTCTGTGGGAGGAAATGAGAGAGGAAATGGCTTGTTATTCAGAAAAAGAGAGAGAAAGAGAGAGAGAAGTGAGCTGTGAAGGTGAGGATATGGCTGGCAAGAAGGAGAAGGTTCGTGCACAATATGTGGGGAGGGAAAAAGCTGCTGGATTAGGAAGTATCAACGAGCCAGCACAGATAAGGAGGAAGCAAAGCCTGTTTGGAAGGTAAACAGTTCACGATGGAAAAGTGCAGCCTTGCCAAGAATAATAATTTACAGATAATTAAGGGAAAAGGCTAGCATAAATATGAGAAAAACTACAAAAGTCTCAAAGCAGACTAAAAAAACCCCATTAACCTTATGATTCAGCATATTACAATTGACAGCAAACAGGAAGAGGGAAGACAAACGTTACATAATTAAATCTCAGACAACCTACCTTTTAATAAGTGTTATCAGTCAAATTTTTATGTTGACTCAGGCAGTAGAGGTTGCTTTCAGCCCAGAATTATATAACAAATTGTTCAGCGCTGGAAATTGCCACTTTACAGGAAAAGCTGCCAAATATTACTGGTTCCAGGGATCTGCATTCAGGGAATCAGCAAAGTACTTTAAACCCCTCACGTTTTTACATAAAGGGTCATAAAGAGACAGAATAATTTAGGTATTATGGGGAGACAAATCTTGCCCAGAAATATGTGTTCCAGGTCAACGTTAAAATATTGTGAAGAAGCTTGTGATATTGTACCCAATCTGTAGATGAAACCGGTAGGATTTTGTTTTCTAGTGCTCCTTCTCAAGTACTGAAAATTGCAAAAATTGCAAGCAGGCAAAAATAGGTTTCCATCAAAACAATTTGAAAAAGGCTGAAATGGAAGGGAGGAGCGTCAGGAAGTAAGCTAGAGAGCTTTGTATGTCTCTATATCTCTACATGGTGCAATAGCTGCTCTACGGGAAAAGATGTTTTTACTGTCGCAAGTGGCATAAAACACAGTGCTCGCACTCAGCACTGCCCCTCTATCACTGCCCAGTGGCCAAGACCCATCTTTTTGCATCTAGAAGGTCTCCCAGAAGAAATAAATATTATCATGCATGATTCCCCTAGGATGTTAACAGAGCTAAACAGAATCATTTTCCTTTCCAGGAGGAGAATCTTCTGCTGTTCACTAAAATAACCGGGAGAATGAGAATCCTTACAGAATTTTAACAGGAAATAATGACAAAGGCATTTTCTGTTAATACTTCGATGTACTGCAGGGTAGCAAAAATTTGCAAAGGTTTGTGGGGCTTAATATATACATACATACTTTTTTTTAACCCAAGTTTTGACATGGAAAATATACTATTAGCAAATGGATCTTTCTTCCTACACTTTCAGATTTCATTGGTGCTTAAAGGAAAGTTTAATTCTTTTATCTCTGGGGGATGAGGATAAAACCATTTTCTGACACATACATCATTTTTTGTGACATCTTAAAAAAAACGCATGGAAGAAAAATGCGAAAGTGTGGGCATGTCAGTGTCTTACCTAGTATGCCCAAAACCCAAATGTAATTGATAATGTCCTATTAAAATAACATGATAAAACCGCTTATTTTTTGCATGTTGCAGCGGGGATGTTTGGTTTCAGTAATACTGATCCACCACTGGTGAATACACGCTCGAGTTGCTTCGCAGCCCTCTTGCCTGTTCACTAGGATGATAGCTAGAGGCAATCAAACGGGGGCCAGTAGTACAATGCCCCTTTGAACAATGTTTCACAGAAAAGACATCTGTTGTGCATACAGTCTGTCTTTCAAGGACTGAAAGAGGTGTTACCAACATTTGACTTCCTCATACAAATCTCTAGGTTCCTTAAATTCCACATATATGCCATCATGAATAGTATAGTTTTCTTTGTGAAGACACACAGCTTGATTTGGGTATTAAAGGCATCTTGAAATTCATACATCTGGAGTGGATAAGACATTTCTTCATCTGTAGGGCCTACATAAATATTGTTCTAGGGGAGATTCAGCTGAACCAGCAATTGGGAAAACTGAGTCCACTGAAGGCAAATGTATTTCTTATTTCTTGGCTACAATATTAATAAGTGAGGTGTGAAATTCCCCTTTCATGACATGGTATTTGCAAGTAACTCAAAGCAAAATATTTGTGCTACATTCTGTTCACCTTACTCACTCCATTAGTCCTACCACCTTCAAGGAGGCTAGCGCTATGCACACAGCAAGCAGGATTTGGCTCTTTATTCTACTTCAGCCCACTGCAGTTTGGTTTTACACAATGACAGACCAGGGAGATAGGTGCATGCATTAAGTTTAAATGGCATTAATGTCCTCTCGTCCTAACTGCTGCTAACATTCAGACTTGGGTTTCACAACAGTGCAATTTGGTTCAGTTTTGGTTCTGGAGGTGCAACCAGTTTTCTGACGCTGAAATGTAGAGGCATTGGAGGAGTCCTGCTTTTCAAACCACCTTCGGGTTTACATCGTTATGTGCCTGAAGACAAAATTTGACTGCCTCATTTCTGCAGGGCTGGTGGTAGAATGGTGTTATGGCAATAGCTAGGTGTCTGCAGGTTGAGCAAGAGAGTGGTGCTCCAAGGGAAATCAGGGAAGCATCTAGGTTTAAATGAGCAAGAGGGAAAATGGCAACCCCATGCACAGCCTGTCAGTGACAGAGAAATGTAATGTGTGTTTGCAAATGCGATGGACACCAGTGGCCATTCAGTTAGTTCCACTGCAAAAAAGCATCTGATACCAGCCATTACAAACACAACCTTGTGTAGGGAAAGGCCAGTGTTGTTGCGAAGACTGAATGCATTAAGCCATGCGTCTTGTGAGGAGGGAGTACTTGCTTCGGAAAGGCTATAGCCTTCTTACTAAGTAATAATTTAAAAAAGTTTTTAACCCCTGTGGGTTTCTGTAGCATCTCGACATAAGTTGCCAAAGATTTCTTTTATTAAGGCGCTTTCCAATACTAATCTACTTAGTCAATATCTTACCGTTCTGCATATGTATGTGAGGGTTTGTAATTTCGGCTTTAAATACATACGAAATTTATTCTGACTTTCATATCGCAGGGCTCCCCTCTTCAATTTTCAGCGGAGCGACTGCGGCGGGTGAGTACTGCTGGGGCACACTGTGATAAGAGCAACTTGCCGCTGAGCCTTTCAGTGGCAAGTGCCTCTAAGCCAGAGCTGTGCGGAGCAGCAGCTCGGATGGGCCACGGCAGCTGACTCAGGCAACACAACTTGAAACGTCATTATAACAATGAATTCAGATCTTGAGCGGGCTGACAGCGCTGGATTTACAAATCCCTTCTAAAACACACAGGAATGATGCTGTACTTTAATTAGCAGCCCGCTTGATCCCGGACTTCCAGATGGGTGATGCCGTAGTGTGCAGAAACGTTGCTAAAGTAAACAGCACCTTCGCAAGAGCCGCTCTTCAGCCTGGCAAACCTCCTTCAGGTTTCCAGGTTGGCTGTTTGTCAAGCCTGCAGCATTTGGTGGCTGCTGGTAATGGATTTTTTGTTTGTTTTATGAAGAGTTGCATTCAGTCGCTTTGAAGAACCTTGGCAGCACTTAAGTGAGTGCAGCTCGTGGTGGAAAATGAAAGTCAGAGCAGCAAACGGTCAGGGTGTGCCAACAGCCCGCGAGTTCGGAGGATTCAAAACTCCAAGGTGATACTTTAGTTAGTTCAGTGTAATAAGAAATAATTCTGCAGAGCTAATCTGAATGCAACATAGTGAAATGCTAATGTGCCTTTGGGTCTGAAGAACTCACAAAAGAGTGATGCCAACACTGTGTCGGCAGTGACATTACCTAGATTATGATTTTCACAAACACATCCAAGGGGGGAAAAAAAAAAAAAAAAGATGAACTGAGTCTTCTTTTTAAACAGGAACAGGCTGTACTTACTTATTACAAGTCTATAGGCATATGAATAATCTTCCTCTTCTGATTCCTTATGCACTTTAGTAATCCCCATCTCCTCTGCTCCTTGAGCTGGCTGAGCTTGTGCACTGTGAGCAGAATACATACCCTGCCTCCCGCCCCCATTTCCCAAATTTGCATGTTGAAACTAGCCACCTAAATTTGTATTTAGGCATCCAGTTTCCAAAGCCTTAGAGCCTTTGAAAAATAATCCTGCAAGTTTGACACCGGATTGTGTGTTTGACACTCCTCAATGTAGAAATAATAATTAAAAGTGCACCGTTAATTGAGGTAGAAATACAAACTTGCCTGGCGTTACTTGTCATTGCTGACTTCTCTATCAGCTGTTTCATGGTGAGGAAAAATGAAAGGAAGGCAGCAAAAAATGGCTAAAAGTATCTACAATGTCCATATTAACTAACAATTCACATTGGAAACTTCTGTCTCCTCTTAAAGGCTTCCTGCTATGGCCATTGACAGGAACACGTGCAGTAACGGGGCACAAGGAGAGACAGTTTTGGGAACCCTCTCGTCCTAAGTGGTGGTGGGATCACCAGGAGAACGATGAGCTCAGAAGTCAGTGCCTACAGTATTGCATAACCTGCTGCACATGGAGTTTGCTCCTTGCAAACGCTGCTCTGTGAGGGCCGTCCCCTTAAAAGTTAGCAGAAGGACCAGTGAAGAGCAGGGACTTTTTGCCAGAAAGCTGCCTTCTTTCTTAATATATACACACAGCCCTTGACAGGGTGATGTGCTCCCCTCCAGTGGAGTTTCCGTTGTGTAAGCTCTTTCAGCAGTTTTTAAACAGGGAGGGAAATATAGTCTTCTTGTCAAAGACCAACTGGACACATATAAAATACACTCAGGATTCTTTATAGATGCACTGTATTTTATAAAGGATTTAGTTTCACACAGTCCGCGAGGTCAAAAAGCAACATCAAAAGAGAAAACTCCTTCTGGGATCATGTCTTCTGCACTGAGCGTTACCACACGCAGGCAAATAGTGGGTGACTCATACCTGCTGTTTCTTGACTCTGGGTTAAACTTGGAACATAAATTATGTTAATCTGCTCATGTAAATTTTTCCACAAATCACAGCTGGCTTGAGTTATATGGCACACTTTATTTTCCCCAACTGCAGGTATATTTGAATTCAAGTAGGCTGTCAAGTAAATATTTAAAGGTGAAACGTATAAATGAAGACAAAGCACAGCCACTAAATGCTGATGTTATGGTCCTTTTTCATGGTGGAAGAGCCAGAAGATTATCATGCGAATATAAAAGGATATCTTGATTAAAAATAACACGTGCTACCATAGAGTGTCTTGAGCAGTGGGTAAAGACCTCTTATTTGAAGAAGTTATAGTTTTAAAATTTAAAATAAAACATTTTTTAATTAGAGATTGCCGCCTTTGCTTCCAGGCCATGCTTATATCATTATTGTTCAAGATATTATGAATGCCAGAAGACACGAAAGAATTAAGAATCAATTAATTATTAATAAATTGTAATAGTATTTGAAGATTGTGGAATATTGAATGTATAGAATAAGAACTGGTTAGAAGTAATGGTGGAGAAGAAATTGTTAAAATTTTTTTTTTTTTTGAGACTGTCTGTTTTTTGCTTTTTGATCATAGGCTAAGCTACAGCCATCTGTCTGTTTCTGCATCTATCTAAATATGTGCCTGAATATATTTTGGGGGGTTATGTCTAATTTACCAGGCCAGCAAAAAGCCACATCCACTCTAGATGCATTCACTTCTTAAAGCTTCAGATAAAGGGGTCAAGGTCATAGCTGAGCCAGCTTGTAGAATAGGAATTCAATCACAGTAACTTTCCTAGGTTGAGAAATGTAGGCAGGAGTTTTGCTCTCTGATTCATTTCTTTTTAAGCGCATTCAGTTCCATCTCTCATGCTTGAGAATATTTTTAAGCTATCCCTTTGTTTTAGATCTTCCTGAGCACAACTTTGTGTTAGTGCTGAGAAAACAAGAATAAGGTCGGGTTTAAAAGTGCCAATGTATGTTTTGAGTGCCTGTTCTGTACTTTAGGTGACCCAGGGAAAAAATTCTCGACAGATTCTTGGAGAAGTGATGGTCAGTCCAATCACATATAAAACTCTTGTGTTTCCAAAGAAAGCATGCCTCTTAATGAGCGATGCTCAAAAGTCTACCATAAACAAGGATTTTTGAAAATTCAAGTTCCACCTAACTTGCAGAGGTAAATTTTGCCTGGTAGCCAAATGGTTCTCTTTGCATACTGCATAGTATAAAATAAGGCTCAATTCTCACTTTGGAAACCATGTCATCTAATATTAAAGGCTTCCATCGATGAAGGACCGAAGTTCTCGTGTTGCAAACTTTGTCTGTAATTTACTCAAATATATCACCTTAAATTAGGACAATAATTATGGAGATTAAAATTTAATCTTTTTGAAGCCTGCTGCTTGGAAGCCATGCGAGGTGCATGGCTTAGGTATCCAATCCTGCTTTCCTTAGAGAAAATGCTAGCACTAGCAGGCTGGAATCGTAAGTGACATGGAGTCCTGAGTTGTTAGTGATGGAGAAATTACACAAGAGACAATGAATTTAGTAAGACGTTCTTCCTCTGTAGTTCCAGGCAGACCACTGAGAATCCGTAAAGTTGTTTTTGACTTCACAGAAGGACAGCATAAAGGACTGGGCAAGTCACCTGTTTACCAGGCGGTCGTGGGACACAGGGATAAAACATGCAGTTGGGCGAACTTACAGGGCGCGTACTATGCATTGTGCTGCGCTATGGGAAACTCGTGCAATACGGTTGTTTGCAGAATCCACAGCTTAGTGGCAGCCAGGACCCCCAAATCTGTCCTATTTGACCATGGCAAATTTGTCAAGATGACAACATTTCAGTGCCAAACTCCACAAAACACAAGAAGATCCAAGAAGAGGCATCCTACAGTGTGTGTGATTATTTTGGTGTACAATTTCAAGTCATTTGGCAGTGAAATTTGGGCATAAGCAGACCAGTGGTTTTTAAAACTTCAGTCCAGGGCTGTTAGAAGTACCTCTTAAAAATGAAGTAAGAGAGTAATCAGCTGATCTGTAAAGCTCTGTTCACTGCCTACTACATAACAGCTTTTTTTCTTTAAAGAAAACATAGCAACTGAATGTAAGATGCTATTTTTATTTTGTAAAATGAAGCATAATTATTTAGAACATTTTCTAAAAGAGCATTTTGTAACCTTGGAAAAACATAATGCAGCAATAACATAATATCTTAAGATATTCTCTCATTCGGAGTAGCACTGCCTCTGTGTATATTCAGAATAATATTAAGCAGAAATATAAACGACTCACAATTGTGTTTCTGGGAGGTAAAAAGACTCAGGGACCTATGAAAGACCAGAAAGTACTCCAAAAATCATCCTGTAACTCCTGTGAGGCTTTTGGGTATGGGATGTTACTTTGAGACTCCATTACCTTGCTTTATAGCTGTTTTATAGCCCACATGCCAAGACGGCATTAGTTTAGTTTTGATATACATGTTCATGTATTTCTCTGGAAATTATTACTACTTTTATTTGCTAAATTGGGGAGAATTCCAAATGACGCGGCGTTTGTTTCATATGTTCAACCTCTGCCTGAGTTCACTGCTTATATTTACAGTCTGTGTTTCACAGTGTATGCTGTTGCTTCAACATTTTATTTAGCAAAATAGAAATAGAGGAACAAATAAAGGCACCAAATGTGAAGTATAGCCAGAAGGCTTTGACAGAAATAACAGCAGGGCTACTTCATCTTTACAGCGTTTGATTCAGTGACATTGCAACTGACAAGGGTTCTGCTTTGAGCATTTAATTCTGTAATTTAAAGTACAATTCAATACGCCATAAAAAGGAGGAATGTCCAATTCAGCCACACACATGAATCCAAAACTTTAAAGTGATATAAGCACTAGTGTAGTTGATTGTATTTTTAATTTGAGTATTTTATATGCAAACCTGCTACCTCCATGTAAAAAATAGCGGTAACCAGGCGATAATATATTTTGCAGATGTCTGAACCTTAACTAATACTTCATAGTACAACTGTTTATTGACAGAACATGATAACTAGAATTTATGTCAACTTCATAAATTATACTGAATTTCAGAAACAGATCAAAGCATAAGAGCAGAATTCCAAAGTCATTCAGAAACAATTCCTATTTGGTTGAGGAATCTTTGTCCAGTGTATTATGATATTCAGTTTCATACATCAGATTATAACCTTATAGAAGGAAATATTAAATTAGTTAAAATAGACTAGTATTAATGTAAGAGGTCAAAATTGCTGAGTGACTTTTTGAATAAAGAGAGAACTATGACCTTACTGTTATCTGTGTTTCTCTTCAGCGATACAACGTTTTGTCACATTAGCTTTTGATTAGTTACATATATGGTGAAAAATTATTATTCTCAAACAACATCATAGTCCCCATCTCCTTGTAGAAGACAATATTATTATTATTACATATGGTTTCACTTACCAACTCTGATAATGTAGAACCTGATGCTATAAAAACAAAATGCCTGGACAGTCTTGAAAGGTTTGCCTGCAGCATATTATGAATAAAGAGTCAGAGATGATTGACTGGAAATAACAAGGCAACAACTTAACTCCACAGTAGCAGCAATAGCAATCGTGAGGGAGAGACTGGGACAATATTTCTAGCCTGGTGTGCCCTGTGGTGTCTCCAAGTGAGATCTAATTGCCCTGTCTTACCACGTCTATTGTAATATCATTTTGAAAATAAGAATAATTGTATTTACTCCTAATTGAAGCTGGTACAGGATAAAAGTAAAATCCAGATTGCATAGGGACTATTTGGGGAAGATCCAATGATCTATCAGAAGCATCAGTTTCACTACCGGTGGGGATGTCCTGGCTGTCTAACTCCGTAGTCCCTAAGTAATAGAGAATTGAGATATTGCAGGTGCCGGACCTATGGCAAATAAATGCATTTGCCTGAGGTGAATTGGTTACACCCACTGGGTACACCTACTCTGTGGGATTTTATTTGTTATTACATTCCTTTGCCTTTCTGATATGGGAAGTAGGTATGGTCCTGTTCAGTTGATCCAAAAAAGGATATTCAGAATTACACGTCAACTTGAAAAAAAATCTTGTTTTGAAGTACAAAAATGGTTGGGACTGTTTACCCTGGACAGGAGAGGCATGAGAAGAAACACTGTGTGAACGTGAAGTGCAATAAATGCTCTGGAGCTTGCAGATCCATGCATTTCCACTCTTTCTAGCTCATCAGGAGAGTGTGAGGAGGCATTTAATAAAAGTAAAGGTGGAAAATTAAAGAATGATAAATTAAAAAAAAGAATCTTTCACACAAGATATATAAAAACTGTGAAACTCCTTATCACAGAGGCTCTTGGAGGACAAGAAAGTAATAGGATTTAAAAAGGATTAGACATTTATATGCATATCTGGAAGAGTCAGGGGTATAATTAAAGATACCAAACATTTCGGAAGGGCTGTTAAGCCTTGCATTTAAACCTTACACCATCCCCTATTAATGAAGGTATTTCTACATGGACTCTCACAGGCAGACATGGGCTGGCTCCGCTGGCGTGCTGATGCCACTGGACATGAAACAGCTTCACCGGCAGCAACGAGCCAAGCACGGGAGGTTGAGCAGAGCTGTCAGCTTGCAAAAAAATGGTAAAACCTAGAGATCTGTCAGCTCTGACCATCTGAGAGTGGTACCGAGACCCTGGGTCTGAGCTGCTGTAGTAACAGCAGTGTTCCTGAGTGCTACCCTCACCCTTCCCGTCCGCACCTTTTCGCAAACGTCGCTCCCATGGCATTTGGTTCCAGCACCTGTGCAAGGTGAGTGCAAAAGCAGTGCTACCCCAGACTTTAAGAAAACATGCAACGTGCAAGGTCTGGAACTCCTGCCATGTTATATTTATTTTTCTCTCTGGGCTTTAGAAAATTTATTAATGTCCCTTTTGTATGTTGCTGCAATAGTAAAACAGCTGCTATGGTAAACACTACATCTTCAAAAGTTGTCTTAAATTTCTCAAAATCAAATTAATATTTAGTTGCTTCTATAAATTATTCTCAGAGGGCTTTTCCAGGGCTATTGTATATTCAGGAAGAGCTTTTTCTCTCTCCAAACTGCTACAGCTACTTGCCTGACAGGAAAGAGGGAATATATTCACACAGACATGAAAATAAGTAATCTATAGCTTGTTTTCTAGGTTTGATAATATGACTTCTGATACCCTTTCCAGCTGACTCTTGTAACAGCACAGAGAGGATGAACACTCTTTTGTTTCTTTATAGGTGTTGGGGGGTGATTATCTGTTTCTTTGCACCACCTGCGTCGCATCACTGGGACTCAACACAGAGAATGGCTGAGCTGGGACAAGGAGGAACCATATGCTTTCTCCTGCAGTGCTGTTACAGGTACGATAACCCATGGTAGCCAGAAGGTACTTATGGTAGTCTCTGTGCTGTACTTGTTGGCTGAAAATGTTGAACAAGACTTACAAAACTGGTGGTTCAGAAGTAGGCTCTGAGTCTAAGCAAGTGGACTGGCTTTCAAAAGCAAGAAGGAGTGTTTCACCATGCTCTTTGCCAAGCCCAGCTCTCTGTGGCACCTAGAATCTAGTTCTTGATTATATTTTCAAAAGCAATTGCAAAACTTTGGAACTTTTCCCTGGTCGTTTTTGTGAATATGCTTTAGGCTCCTACAGTGTCTTGGTCCCTTTGCGGGGTGACCCAGCCAACTGTGTGCTACACGCTGTCATTAAAATGTGACCAACTCCCCTTTCAAGTTAACTTTGACATACTCAAGCAAATGGGTATTACCCTGATCTTAGGTCAACCACACTACGTTAACAGCACATGGCATTATGCTGTTACTTGATCATGATGTCACTTTCATAATAGTTCTGCATTGCAGAATTATATAATTTCATTCCATCATTGAAGACATAATACATACTTGATGAAGAAAGTGCTATTTAACAATTACACAATAACTATGCATTGAGATAGGTGAGGGCTTTAATACAGATATCTTAATATACAAAGGCTATCATGAAACATAAGGGCTTCTTCAGTGACAACTATTTTTGGAGATAATAAAGCAGAAGCTGCGATAGTGAACTAATGTGATATATTGAATTTTTGTCAGTTTACACTGCATTCAGTTCACGCTTCCAGCTTTAACCTGGCAATGTTAGGGTAGCCTGATCGTTATGATATCAAAGTATTCCTTGGACTCAGTTCCTGGAATTGCTTCAGCCTCTGTGATTAACCTGGGGTAAATTTCTTAGCTCTTCTGTGTTTCATTTCTCCATCTAGAAGGTAGCAGTAGTCATACCTCCTTACTTCACAACTATACTGTATAAATGACTATATGAGTGTACATGTATAAATGACACTGGGAGCAAACCAGCTGCTGGAGACATATTCACTCAAATATGCAGTAGCTGTTTGGCCATGATGGGAAATCAGTCAGCAAGGTCTGAATAACTTAACACAGAAACCTCCCTGAAGAAAAGGCTGTTTTTCACAGAGAATGGTGGCAGAAGAAGACAAGGGACTTTCTCTCTGCAACCAACCTAGTATTTAAATACAATTCAAGAGAAGCCCAGAACTGCTTTAGTACAAGGTTGGGTAATGTTGAACAGCTGATGGCTTTTTCCATGCGTACCTGGATGATCTCAGCCATCAGAGCTACTGACAATGAGCCCTTTCATGAACATGAACTGTTCTGTTTTTTTTTTTCCAAAGCATGGGCAGATTTGGGCCAGTTGTTCAGGCAGTATCTCAGGTGTGGATGTGATTAAACACCTTGCTTGTAGTCGAGGATTACTGGAGGATCATGTTCACAATGAAGGTCCTCAATGTTCTCTCAGGTGCCAGACCAGACATATCCATACACAGGGGAACTAATTAGGACAGCTTAGAACCACTTGATGCTTTAATCCATCAGCCTTTGTTGAATGTAACACAGCTATAGGAAATAACAGTCTCATCTGAAATTTTATATGGGCCTCTGCAGCTCGGTAAAGACCAAGAGGAGTCTGGAAGACAATGGGAGAGATTTGTACCACATACATAAACATCTCACCTGGAAATATTTAACAGCCTTCACTGTGTATCCATCACGGAACAAAGTTTTATGATGAAGCCCATAATTCACATCTATCTACTTCTCTCATATGAGTATGTAACTACCATGGTGGCATTGGGGGTCTTCCACAGCAATTGGGCAAATTTTGTTCATTGTCAGTAGCACACTGTTTTTGTCTGTCTGCATTTTTAGTGGATGACGTGTGGGTGAACTGCATGCCTGTGCAGGTTAGCTGTTTACAGAGCAGTAAATACCGTCTGAAAAAGCCGTGACCAAGGGAGGCACGGCTGACAACAGCTCCTGATCCAGGTAATGAGCCCTCCATGCCAATTACCTCTTGTGGAGGTCTCACCTTCACATCCTCCACGAGTACAGCCTCCACCAAAACCAAGGGGAGCTACACGCATATAGTGGTAAGAAATTTTTGTGGATTGGGACAGGGATCCAGTTTACAAGTGGGAAAGGAAGAGTGACAGAAAAACCAGGAAATCCTCAGCTTGCTTAAGAAATCCCTTTTCTCCCTTTCAGAGTACTCATTGCTTTCTTGCAGGTTGGTGGTTTTTTTCATACTGATGCTGAATGCTGATAAGACCATTCTCGATGCAGCCTCCGGAACTCACTCAGCTCTTGAATGAACCCATGGACTTTCCTTTACACTAGATTATAGCACATTGCCTGATTTATACACACCTCTGGCCAAATACTACCTCAGTATCACCAGTATAAATCCCAAATAATACCACTTACGCTGGCAAATATGGAGCAGGATTTACAGGGGGATAGCAGGGTTGCAACACTCCAATAAACTGAGTTAGCTACTTTAACACCATATTTAAAAATAAACTTGCTCTCTGTTGATATCTGTGTTTCTGTTGCCCTCTGTAGTACCAGTTGTAAATAACAGAAAGGTTCCTATATCTGCATTTAATTAACATTCAATTAAGCAGGTCTTGCATACTATAGCTTTAGCTAGCTGAACTTAAGTCTGTCATCAGGCAAAACTATTATAGGAAATTAGTGCATAATAATTATTAAAATATTTTCCTGAGATTTAATATTCACTTATTTATTCCCATATTAAATACAAGCAAGAATTATTGCAGTTGTGTGGTCCTAAAATTTTATGCAGGTCGGTAGTGGGAAAGGCTGCAAAAGCCTGGTGTTTTAGTGGGACTGGCAGATGTGCATTCCTTTGAATGCATGGGATGGGGCAATGCTTGCCCAAGGTCCAGTAAAACTCTACATTAACTGTGAATGAATCATAGGTGTGATTTAAGCAGAGACACTATTTTTCAACTGCGAAAGGATTCAATACGTTGTGATTTTTTACTGATCAAAACTTCACTGGCTTCTGTCAGAGTAAGGCAGGGGATCTGAACAAAAGAAACCCACATAAAAGTAAATCTAGCAGAGAGAATACATAAAATAAATGGAGTGTTAGCTGAGTACAGTCCTCCAAAATGGATTAAGGGATCAGGTCACCCAGTGCCTCAGGACAGCTTCTCAAATCTGAAATACCCTGGTGTTCACTGTCAGTAAATGTCCTGATGGAGCCTTCTTAAAAAAACGGGAACCCTAACTGATCATCCCCTCTGGAAATGTACATAAAAGTCACAGAAACAGTTTAAAAAATAATAATAGAAGAATAAGTTATTTACAAGTCAGTCTTTGACCAAAGGCCAAATCTCCATCTACTGATGTGGAGTGGCAGTTCTTTAAACCTTAGGCTAACATGTTGCTGTATTCCCAAGCTTTAAATAATTTTCCTTTGAAACGGGGAGCTTAAAACCCTCAGTAAAGTATGCACATGCAGCCTTCACACTGAAAACCAAATCTGAACTTCTTGCTCCGCAAAGCATTTTGTATTACACACCTGAGGCATAACGTACATGAAAGGCTCTATATGATTCACCTTACCTCCCCACATAACCTTGTCTTTTTTTAATATTTTCACTTAGTGAGAACAGCAAGATCACTTGTAAAGATTACAGGAAAAAATAAAGAATGTAGAAAATGGCATTTTTTGCTTTAGGAGTAAACAGGAGGTGGTTAAATCTGATTGTTTATCTCGAACTTTATACCAGCTTTGCTATGGGCTTGTTCACAGATCTCTCTTGCTATCGGTACAAGCCAAAGAGCCTCCATTCGCATGAGCATATGTCCGAGTAACGGGTCTGAAGGGTTCCCCTTCCAAATAATGTCCCAGCACCTGTAAATGGGACTAGACGACAAAAATGACTGACGCAAACCGTGACGGGTAGATATTAGACAGAGAAATGCAAAATAAAATGGGCGGTTTTCCATACAGAGAGCTGATGTCCTTTTCCATCTTACAGTTAAAGCTTATTCATCCTAAGAAAACCCTGTTGATGTGCAATTCATTTTGAATAGACATGTACAATTTAATCCGGTTTGTTCTTTACATTTAGTAGCAAATATTTCTGGCAACTACTACCTTGTTAACACGTAGGTCTCTCCCAGCCCGGTTACTATTAAGGAAACCAATAACAGAACTTTATTTTTCAGCGATGAAAAATATTCAAATAGGTCACCTTTTATCATTAGCAGAATAAGTTATCACCTATTTAAAAGGTACGTGCAGCCTCTAGGTCATTCGTCATCCGCACTTCAAGTGTAAACAGGCGTTTTTCCCAGCCTACAGCTCTGCTATGATCCGACCGCAAAGCTGACAACAGAAGGGATGGTTATTGTCCTGCTGCCACTGCACGCAATGCTGTTGAGCTGCCCTGTATTAAAGAAACTTCAAGGCTGATTGTGCAGTTGCCTTGTACAGTAATGGCAAATAAATAAATGAAGTCAGGACCCGATATTACCATCCTGCCTTTAACTCTGTTTCTAGTTATCGAAGCCACCGCGGGGGCTCAGCCTCGTACAATGCAGTATTGTACAAACCGGTAAAATGAGCCTTGAATGTGTGATGCATGTGGGCGGGTGGATATCAGAAATTCAGAACGCTGTTGATTTCAGCCCAGGTTATTTTGCCTTGTTGCATCCTTTTCTAGCAGTGTAGAAGCTGTCCCACTCCCGGCAGCACCAGCGTTGGGAATATTCCCCAGGCCTGGTAACATTGCATGAAGAATTAAGGATGAAGAAGAAAAAAAGTCAGGAATGGGGCTTTATATCCATCGGCATTCCCTGCCAATGGACTGCAAAATAGTGTAAAAAGCAGAGACACAAAGAAGATGATCAAAACCAGCGACAGCCTGCAACGGCCTGGAATTCAGCAAGGCTCAGGGGTGGGAATGAGATAGCTGTAAACCACCTTTGCTCCTCTCTTCGTGCTGATCTTGTTCCAGTTTAAACTGGAGGATCCTGACGGCTGCTCCGAGTTATAGGAGTCGCCAGCGTTCTCAGGAGGTTTTCTTCTTTCTGCTGTTTGCGAAGTAAAAGTCACGCAAGGAAAATATCTCGTGTCAATCATGGGCTGGGATTCCTTTGATGCTGGCATTTACTTAAACTTTTATACTATTTTAATATTTCACAGCTAACTTGTGACAAGGGCAATAACAATTAAATTAAAGCAAATAAACTGGTTGGCTTAGATGTACCTTATCAATCCCAGTCCTTCCACACATCTCTCAACAATTTTGCCACTGAACTGTCAAAGACATGATTAAAAAAAGGTGCCTGCTAAAAGTCTTAATGCTGATGAGTTTGATCCTGAGCACTCTGTCCCTACTCAGCAGAAGTGCTAAGCAATTAATTCTTAGCCATGACTTATGCCACTGTCAATTAAAGCAGGGTCTGGCACAAGAATTTTGGAAAATAAAAAATACATTGTCTTGTGGTGTGTCACCACATTGTGCTCTTTTCTGTTCCAGTAAAAATAGAAAATATTTAAGTAAAGTGGATGAAGGAGGGAAAGAGGAATAGACATGAAAGTTGAAGGAGACAGTTGGTCAGGAGACTTTTCTGGTGACTTCTGTTTTATTTTTTTTTCAGATAAGATACAGTTGACCCCGTCAGTGTCCTGAAACACATAGACTGTTAATTTGATCATCATTGGTGTGTGCAGATGAAATACAGCTTTCCCTTTAGCAGTGCAATCGTATGCCTCTTCTCAGCAATGAAATCCGTTCGTTATGCAGTCTTCTGGTTATGCTCTAATTCGAAAAATCGTTTAAGCGTACACCTAAATCTGTCTTTTTTCCGAAAGGTCTTAGCACCTCTGTGGCTTTAAGCATGCTCAAAAGGCAGTGATTTCAGGGTAGTTTACAAATGTGGTCCAGGAAGTTTCAAGACCAGGGATGCTGTCAGGAGTATGCCAGGTCCCGAATGGCATGGATTTGATGTTGCAGTTTGAGGAGCTGAGCACCAGCGTATCATCTAGCCAGGTATCAGCCCTGACTTCTAGACTTCCAACCGCATGCTGTCTCTCCTTGTCTGACTACTGGCATGAAAACTGTGTTATAGAATTTACCTTTGATGCTACTGGTAATTCCCTATTTTTGCTAAATATGGATTTGGTCAAATCATGGGAAATATTATTTTTCAATTATTGCACAATTAGGGGTGTGTGTGGAGACAGGGTGAAGTGGGAATCACTTCCTTATTTAGGTGGTTGTTTTCTTTTAGAGATGCAAAAAAAAGCACTTAGTTCATCCCCACCAAACCCTTGCGAAAGGCTCTAAGAGACTCAGTCTTCTGGAACTTCTGTTCATGTCTCTTAAAGAAATAATCATACTTTACACTTATATAGCACCCTGCATGTGAGGAAGTCAAAAAAGGCAAAGAAGCAGATTCCCGAGATTTTGACAGAAGAAACCAGAGAAATTCTCATGGGACTCGGAGAGTTGCCGAGCAGGGATAGAAAATAAAAAGAGTGAGAAGATATTTTTTCAGGTTCTGCATCTTAGCGAAAATAGAAGTTCTCTGGGGGACTTCTCTGAATCTTGTCACAAAACTGCGATCTAGCCATCCTAGGCTAATGACAGTCATCAATGAAACTTGATTTTCTTTCAACTGTCAGGTTGAAGAAATAGCTAAAAGCAAGAGTGGAAAGATATATTCTTTTTTATTTTCAGATTTTTGGGTTACTATTACCTGACGACGATCATTTTGCAGAAGATATGCAATCGATGCTATAACAGAATTTGCAAGGGCAACCAATCTGTCATGATTATGGTAGTTTCAGGCAAATCTATGAGGTTTCACAAAGAAATAATAATAATTTTTAGGATTCCTACCTAGATGGTAAGGAAAGTTCTTTAATTATGGGAAACTCATGGCTTCTTGGAAGTTCTAGCTCTGTTTTGACCCCTTTACAAATGCAACTTCTACACTGTCATAAAATAGCATAAGGAAATATTTTCCCTTTCCTAACATTTCTGAGTATAATTTCAGAACCCAGTTCATACCTGCGCTTTTAGAGTAGAAAGTAATTCAAACAATAGGCATCAGAAAATTGCTACTGCATTATTTCAAAACATTTCAGAGTTTACGTATGCCAAGAAGGGTTTCAGATTTTTTAAGCTTAGTGATTGTGATCACAAGTATAATAAATTTCATTTCCTTAATTAGCCATCAGTTTAAAAAGTTTACCATTCCTAAAACTATTTTCTTTCAACATCACTCATTTTTAAACAGATGTCACGATTCAGAAAAGTTCTATAAATAAGTACATTGTGCAATTTAAAGCTCAACATTATTCCGAACCACCTGGTTGCAAAATAATATTTACGTACAAATGTGCATTTAATTTAAAAATATTATCCTACAGTCACATTTTGTGTCATATAAAAGTTAAATTAACACCCTAAGTTTTGTTTATGAGACATTTTTTAATTTTGAAGTTAAAAGAACATGATAAATGATTTCAGCTATTCTATAACTTGCTGGATATAATACGAAACATACGGCTCCCTAAAAAACATCAAACGGGCTGCCCCTGCAAAATGCAGACGTACTGCCTGATTCTTCCAAGGTTAGCAGTGCTGGGAGTTGGGATTTGGCTCCGACTGATGTAGAGGCAAAGGCAAGATGTGAAATCAGACTCTGGGTTTGGGTTCTGAGCCTCGCAAAAAAGGAGGAATTTTTTGTCTGGGACATCTGCATCCGTAGCCTGTGTCACCGAGGGGGACCCGGACCTGTCCTGTGTGCCCCAGGTGGCTTAAGGGCACCCTGGTGCATCACGTCCGCAGAACCTGGTTTGTCACACAGAGCTCTGAAGAAGCACTCTTTGATGTGCTTGAATACATTAACACCCCCGTGTTTTGTTTGTGCGTAGAAGCGGGTGAGACCCGAGCGGGAAGCCCCCAGGACATTGCCATGTCAGGCACGTGCACCTTCATCCCGACAGCGCCGGAACAAAGCAGCGACGCAGACCTCCAGTGCAGAGTAGGACACGCTCTCTTCAAACGCTTCTCAATGGACACTATTCCTTTGCCGTCTTTTTTTGTCCTTGCTGTTTCAGCAAACTGTCCCTGTTAATTCCTTTTTTCTTTTCCTGGTACCAAACTCAAACATCAGTAACAATAGATGATCCGTCAGTCAGGGGAGCTGGCTTTCGGCTCTACTGGAGTGCCTAACCTCCTTCTCACCCGTTTCTGCTGGGCTTTTGCAGCCTCCGGAGGTGTGAACTGTCGTGGATGGAAAGGCTGACCTGATATTAGGTTTTACAGGCGGTCTGCCTGGAGAGTATCAAGCAAGTTTTCACACGTTACATCACGCCCATTGCTGTAAGAAGTAAATGGTCATTTCTCCCTCCACGACTGTTGTCTTTTCCAGTTTCGTTGCTCCCGGGTCTTTCCCTTTGGCGGGCACCGGTTCTCAGCCCGCTTGCTCAAGGGTCTGTGTTTCTTTCCGTGCGTAACCTCATTGCAAGGAACACGCAGGCTCCCCCCTGGATTCATGAAGGAAGCCATCCACGCTGGTGCACAGGTCGCTACCATACGACCAAGAAAGGCAGGTCTCAGCATGCCCCTTGTGTGGCTCCATCGCCACATCGCTGCCTCTCTCCATCACACCCGTCCCAGAAAGTTCCCCTCAACTCCTACGGCCCCGATGGTCTCAGGGCTGTGAATTGCAGTGACTTCTTCCCGGTGAAATCACAGCCGGGCGAGAGCACTGCGTTGCTGATACTTGAATAGATAAAATAAACCTCTGGCACCTACAGTGCTCTAAGCAAAACAGTGCAGAAGTGACAAGTTTTGTTGTTCGGTTGCTGTTAATTATTACTACTGCTGCTGCATCTGCTGTTTGGAGAGCCGGGACCTCCACTACCTCTGAATTTCTTCCGGCTTTCCATATGGCAGCAATCTTCATTTGCACGAAGATGGAGTTCGGAGACCAACAAAGACCATTTTGCCGTGGGCGATTCTCGAAACATTGGTTCATCTGTGTGTAAAATAGGAGATAGTGACGCACTAGTGTGCCGGAGGCTTGCAAGCTCTGACTTAGGGCTGACCAAATAGACTCACGTGCCCCTTTTCCGCGCAGACAGGGTTATGGACGTAAGACCAAGCTTCAAAAAGCAATGAGGCGTTCTAAGGGCAGTCAGAGCCTCTCCGCAAAGCCCAGGTACCCCGGCTCTGAGCACACTCCCCTCACATCTGCAAGTGCCGGGAAGATGCTTCCTGGGCTTTATTCGTTCCCAGGAATTGGTGGGATACTGCTAGGTCTCCTCACGTCTTTCTGTCATTTCTGCACTTCTCTTTCGTCTCTCCAAGCACGGCGTTTCGAAAGCTGGTGTTTAGAGCTGGAAGTGTTGCGTCATGATTTTTTCACCAGCGCTTAAACATCATTTTTGGAACCTGTTTCAAAAGGCTCGGTGTTTCTGGAAGTAATATGTGCAAGGCGGAAGCTATGTAAAGGATTCAGACGCGGAATCAATAGCGAGACACGCAGAAGAACCTCAGACATGTGCATTTCAAAGACACCAGGAAAACAGTTTCCCAAAGTTATGCAGCAAATGTTTGCCCAGTGTCTTCCTGGGGCACAGTAACCAAGATCTTGGGGACATGGTGGTGCTGGATTAATGGTTGGACTTGATGATCTTGAAGGTCCTTTCCAACCTAGTGATTCTGTGATTCTGTGATCTCCTGATTAGCGACATTAACTCCAAACGGAGCAAAATCAGCCCCTTTCACCCCATTTTCCAGAGCATAGGAAGAACTTTGGTGTCGATAGTTTGGCTCCCAGAAGCAGGAGACAGATCTCAATTTTCTGAAACTGACATTGGCTTTATAAAACTAAAACCTACTCAATAGACACGTGCAAACCCAAATCGCACAGTTGTCTTTTCTTCCTCCGTTGCAGTCAACCTTTTAGGGCATGTTTAAAAGAGCATTGTTTTTCCTCCTACCGCGGGCAGAAGAGATTGCAGGTACACGCTGCAAGACCCAAATCCTTTCTCCCATGCATGCACACATGAGACACTTTTGAAACAGATACTGCCTACCAGAAGGGGCCAACTAAAATAAAACATTTCCCAGGCATCAGAGCAAAGAGAAATAAAATATACTAGATCCACTTTAAAAGCTTATCTGGAAAAAAACCAAAGCTTTTACATGAATACATAACTAGTGAACCCAAAGATGAAATGAAATTTTTTAGGTGGCCTGAATAGAAGAAAAAGAGTAGATCAGTTAAAAAATGATTAAAAAAAAAAGAAACAAAACAACCCTAAAATGTCTTTCACAAATCAGCTGAGTCCCAGACAAAGGGATTCCTTAGTTAAAAGGAATAATCTGATAAAAAATACAATTATGGTACCCTATGGTTATTTGTTTACCAGATTTCTATTATACACTTCCCACATGTTCTTCTCCTTACACCTCAGCAGATCCTTCCCAATATTTTAAAGAATTTCTTTGAGCTAATAAGTGCCCTTCCTGTATTTTTCTATGGCCCAGTATTTCTTCATATTTGTTTTATAGTTTTTCAATGCAGCAGTCTGCAGTTAGAGCAAAGAGAGCCAGTGAAGCTAGTTCCCCCTCTGGAAACACATAGTCTTCTTTCTCATTTTTAGAACTTCTTTTTTTTTTTTTTTTTTTTAATGTGAAGTTTATATGATCTCAGGTCAGCAACCGTGAGCCCCTGGATGGCAAATTCAACAGCCAGACCTTTAAAAACGATACATTTAACAAGAGAATGTATATATTGTTATTGTAGGTGTATATATCCTTCATAATACGTATTACTAAAAGTAATAATACGTAATAATAATATGTATTATTATGAATTGCAGTGGGTATGTAGCTGCATGGCTGATGACTCCTAGATGCTATCCCACCGTTGGCATGCTGTTTTCATCCATGTTGGGAAACGAGTCAGGAGTTACAAGCAGGTTGACGCTTCCAGCCCTTTCTGCCTGGTGGTTTGTACAGATGACGATGTGAACATACCCCGCCAGAGAATCAAATGTTTTGTTTTTCTTCTCCTTGGGGTGACCATTGTCTCCAGCTGGTTCTATACAGAATGAGTCATTAATTAAACCCGGATTCTTTGCAAGCGGCCTGTTGCAGGGCTGTGGTTTATTCTTGCTTGTTCTGCTCCCGCGAACAATATTTTGGGGGATTTCAGGCTGACGTTATTTTTATGATTTCACATTTTCTTCACTCTTCCTTCTGCCGCAAGTAGTCCTCTAAGAGACAGAAAGTGAAAGGCTCGGTTAAGAAAAACACAGCCACCTCCAAAGTGCTAAAACTGCAATAAACCCATCATCTCTAACAACAGCAGAGCATGAAAAGATAAAAAACAGCCTGCCAAGAATGTAGTAACCACCCATTCACTTTTAAATGCTCTCCACACTTCAATGCACAGACCTAATTACTTTTCTGCATTCCCAAATCCACTTTGCAGCGCTGCAATCAGAAACCTGGCGTTAAAATATTTTAGACTCTAAGGATCAAGACTAATTATGGGCCTAAGCTGCACCTTTTCGTTCCCTTGTGAAGCAGCCTGCCTCCCTCCCCCAGCCTCTCCACCCCCTTCCCTTCTTTTGGGATGCTTTAAAGCACGCTCCACTAGAAGAAAGGCTGTCCAGTCTCAGTCGGGGGTGAAGTAAAGAGAGAATAAAACAAAAAGCAACTCAGTCCAATTCAGTAAGCTTCAATGAAGCTGGTATATTTAATGTGAGCCCAGGGTTAGCCTACAGAATTGTGGCAGAATGCAATATTCTCAACAAAAAAAGATGTGTTTAAAGTCGGGCAAGGCCCCATAAGGCTGTTGTTGGTGTTTAAGCAGTACACCGAGGTATTTAGCTCTGAGGGTTTCTAAACATTCCAGCTGAGAATAAAACCACAGCTTTACAGTAGCTTCTTAAAGGTTTGGGGGGCTGGGAATGTTCCCTCCCCCTGGCATTGAAAAGTCAATAAACAGTAGGAAAGATCACGTCATAACAAAGATGAAGCCACCTATTACAGGGTATAGTGATGGCTAATGGTGCTATCAGAAGGACTAATCCCATATATTAAATGCTGTAATTGTTATAATAATATCACGGTTATTAGGACACCCAGGGGTGGGGCATTTTTCATTTTGTGCAGTATGAAACCACTGCTGACCATCCATTCTTCCTATGGTGGGCGCTTGCTAAAATTTGGAAATATTAGATAATGACGTCAATGCTGTGGGCAGCAGCCAGCTGATACACTTATCTCACTTTTCATGGCATTTACTGAGCTACTTTAGGTCATTTTGTCTGGAGCTAAGCTCCTAAAAAGCTTTCATTCACGCTAAACACGGAAAAGTTGGCACCAGTGTTTTGCCTCTGCAAAGCGCTTTTAGTTCCACTTATTTAATAACAGGAATAATAATAATAGAAGTAACACACTTGTTCCTTGTTGCCACACAGGTGGTGATCTTCTTTCAAGGACCTTAATGAGAAAAAAATCCAAAGAAGATACTTAATTCTCTGAAGTCTCCCACTCTACACACATCGTTATATGCTCAGATTATTATGAATCTCATAGTCATGGGCACATAAATGTTTTAAACCCTGGTCCAGTTTAGGATAATCGAAATTAAACAGTCATCCACAGCTGCTGTTATGAGGGGAAGGGTTAAAACAACAAGGCGGTCTGCGGGGCGATAGTTCACATGAAGGTTTAAGAAAAATAATAAGGGAGTTAGCAAAGAGCATGCACATTGGCTTGCAACTACCAATTAACCCTCCTTGTTAGATAGGTAATTTATTCCACTCAGCAGCATCAAATATCAGACAAAAAGGTGGCCAAAACAGTAATTATCTTCATGGAATTCAAAGGCTTGAAAGCCATAATTCCTAAGAAATAAAAACAGAGTTCTTTTCATAGTATATGCTTCATCTAAAGACTGTAATAAGAGCCAGGCCCTAGCTGTGACCCTTTACACTTCAAGGTGAAAAAGTAGGTTAAAGAAAGTAATGGCAATAATCACGGGGCTTTTCTACATAAAACAGTCTCTGAGTGGAGGTCAAAGATCAAACACTCGGGGCACTACCTGCGTCACACAAAGATCTCTTCCACAATAGAAATGAAGAGCAAGACTGGCAGGAAAGAGCAATAAGACTAATCAATTCTAAAATTATTAGAAAAAGAAAGAGACAAAAAAAAAAGAGCGGATTTTGAAAAGTCTGGATGAGATTAAATAGAACTGTGCCCATTCTCTCCTTAATTTTTTGAAAAGATGTCTCAGGATTTCCTGCACTTCACAGAGAGCTACTATCAGGAATGAATGTTAAAAATTGCTATTTCATCTTCATCCCCACCTACCAGCAACATTCTTTTGCACCATCTGAACAAGCTTTACATTCTTTTTTGTACCAGTTTGGACACTTCTACAGAGAACCAAAGCTCTATCTAATTTTTTGTTGTTGCTAAGCCTTTGGATGATTTTTACACCATAGCAAGTAAGATCCCCAGTCTGAGCTTGTGTGAGTTATAGGAACAGATTTCACATTACGTGAAACACACTTCCCCTACCCCCAATCACTCCGACTGTTTGAGAGTTGAAAGTTAGATCCCCACAATGACATATAAGAGCTCTGTGGACTTGCTGTATACCTCGGGGGACATTTTGTCAAGGATTTAATAATAAAGACATTCCTTATTTTTCACTTGAGAAGGTTAAGGCACGCATCCAGTTGCCCAATTTAAATTATTCTTTATTTTACAACCAGCTTTAAGTCCTATAGGCTCCATTTTAATGTGTAAATACTGCCCTGTTGACTTTACCAGGCTTTCTTCCTTTCTTAAGCTGGGCAGATGTCAAGATTTTGCTGGAATAAGAGCAATCTGCTCAGCAGCAAGCAGGATCCAACGCCAGCAGAGTGCAGGGAACTGCAAGGCATGTACGCACAAAGTGATTACTTGCCTGGCTCATTTTTTTTCCTTTGGTCTTCCTTGAGTTTCAGCTGTCTAGGTATCTACCCATTCCCTCTGATAAGTACTTTCTTACAACTGAGCCACAACATGAGACATTTATCTGGTCTACAAGAAGGTTGGTGGCCCCCGCCTCCATCCTGAAGTTTGGGGTGAGATATAAAGCTGAAGGTGTAAAGAAACCCAGAATACGGTGCTCAGGTACAGAGAACTGGCCATCAGCGTGGAGCCGTGTGTTCTTGATAAAAATGTTACTGCAAACATCACCTTTACGGCACACAACGGTATACAAGCAACAAGTCGCATTAATTGGCCAGCCTTCTATTAGCTGACAATTGACTAAGCTGTCTTTGTGACTTCTGAACAGATAGCAAAACAAGTTAAAAAAGTAAAAATTGATCATTATGTTTCTAGTGTCACTTATTGCTGTGTGAGGCTATTTTATGGGAAACTGTAAAAGACACGTACTGTATAACTAATGCTTCCTATTCTCCAGGTAGAATGCAACAAAATAATAGGTGTATACTGTAAGATTCCCATTTTTTTTGAACATGGTTGTGATGACAAAAGACTTCTCTCATTCTTTGCTGCTACTATGGAATAGTCAAAAACTCCTTGGATGTCTGAACATTTTATATCATATAATCTAATAATTCACTATAGCATCAGGTCACAGAAGGCTGATTCATCTATCTGACACATTCAGCTATCTATTAGATATATGCTAACCCTTATGCCCATACAGTACAGAGCACATTCTATAAAAACTGAAGGAAAATATGACTTGACTTTATTTTTTCTAAAGGGTCAGAGAGGTCGCAGGGGTGAAAGACAGAAATATAGGTGCATTGTTCATCTAATATTTATTATGTTGAGTGCATACAGATTCTGCGAACAGTTTCTGTTTGCTGATCTGCCTCCCCAAGATTTTAAGATAAGCCAAGAGTATCTGAGACACAAAAATGCATTCATTTATTCTGCACTGGTACTTCCTGGAAACTTGCTGTCTGAATTTTCTTTACATACAGGCCTTAAAGCATACTCTAATGTGTGTCACCACAGATATACCCCTAATTATTAAATTGCCTTTAATTTGTTTAAGTCAAATATTTGCATTCATTGTCAGATATCAGAATTCACTTTCTTGTGATGTAGTTTCAATTAGCAATTATTGTCTGATGACTCCTTAGGAAAAAAGAGGCCTTAATAGCCCCTGAGCTAGAAGGTATAATGATGGCTACATTGGCCTATTGTTTGAGATCTTGGCCAACCAGCAGAAGGTCACTGAGCCTCATACCATTGATGTGATCTGACTGAGCATGAAGTTAAAATTATAGCCTCACAATGAGCTGTGATGTTTTGGGTTCCAATGTTTGCAATTAGCCACAATGTGACCTTCATGTTTCATCCCTTAAAAGTGGAGTTACTTTATTGATTATTATTCCTGGCATTGCTGTAGTTTATTAGTTTTGTCAGATTTATTTTATATCCATTTATTTGCCACATGAGGATTATGTGGCAAGTCATGGAGTATGTGCCACACTTTTTTTATTACAGCAGATGTTCCTAAAATAGATGTAAGCATCTCTGCAAAAAGCAGCCCCTCTGTGCCAAATTCCAGCTTGTGCTAATGTGGGAACCCAGTAGGATGAGAGAAAGAGTATAAAGAACCTTTATCCGTTGCTGCTGGAATGACAGTTTCTGAATTTTGAAAATTCACTGCAGATTGCAGTGAGTTGCAAAAAGAACAGGGATGGCCGAGGCCAAATCTTGGGTTTGTCCCTCTCTGTACCATTATGTGCTCCAGGGCACAATTGGTGCCACTTATTAATGCAATGCAATCTTTCCCTGGCTGTAATGCAGGAATATTTTGCCTGATTTAAACTAATATACCGTATGAAGAAATTTTGTCTAGTATACACGGACTTCCACAAGTGACCGTGTCTTTTCCCGGAATCGACTCATTTGGGATGCGGTGAAAGTATCTAACTCGGTCATCTCACATCTTCTCCCACCATATTTCATCCCATTATTCTCACTGCAGCCTACAAGGTCATGCAAATCTTTCAAAATTATCTTTTATTCTTCCTTGTATTGAAGGTACCATGAAAGCATCTGTTATCACCAGTTGTTTTCTCTAAACTTTAATGAGAGTTTTAAGAAAGAATCTTGAGAAACTCCAGTAACAACTTTCCTCCAAAACATTAATTCAGTTTAAACCATTTTTAGTCTTTGAATTCAACAGAGAATGTGTTTCTTACACCAGCCCCAGCCCCTCCATCTTCACCAATGATTTTTACATGTCACACTATCAGGTACTTTGTGGAAGCCTAGTTAGTTGTGATTTATCTCATTTATTTTGTCCAAGTGAGTCAGTTTTCTTTTCCAAAAGATATATCAGTTTGTCTGGCAGGATCTTCCTTTAGTTACTCAAATTGCACTTAAGACTATTTTTCATGGATATCTGATGAATTGGAAGACTGGCCTCTAAAATCTGTTTTGATGCTTATATCAAAGTAAAAATAGGTTATTTTAAAGCTACTTGATGAGGACTGGAGGGCTGAGAAGGGATAACCTAGACTCCTAGTAGCACTAGTAGGACTAGTAGGACTAGTGGGCTTTGCTTGGCTCATTTCTGACTGTGGAGGTGGGAAAACTAATTTGAACTTCCAGGGAAGTTTCAGAGATGGAGTCAAACTCATGACCCTGGATCTATAGAGAGAGTCATAATTCGTTTGTCTCCCATGTCCTTTAAGTGTGAGCAGAAACACAAACTTTTCTAATACTACAATCAGCTATGCTCCCTCTTTTTCAAATTCTGTAACTCTAGCATGTACTGTGCCTCTGGCAAGTTTTCAACATCTTCTGGGAAATGGTGCCATTTCCCTCAATGATGTGAGAGTACTGTCCAATAGGATGTGTTGCTATTTTTAGGAGAAGCAGCCACAGAACAGTTAGGAAATTCAGACCAGACTTGTAATTTCCAGGCCCTGGCTACAGAAACTGATTGTCCCAAAACAAGATGGGGACAAACATTTTAGCAGGGCCTGTTGCAATAGGACAAGGGGTAACAGTTTTAAACTAAAAAAAAAGCAGATTCAGACTAGATCTAGGGAAAAAATTTTTCACAAGGAGGGTGGTGAGACTCTGGCCCAGGTTGCCCAGAGAGGTGGTGGATGCCCCATCCCTGGGAACCCCCCAGGTCAGGCTGGACGGGGCTCTGGGCAACCTGCTCTGGTTGGGGATGTCCCTGCTCATGGCTGGGGGTTGGACTGGGTGGCCTGGAAAGGTCTCTTCCAACCCAAAGATTCTATGATTCTAGGGTTCTATGATAAGCCACCTGCTGCCACTAACTCAAGGTGAGGTACAGGAAAGTCAGAGAACTGTGCATGGTAGAACAACAGCGCAGGCTACAACTCCTACCCACCATCCATGTTTAAACTTGTGTAAGAATAACAGCCCATGTTGGACAAGTTTTGATTTCACAGAGGCCCAGTCAGGTGTAGCAGGCTGCAAAGGGAATGTAATTTGATTGTAACATATGAAATAAGAGGGGGAAAGAGACCAAGATGTTATACAGGTTAAGTGTGGGACAAGTTGTTTTACCGAGACTTGAGGAGTGGGTAAGAAGCAGTTTTATGTGCTCAGTGACTTCAGTATAGCATTTGTGGGTTTCAACATTTTTTAAATAGGGAAACTAGAGCTGAAGAAGCAATGGGAGCCCCGTGTATACATGTATATGCACAGTAGACTCTCCCTGACAGCTGACAATATACTTTCTTCAAAAAGAGACTATTCCCACCAGAAATGTCCCAAGTTTGACTTGCAACATTACAAATCTCAGCAACAAAAGAAGATATCTTCAGGGCAGAAATTCTGCCAATGAGACTTGTGAGGTAATGAGGTAATAGGCCATGTGTTGTGCGACAAGTCAGCTCAGGTTGGAAGGCGATGATGATACAACCCTACCTGGCAGCACGGGAAGGCAGAGAGATTAGATTCCACTTGCTGTCACTCAAGCTTTTGTATCACTTTGCTTGTGTTTGCCAGGATATCCACAAGCCTACACCAATAAAAAGATGAATATGTGTTTTCCAAACTGGATTGTAGCACTTTATAACAAGTTTGTTAAGGATTTAGTCCAAGTTCTTCAGTTATTGCTGAAGTGCAATAAAGTGCATTTCACTATTGACTGCTAAATTATTGGTGTTGAAGTACGCTTCCCGAATCATTCTCTGGCTCAAGATGTTTTTCTTCTGCCTTTGCAGTGACAAGTTCCAGGCAGATGCTCCAGGTACACGTTCATATCACGCTTCCTTTTTGCTTCTCTTCATCTCATTCTTGGCTCCCTCCTCACACCTATGTTTAGTCCATAGGCATGTGAAGAGGTAGCCTTCCAAGCAGGGATGTGCTTCTGTAGCTCTTTCCTAGAGGGGTTTGGCCTTCACAAGTTGATGACAGCCTCTTCAGTGCTGATGCTCCGGATGCTCAGCTTCGGTATTGCTACCCACAGACAGCCCCTCTTGCAAATATCTTTCCAGTACAACCTCTGTGAGAGGAAACTCTCAAACTGCATTCAGACAAATAATGAAATTCACCTTTATTGATATCACTTGGACACTTTTGTATATTGGATTCAATACCAGTTGCAGTTGCTCAGCAGCTCTGAAAAAGCAGGTAAATTATGGAGCATTGACTTATTTGAATTATAAAAGCTCCAAAGAGATGCTCATAGATAGTTTGTGGAGCCAGCTGTGAAATAACTGTTATAATGAAATCTTAAATACAATGGGCTATTGTGTTCAACACAACAAAGGCAGCAGATTAAAAGAAGCCTCCTCTGGTATGCAATGCTCCGTAAAAGTTACTACATCTGGACCCTGGTGGGTATTGACTTTGAGAGCTGAAGACTAGTTTCTGCAAAGTGCCATTACTGTGCCGCTTAAATAGTTTTCAGAATCCATGATGTCAAACTGTTACAGTGATCTGCTACAAGGAAAAATAAAACTCTTCCTAAGCTCATGCCACCATTTCAACTCCTCTTGGAGTGCCATGGAGCCAGGTCTTTCCAGAGATGGTTAGGAAACAGCAACATTTTCTGCAGCAGGTCTGCCCATTTAGACAGAAAAAATAATCCACCACCACATCCCGCACTGTTTTCTAGTTTCAAAACACGTGGAACCCTCTATTTTGCTGCCTGTGTGGCTCACTGGAATAGAGGAATCCCATGCTATCACTGGGGTGCTCAGTCAGCCACTCTTACGGTGTCCACGGGTGTCGAAAGCAGCAGTCCTAAAAGACCCTTGCCAAAACCTAACCCCTCCTTTGCTGACACCGGGGTGCTCAAGGGTCAGTGGCTGCGGAGAATATTTCTGGGTCGTTTTTGCTGATCTGGTGCACTCCGAAGGTGCATTCCAACCACAGCTGGGTGGGCTGAGGATGCCCCTTGTCTGTCCTGTCATGGGGTGGGAGCAGCAGCAAACCTGTACCCTCACTCTCTTCCCAAACACAGTCACTCATGGGAGATGTGTTGAGCTTCTGGGGAAGTTGCTGAAAGACCCGGGTATTCGCTCAGACTTGTTCGGAAAGGGTGGAGAAGTTTTGTGCTCTGTGCCTTTTTTTTTTTTTTCCCCCCCCCTGGTTTTTGTTTGTTTGTTTTTGTTTGCTTTTGTTTTCCTTATTAATTTTTCAGGTCTGACAGCGGACGGGACAAAGTAGTCGTTGCTCTGAATGCTGGCCTCTAATTGCGTTAATTTTTTGTCTGATGGCTTGTAAAGCAAAGGAAGCACAAGAGTGTTGGTCTGCTGTGTTCCAGCACTGGAGGGCCCTCACGCGAACAGAGACCAAGGCAGCCTTTCCATTTGCAGGCAATTTTTCAGCTGGTGTGTAGGAAGGGGAAAACTCACACCCCTTGATTCATATTCTCATGTTTGGGTTTTTAAAATAAACCCGCTTACCTGTACACAGGGGCCGTTTGCAGAACGAGCACCCGCCTCATATATTTCATGTGTAACCTTGAGGGTTTCCAGAAAGGTAATTCTCCTGCTGGGATGAGCTAATCTAGCACAAAACGCTACACCTGCTTCGTTCTGCTAACAAATAGGCCTCTGCCCGCTGAAGACTGCCTGACCTGACTTATTATACCTTCCCCATCAGCAGAAAGACTCATATCATCACTGGGCCAAAGGTGAATTGCCTGGAGACAAAGTTGGAATGAATTTCTTGCAGTCCCATTTCGCCAGGCATTCAAACCACTTCATCCCGAGGAGCGAGGACCTTTAACTCTGTCACATTTATATATGCTTATGAGGATGGAGCGGGTTCTCCCCACACATGCACTCCGGCTGGGCGTATCAAACCAGGCCGGCCGGAGGAGAGCGTTTTTGTCTCTCCCACCTCTTGTTCAACAGCCTTGTCACCCAGAGGAAGAAGAGGCGTGGAGGTCGGCGGTGGTGCTGGTGCTCCCTGTGTCCGACAGCAGCTCTGGAGTCGGGTGCCCGTAGTGTGTGCGCATGCTGCAACGCGTGCCAACGCACGCAGAGACTCGAACTCGCGCCCAGCGGTGGGTTATATGTGGGGAGAGCGAGGAGGGGAAGTAAGGAATTATACGCCTGTGTTCGCCTTCTGATGCAGAAAAACGTCGAGATGTTTCCAGCCGATGCCAGTTTTCCATGTGAAATGTTGCTTTGTATTTATAGTTTTCTTAATCCCTAAAGCAAAAGAGGCTAATATTCATTTAAAACCGAATAACAATTAAAACCCCCAATAACAATTAAAACCTACAATGAACAACTGCTCTAGCTTTGTTTATTGCACGCATAAATAATCATACTTCAATGAACATGTTAGTATCTGTGATCTCTTCCCAGATTAAGGTTGCCTCGAGACTGCTTGCTTTGGCTACTGTAAATGTGACATGAATTACACTCAGGAAAATGTGTCTTACATGCTGGGTTTGAAGTAAATTATTTTCTTCTAATATACCTACACAACTGTCACAAGGAATTACACTGCAGATTTAGTGATGTTAAGTGTCAATTGTAATTTGGTGACAGCCATTTTATTGGCTATGCATATTGCTCTGTGAGGACCTGCTTCTCAGTATGGAGGCCACCGTATCATTAAAAACCAGTGATCCTTCACTGATGACATAATTTGACTGGCAGAGAGAGGAGCAGAGAGGGGCTTGCTTCCACCTGCATGGAATCTGCTGTGTGTCAGAGATGGATTTGCCTTCAAATTAGAAGCAGTGCAGCAGAGTGGTGGCTGTGATTTTGCTTGATTTCTTTTAAGGAGTTTCACTGGAATGGTTACTGAGCAGCTGATAGGAGTCTGCTTTAATATGTCAAACATATATATTATGCAGCCTGTAAACATTTCAAATATTTTGAGCCACAGTATGCAGTGAGTTAACAGTGAAATACTTTCAGCTGAATTGAGCCACATACTTTCCCCCCACCCTCCGTTCTGCACACTCATCCATCCATCCATCCATCCATCCATCCATCCATCCATCCTTTTGTCTGCAAGTCTGCCTCTGCAATAGGCTCAGGGTATTAAATTTATGTGTTAAAAAAGGAAAAAAAAAAGTGTTAACATAAAACCAGTGTTTCAGAAGATAAAATAAATCATACAGGCTGTGTAAAAATTTAGAGTAAGAGCAGAACCATAATCATACATCCTGAAAATTTTATAAACTGACAATTCAAGTTATGTTTTTTATGCTAATACACATAGTGGTAGGTTCTAACAAACTGTGATTCACACATAAAGAGTAGAATAGTTGAAGGTATTATATATGTAATATCTATTTTTCACATGTACATCTTTATATATACATTATGTACTTATTCTGAGAAACAGGAAATAGATTCTGAGACTTTCTCAGCAAATTTAAATCAATATAGCTGCCTTTCCATTTTCAGTATTTAAATTAAATTTTTTGCTGCAAGGCACTGCAAGGAACAAAGCAAAGTACCTTAAAAGAAAGTGTTTCCCTAGTAATTTCACCTCATTTCACACCTATTTGGCAGCTTTTCTTAGCCAATTGGTTTCATTGAAAATGCTGACAATGTTCACCTATTAGAATTGTCCATATGGGAAGGTGTGCTTTCCCCTCAGATTCACTTTATTAACTTTAAAATGTAGAAAACAACTTTTTTTTTTCTTAAGACCACCAGCATTCCTCAGTATATACTTTTTTCTATCTCCCATTTTTTTCACAGTGCTTGTTCTACTTTTTTTGAAAAATCTTTACTGAACAATAAACAGCATAAATTATTCAGCCAATTTCAGTCCAGTGGTATAAATCATACTCTAGCAGACATGCTACTTATGACAAATGCTTTGTCTAAGAGAAACATACCACTAAAGGTTTAATCAGAAGCTCTAAACATTTCAGACTTGCTCAATTTTATTCTTGGCAAGAAGCACTGTTTTTTGCTATATCTTCCAAAGCTTTAGGGGAATGTTCATTTTTCCCATGAGAATACTGAGGCCATTTTTACCCACTACAGGAAAGGGAAGGGTGTTAATAAAAGAGCACTTTCCTCAAGAAAAATTCAAATGGGATTGGCAAAACTTCTTGCTCTTGAAAGCTTGTTTCAGAGGCAGGCCTGGATGTTTTAAGTATTCCTATATGATGAAGTATCAGGACTTGTATGCTGTCCCTTTTGAAAGCATAAACAGCATGTATGAAAACATAACCTTTTATGGGGTAAAAGGTTTCTTAAGATTTTATTAGCACAATTTGGGGGGAAAAAAAGAAAAAAGAGCCCCCAATCTAACACCCTCCTGTTTTGCTGTGATGTTTAAATGTGTCCATTAGATGCTTGGGCACAATCACCCTTCATCTGGTTTAGAATCATGATTTTATACAGCAGAGGGTGTTGAATAACTGCTTGTCCAGAACCAGACTCTGGGTTTAAATATTACACGGAACTTTCCATTGGTTCTGAGGAATTTTTAGCTTTCTTGCTAGCTATTCTGAAAATAATTTTTGAAGAATATCTGCTTCGCTGTTAGGATTGTCTTTTTATGTGATTGCTATAGAGGCCTGGAGCCTTATGGAATAACCAGTCCATTTGCCCCCACGTTCCCCAGATTAGTATCTATATTCTAATATGAGACCTTGCATTGGGTCCATTCAGGGATTTTATTCTGCAGCTCCTTTCAATGTGGTTCTGTTTTACTGACTGCAATACTTTTGTTTCAGCACCATCTAAAATGTCAGCTGAGGTCCTGGAATAAGACTCTGCTTCCTGGATGGCTACCTCTCGCATAGCCAAGAAAAACATTGTTGAGTCAAATTTATATAAAACAGCAACCTGAAAAAATGCTGGGATAACAGAATGGTGGGAAGAGAATTGCAGATAAACTACTGTCATCGGCACAGTGCAGAGCTTGCGCATAGTTGTGTGAACACAACACAAATTATGAGTAGTTTTCAGCTAAAGAGCAGAACATTTAAAATATATAGGCTGAGGATCTAGCTGACCTTATCCACCAGATTAAAACAATTCGAAAAGTAACCGTATATAGAGGCAAAACAGCTAACATGTCCTTTTAAAGAAAAGTTGTTTTTGTTATTTTTAAGTTCTGGCTTGAAATGAAGACAGCTGAATAGAGAAGGACCAGATGCAGATTGCCTATGCCAGTTTTTGTTATTTTAGGTCATACTAGTCAGCACTAAATAAAAGTGAACACAAGTATTGACATCCTAAATCAAGGCTGTGGTCCACTGAGTCTCATAGATGCTTTACTGTAAGAAAAAGATGTGCCACTAGACACAGTGAGTGAATCTGTTACCTATTAGTGTTTCCTCATGCTTCCTGAGAGTGGGTGATTTGCACAAAACTTTGAGTTTGAGACGGTATATTTGTTCAATAAACATCTTTGGATTATGTATCTTTGGATTATTAGAAGCCTTGTTTGCATGTACCCAGCCAGTCCTATGTGAGTCTTGCAAGATGCTTGGTCTCAGAGGTATCATGTGTTGAAGCTCCACAGCATCGTAACAGTCTGAGCAAGTGTTTCTCTTTATTAGTTCACCTTAGTAATATTGCAAAAAGAAATCCAAAAGTAGCACAAAGCTCCCATTATGAACCTACTGTCAGACACAGAAGAAAAAACAAGGGCTTCTCTGCCTAAATGACTCTTATTTAATTTAAAAGAAAATGAAACAAAACAAAAATCAAATAGAAGATCTAGGGGAGAGAGAGGGAGATTCTCTGACACCTTTTCTTCTCACCAAACATTGCGGCAGGGTTAGAGCACATTCCTCTAATGCTAAAGGGGTGTAAAGAGCGTAAGGAAAGGAGAGTGACATTCCCTCTTGCTCACTTAGTCACTCATGCCAAGCCCTCCAGTCCACAGCTTCATTCTGTCACTGTGACCTGTTTTGACTAGACCCTTATTCTTCCCTAGTCCCCCAAAAATCGCTACTAGAGCAAAGCACTGCATGAAGATTTAAATGCGGAAGCAGCTGAGCAAAGAGACAGAAGCCCATAACCTGCGGTCTCTGTTCTGCAAAATGTCCCTTGCACAAACTGATGTTTGAATTCCATGAGCAATAACGCACATTTCCAGCCAAGAACTGCTCATTCATTTAAATGCAATTTTCCCTCATCTAAAGGGCCATCATAGAAAAGGAAGTACAAAAAATTGTAACCTGAATATTTTGGAAAAATTTTTCCCTTTGGACCAGGTTGGAAGGCACGCAGTCATTTGTCCTCATAGCGCTGTAACTCAGTCTTAAGTGTAACGGATTAAGAGCAGGACTTTGAAAAAATGTTAGCAATGAATGTAAGAATAACATAGCAGACTGTTATTGATGGGTCCTGTACATAAAACTAAAAAGTACCAGGTCCTAAGTGTAAAGTAAAAGTCAAAGATTCTGGGCATGGCCTTCAAACCTTTTAATAATATTCAATTGCATTTTAATTAATGGTGATCTCAGAGATCACAGTGGGCAGAGTTAAAAAACAACAGGTGTAAAGAAGCCAAAAATTATGTGACAGGGGTCAATCCTGATTTTAGTATATTATGTATAGAGTTTTACTCATAAATGAGGACCAATAAATGTGAAGTGTTTGAGGTGAAGAAGGCACCACCCAAATTAGATTGAAAACTTAATAAACTGACATTTTCTTTACTATTTTTGTATGTTTTCCTGTTTGTTCTTTTCAAATACTTTGGAATTCTGTTCCAAGTAAACCAGATCATGAAAGTCTAACAACTGTTAGGAAATGCCGGGAATTAGAAATACGTAGGTATCAAACCACCTCCAGGATTAAGGCAAGTTCAAGCAGGGTCATACCTTTCTCCTGAAAACGTAAAAAAACCCCCATGCCAAACCATGCTACCACAAACCCTCACAAAATTCACATCAACCCATTCTGTGTAATGAAAGCATCATTTCGCAATCTGAGATTCTTTGTAGCTTTCTGCTGAAATCTGAAACTGAACCCACAAAACTGACTGCTGAGGCATGCCAGTTTGAGAAGAACCAGAAGACCACAAGGTTGTATTACTTCCACTTTTCATAACCTTACTCAAAGTAAAGACCTTTTTCTGGTTGTTGAATCATGACTTCAGGTAAGAAAATAGTTGTGTTTTTTTTGGGGGGGGGTTTGTGTTTTTTTTTTTGGCAGGGGCTTGCCTTTGAAGTAAAAAATCTGGGATCTCCTTAGAGCAGTGCGATCTGTGAAGAATCATATTTGGATGTTTTTCTGCAATGGCCCATTTTCTGGGGTGACCAAATTCTAATTTTTTTCTAGGTAGCCTTCTATTTTATTTTCTGTGCTATAAGTGTTGGACAAAGTTCACTGTGGTCACAAGGAGTGTGCTTTTGGGTACTAATACCGATGTTGTTCTTGCTTCACCTTCCATTTATATGTTAGTAGGCACAATTCATGACAGTCTCTTCATATCGGCAAGCAGATCACTTCTCTTTTCCTTGCAAATCCCACATTTGCCTAATTTTTCAGTGTTTTCTCAATTACAGCACCTCTCATCCCAGTAGATCCTAAAGCACTTGCCAGCTTAACACCCCGATGTACAAATGACTGCATTTCTCATAATAGTAGCATGGGGTTTTAACTCACTCTCATAACAACCTTGACAAGGCAACTTTGTTCTTTAGCTAATGTCTTTAATTGGGCACACACTGGTTGTTAGGGTAGGATTAATTGTGAGCATCTGGGCATTTATTTATTTACTGTTTTTTTCCTAACAGAGAGAGTACTGAAGTCTTTGCTATGAGAAAATTCACATAAAGACTTGGCATGTACCTTGAATTTATAAAGGCCTAAGAACCCTTAAAGGGGGATTACATTTCAACAGTGTCTCTTTAAATCTGTGAGAGTTGTGTGCATCAGAAAACAGTGGTTTTGTATGATAACTGGACAAATAAGAATGTGAACCCTCATTCAACTCCATGTACTTATGAAAAGAAGGGGGGGGGGAAATACTATTGTAGTTAATGCTAGTTTTATGAAAGGGAAGAACAACTTCCTGAAATTGAAGGTTGATCTATTGAGAAATCTATGCCTGAAATTAGACTTTTCATTAGTGAGGAGAGCTGTCTGTTAAAGATTTTGTACTCCCCCAAGTGCCATAGTGTACACCCGCCAGAGGGGCCTAGGGAAAGACCTCAGTCTCTGAGCTGTGATCAGCAAATGAGACATGTATGTACCCCACCTCATTATATTTTGTATTTGTATTCATTGCAGACTCCTATTAATGGACTGGAGTCATCCAAGAAGAATCACTGAATTACAAACACACTGGTATCAGTAACACTGTTGGGTATGAAGAAGTGACCAAAGATAGGAAGGATGAGGGAGTTTTTGGTAAGATCGTTGATCAGGACAACTCATAATCATCAATATAGAGAAAGATAAGGAAAGAGCTGTGAGACAAAGAGGACATCTGTGTTGCCTTTTCAATGTTGACAGTGATAATTTAAACACATTCCCTTTGCAAAGCAGGTAGAGTGGTTGGAGATTCTCAACCTACATGTTAGTAGTCCTTTGCTGGAAGACGGCACTCTCTGGAGTAGAGAGATGTGTGAATGCTCCTTATTTGCTTCAGCATGGAGTCAGTGATGTAAGCTCAAACTTCTCAAGAAGGTGAGTTAACTTGGGGTCTGCTGTACCGGGTAAGGAATGGTTCATCACTAAACTTCTGGCAGACATATGGAGGGAACTACTTCTAGTTCCCAGCCAATGACAGCCACCTAAGTTGAGCGACGCCTCTAGCTACACAAACCTCTGTCCATGCCTTGACTCTCTTTGCATGTAAACTATGAAACATTTCACTGCATATATTCTGTAGAAATATTCTTAACTACAATGTGTTTATGTTAAATGCAAGGATGCTGATTGTTTTGAAGTCCTCTGAAGATGTAAAGTGCTTTAACTATGCTTAGAAGATGTTCCAGCTACGAGAAATAACTAGCCATAACAAAACATCCATATACATTTTATAAACTTGTTCATATTAGGCACATCATCTAGACCAGAGCAGATGATCCTGGGCCAAGAATATGGTCTGTAAAAGATGGCAGAAGCCCTGGGATGGAAAACCCTTCAGAACAAAGCATCTCTTAATGGAATATCAGGGAGAAAGTAATAGTGAGGACATGGCTTTGTGGGGCAGGCTTTGGAAACCTTTACCAATAGGCTAGAAATTCCACTAAAAGTTTCAGACATAAAACAAGTTTTTATTCAAGAATTGGCTTGCTATTGAACATATCAATGAAGCAAGGCTGGTGTGATTCTCCAGTGCATCTCTTTGCTAATTCTAGGTTGTACCCCAGTGCCAGACGATGGACTGACATAAAGGTTGGAAAGCCCAAAAGGAATGTTTTCTATCAGCATGCCATACATGTACATACCTTGGTCAGAAACAATAGACAAAATTTCCCTTTTTTTGCGGATGCTGTCTCCTGTTACAACTTAGTCTATCTCACCTTGTCCCTTTCTTAAAAGTCAACATTCAACTATTACAGAAAATTAGCATCTCCTTTTAAAATGCCTTGGCCAAAATAAAGACTATTTCAACAGCTATATGCAAGTAAGCACATTTATTAAAGTAACTAAAATTGCTTGGGATTAAAACACTTAACTTTCAGGAGAACTAGGCTGGTATTTTTTATATTTTCCTAAACAAAGGATTTATTGTCTTTTATAAAATGTGAGGTTATTTCTCTAAAGGTGGTTTGGCATATGTTCCCTGTATTTTAATACTCATTCACTTTGCATCGGGAGTGATATGCTCTTTTCTGATGAAACTTGGAAGTTTTCGTTTGAAAAATGATGTGTCTTACAGATAGCATGGACTAAGCAATTTTAGCTACGGCAGAGCAATAAAAAACATTCTTACCATGGATTCACTGAAGGTGCAAGGACAAATATTAACCTTGGTAGATCTATTATAGCACTTATTTAAAAAAAGAAGAAAGGAAGGAAAGTCATTCATATTTAAATTGGTCTCTATTTCATCATAAGAGGAAGCAAATTTATAAACCTGAGCTAATAAAGGTTTAGAAGTAAGATGTTGTTAATGTGTTTAAAAATATTTTAAAAATAAAATATGAAACTAAATGACAGTTTGCACAAATTCCAGAACTGGACTTCTTGCTCATTTTTAGTAATAGAAATACATATATTGTATGTATTGTATTGTACATATACCTGCACATTTAGGTACAGATTTAGTTTGTTTAGCTAATTTGCTAATGAGTCAGAAAGTAACAATTAATAACTCTGATTCTAAATAAATAATTAATATAAAAGACATGCTTTTGTATGTACAGTAAGAACATAATTAATTGAACTGTATGAAATGTAATACAGAAAACCTTTACCTGTCTATAAAAATGGCATAAAGGCAAGTCCTCTTTGTTCTAAGCAAACAAGTAACCTATTGAAACTTATGGGACTGTTCCCAGGGGTAATGCACATTATTTAGGAATGAGCTAAATCCTGCCTATGTGGGCAGAAGAGGCAAATAGGTACACTGAAATATATAGACCCAGTGTAAACTTCTTGTCTCCTCCAGGAATTTTGAAATGATTATTTACTATTTAGTTTTTATATTCTTGGTGAAAAAAAAAAAAAAAAGAATGTTTTTACATTGAGCTAGAGAACCTGACCATCCTGTCCGCGAAGCGAAGCTGTAAAGTTTGCGTGGGCAGGGCCCGTGGGATTGGAATTTCTCAAGTGATAAAAACCTGTGGGCCATGTTTTCGGATTTGTTTTCACCAGTCCAGGCTCCTAGTTGATCCCACTTTTAGAACTGATGTGCAATATTTAGAGCCTGGCACGGAGCCAGCGATATCATTAAATACTCTTTGCTAGCGCTAGCAGAGAGCAGTTCCAGGCTAGGAGCTGTCTTCACGTCAGCACAACTTCTTAAATACCCACAAGATGGAAAAAGGGAAAGTAAATGAATTATTCAGGAGTGAGTTTGGTAATCAAAGACTGAGAGGTTTTATTAAAACAAGAACAAAGCTCTTGCCATCAATTAAAGCACTTCTGTCTTTATGTAAATGCTTAACAAAAGAAATGAAGCTGTTTCTAGTCCTTCCTGCGACGCATGGGGGGTTTCACGGCAAGTTGTGCCGAGCCTTCAGCCCTGAGCGCTGCTCTGCGTGGGTGGACACCCCTGCCCAAACAGCAGCCGTCCGCTCCCGCCGGCGGCATCACAACGTCCGACTTCAGTACCACTTCGCCACTTCAGACTCCAGTTTGGCACCGGAACAACCACCCACCCCAAAACTTGGTCGTGCTTCTCCCTTCGCCTGCTGGCAGCGAGCAGAAACAAACGCCGTTTTTGAAAGAAAAGCAGAACTATTTATCGTTAAGACACAAATTCTGATATCTTCTCTCGCTCAGTGCTTATCTTCTTAGTGTGAATTAAGACCATTACATTAAATTGGATGTATTTTACATTTTTAGGGGAAAAATCGTAAGATATTATTTATTTGCATGCATTTTCTATGCATATGTGCTTGAGAATATAGGAAATAATGGCCTAGTTTATCACTATACGTATGAACTTCACAGACTGCACTGAATTATTGGTTTCTGAAGGAAATAATATTATCAGGTCACCATAATGCTAAGCAGTATTACATTTTAGTAGATAATTTCTGAAAAGTGCTTACTTTTGAAATAAAAAAAAAAAAGAAAGAAAAAAATCCTGGCAACAGTGCTGACTGAAAAAAAAAATATTTATATTTATATTAAACCCCTCAGCTAGATTCTCAGACACATCACTGCTTAAAATGCAGTCACCTGACAAAAACAGTTCTAATTATTACCCCCTTGGGCTAACATTTTTCAGAGTGACTGCCTAAAATGCACTCCAGCTCATAATTTCTATCTCTGACAGTGGAAGACATAACCTAGTTTCCTCTAATGCAAAAGTCTCTAATCTAGAGGGCAAGACCCTGTTCCGTATAACACTGAAGGGAGAAAATGCAATTTGAGCACAAGGAAATTGCACACATAGTTTGATAGTTCTACCATTCTCATTTTTTTTCCCCAGGATTAAATGTCTTGTTTTATTTTATGTTAAATTATGACCTGGCTAGGACTTGTATATATTCTTCGTCCTATTCTGGAAATTTTATACTGTAAAAACAAAAGGATATAGAAATTTCTTCTTCACATTTTAGCCATTAAAAATTCCAAATTTCCATATAGGGGGTAAGGATATTTTTTTCTTAATGGATAGTTTTTGTTTTGGCAAACAGCACTCGCAAACAATAAGCTTCATTCACCTCTGGGTTAATCCAGTTGTGTATCAGCACAAAATGATTGATTTCTTATTGGTGTAATGCAGTAGTGAATCAGGCTCCAAGGTTTGAAAACAGAGCACTATATTAACATCTACATTTGTATACTGAAACACTGGGGAACAGATTTTCAGATGGGCTTCATCCCAACATCGTTTCCTTGCAGCACATTTTTCACCACCAAAAATAAAAAAAAAGTGTCCATAATTTTGTGCTCATGAACACTACAGGGAACAAAAATTAGAGTCTCTTGGATAGCGAACTCCCTGAATTATACATGCACCTGCCTGAATTATACATGTAATTGAGTAGTTAGATGCTTAACTACTAATATTTGCTATAGAAGGGACCTGCCAAAATCCGGGCCTGGATGTGCAAACTCAACTGCTAACAGCCTCTCAGCTGACACGAGCAGATTTACCGGGGTGCACAGAGGGGGCTGCCTCACTCCAATTAGCACCACCCAAATGGTACAGCCTTCCCTTCTCCTTGACATCAGGGATGCTGCTGCATCAGCCCCCGGCGGAGCCTGACCAGAAGGACTCCTGGCAAAGCTAGGAGAAATGAATTAACTTTTTTTTTCTTTTTTTTTTTTTGGTTCAGTTCACGTACACAGCGGCTGAATAATAAATTGACCTCAACCTGATAAAGCCAAAAATGCTGAAAGAGTTTCAAGGAAGTGAATCAGGAAACCTGGAAGATATGCTTTTTGCACTGGGGTTTTATTAACAATTTTTATTTCTTCCAGTCTGAGAACCACCCTTTCCTTTGTAGCTTGACAGCTGCTGCTTAACACCTTTTTTTCCAGCTGGCAGGGCAGCTGGGTGAGCGCATTTGTGGTTAGTACTGGTGCATTGCCTTTGTGAGCAGTAGGGGCACCGGTTCCCTCCTGAAAATGCATGACACCCTCACATCTCATACATCTTCCATCACGTTGAGGAGTACCCAGAAATGTTGGTGGCAAACGTACAGTCCAAATAAAGGACAATCAAAGCTTTCTTCCGTTGAAACGCCCATTGCTGCGATGTTTGTATTTAAAACTCTCTCTGTAGACTTGTGCACCTACTCATGCAGGAGAAGGAGACTCCTTACTCCAATTTTTTCTTTTGGTTGGACTCTATTTTTTTTTTTTTAAATACCAGTGCTTGGCAGAGTTTCAGTGAATTATAGTACTTTGTGCTGGTGAGTCAGTGCTGGATGAATGGTCTCCTTTGCTTTTTTTTAAGGACAGAGAATGAGTGAACATGAGTGGTGCATGTGGGGCCTGAGGCCATAATCAGCAGAAAGCTTAAATCTATGAAAATCACTTGGGTTCACACTCTGAGCAGAGAGCATTTTTTTATACACATTCTTGTCTCCATATGCACATCTGTTTGCAGGATCTCAGCCCACACTCACAGAGAAGATCGCAGTATTTTCTAGCATCCAGCCTGCAGACTGAAACTGCAAAGGGAACAACATCTCTGGAGGGTGAGTTGGGGTGGCTGGCTGGGGCTTCGTAGGACATGGTACATGGTTCAGGAACTACTGTACGAGGCCATAAAATGCAAGATACTTGCTGGGTGGATTCTTGTTTAAATGAGTTTACCCTTTGCAATCGGAAGAGACAGCAGAGATGTTGAGTATTGAAGAGTAAGCCTGGGTTTAGCTGAGCTGTGCAATCCTGCTAAAATGCCATCTCCCCAGATATTACACATTATTAGAAGGTTTCCTTGTATTTGTGTAGTTAGTGAGGCAAGCAGGGAGATATAAAGCAAACTATTTATTTGCTACTGTCAAGTATCACACTATAAGCAATTAATCTCTAAATTACCTTGTTTTCTACCCTTTTTTTTCTGCCTGTGAGGACCTGAGCTCATAAAACACCAGCAGAATCCTAAGGGATTTCCAAGGAAACTTCTATTCTGAAACAAGCCTGTCAATATTAAACATACCTTATACTACCGCAGTCAGGCGTATCAGCGATCCTTACTCCTGGCTGTGGTGGACCACCTGCAAAGGTCAAAGACTTGTTGATGTCACTCTGAACCATCGGTCCTCAGGCATCCTGCTCAGACCTCTGCTTGTCAGCTTTCCCAGGGGCAGGAGAAGTCCATCTCCTCTCAGATGCTGTAGGAGACACGTGATTAATAGCTTTTAGTCTGTCTGGGTGAGTGAGATTATAGTCAATGAGAAAGGCTTAAAATCCATCCACCGAGACAGCTGTCCTCTGGTGGTTGGCTTTCATAAAGGTCCACCCTTCGATATAGATCAGCTGATGGCTTTCCGTTCAACATGGCAGAGCGTAAACACTGAAAGATCCTTTATATCATTGGTATTTAAATTCAGACTGACAAATGAACCATAACCACTACTTGAGGGAATAATCCTGCAACAACTCTTGTGCAGCTGATGAATTGGTGAGAGGCAAGAGCTTCCTATGGGCAAGTCACACAGATAGCCTCTGCTGAAACCCAAGCTCTAAGCAGCAAAGGACTGCAACATGCCCAAAGTCCTGGACAGAGCCACCCATGCCCAGCTGGCCTCATCAGCATTGGCAGGGCTGAAGAAGAGCTGGAGGAAACCCTGGAGTCAAGGGGAAGGGATGGGGTTGACAGGGAGCAGAGATTGACATGGGAAACACTCCCAAGGGAGACACTGCTGTTAAAAAGCTGGAAACTATGGCCCCCCCAGTCCCTGACTGGGTTGATGAGGTTTTTACTCTCCATCTTTCATAAGTCAGTAATGATAGCTCTGTCAGAAGGCCAACAGTTTGGTCACTGACTCAGCCTGGGCTTTCAACTCCCTATTCACCTTTCAACTGCTCTTCCATTATCTTCTGCCAGCTTGTGTGTTGCGCAACATCATCACCACCTTATCATCACTGCCAGCTGATTAATATTTTGAATATAAAATCAAGATTTGTGGGTCTATCTTTCTTGCACTTAAAGGATGATTGCTTTCCCAATGAAAACTGGTTCTAGGAAATTTTGGTGAGTGCATCATCTCTTCATATGACACAAGGAAAATTGAAACCTAATGCCAAAATGATGGAAAATGCTTTTATATCTAATCTCAAAGCTAGAATTAGGACATTCTAGCATGGAGAACAGAAGATATTAATCATTCATGCTAGGAGAATCAATAAACTAATTGTTACTTCCCTAGGAGGGTATATTGTAAGCGTCTGCAGCCTGTGTCCCAAGCCTCTTTTACAGAGAGAAAGAGTAGAATCAAGCCCTAATCCTTTCACAAAAATTGCCAGGGAAGTCCACAAGGCTGGAAAAGGATTTGATTCTCTGTGCATCACCACTTGTGTAATACAAAACACAGTATGGGACACATCAAGAAATGCACATAAAGAGCAAGAAATCTGTAATCTGCAAACAATGCTTGCAGGGATTTACGGTGTTGCTTGGAAAGGACAGTGAATGGCATCTGAATCTTCTTGAGATGAACTCCACTTCTTTGCAAAAAGTCCCTACAGACCTGAGCCTGTATGGTTCTCACCTTCTGACTCCCCACAGCTTGGACAATACCATGCACTTTTGTGGTGCCACAGACTCCTGCCACTTCCTAATCTCACATGAGAGATATTGCTGGTCTTCCTGCAGACCTGCTATGTGGAGCCTGGCGTTCCTCTGACATGAAGTTGTCTCCACTATGAAGGAGGACCTTTGAAGAGTCCAAACCTAAATAACTTGCTAAAAAAGAAAGATCTTGGCAAATATCCACTACTTTTATAGGAAAGCACATTTCTCAGGGACAATGAAAAAACTCCAGTCCTTTTTCCTTTTTGCTTTTATGAGATCCATGTAGACCAGAAAGAAAGAAACCTTTATAATCATTGGGGCTACAAGTGGTTTGATAGAACAGTGGGGTTGATGAAGTGTTCTCAAGCCAAGTCTTAGTGATATGCTGTTAAATGATCACAGAGGGAAGAAGAGGGGAAAGGAGAATCTGTTGAAGTCAGTAGGAAATCTGCAGTTCACTTTACCAAAACCAGGACTTCATCCCAAGTCTGCTGCTGACAACAATGTTCATGAACATCCAAAAAACATTATAGTATTTCATCATTGTTTAGTTGGGAACTGTCTGTGCCTCGAGACTAATTCTTTATGTCACCTAAACAACTTAATCATCTAAGTTTTTCATGTGTACTGGCAAGAAGCAGACACAGACATTTGAAAAGGAAAAACAATCTAAATACATTTGAACACCTACTGGAGGATACAAAATCCCTGTTTTTTCCTAGGGAATTCTTCATTTCAGCTGCACTGTTTTTGAACCGTAACCCTGGCTTAGTAATTTTCAGCCTGCTACATAATGAAGTTCACCGTTACAAATTTTCATATTCAAGAGTAGAAAAGTGTAAGGAACTGAAAAATGAAAGCAGTAACAGTTTATAGGCACAGTACTGTAAAATTATCATATTTCTGCAGTAGAGTTACTGATTTGATTGCCCTTCTTTTAACCACTTATATGCTTTTCCTTAAATATAAATTACATGGATGTAGAAGAAAACCCCACATATGTTTCATTTAGATATTTGCCATCCACATTCTCGTGTAGGAGCTGGAAAGGTCCAGGACATATGCACAAACACGTGCATTAAGGCGACCTCCTCCCAAAAACAAGCAGAAACCAAACAAAGCGAAGCCCCATGCCTAGTTAAGAAGGGTATGCTATAAACTTTTACTCACCTATGTAATCCTTATTTAGGAGTGCAGTGTAAATGGCTTTATAACTCAACACTTATCTGGGTATTTGTGTTTTATGCTCACTTCCATACACAGCCTTCGAAGTGGTTTTGCAGAGCAATCTCGCAGACTGCAATCTCGTGGACTGCAAATTTTTTTGAGCAGTCCAAACATCCCCATTAAACAAACCCAAACAGGATTCAGAAAGCGCAGGATTCCAACACTTTCCCCCCAAGATCAGAGGACTGCTGTGCATTCTCACTCAATTTAGACAAAGTAAACGGCAGTTAGTATACCCTCCCCTAATGGGCACCCCCACTGGGGACATTGTTCAAGCACCACCACGGACACGGCCCCAGTGCAGCTGGATATGTAAACAAGGACATAATCCGCCTGAAAGAGTGCTCACAGTTTGGCAGAGCTCGCCGTGTTGTTAACATATTGTGCCAAAGCAATAACAAAGCCATCATTTTAAAGTTTATTCTCAGGCTCTTATTAATCAAGAAATTTTCCAGAAATTACTTCTAAATGAAGGATCTTCCAGAAAGTCACCATTTGGGGAGGAAGGTTTCCAGATGACTTTTTTACTTATCTGTAGCCTGTTCCTCAGAATAAATCACAATTTAGTCCAAGTTCAATTGAGACAGAAAACACATTGCTGTTATAGAATGTAAGGGAGCCTTCTGGGTTTTTATTTTGAACTCTCTCCATTCCTTGCAAGGCCAATCAGGGGTTGGGTCGCAGCTCTTCCTAGACTAGAGATAGTCAACGTGCTGTACCTTGGCTTACTATCAACGAATGCAAAACATTAACAGTTATAAATTTAATATAATCATCCTGAGCATACACAAGCCAGTATTTCCAAGTTAGGTACTCTGAGGAAGAAAGTGTGCTTGGCAATCTTTTGTAGTTCAGTTCATTAGCTGATATTTCAGATTTTTAAAGTTTTCCTAACATTTTAGGCACAGTCATAAAAATGGTGGACATAAAACAGTCATAAAAATGTGACCGACAAAGATGTAATTTTGAAAATAAGTTCTCCGTGAGCCTTCAGTCTGACAGAATCTATGGTTTGGGGTGAAACTGTACCAAGGTACACACTAGCAAGATTTGTTATGGAGATGGTTAATAAATAATAAATTCTAAGACTCTTAAAAAAAAAAAAATCTTAGAAATTAAGGAGGAAGCTGTTCTGGATGTATTTTAGAAGAAAGTCAGAACTGAAGAGGGAAAATGGTGGCTGGTTAACTTTACCGTTGAAAGTCTTCATTGTAAATTCATATTCACAGCACTTAATCTGAAAAGACCGCTTTTTTTTATAGTCAGGTAGTTTTGGAAGAATTTTGGGGTTTTGTGGTGTTTTTTTAATGTGCTCAGCATATTTTTGTGGGTCCAAAAGGAATTGACTTACCTGTATAGCACACATTTAAATAGGTGTGTTATCTGTGTGCAACTCTAACTAAAAATTATTGGTAACCCTGTTTTCATGGATAAACCCTTGGCCGTTTGTAATGTTGCTGCACTGGACAGTGGTACAGCCTTTTCGCCATGATGTTGGATCTCTGGATACGCTGGATAAATTACTGTCCATGCACAGAAGAGCTGTGCAGGCATGGTAAAAACTGGGTATGTCCCTTGCTGCTCGTTGGTTTGTCCCATCCCACGCTGAACTCATGGCATGTGTATGGTTTGGCTGAGGTTTTGGTACCTGCTGAGCTTAACAGGTCTGTGTTTAAGCTGTTTTTCAACAAATTTGTAACTGAAACTCCGTATCTACCCTCTCAGCCCAACCAGAACTACGAACTGATTTAAAGAAAGTGTATTTTGGTCTAGCTTGCCCCTCATTTCATTGTTGGAGCAGTTGAGATCCTACTTACACTGCTGTATATTTAGCAGACCGCTCCTTTTTGTATAGCCCTGTGCTGTGGAAAAGTTCCCACACAAGGTCTCATTTGCCTTAAAAGCCTCTTAGACCTCAAAAGTTGCAGTTGTTGATGACTCTGATTTTTCTCAGAGAAAAGTTCAAAAGCCACTACAGCCCATGTTTTCAGACCTGTTTAGGAAGGGCTCTCAACCTTACTGTCCATGGTCCGGCAAAGTAAAACCAGAGCAAAGCCTTTAATTACTCAGAGGTGGTACCTCTCTCAGTGTGCTGAGGTTTACACAAAAGTTGGGACTGATGAGCATTGAGCTAAATATATAGATGGGGCTGATTTTTATAACTGTCATACCTGTGATTTGACTGGCTGCCAGCTGACCTTTGTTCTGGTTCAAACCCAAATAGCCAGGTACAAGAATTCTTTTGTCTGGGATGCTTTCTTTGTTTTCAGGACCTATGGATTAAAAATATTGTTATCACTGACCCCAAAACACAGATGTCCTTATGTCACAGCCATTTTCATTCTGTGATGACCGTGAGAGATTTATTATAGAATATGTGCTATGACAGATGTCCTTTGTGTGATATCCAGCTCAAGGAGATGACACTGGCTTCATATCAATTACAAACACCTCTGTCATTTCAGATGTTACTAATTTTGAGCCCCCAGCTAAATAATAATTATTTATTATAATAATTATTGTATTTAAAATTACTACTATTATAATTTTAAACCAAAGACCTTATTATTTTCGGTATCACTGACAGTTTTTGCCCTTTTTCTTATCCGGTCATGGTTCCTCTTCTACCACATAAAGTCACCTTAGTAACGTCTCTTAGATATGAACTAATATAGCTGAGTGAATCTGCTGATAACTTGAAACAATGTGCTTTAATGGTGTGAATACCCCGTGTATATAAATGAACTCCTAATGCAATCCTATAATTGCTGTTTATTTAGCTTAATGCTGAAAAATACTTCTGTTTTGGTCAAAGAGTGGAAAAAAAGGCATCCCAGCTGACAATGACATCTGATTTTGGATCAACAGCTCGACAGAAGGTGAGCCATGAGTGAAGCATAGCACAGAACAAATATTCTTTCCTTCTGCATACTGCAGCTACCCACAAGCATAGGACAGGATCTCTACATCACAGCATCAGCCAAACTGACCCTCCTCTACTTTGGACTTGGCAAACATGATGTCATAAGGTTAAATAGGCAAGAAAAGCAAGATAAGAAGAGACGTGAGGGAGAAAATGTATATTTAAGAGGTCTATGTTTTAATGCCTTCCAACTGGAAAAGACAGAACTTAGTAAAAAAGCAGGAAGATTTACTTTTTTTTTTTCCCCCAGAAAATAATTGGTGACACCTGAACCTGTACTTTTTATCACTAGGTAGTGCAGAAGCCGAATGAAAATAAACCCCCAATTTCTACAGCTATGCTTCTTCACCACTGTCAGCTCTCGATGGATCAGATGAGGATTGTGGTTTGCCTGTTTTGGATCTCTGAAGCAGAATACTTGCAGATGCTACATATAAGATTGCATATTAAGTAAATATGTGCATGTGCTTTTTTTCAAAAATTGTATTCTAGGAACAAGGATTTAAAACTCGTCTTTCTGTTTTCTATAAGAGCAGTGGATCAGTCACGCATAAGTGTTAGAAATATACTAATTTTCTGAACCAACAGATACCTTTAATTGGGATTTGCTTTATGTTGCTACCACAGAAGTGAAACAGTTAAATAATTTTGCCTTCTGTTGAAACAATATATAACCTCTTCATTATTATGCATAGCTTTCATGCATACTATTTGAAGATATAGTGATTTATCCAGCTGGTTTCTTATATAATCTTGAGGTATAAATTTATATAGTGGGAGTTTTAGTGTATTTATGATGCATAGTAAATTGTATTTAAAAAGTAACTTGTGCAATATATTATACAGTCTTGCTTCAGACTGTTCACTCAACACATACACAGAAGCTTAAGAACTGATCCAGATTTTCTGTTCTGAACTTCAAAAATGAGTGGAAACATAAGACATTGCAAAAATCCCTAATTTCCTCTGCTGAGGACTTATGTTGTGAAACATTTCAGTTCTATATGAGAAAAAGACTTTTTGGGGCCACATTACCTGAAATTAGTGCTAAAGTCTGAGAATGTCTACTCAATGATTATGCGAGAGAAAGACAGTATGGAATCATAGAATCATAGAATGGTTTGGCATGGAAGAGACTTTAAAGGTCATCTCCACCCGCCCTGGCAGGGGCACCTTCCACTAGACTGGGCTGCTCAAAGACCCATCCAGTCTGGCCTGGAACAGGTCCAGGGATGGGGCATCCAAAACTTCTCTGGGCAACCTGTTCCAGTGCCTCACCAGCCTCAGAGTGAAGAATGTCTTCTTTATGTCTAGTCTAAATCCCCACTCTTTCAGTTTAAACCCACCGGCCCTTGTGCTGTCGCTCCCGGCCCTGCTAACAAGCCCGTCCCCACCTTTCCTACAGGCCCCTCTCAGCCCTGGCAGCTGCAGGAAGGTCTCCCCGGAGCCTTCTCTGCTCCAGGCTGAGCCCCCCCAGCTCTCCCGGCCTGTCCTCCCAGCAGAGCTGTTCCAGCCCTCGGAGCGTTGCTGGGGCCTCCTCTGGCCCCACTCCAGCAGCTCCGTGTCTCTCCTGTGCCGAGGGCTCCGGAGCTGGACGCGGTCCTGCAGGGGGGTCTCCCCGGAGCGGGGCAGAGGGGCAGAATCACCTTGCTTTTCATGCAGCCTAGAATATTGTTGGCTTTCTGGGCTGCAAGCTCACATTGCTGGGTCATATTGAACTTATCAACAAACACCAGCAAGTACTTCTCCTTAGGGATACTCTCAATCCATTCCCCACCCAGCCTGCACCTGTGCTTGAGGTTGCCCCGACCCATGTACAGGACCTTGCACTTGGCCCCCTTGAACTTCATGAGGTTCGCACAGGCCCACCTCTCAAGTCTGTCACAGTCCCTCTGGATGGCATTCCTTACCTCCAGTGTGTTGACTGCACCACACAGCTTGGTGTTGTTGGCAAACTTACTGAGGGCGCACTCAATCCCACTGTCCATGTTAAACAGCCACTCATAGTGGTACAGGAGAAGAACTTCATTTCTACGTATGGAAACCAAAGGACTGCTAATCTAGATGTACGATTATTGCCCGAGTTGACCACTTCAACAGCTCAACTCTTTATCTCAGATTCCCTGAAAAACCTTGCATGTGATTTGGTATCCTCTGGTGCAATGATGGCCAATTACTAAGTGATCTACATTTCAGTAAGCACTACTTTGGAAAATTGCATGGTTTCACAGTATTTGAATTAATTTTAAACCTTTTTTTTTTTTACTGAAGCTTGCACATACCGTTCCTTTGCATGGTCCAAATCTGAAAAAACCTCTAGAGTACCTTTTTGCACACAAGTGACATCCCCAAAATTACTAAAGACTTCCAAGTGTACAAACATCTACATCTGGGCCATATGTAAAGATCACAGATATCTAGCTCCACAGATACTTAAAGTTTTGGTTCAAGCTGATGCCCCAGGTGGGAGTCTTAACTGAGGCATTCCCTTGTCTGTCTTGTGAACAGAGCAAAAAAAAAAAAAAAGTAACGTGGATTAACCAAGTGATAAACTATCTACGCAGTGTTCAGAATGAACAATCAAATCCCACCCAGTGAGATAATTTTGCTATGCTAATGATTTTGTTATGTATTAATAACCTATCAGTCACATAATGGAGAAGTATTGAAACCTGTCATCCATAGGCTCTTGGTTATATGCACGGAATTTACCTAAAGCACAAAGATTGAATGTAAGGATTTGGCATATTGCCTAGAAGCAGCAGAGCCTATACCCTGCTTTTGCAACAGTGCAGATCTTTGAAACTAGCAAGGCTTCATGGTATAATCTAGAACAGAACATGGTCCACAAAACAAAGCAAAATTCAGTCTTAACTTACACACATTTTCCAGCCAATGGCTTATATAACAAATTTCAGTAATGGATGTGAGAAAGAGAGAAATGAGCCAGGCATTCGCATTTAAATTCAAGATATAAAGACACTGAGTCAGCAAAAGTGCTGTTATTAAACTGCTGGAGTGTCATACTTGCTGATGAAGAAAACCTGCTGGTATGTTGAGAAATCCTTACTTATGTTTGACTAAGGCTTCTACCACACTTCACTGAAGCCCTGGTTCGACGTCTGTGAGTCTCATCTCTCAGCAGAGATGTTTGTAACGGAGTGGTACTTTTCCCCATATGCTGAAGACCAGGTGAAAGAGCAGAAGTGGTAGATCCTAAAATGTCTATTCAATGCCCTGAAAACCTCATTTACAGGAGTCACTATGCAGCTCAAAAGGAGCCACAATGAAGGTGATGTCTGGAGCAACACTTGGAAAAAGTTGTGACAAAACATCTATGATCCTGTGAACTAACTTGGGCAGCTTACGTTGGTTTTGTTTTGGAAACTGTTAAAGTAGGCAGCAATTAGCACAGTCAGGCTGGGACTTTTGTTTGCCTTAATTTTGGATGGGATGAGCATTTGAAGAGAACTGGACACATGGTTCAAGGTCTTCCCTTGAGCCTTTACAACATAAGGAATGAGTCAACTGTGCATGACTTAAGTTATCTCAATCCAACCATACAAGTGGAGACGGCACAAAGGCAGATCTTTTTGGTGTTTCACTAACAGAATGGGCTGCTTACTGCAAAGAGGTTGAGGCAGCTGCTGCAAGAGTCTCCAGTAGGGAAACTTAAAATGTTTTACAGCAAGTTTTTGTAGTTTGTGCAGCAGAAAGGTAACAGCAGCTTTCAAGGTGGTTGAGGAATCATGAGTTTAAGCCTGATTTGAGCCTGATTTAAGCCTTTAACCCTTACAATAGGATTGCAAGAGGTAGTACCTATTTTTCTCTGATGTGATGTCATTGTGTGTATCATTACAGTACAAATGATTACCAAGAGTTGGGAGTAACAAAGTAGATTGTTTTACATGATGTTTTAGCCTTCCCAGAGCCTCCAGCCTGTGCCTTTCTTGTGCTATCTCAACCCATCACAAGCTAGGACTCTTTCTGATTAATTTCATAAAAATTCACACTTAGTTCAAATATCTCCCTGCTTTGTCTGAAATACAGTGAATAAAACCACATCCCTCATTTGGTATACAAAGGTTTTTGGAATCACACATATGCTTCATTCTTTCTCTGTATAGATTATACAGCTGTTTTATTTTAAGACTTGCTTGAGAATAATTTGCTATACGGGGTCATTGTCTGTTCCAGTTTGGGCAGGCATGGTCCTAATTTGGATAAATATATCTTGATCAAACAGACCAACGAATGGAAAATGCCTCTAGCTTGGTAAAACAATACTGATTCTTAGGGTTTGGGAAGCTCATGGTCACAAATTACCCCAATACCTTTTTTTTAACTACTCAAAATTTTTTTGAAATTGGTGATAAACGTTTTAGCCTCTCAATTAATAACCATGTAAAGTATTGCAACAGATGGGCTGAATGTAACAAGATAAGAAAACTATGCTGTCAAATCACCACAAGAATGAATTTACTCGAAGTCTTTTATTCCTCCTGAATAAATCTTGTTGAACCAATTCTCCTGAAATATAAATAAACAAACAAATGCACAGGGAGAACTTTTACCATGCTGGCCTCCTGCTGGGTTATGGCTCAACTGTATCAGCAATTGTAGCTGGCCACAAAATCTATTTCATTGCACAGGAACATATTTGTCAGTATTTCAAATAAATAAATACATATTCTTACTCAGTGGATGCTTCTTGGAAAATTTCTAGGGTTTTAATTTTCAAACATTTTTTCATGTCTAGTGTGGTGGTCTTCAGCATATGGGTCAGTCTGGTGGATGGTGTGTTTTTTGGTTTTTTTTTGTTTCCACCATCCCCCGCCCCCCGGGGCTGTCCTACTGACCACTGATACAAGTCTTTTACTGTTTTAAAAGAGCTAAATTGTTACTGAAATTGTAACCTGCCAACCTCATCTCAAATGCTTGTTCAAATTACATTTGGATGGGAGGTCGTAGCTTAAAATAAATGATAAATGAAAGTTGCATAAATATTCACAAATTTTTGGAAACTTCTGCTTGATGTCTCTATGACCCACCTTATTTCACATTTACCCACAAAAAACTTGGCATTTTTACTAAACACTTTTTTTTTTTTCCTAGGCTGGAAAGGAGAGGAGGGCCGAAAAGCATGAAGGTTTGGTCCATTTCTAATTTCTCATGAGATGTTACTGCTACTGGAATTGGAAGGCACAAATCTGGATGGTTAGAAACCTGTTTTCAAGCAATCAGATACTCATGACCTGCTTTGCTCCTTTTGTTTTTCCTCCATTCCATGTGCTGTGCAAACAGTTTTTCTTCCTCTGTCGTAGCAACGCTTCAGATGTGTCTTCACATGGCAGACATTTCACTATCAACTTTTATGAGCCTTTACCTTGCTAAGTGAATGAAGTAAAGCTCCTTTACATCATATTAGTCTTCCACATGTTCATAATAGTCCTTCCCTGCACTTCTACTTGCAGTTGATCTTTCTTGAACATGAGGTGACTAAAATCATAATGGCATTGTAGAAAAGCTTCAACAGTACATTGTATAACTACACTGATTACAATGTGCTCATTAATAATTCCCTCAAGACTCTAAAATTTGCTTTGGTCATCATAAGGAGTGCTTGGTTTTTCTTCATGCCTGTTTCATATCCAGACCCTTCTTTGATCAATAAACGAAGTAACCTTAACATATTTGTCCCTCCGCATATGTCACTGCATTTCTACTATTGCATTTCTCACGACTGATTTTATCCCAGTCCTCACAGCAGAGCTATAAGAAGGACAGTGAAAGGGAGTTGATTTAGGAAAAGAGAAAGAGAAGATGGGGACCAAGACACCTGAGCCCTACTGTCTGATGCCACAGTCTCATCATCTACAACCACAGAATGCCACAGCCTTTGAAGTGGAGGAAAGACGGGGGAGGGCCCTTCCTTCCTTCCTTCCTTCCTTCCTTCCTTCCTTCCTTCCTTCCTTCCTTCCTTCCTTCCTTCCTTCCTTCCTTCCTTCCTTCCTTCCTTCCTTCCTTCCTTCCTTCCTTCCTTCCTTCCTTCCTTCCTTCCTTCCTTCCTTCCTTCCTTCCTTCCTTCCTTCCTTCCTTCCTTCCTTCCTTCCTTCCTTCCTTCCTTCCTTCCTTCCTTCCTTCCTTCCTTCCTTCCTTCCTTCCTTCCTTCCTTCCTTCCTTCCTTCCTTCCTTCCTTCCTTCCTTCCTTCCTTCCTTCCTTCCTTCCTTCCTTCCTTCCTTCCTTCCTTCCTTCCTTCCTTCCTTCCTTCCTTCCTTCCTTCCTTCCTTCCTTCCTTCTTCCTTCCTTCCTTCCTTCCTTCCTTCCTTCCTTCCTTCCTTCCTTCCTTCCTTCCTTCCTTCCTTCCTTCCTTCCTTCCTTCCTTCCCTCCCTCCCTCCCTCCCTCCCTCCTTCCCTCCTTCCTTCCCTCCTTCCTTCCCTCCTCCTCTCCTTCCTTCTTTCCCTTCACTCCTCCTTTCCCTCCTTCCTTCCTTCCTTCCTTCCTTCCTTCCTTCCTTCCTTCCTTCCTTCCTTCCTTCCTTCCTTCCTTCCTTCCTTCCTTCCTTCCTTCCTTCCTTCCTTCCTTCCTTCCTTCCTTCCTTCCTTCCTTCCTTCCTTCCTTCCTTCCTTCCTTCCTTCCTTCCTTCCTTCCTTCCTTCCTTCCTTCCTTCCTTCCTTCCTTCCTTCCTTCCTTCCTTCCTTCCTTCCCTCCCTCCCTCCCTCCCTCCCTCCCTCCCTCCCTCCCTCCCTCCCTCCTTCCCTCCTTCCTTCCCTCCTTCCTTCCCTCCTCCTCTCCTTCCTTCTTTCCCTTCACTCCTTCTTTCCCTTCACTCCTCCTTTCCCTTCACTCCTTCTTTCCCTTCACTCCTTTCTCCCTTTCTTTCTCCCTGTATCCTATCAAGTCATATTTAATGCATAAATATTTCCTGAAGTTTCTACCCCAACTTACCTTCAGCATTTCTGCCATTCAAGCAGCCATTTCCATTGCTCTTTCAACTGGCGTCATCCGTTTTTCCTCTTCCCTCTAGCTTTAGACTATTGCAAGGTCTACAAATTCCTGCAAGCCTTCTGTTGAAGCTGGTGTGGGTCTGGGGCTTAACTGCCTGCCAGCTCTCACCAAAGGTGGGAGCCCTCCATGTGCTTTCGGACCGAGCAGACTTAGTGAACAGATTCTGCAAATCCCAGTTAAAAGACAGCAAAGATCATGCACTTCCAAAGAATTAGGGCTTCATCCTCTCTAATGTCCGATAAAAGATGTGTTCGATTTGGTTCCTGCAGGTCATCAAAGCACTACTAAGTGGTAAAAGTGCCTTCTAGAAACATAGCTGATTTTAGACTGAAATTTTTATACTTGCAACCACCTCATTAAAATAATTCACCATCTTTCCTCAACACAAACATATACAAGTTGTGGTAAAAAGTTTAAAGAGGGGACCAGACCCTATAAATAAGTCAGAAGGAAAGAGGAAATAAGAGGTAACTTACTCATACACGAAGAATATCTAGAGAAAAAAGGATGAAAAATCTAAAGAAGTTATTTATTCCTAAGATACTGGTATTTATATGAAAAGACAAACCAAACAAAATTCTAAAATAATAAGTCTGTTCCATCCCCTCCCTCTCTTTAGGCTACAGTCACGGCATGTGATGGGTTACAGTGGAAGACAACCAACAAAGTTGGCCCCTTTTAGGGGCATACCCAGTTGCTGGCTCTTTGCATGCACAATGCCTGGCATGTGGGGACTCTGATGCTGTCAGAGTTCTTCTGCAAATAGTAGAGGATGACAACGAATACAGCTGGGTGCGTTGCTGGTATGTGCTGTGTGCACGCTAGACGTGAAACAACAGAACAGAAACAGCAGTAAACAAAGCAGCTGGCGATAAGCAAAGTCCATCCTCTGCGCTTTTCAGGTTTCCATGCTGAAGGTATGTGGGTGCAAACAAACTTGGCAGTTTAAATAACCATTTCTCTAACTTTTTAGTCCCACACAATAGCCTATAGCCTTAACCTTTGATATCTGATATATAAATAAGTTGGGAGTTCTTTCCTGCCAAAATAGGCATTAATTTAAATTTCTCCCACAAGCCCATCATTCATGTTTCCCAGTCAAAGGGTGTTAGGGCTGCTATCTTGCTGCTGCTTAAACATTTATCAGTATTATATGTTGTTCCCTGTAGAATGTTTTTTTCTTTTGCTACTTCTGTATTTTGAAAAATGAAATCCCTCTTTATATTTTTTTCTGAAAAGTGGAGAACATATTACTTGCTCTCATTAATACCACCCCATATGCTAGAGGTTATGCTGCACTAGACTTATTATGCTCAACAGTAAAAGATTAGCCTTTTTATAATAAATATTGAGTAGATAGCAAAATCATCATTCACTTTTCTTAAGAGTTATAATATTGATTTCACAAAAGTCAAATTAAATAGAGCCATGAATACACACCCTGGAATGGATTTTCAATACTCGAACAGTATCATCATATAGAGAAATATTTTATGACACCCAGGATATTTCCTAGTAAATAGAAGAAAGAATAAAATAGAGGGAAAAAGGGAAGAAATGATGTATGGAGAGTCAGATAAATTGCGGGGTTTTCATTTTAGCTAAGTAATCCATGGTACTGTGGTTAGGTTCATACTTTCCTTCATCCCTTTTTTATCTGAAGGCACTTATCTGAATTAAAACAAAATAATGAACTCATTTCTATTAAAAGAACAATCAGCACCCAGCTAAAACTTCTTGCTTTCTTCTCTGTTAACTCCTCCCCCTCCTCTGTCCTCACCTACTGTTACTATGAAGGTTATTGTAAGGTTTCCACATGAGATATAGCTGGAAAGCAAGTTTTTATAAAATCTTCTGAGAAATGGAAAATCTGCAGCCTAGCTGATTCATGCTGTTATAGCTGAAGCAGTGTTAACCAAGGTAGGAAATGCTATGGAGCCTCTTCTGTACGATATATGCATTTATTTTTGTTATTTCTATATCAGAAATACAGATCTATTTTCAGACTACAATGATTCTTGTGCTTCCATGTATATTGGTTCACCTGCACACTTAAAAGTCAAGGGAATCAACACACATGCTACAAGTCCAAAATCTATTCCTTGCTACTGCATTTCACAGTTGATCAAGTGCCATTTTGTTGAATTTGTTAATTACGGTAAATGAGGCCATTTTTAATGCACTAACTCTTTTTTTGTCCGAACCTGTTGTATTTGAATGGTTTCCAAATACAAGCAAATGTTGTATTTGCTTGGTTTAACAGCAACGTCTAAGCCTACCATTCATGCATTAACATTATTTTCATGTGGGAGGTGACATTGAGCCACAGCCTTCCTTTTGCTTTCACATGCATTATAGATGAAGAATGTGTCAAAACTTCTCAGTTTCTGTTGTCTCTGATCTGTATTTCAGAGATATCACAACATGCAGGAGTGTACAGAGCAACTTCTCCAAGGACTTTCCTATCCTCCATGATAGAGTACCATAACTTCAGGAAAAAAAACCCAAAACAAACAAAGAGAAGAAAAATCCCCACTTCTTCCTGGCAAACAAAGGCTGCTGTGGTGGCTAATGCATGGCAATTAAACACTAATTGCGTCCACTTCCCATCTTCCTTTCAGACTCACTAAGCAGAGGATACCAACACCACATCTGGGAATCCACACATCTTGCAAATTATCAGCTGATTGGTACTTCTGCCTATATCAGGAAGCATTAACTTAAAGAATTTTCAGGCTCTGCATCATATCAGCAACACCTTGCCCAGTGGAATTAAATGAAATCTTCAAAAGGATTTTCTATTTAAATTATTTATTCATTTAATTCCCATTAAAAGGTAACCCAGATTTATTCCAATTGCACTTAATGTCCTCTCTACTTATGATGAATTCCATCTGCATAAACACACCTGTGTGAGAGAAACAGCATACAGAAGACTACAGATGTTAAATAAAGTGTAAAAGGAAATGTTTCATGTGGGTTTTATCTCCATGAACTTCACAGAAATATTGCGGTCTCAAGATAGATGCTCCATGCCAGCTGAATGCTTCATGGCTGAACATAGTTTCTGTGAGAGAGGCCTTTTTCTAGGCAGCTTTTGTTATATGTTATATATACATATCCTCACATTATTTATTTGACCTTTTGGTAAATTGTTGACACTCTACAGTCTCAAGATATTTTTTTTCAGAGGCAAGGCTCTTCCTTTTTGCTGAAGAAACATCATGTATCTGATCCTGCTTCGTATCTCAGAGAAGGGAGGAGAAGAGGAAAGTCCCAAACTCCCAGTCTTCATGGCTTCAGAACCAGAAATGTTGTGAAATATCTGATCAGCATAGAATAATATTTGGTAAAGACTTTCGTTGACCATAACCTAATTCAATCCTGATTAGATCAAGGTGCATGGCCCTCAGACAGGCCAGGAATGCAAATATATGAGATGTAGATGCTGTAGTGGGGCAGGTGGCTGTGAAGAGCAACGAGTGAATCTCACATTCAGGGTATGAGAGTTGGCAGGGTCTTATCTTAACATAAGAGGTTTTCCGATGTTAAAGGATAATGTAGATTTTATATAAAAAGACTCTGCATTGTAAGTCTATACTGGGCTTGTTTTGTTACCTTTTTTTTCAGGAGCATCTCTGGATAGCCTCTGTTGAAGATTTTAGCCAAAAATTTGCAGGATAGCAGAGTTTTTTCTTTCTAAGATGTGCATCTTTCAATTAATAAACAGCATAATAAACACAGTTATATAAACACACTATACTGCAGCTGATGAAGGAAAAAGTTGTTTTTAAGAAGCTCTGCTCCTGGTAAAGCTTAAGCAGATGCTCATAGAAAACAACAAACTTTTGAAAAGGACAGAATAAGAAGTAAATAAAAGTCAGGAAACCAAGTGAGTACATTTCCTGCTTCCTAGTGTAATTCTTAGACATAGCTATCTATTTTGGCATCATGTAGCAATGTAAGAAAATAATCCCATCATGATTTTTAGTGTAAAATGTTTTTTGTAGAAATAATTTTTCATATTTGGCATTTATGAAGTATTTGGCATCTAAAAGTAAGACCTGGAACTGTATTTATTGTAGAAAATTTGTTTCCAGTGAACTCACATGATTTGAGGATTTGGGGTTTTGGAAATTTTTATTAACTTACTGGTTTCAAACTTTGAATAAAAGTGTATGATTCTAGGAAAAAAAATCCAATTCACTTGTATTCAGCCTTTTTCTGAATAGTTTCATAGCCAGAGAACCAAGATTTTCCAGTGAATATTGACAAAAACTAACTTTAAGATAAAAATTTCAAATTGTCTATAAACTATGAAACTAGAAGTGGTGTATTGGAATGGAAGTGTTCATGTCATTTTTGCAATTAACTGTGCAAATCTTTGTGACAAAATTTCCTATAATGTGCTATGCACGAAAAAGAAAATAAAAAATAATTCTGAGCAAGAACAGGCTAAGACAATGCCCATCAGACAGCTGATGTTTCTTCAATAAACTGAGAAATGGAAGTTCATTGCTCATCTCCAGCTTCCATGCTGTGTTTCCATCAATGTGCCACTTACATGAAAAAGTCAGTATTACAAATCTTAACCTTACTTTTTCTCTAACATGACCTTCTTATATATCTCTTTTTGCTATCTAACTGTCTCATAAACATTGAAGTCTATGGATGGACATAGATGTTAAATGGATGCTAAGCATTAACAGTCTTCTTTTTGATGATGACTCTTGAGAGTGCTCACAGGGCATGTGCAGGACAACCATGGGATCAGGCCCAGCCAGCATGGGTTCATGAAAGGCAGGTCCTGCTTGACCAACCTGATCTCCTTCTATGACCAGGTGACCCGCCTAGTGGATGAGGGAAAGGCTGTGGATGTTGTCTACCTGGACTTTAGTAAAGCCTTTGGCAGTGTCTCCCACAGCGTTCTCCTGGAGAAGCTGGTGGCTTGTGTCTTAGGCATGGGTAAAGAACTGGCTGGATGGCCGAGCCCAGAGAGTCATGGTGAATGGCGTTAAATCCAGCTGGCAGCCGGTCACAAGCGGTGTTCCCCAGGGCTCGGTTCTGGGGCCGGTCTTGTTCAATAGCTTTATCGATGACCTGGATGAGGGGATCGAGTGCTTCCTCAGTAAGTTTGCAGATGACACCAAGTTGGGTGGGAGTGTGGATCTGCTGGAGGGTAGGAGGGCTCTGCAGAGGGATCTGGACAGGCTGGATCGATGGGCTGAGGTCAACTGTATGAGGTTTAACAAGGCCAAGTGCAGGATCCTGCACTTGGGCCACAACAACCCCAGGGAACGCTCCAGGCTTGGGGAGGAGTGGCTGGAGAGCTGCCCAGCAGAAAGGGACCTGGGGGTGCTGGTTGACAGCCGGCTGAACATAAGCCAGCACTGTGCCCAGGTGGCCAAGAAGGCCACCAGCATCCTGGCCTGTATCAGCACTAGTGTGGCCAGCAGGAGCAGGGCAGGGATCATGCCCCTGGACTCGGCACTGGTGAGGCCGCACCTCGAATCCTGTGTTCAGTGTTGGGCCCCTCACTACAAGAAGGATGTTGAGGTGCTGGAGTGTGTCCAGAGAAGGGCAACGGAGCTGGGGAGGGGTCTGAAGCACAAGTCTGATGAGGAGCGGCTGAGAGAACTGGGATTGTTCAGTTTGGAGAAGAGGAGGCTGAGGGGAGACCTCATCGCTCTCTACAACTGCCTGAAAGGGGGTTGTGGTGAGGTGGGGATTGGTCTCTTCTCCCAAGTAACCACCAGGATTGAGGATGAGAGGAAATGGCCTCAAGTTACGCCAGGGGAGGTTTAGACTGGATAGTAGGAAAAATTTCTTCACCGAGAGGGTGGTCAGGCATTGGAACAGGCTGCCCAGGGAGGTGGTGGAGTCACCATCACTGGAAGTGTTCAAAAAACATGTAGATGTGGCACTTCAGGACATGGTTTAGCGAACATGGTGGCACTGGGTTGATGATTGGACTTGATGATCTTAAAACTCTTTTCCAACCTTGATGATTCTCTGATTCTGTAGTTTCTGTGACTACCTAAAGAATCATCAAACCAGAAGACAAGGGCAAATTTCCTTCCCCACATTTTCACAGGGGGCAAATACAGGAAAAAGGTGGGAAGAGAAATTTCCTGAAGGCCAAGTACAAGACCATCATTTGAATGCTTTTGTGATGGTGAAAATTACTCTTCATCTTTAGTACAAACATTTGCTTTTTCAGAACAGTTGAATGCTCAGGTTTTTTCAGTAACCTCAGCAGGAGCTGAGATAATCCAGGCCCTTTCAAACTCAATGCCATAAGAGTACAATCATACCCTCTAGAGGAATGGAAAGCAACATGCATACCTACACTACTATTGTGTATTTTATGTCTAGCATCAGCTTTGTTCTGAACACATACTTCCTTTTTTTCATTACTGAACAAAAATAATAACTAATAGCAATCCAAATACATTGTATTGCACTAAATACCTCCCCCTCCTGCTTTTCTTCTTGATTTGCTAAAAATGGCAGAGATTCTTGCACTGGAAATACCAGACAGTGATTTTCTAAACTACCCTGGACTCCTTCTTTATTCTCCCAGCATTTAATTCATTCCTTTTTGATGGGCTTAGCTCTCTTGTTACCACTCAAAGCCCCTATATGATCAGCTTGGACTTCTCAGATTGGTATCCTGCTCTCCTGTGAAAAAATAACCTACACTTTCAGAATTGTAGTTCTTTTACCTCCAAACTCCATTACCTTTCCCACTGATATTTTTCTTAACCTCAAGAGTGATTTCTCTTGAGATGTGTGAAACTGCACAATCACAGCCCACATAAAGCCAGAGGCACACTTTTTCTAAGAAAATACTATCTGATTTTTCAATCTGCTCCATCTTTCCATATTACCCATTCTTCCTGCCATGTAATTCTTGTGCTTTACATGTTCTGCAGAGGACTTAAATACACTGTATGCAGCTGGGTCTGAATTCTTGTCCAGCAAAAGTAAGAGATAAGATTTCCCCACAGACATGTGGTCCTGCACAGACGCTAACAGGATTTTCATTGAGGTTATAAGTCCTTGCTGGTTTTCTACATTACCATTAACTTGTGCTTGACACAGGTTGGGTCCATGGCAGCAGCAGAATCACCTGGCTAAGGATTACCTCCTCAAGGATGATTTTAAAGTTACAACACTATAAAAGACCTGTGAAAATTCATCTGGAGTTCAAGTTTGGCACTGTGGAGATGAAGTTCTGCACCACTTTTATCTCTCCCTCCACAGACTTATTATCTCCTCAGACATGACCTAGCATAGTCTTTGAATTCAAATCTATAGTATAGTGTACGTAAATAAAATATGTTGTGATTGTCCCTGTTCTTTTCCCCAAAGAAAATTTTACTAGCTATATCCTTGTAATATTGACCAATAACCTTTACACTACATGGAGAAAAAGGATTATGTGAACACACATTCGATCAGGTGAAGCCAGACTATTTAAAAAGACCAAAACACCCCCCAAAAAACTCCAAGGATCTGGTGAGGCAGAACACTAACTTTAATAATATTTGCATAGGGTTGGATCTACCCCAGGTGGAGAATGTTATGCTGAAGCTATGACAGTAGGTGTCCACCTCTATTTTTTAAATGTAGAGCAAAGCGAGAAAGGAAGGAGTTTTGTGAAAGACCAATGCACAGATTCAGAATTGAAGAAAACTGCTTTATTGTTCATAAGGAAACATAGCACATTTCTCTATCTTTAGGTTATTTCTCAAATTCCTTTAAACTAAATTACTAAATGTTGTGGTGAATCAGGAGAGCATTTATTCAGCGACTATGAGTACTATTGAGGTGTTTGCAACTTATTTATTACAATAAACAGCAGCAAAGGAAGCATCGTATGCAATGTTTAGGACAGAAAGTTACTGAAGGCAGGGTGACAGGGTACACACAAACCAAAAACTGTTTGCTTGGGATGCTCTGTCCAATTTATGATTATGCTGATATTGTATATTTGATTATACTATATCTCTTGAGCTATTCACAAGTATTCTTGACAGTTCAGAATAATGGAGACACCAGCAATTTCTGCAGAAGTGCAAACCTGTGCCTTCTGTGATGTAGCAGTGCATGAAAATACTGGTTTTGATTTCAACTCTTACATCCTGAGTGCCAAACAATGACTGATTCAGTTAATGTAGTTTCTTAAACTTCAGTAGGATTGGATGTGTAAGAAAAGTATAACTCAGCTCTCTTTTGGCTTGGGCTCAAAGTAATAAATAAATAATTTTTACAGGCACACCCTGAAATCTCAAGTCAGTAGCAAAAACCTGATGAACTTTGGCCAAGATTTTGTTGCTGAAGGCTGCCTAGCTTCAGCAAAAATTAATGCCTGACAGTAATAAAGTACTGAAGACATCTTCCCACACCAGTTGAGGTACAACTAATGTTAGTCCCATTTTCCTTTCTCTCCTTGCCGGGATGAAGGAAAGAAGGGACGACAACTGTCACGCTACCACTGTGACATAGCAGGTGTGTTGGAGAAAGTTCAGCTCATATTTAATGGTAGGTATGACTACAAAATTTTCTGTCTAAACAAAACAGGTGTTATAGGTTTCCTGCTTCACTGCATCGATCCAGCTGGTACACCCCTGCTGGAGCATCACTGGCTGCCCACTTGTAGCCTGGTATGTGGATTTTCTCATCTCTTTTGCAATATCTAGGAGTGTTTCAGGATTTCAAGATTATGATGGGCTAAATGTGTCTGAGTCAATAGCTTTATGGCAGATAGCTGACAATTAATCTCAGGCATGCTGGTAACATATTGAAGGCTACTCTAGAGCTTTGTCACCATGCCCACCCCAATGTGACAGAGGGAAGCTTGTCGAGGCGGTGACTTCAGTCTGGAGCCCTTATGTGGAAAGTTTGGAGAAGGCAGGCATTTCTGTTGGGATGACCTTCCTCTTCAAAGCCAGCAGGACCACAGTGACCACTAGGTAATGCATAGGAAGAAAATTTCTAGATAGTTTGACCTGGTTCATGGGTGCTTTCAGTAAAGTTAAACTTTGAAATGTAGTCTTGCTATGGTGCCTGCGGTTCATATGTCTGTATCTGCATCCATTTTAGTTTAAAATAAAGGTCACGGTTTCCTAACAAACATTTCAATAAAATGAAACCAGAAGCTAAATATGGATTCATATGTTATTGTATAATATTATCCATATGATAGAGATTTGCAGTTTTCAGCTCAAACCCATATAGGAGTTAAACTTGTGCCCTAAGTTTCAGCTCAATGCAAAGAGCAAGTAAATGCTGGAAATCAGGATTTGTAATGGCTAACCCAAGCCATCCTTAACTATCTACACCTCTACGATGTCCTATACTGGCTATGCAACTGTAGAAATACACTTAAAGAAGTAATCTGTCCTTTTAGCTAATAACATCAAAATGAGACCTTTTTCTTCACTTTGCCTGGACCTCTAACCTTTAAAGGTGAGTTAGACAGCTGCAGAAAACCTGATCTCATTTTCTGCCCCTGGCAAGATTTTTTCAAGTTCATCTTCTTTTTTTCCCTTCTCTCAAAATCTGATGAAAAATGAAATGTCATGAAAACAGGCTCTGAGGCTAAAAAACCTCTGTCTGTCTCTGTGACAGATGTCAGTTTGAAAGGTTTCAGGTCACCTGTCAGAAGTATGTCAGTATGATCCATACAAACATCTACTCAACCTCTAACACTAACATTGAGTTCTGCTTTTTAAAATACCCCTTGAAAAAGAATCAAATGATTTCAAGTCACTGGCTTTTCCCCTTTCTTTTAACTCTGATTAATGAGCCAAACTCTTAGGCAAAAAAAAAAAGGGAAAAAAAAAAGAAAAAAGCGCCTTTAAAAAAGGACAGCTTGACCTTTTTGTGCCCCTGGCAGTGAACCAATCAGCATTCTCGTAATCCAAACACAGATGCCTGGAGCTAAACAAATCCTATACTTGTGAACAAGAATTCAGTTTGCTGTCAAAATACAATGACGAGCGGCAAAGTGCTGCTCTTAAGCAAAATATCCTGAATTAAATTAAAATGTTTTTGATTAATAAAAGGAGTAACATGAGTAATGTCATACATCACTAATAGCATCATTTGGAAACAATTACGTTGAGATATTTATGCATGTATATTACATATGTACATTTAAAGCACAGTATCTCATCTCTACATGAGACATAATCCCATAATATTTTATGCTACCAGAAACACTGCTCATCTAATGCTGCAATTCAGATTTTGTAATGATTAATTAACAGGCTTGAATGTTATTTTGTTCCCGGCTTAGTGTTATAATGTTTGCATTATTTCTCACAACTGAGTTCTGCCCTTTTAAAGACTGAGCCTCTGTTTTGTTAAAAAAATTAATTGCAGTATTAAAGAGAAGATCCCAGCTGCATGACAGTTTTCATCAATGAGTTGTTTTAATAGTCTACCAAACAGACACGCTTAGAGGTTTCTGCCAATTTCTATTTTCAAATGTCCCACATAGATCCTATTGAGTAGGTCTTGATCTCAATGGGCATATTTCTGCATGTCTCTTAAAAATCCTTAATGTCAATTTTAAGGTCCAATATAACAGTTGGGAAAAAAGATCTGAATGTCACAGTGATAGATCACAGATGCACCAGATCCAAATTTTGATGTAATTGCAAAGTAATTCAGTGTTAATTTTTGTTTCAGGGCTAAAGAAGTCATTTACTTCATGCATGAAACTGATGAGAAAGCATAGGTGATGTTTTTATGCTGTTTTTCTGTGGAACACTCTCCTCAGGTGTAGAGTGCTTCTTTTAACATTTTTTTAATACATTACTTGTATGCTGCTGCTCACTAAATGTCCATAATCTCTCCTTTTTCTCATAAGTGCATATACCAAACGTGGAGGCAAACTGCGTCAGATTTCAGTTTTTTTTTTTTTTTTAAAATAATTAATGATGGCACTGTGCCGCTCTCCAGGAGTTAATTTCATTAACATTTAAACTGATTCATATGACAGGAAAACAGTCAGCTTGGTATCAAAGGGTTACAGCTCTTACAAAACAAGTATCAACTTCATTTTGGGCAGTCCTACAGAGACTTGGGAACAGTTGGAGGCAGAATCGTCTGCAGAAAACTATCAGTATTGTTTAGATGAAGATAACCACAAACATCCTGAAATACTTAACCGTGTCTAATCTCTTGGTGACTCATGTTTACATTATTTTTTACTTTAATGTCGATTTCTTTCTTTCCTTTTTTTAATCTTCCAGTTGAACATGATTTTATAGTACAATCATAGAGTGGAAATGAAGAAGTTTACATGTCATATTAGGTTACAAGATGGCCAGAATGATTATTTCAAAGCTCTGATGGGAATGAGTAGTTTTACGAAAAACTGCCAGCTGCACAATTTCTCTGGTCACGGTAGATGCGATGCAGACTGGACCAGGACTGAACACTTTCTTGAATACTTACTGACGCAGCTTCAAGTCCACCTTGCAAATGAGGGTAAGCCAATTCAACGAGCAATATTCTTTGTGTCGGCAGAACTGTAAATACTAAGCAGTAATTACAGAGATTTCCTTTCTAGTGTTCTCATAACGTCAAGGTTTGCAAATAGACCTGCAAGGTACAGTCTTTTCTTATGTCAAAAAGCTTATTAATCTTATGGGTTAAATGCTAATAATGTTTAAATAGATGATAAACCATTTAACGTAACTTTCTTGCCTCCGGTTATTTTCAGCACTTAGGCGGTGACACTCTGCTCCTCTGAATAAAACCGTGAACTAAAAGGTATACACATTCCTTATCACACAGTAAGCCCTTTTAGAACCTAATAAATTAATTACATCTCCAAAGAAAGTCTTTCACTTGCTTCCCTCCCTTAGCATTGCCAACTACATCTGGCCAGCCTGCCAGATACTGAGAAGGCATTATTGCAGATTACAATCAGAAATGTTGAAGAAGTTATTGGTGTCACACTGGAATAGCATATTAACATTGCCACAAACAGTCTTTCCCTTGTAAGAATAGTGCTTTGATGTTCCAACCCCTAGCAAGAATATTAGGAAACACAAAAAAAAAAAAAAAAAAAAGGGAAAGAAGGGAGGGTAAAAACAGCAACGATTGTGAAGACAGATTTCCCAGCTGAAATTAATAATTCTGAGCAGCACTAAAATTAATTACTCTGTAGTTGTAAGCAGGCAGCGGATTTATGGTAAATGACAGAGTGTTTGCAAATTTTCCTGACTACTCGATTAGAAAATGCACCAAGTACAGGCGTCAGCCGAGCATGCATTATTTAAGTGGTTGGTGTCTGGCGACAATCTGGAAGCTGCAATTGTTGTGGTTGCCCATAGGAAAATTCGCACTTTCTGGGAGAAATTCTTTCACCTTTGTGTGCCCACAGCACGGATCTCTCCTCATGGCAGCTGTAGGATACACTGGAACTTCATGACCTGGAAAATGTGGGACAACTGACACAAGGTGACCCCCTGAATGCTGGGGTAGGCCCAATTAATTTAAAATTTTGCTTGGCCTTGTCTCTTCCAATTTTCTAAATCCTCTGGAAAAATGATTAATGCGTACACTGCCAATGCGAAAATATTTTTGACCCTATTAAAGTCGACCAAGGGTAAACCAAGTGTAGGCTGGCATTGTATCAAACTAGCTTTATTAAATTTGATTGGAGGTTTGTATGAGGAAGGGACAGACAAGGACATTATTTTGCACAGCAACTCCCTTTTAAATGAAAATACTGGGAGGAATACAAAGTACTGGTGTGCATAGGTACAGAGCTGTATTTAACCTGGCAAAATCTTACCAAAAAAGTGTTTGTTTCTAAGAAAGCTTAGTATTTCCTCCCTCTGAAAGCATGTTGTCAGTGAAGCTGATTCATTATATGATGAGCGTTGTTTCCCTTGAAGAGGAAAGAGAATGATTCAAATCTTGCCTTCTTGCCTTTTTGGATTTTTATTCTTCAATTTATTCTTGTCCTGCTGGCTCCAGCAGCTGGAGACATGTCCAGAGGAGGGTTTGAGGAGTGGGCCTAGGGCAGGTGTAGGCACCTCAGTCACAGAAAGTGCTGTTTTCAACACTTTTCCCAATTTCTACAGCAGTCCTTTTTTTTTTTTTTTGCCAGAGAAGTGCTCCAAAGTTCTGCACAACCCAAAAATCACTAAGTTTCTCAGTGTTTATCCTGGTGCATTCAAGATTCTTAAACACAAGATCCTGTTCTCAGCTCCCAGGAACCTTTTAGGGCTGAAAAGGGCATATTGTCCAGATCTGATTCCTCATGGTGATTATTTTAGCTTAAAAAAAAAGAAAAAAAAGAGCCAGAAGATAACACAACTTTCTAATTTTCTGAACAGAAAAGAGTGATAGTTACTCTCTTTTCCAACCGGCTAAATCCTAACAGAAGATCTTAGACACCATCTTGTCCTTCCTGCTTCTTCTTGTCCTGTTTAGGTATCCTGTTGGCTAACTTGGCTAATTTAAAGTACGTTTACATGAAGAAGGTAATCGGTCACAAGTTTGCTCCCAGACCTAAAATACCCAAACTCCAGCTTGGAAACTACAACTCTGTTAATCTAATTGGGTATGGTTAATTGGCACGGAGGGCATGCTAGCTCAGATGCTGGATCTCCAAACTGACTCTTGCCTGCCCAGCTGCTGGACTGGATGTGTGCAGGAGCCACTGGATGCTTTGGGATGGTGGCTACGGGGTGCAGATTTTTAAGGCTAAGATACTCATTAAACAATCCATCAATGGGTTTTTCTGCTTTGTATCTGTTTATAGTAAATCGCAAAGAAAACCCTTTAAATGGAGTGGTCCAACCAATGCAAGGGAGAACATTCAAAGCTTTTAGCACTTTTGAGTGGTATAAGACTCATAATTACAAAATGTTGTGTACTGACAACATGAAATAATCCTTCAACTGCTCAACACTGAGCAAAAGCAGAAGCTGCTCAGCTTAGACAGCCGTACTTAGAGGTGTCACTGCAGTGAAAAAATAACCAGACTACCATCTTTGAGGAGATGGACATAATGATGCATATGAATGACAGCCTTATTTTGGTAAGATGTGAGCTCACTGGAGACCACCAACAAGTTGTCAGCAGATAAGACTTAAATGATTTTGATGAAATGACTGAAATTCTGCTTGAATTAAGGTTGATAAACTAAAATGAAGAGGCCCTTAAACATCCTTATTGTGCTTCCCCCAAATGTAAATTTAACATCTACAGAAAACATTCCATCACATCTAGATGTAGTGTCAATATAAATATATACATATACACATATATATGCATAACGTTCTCTAATAAGAGAGATGTGGACAAATTTTTTTTGCTTACATTAGTTTTAACCTAGTTATCTAGAGTCAGAATGAAGTGTTATGTTCCTCCAAACCTCCAAAATTTATGTCAGTTAAAGCCAGCTGCAAAATTAAGTGTGATATGCAAAGTTTGGCTCTATCGAACATGTTTTTTCCCAAAACTCAGAACTCATTTACAAACCTCAACCATTTATATCTAAGGAACCATTAATATAAAAGATCTCTGAATGTCTACTTACTGACATAAATTTGAGTTGGCTGAAATGAAGGACAATGTAAACTTGATGTGAAAGAACTTAGATTTAGGCATGTGAAAGAGAAACGTGATGGTAGCTCATCCCAATCTAATAAATGAAATAGTTGCAAAGACTGTTGAAACGAAAAATAAATATATAGGAGTGCACCACAGTTATACTTGAATTATTTCATAGTTGGTGAGTGAGTGGACTTGGTAACTTCTCCAGTAAATTAGTCTCTCTAGCACATAGTGGACTGCCTATAGCATTTCTGAAAGCAGCAGCAGATCCAAGAACAAACAAACAAAAAAATATTTGCATGTTTCTGAGCTACTTTTAATACTGAAACTTCAAAGATGAGTTCACCAAAGGGTGAGAGGACTCATAAAGTGTGCAAGTCTAATTTACTGACGAGATGCAGGCAGTTTCTAAAATGACTAAATAAATTGCAATTCATTTTTTTCATTTCTATTTTATGTATGTGCTTTATGTATTTATAAGGCATCTATCATTTTGTGCTTAACTATGAAACATTTTAAGTCAAATTATCATTAAAATTCTCCCTTAGTTACTAAAAAGAGAAACACAGAGACACCTGTAAGCCGGTTCAACCAAATATTTTACTCATTTTTAATACAAACCTCTGATTATAGGGCAACATCTGTAGTCAATGTTTTTCAAATGCCATCTTGGAGATACATCAAAAGTGTCTTGTGTTAGGTCCTGGATTTGGACTGCTCCTAGGCCTCCCACTTCTTTGACCTTTGCCACCACCTTGCTATTTTACTTCTCTTTTCTGCCTTATCTGGAGAAGTCAGCCCTTCTGATGACAATTATCCATATGAACAAGAAGTGTGCTCTGCTGCCAGGCTGTTGGGGTGGTGGTGTTGTTGTTGTGCTCAAGGGTTACCTGTCAGCTCTTGGAGAATGGGGGATAAATAAACCAGGAGGAAAGTGCAGGTTCCTAATATCTTGTAAAGGGTTTACAAACGGTATCTATGTATTGAGTAGGACACCTCTTTTCATTTAATAGCCGTGGAGTGGTGAACATCAGAGAAGAAATCTTCATGTTTGACTGACAAAACACCATAGGAACTGAAAACATAATAAGCTAACAGTTTTCTGGCATAAATGGGAAATGAAGGATCAGGTCTGAGATTAGTTACAATACTGGAACTAACTGTTTGTCTTCCCAACAGGCTCAATCTGAGTCCTACTGATACAGCCACCACAGCATTATCCTTAGGGAGAAAGTGTGAGATATGCTCTGTCAAACTCACTTTGGTATCCAGCTTGTGGATTTATGTGGATTCAAGGGTCACAAAATAAGTACATGTTGCCCTCAGCTTAGATGGCATTGCGCTGAGTTACTTCAACAAACAGGAGAGGTGGTTGGGCATGAACGAAATGAATGGATCCAAAATATGCAGCATCATGAGACCTTTTGCTCTAGAGCGGTCCACAAACTCACTGGAGCTGGTACTCCAGGCGCTTAGATTTCATGGGGTCTTAAACCTCCAGACTAGGTGTTTATTTTTGGCCTCTTTTCATAGCTCTCCATTCTCTGCACTGGACACCTCTGATTCATGAGAGCATAAAAATTTTCTTGTTTAATCCAAAATCCAGGAGATTCCTGCTTCCCTCAGGATGGGAGAATCAGGAACCTCTCACTCATCAAGATAAGTGTTATCTTTAGTTCCAGCCTTGTGATGACTGTGTCTATCAAAATACCCCTGGTCAGACTAGTTCTGTACCAGTAATGGTTCTATTTCTTCCCAAATAGACCATAACCTCTGGGAGACTTTGGGCTGGCTCCGCTTTGTGGTGTGCTAAGTGCAAGCACCAGACTGGCAATTTTTTGTAGATTATGGAGATTAAGGGGAAGAGAGCGGCTGAATATCAGTTCGCAGAGAAAATAGAGTGATTTTCTTGGAAAAATGTAGTAACAGCTAATTTGAGCACCTGGCTAGATGCAGAGGGTCGATTTGCTGGATGAAATATTAGAGATGGGTCTGCTCACAGATAGCTGACGATATCCGTTGCCTAAGCGCTAAGGCATTCGCTGTTCCTGCCGACAGCTGCTGTGGGGCGAGGTGAGACCTACAGAAGAGATGATAAGGAGTAGATTGATAGTGCCTCTACGTCAAAAGGCCTGCCAAAGGCTAGTGCAATCTTGAGTTCAGTTCAGCTTAGTTCCTTTTCTCTTTTATTAATTTTTCAATGAGGAGCAGACGTGGAGTTTTCCGGGAAAATCATGTCTATAGGGTAGATGAGTGGAATAACTGCAGATAATTTTCTCATTTATGAATAAAAATACATGTATGTTCTATATCAACTACTGCAGCAATACTGTAGCTAGAATGGTAGTTTTAATGTTTTCTCCTGTTAAACGTTAAAGAGTTTTCCAGCTGAGGTTTCTGTAGAGGCAAAGCCATCACAAACTGGTGCCCAATTAGTGTCGTAATTCCCGTATTTCCAAAATTAAGTATAAAGGTTGAAGTAATTAGTGGTTATTTCCTGTATTAGACACAGTAGAAATTAAGTCTTTCATAACACCACAATTCCTAAGTGACTGAGGATTACCTTTTATGTAACATTTCCTCCCAGGTTTCACTGTGCTACTGAAGCTGCACGGTTCAGTCAAGACAGGAGTTAGATGTATGCATCCCAGTGATCTGATTGCAATTACAGGATCTTTATGAGGGTCTTGTTTAACTGCTGCTGAGCATTTGGTTCTCGCTCAGTGGAAGTTGCTGAGGGAGACACTATCTGGGATATGAAGTTACTTAAGACAGGGATCTACTCCCCAGCTTAACTCTGATGGAAGCAATCCGTTTGGAGTTCTTTCCCTATGTATATTTCTCAGTGTCATGACCCTTCCAATTTATTTATTACGTATATCATGTGGATGAGCAGGTATTCCAAAAATTTTTAAAGTATATTTTTCTGGGTGTTTTCAGTTCACAGCAGAACTGTGCGAACTTCAGGATCACAAGCTGACTCCTTTTCACCCTCAGCTATTGGTCAAGACTCTTCTCGGTGAACTATTATCTACTTATTTTCATCACCCAAAGATAACTCAAAAGATAAGTGGAATATAATATCCTAAATCTTTGTATTTATTTTTGAGGTACTGCACCACGCCAGCACACTTCTATCATGTCACATTGTGTTACAGAGACTTACAGTGAGAAGAAATTTAACGGGAAGTGACATGGTGTAAGTGATGCACTGACATGTATAATTTAAAGACTATACTCTTGTTGGAAGCAGACACCTGCAATTAATTCAGATATTGGGAATTCAAAATGAAACTGATGATTAAAGCCAGAAGGGACTTAAGATGCATATTAAGCTCATGAACTGGTGAATTTTTCTGTTTATCAGGCAGAACAGCACAGTTACAGTTACTAGATTTCTTCTGAGAACTCATAAGAGGAGCAACATTGCTGCTGCTTTGATGAGGTGTTATCAGTCTGTAAAACATGCAGAAATTTAGGTTTCTTCAGGTCCTATCCTACCCATGAAGACAGAGCTTGATTTGAAAGTACTTGAAAATGGAGACATCTTTGTTTTTTATTCTCTTAATATTTTTTATTAAATCAATATCCAAATTGGTCAGTTACTTTCTACGGTGCTACGTTGGTGGATTTACTGAATATCAAGCAGATATACTGCTTCATGGATGTGAGTAGAAGTTGTAATTCTGTATGAGTAATTTTGCAAACATACAATGTTACATCTTATAAATATCTCTTCACAAATAATTGTAATGCAACAAAACATGCTGGCCTTGTGTACCGACCCATCCTTTGGATTTTTTTTCTATAGCTGCATATCTGTAACCTGAAATTCAGTGTTTTTATCACCTCTGATAGTGGGAAAATACTGCTTTGTTTAACTGTGCCCTACTATGAAAGCCCTAAATGAGCCAACAGCTTGAGCCTTGCATACTAATAGTAATGAACATTGTGAACTTAAGATTGAAGAAACATTTACTTTCTGTCTATTGAAATAATTCAACACGTGAAGACTATAGATATCTTTGCATGTATTTGCTTAAAAAGACATTTAAGAAAGCTACTGGCACAGCTTTGACATATACATAATGTGGAAAACATAAAACGACAGCAGCTGCAGCAGCAGAATGCACCCTTACTAGGACACCAGTAGTTTCCACTGTAAGTTTATACTTATTAACTTTATGGATAGCTTATCACAGATTAAATGGTAACGTGTATTTATTTACAGCTTGCCTGTTTTTTCCCAGTGGACTACAGACAATTGATCAAAAAGACACTGTTGACAGACACCTAAATTAGTAGGCGAGAGATTAGGATCTTTGTTTGAAAATAATCATCATGTGAATGTTAATGCTTAGGGCTCTGTAAAAAGTTTTGGCTTTTTCCTTTAAGTGTAAACCTTTCTCTTCCTGAGACCATGAGAGCTGACAGGAAAAAAGTAAGAAATGTAAAACTTGGAGTGTTCCCTGGAAATGAAAGATTACTCTGGCGTCAAGTTCTCACATGTATTAAGAAAGCCCAACAATTAAATAATAGTGTAGGTGCATAGCAAACTCAGGGGAATATCCCAGGTGGACCGAACGGGTCAAGAACACAAACTCGTGTAATTGTACTGCAAAGTGGAAGCAGCATTGCCAAGATCCGCCCTTCTGAGCTGAGACAGCCCTTACTTGCGAAACTGCTGGAAGATGCATTTCGCTGGCATTGTAAATATATATATTTGTATTTCTAAGAAAGGTCTTAAGCACAAGCAGTCTCTCTGATGCCCCCGTAAATTGCTGATTATTCATTTTTCCACATCCTGTCATTTCTGGGACTGTTTGATTAGGCAAGCATTCCTCTTTTTTATTTTTTTTTTTTTTTCCTGGCTAGACTACTTCTATCAGCCAATAACGGGGGGTTGAATTGTGAGGCTGGCCAACCTAGTACAACATACTTGCTTCATTTTCCCTGAAGAGTTTGGCAGTCCTGAAAGACATGCTCAGTGTAAACGAACAACTGAGAATGTAATTAAGAGGCATGTTAAACTATAAAAAAGGGGTAGTAACCACAGTATGCTTTCATTAATTAAAGCACTTTCTAATATCAGCCAATTACATCAACCTCCTCTGGCCCTTATATTTCTTAGGCTTTGTGTAACTGGTCCCTTTATCTCTAATGGGATCCTTATAATGCTGACCATGTGGCTTTAGAACAACACCAAAATGCTAATCTAATCCCCAGTGTTGCCCAAAGGCATTACATGGGCCCTGACATGGATCCAAGATTGGTGGCACCCTAATTCAAATAAAAGCAAGAATTAGGGCTGATCAGGTGTCTCGGTGACAACAGTACAATGGGCGATTGGGGGAAGGTGGGGGCAGGTTGGGGAGGGGGAGATGGCAGCAGCAAACGATCAGCACATTTCAAAAGTAATTGGTCTCCAGGGAGGGTGAGGGTTGCTTCCTAGACCACTTCTACAGAGCCCTTTGCACCTTGCCAGCTGGAGGGAAAGTGCAGCCACTTCCCGAGAATAGCAGCGGGGCTAATGGAAGTGCACGTACGTGTGAAAACGGAAAGCAGGCAGCCTGAGACTGAAGGAGTTGATTAAAATGGGACTTCCTTCCAGATTTTCCTTTTTTTTTTTTTAATTCAGTCTTGTCACTATACTGATTTCTCAGGTAGCTGGATTAAGTGCACAAACTTAGGATCCCTAAAAGAAACAGTTTAAAATTACATGCACAGGCAGCATGAAATGAAATGACTTCAAAGGCATAGTAAGGCTTTTCAGTACTTTTCTTCCCCCCCCCCGCAACATCATTGACTTTTGTGGAGCACTTCTATTCTCTTCATCTTGAAGTATTCTCCAGTTGCATGATTATACCATGATCCGTGCTTTGTGCAAAAGGGAAAGATGTTGAGAGTGGGTATTTTGTGCTCAAAGACACTGAATGCAGCCTCCAAAAAGGACATCTTCGTCCGGGCTCACACAACTAGATTACAGGTATCTTCCTAAAAGTAATTAATTAAACAAATAATAATTAAAAAATCTCTGCTGCAGCTCTAAATGGAGCAACCGAACAGACAGCAGAATAATAAACTAAACAGCCCAGGAAATATTTCTGCTCATTTTGGCTGTTAGAAACTCCCCAGGAATTGTCTTTTATCAGACTTGCCCCGGCTTCTTGCTCTGCCAAGTCAGGTACCAGCAAGTCTCTAACTTTAGCCTGTAACCACTATTCAGGCATGACTAAGCTTTTCCAATGCAACTAAAACACAGCATTTAGTCAGTGGAATTTAACACTCTCTTTCAAGATCCGTCTCTCTGTTGCTGTGTCCCAGGCAGCTTGTCCAATCCAATCTGCGCTTTTGGGCATTAGGGCAGAAAATTTCACATCTTGTTGGGAAGGTGATTGTCAGATTTGCTTTCAGAAATCTGTAAGAGGACCTCGGATTTTTATTACTTTCTCCTGTATCTTTTTTATGGCTCTGCAAGTGGCAGAAACATGTGCAACAGATGATTAAGCTCTGAAAATTTTTTCATCTGCTGGTAAGGTATAGAAAGATCTGAGAGTGCATTAGAAGTTAGGGCTTGCTGGCAGACTAGATCACTTCTGCAAAATAATTTCTGAGTGGGTAGCAGAAATACTTTTACGTACATAATTTTTGTCATTGGCTTTTTTTCTTTGACAATAAAAATCTTCACTTATTTCAATTTACCACATCAGAAAACACATCTTTGAATCGTGTTAGTTCACCTGGAAAACCATAGCTTAATGCAGAAATTTTCTAGAAACAGACAGACTGTGCGTTTTGTATATTCTCTGTCATGACCCATCCTCTACAAAAAAAACACGCCTGTTTGTCGTTAGAGCAACCTGCTTTGTGCCCTGTGAACACCATCTGAATCTTACCAAAATATTTCAATCTTACAATTTACCGAATTTCAGTCTTCCAATTTACTGAATACACTTTGCGTCCCAAGGTATTATGATGAAGACTTAAATAAAAAATTGACTACTCTACTTTTCTTATCTGCTTGCTGAAGGAATGTTGGACTAGGACTGCTACCAGGCTATACACTCTTTAACCCTGATAATATGGCAGCTTAAATCCAGTCACATTGTCACCGTCTTAGGTTGTCAGGAACAATGGGGTCAGGGAGACTTTTGACAAAAGGAACGAGTTTGTGGTGAGGGATGGTCCCACAGAGGCTTTCCACCCCTACGGAAGCTGATGGGGTCCCCTTAGCGTAGTGCAGAACCGTAGGCTACCATGTTGTCACTTTTTTCCAGCCTTTCTCAGGAGACAGCAACCAAAACAGGGGCACACCAGAGAATTAGCCACCTCCTCACCTTGCGAAGAACGGCTCTGCCTCGGCACAGAGAGATTAAGAGGAGTATTACCATGTACATGCTGCAGTTTTTCTTTTGTCCTCTTCTGAACGCATTTGCCTGTTCTTAGTGGAAATATATTCTCTTAATTCCAGATAGTGTAACAACTCTGATTATATTTTTAACTGCTTTATGGATCACACAACAGACCTATAATGTGTGTTCTCAAAAAGACAAATAATTTTCATTTTCAATCAGCTTCTCCACAAGATTTTTCACATAGCCTCCCTTCACACCACTAATTTCATTTTAGACCTGCCGCCATATCACACATCCCTTTGCCTGCTGTGCTAACATGTTTTCACATGCTTATCCTTTATTACTGCAAGAGAGGCAAGACTCGTAACAACACTCACCCCTACACTTTGCAAAAGTTCTGGGGCAGGACCCTGGCTGCACCAGAAAAAAAAAAAAACAGAGAGAGAAAGGATTTAAGAATAAATGAGGGGAACAGGAGAAAACAATTCAGTTCAGACTAAACAGACTTTCTAGCTGAAGCATACTTGAGGCAAGTTCAGCAGCACTCAGCTGTTGCGGAGAGGAACGTAGCATTGGATTTCTTCAAAATACCTTTTGTAAAGCTCCAAGCTTTGAGGCAGGGGAACATTTTAGTTCATATTCAAGCCATTTGTGCTGCTCGATATGAGGATATGGAGGCAGCTTTCCACACTCCCAACGCAGCACATGGTGCTTGCCGTAGCTCGGTGGCCACCTTGCCCGTGCAGGAAAAGGCTGGTGGAGGTGAAGGGTTTTGCAGTCAGGCAGCTCCTACCCACAGACGTATGCATCAACGGTCACCAGTAATAAGGAGACTTGGCCCTCCCACCTTTCCAAAATGGCAAAGCAGAGGCTAACGAGTTTTGCGGTAATTAGGTGTGCTGTGGTCACCTCCTCTCTCTTAGCAGAGACACCACAGTTAGCTTTTTGACATGCTCCCCGACTTTCCACTTGCAGCTCAGAAGGTCCATCGTGCAGAGAACGTGGTTTGCTCAGCAGCGTGGTGGGTGCCTGGTCCTGGCACTGCTGCTCCCACCCTGAGTGCACCATCACCAGCTCCGCGCCCACCAGCTCCGGGTCTGTCACTCTAAAAAGCCATTATTTTGCAGAGGCCATCACTCTAATTACCCCTGCACCAGGAGCAGTGACATCTCTGCTGATGGCCAGCGCTCCCATTCCGTGCCTCGTCAAAATGTCCGGCTTCCTCCTTTGTGTGCAAGTGTCTCAGAGTAATTGAAAACAGAATGTAACATTGGGCCACTGGGGTAAGATAAGGGCAGAAAACATGTTTTTTTTTTGGTGTTTCCTGTAACAGGGACAGAAAGGTAAAAATAATTGATCAACTTTTTTTTGCAGCTTCATTGAGATTAGCTCAAGTGAAGGTCCTCTTCTGCTCTTTGCCTTGAATGTGAATCAGAAAAATCTCGTGTGCGTCACCCCTTTTCTCAGTTGAAACAAAATTAGTCTGGAAGAGAAGTGGGAATGAGCAGATTTTTTTTCTCCAAGTTTGGTTGTTAATTAAAAAAACAATTACCAAGGATTTCTAATTACTTTACAAGTACACTATAGCCCATACCCGCTCCTCAGCAAATTAGAGAGATAATACTTGAAACGTCTTATTAAACAGAATTACTCTTCCTCCACATCCATTCACACTTCTGTTTAATAGTCTTTTCGAGCAACACCTCTATGAAACATTTATGTCTATTAAGGTATCTTACTGCTATTAATACTGTTCAATCGTTTCCATATTTTTCTCTTGAAAATGCAATAAAGTGGCAAGATTGGGCTAAGGGGCAGTGTTGGAAAGATCTTCAAATATGTCTGTTATAACAGAAGGCCCAAGAAAAGTGGCTACATAACATGTTGAGCACGGTGGTAAGAAGGTGATAATCACTTCAGAAATTCTACAGACAGCCTTGAGAGATAAACACCAAACACCATGGATACAGAGAGGGGAGGACGGGAGAAAACTTGACACAGCTTTTGAGAGGAAATTAATAAAGTTAGATAAATAAAGTCTGTGATCTGGGTTACAGTTGAACAGAAAATCACTCAGTAATTAACCAGGTGAAAAAGGAGCAAAGGATTGGTGATTCGGGGCAGCACATACATAAGCATCAGGGTTTAGCCCCAGTGGTGCAGAGTTTTCTGCAGAAATATTGCATTTAATTCCAAGCAATCAGTAACAGAAAAGCAGTGACCTTATTAGAGGAATTCAGCAACAAATCACTGAAACAATAGAGAGATTAATGGTGATGGCAGTGATTAACATGTAGTTCAGGAAAAAAAAATTATTTGATAACTGTTCTGAAATATTTAAAAATGTGAACAGAGAATATGTGCTACAAAGGAACTGTAACGTGACCTTAAGAAACCATATTGTTATTTAGAAATGGTTAAAAAAAAAAAAGAAAAAAAAAGAAAAACAGCTTTGTGACAACAATGTTTTAGAGTTTGGAGTGGTTTTCAAAGAGAAGCAGTACAGTCCCATTGATTTAGGTACTGGACTTTAGCTAAAGGGCAAAGCAATAGCTAGTAAAGCATATAGGCCACCCTGCTCAGGACTTCTAATGATCTTATACTCTTTCTCAAATGTCAATGGTGTAATTCTTTGTTTCATAGCCTGAAATCCTTGGACTTCTCTCAATTATAATGAAAGCAACTGAAGTGAAATAGCAAATAAGTAAGAAAATTTCACAATGGTATTTTTTTTGGGCGTGTTACCATTTTCAACTCAGCATAATGTGCATTATAAGGTCCACTTCCTTTTTTCAGTGTAATTAATTAGTCACTTCTGACATATATATATGGATACTGCAACATTAATTGGTTGAGGTAATACTTGAACTTCTTCCCCCTCCCCAGGTGCAAACGTGGAATCAAGAATTTTCCTGCATTTGGAACATTCAGGGCTTTTAAATGTTGCTTTTAAAGAAACTTTTCACATTTGAAACACAATTTTTTTTGTGGTTTTTTTTTTTTTAGTCTATATTGTAGTTTTGGATCTGTTACTGTTTAATGTACAAACCCTGACCAAATCCTACTTTGAATATTCAAATATTATTTAAGTTATTATTTTTAGTATCTACACTTTATATTGCAGATAAACCATGACCACACCAAAATGTAACATCTGTTTTACAGTTTATCAGCAAATATCATTTAAAAATCAAAACTCCAGGGGAAAAAAAAGCGCACTCACCGTGGAATATCCTAGAAATAAAATTATTCTCACCTTGATTCTTAGCTACCATAACATTCAAGACTGTAAAATATGTGCTATGAATTCTTCTTCCTAAGTGTTTAAAACTACTTTTTCAATTTCTTTTCTTTTTTCTTCTACATCTCCCTGTGTGTCTCTTCATAAACTTTGGGAGGAAACAGAGTCTTTGAAAACTGAAAGGTCAACTTGGGCTTGTAAAATGCAGTGTACAGTTTGGTTACTCCAATTTGCTGTTTGCTTATGACTCTCATTCAACCATTTACGTTGCGCATCACTTCGTATTTACATGCAGCACATAGTAACAGTAACACTACTTATGCAAAATACAATAGACGGAACTTTTCCTGAAATAACCAGTTAGTCTTAGAGTTTCTATACGATCTCCCTCTTGAGTAAGTAATAAGAACAAAATCACATATTGAATGATATTCTTAGGAACATATGTTTTAATTGGTTCCTGTGCACCATCATGTTTTCCAAGATGGCAGTACCACGAAGAAACATTAATATCTATTCAAAGCAACGTAGATCACAGCTGGCAGGTAGATTTTATTAGAGACTTATGAGGAAGGAATAAATTAAGCCACAAGGGATAAAACTGAATAGGTTGAGGGCTGACTGAACCCAGAATGTTATCCACCCTCCTATGTCAAATTTGTCTGGCTTGCAACTTTAACTAGGTTGTCCTTGAAAACAGTAAGATGAGGAGCTGTGTTTGTTGTGGCAGACCTCTCTTCCAGAAGGCATAAATGGCACCAGCATTCGTCTGGGGTCCCTGTTTCTGCGAGGATCCCACTGCACTGCGTCGTTCCCCCGTGTTGCGAAGAAAGAGGTGAGTTTCCATCCCGGTAATGGTGCCGTAAATAGAAAACAGCTCCATAGTATTGACAGGTCTACCCTGGCTGCAGGTGTGCCTCAAAGCTATTCTTTTTTTCTACTCTATCAACCGGCTTAATGAAAACACGGCTTTTCCCTAAAAACCCTCTCCAGTTTGCAGCACACGTAGGGACTGAAGTTGGGTCATTCGAATTTAGTTTGAATCATTACTGATGAGCAAGTATTATCATCTGATAAGCAGTGGCCTGTGGATCTTCTTAAAAAAGGGTTATTTATATGATGCAACCAAGCTCTGATGACATGTACAGTTCAGGAAGGACCGAGCATCTTTCTGCACCAGTACTGCAGGGTGATGACCCTGGTAATGTCCTCCGCTGGTCAGCAGTCAGACAAAGGAGCTGGGTCAGAAGACAGCTTCATTTGCTGCAGATTCTGATTAATTTTCTCATATTAGGCTTCTGCATGCACCCACCTTTCTGAGACTACGGGCCCCAGCAGGTGTGGGTAGAAACCATTGAAAATTTGATGATGCAACAGCTGTTGATTTAAAGAAAATTAAACATTTCTTGTGAAAGTGCATGGATTTAATTGAAGTTTTTCAAAGGGTAATATTTCCTTCCATCCAAGAAGATCAAGTATTTTGTTTTATCTTAAATGAAGTTAGAATTTAAAAAAAAGAAAAAAGTTAATGTAAGGCATGCTCAGCTGACAAATATGAAACACTGTGACCTCTGCAAGTGATACTGCAAATTCTGGTTTTTTTGCTAGTCAGTCCTGAGTATACACACCCAAGAGTAGTCTAAGACTTAAAAGGTTTAAAAGCTTGATTTAATTTCAATTCCTATAAGTGAGCAATGAAAACTGCTCCAGTACTGGTGAAAGAGAAAGCACAATGTTGTTGAAATAAGCATTTTTTTGGACAACTTTTTTGTTCTTTTTCACAAATCTTTGCAAATCCAACCTGAATACAACTAGAATTATGGATGTAAATCTTTATTCTTGTTCATTTTAATTTTGCTGTGGCATATTATCAGTCAATTGTAAAACTGAGAGAAAGGTAGTGTGATACTTACATCTAAGAAGAAATATATGTTAAAATATTTAATATGTTATTTTTGAAGGAAATTATTGAGATTATTATAATGAAAAGGATTATTAAATTATGTCTATTTACATTTTCATTGTCTTAAACCTGAAAGCATTTTGTGTTAATTTCATCACTTCCTTGCAGATAGGAAGCTCATTTGTCAGATTCACCTTCTAGTTGTGCAAGTCTTCCACAATGCAGAAATGGAGAGAGAAACATTTATAAAAAAAAAAAAGCAGTGGAAATTGGTGGGCAGCTTAAGGGGCAGATCTGGTTTCTTTTACAACATTTAAATTACTCTTTGCAATTGACTGTATTTCAAGTTGCCAGTGCCCCCTTAACTTTCAGGTCTTTGTGAGGACAGAAGTGCTTTATGCAGAAGCTGACCTATTTTATTTCTTTTTTCATGTATATTTCAGCACAAGAAAGTTTGTAACATCCTAATATATACTGTAATTATGACATGGTTGTATTTGTGTAGTTTCAATGCAGATGCACTTTTTTTTCAAGTTCTGCATGAACCAGTTGCCTTCAATAAGAACTGAAGTGACCTCTTTCTTTCAAAAACTATTTATTACAGTTGCAAGACCTACATATTCTATTTCCATATGCACTGTTGCTGGTTCTTGGAATAGGCAGGCAGCAGGCTGTTTTCCTCTAGCTGTGATAATAGCCAATACAGAACCAACGACTGCTGTGAATTCATTAAACCAGCAAATAAGCATTAATAAAACTGGACAATAAAGGAGTACGTAAACTCTTAAAATTATGGGAGAAACCTTTGAAGGGTTAATAGTGTTCTAGACATAGTGGTATAAGGATACAAAGAAAATAACGGAGAAGCATAAAGATAGTGATATTTTTATTATCCAACCGATAAACGTTGGAACAAACATTTCTAAAGGGCTTGTGAGTTCAAAAACATGTAATTTTTTTCTAGCCATCTGGCTGATATGTCCAGCTTTTGATGTCAGAAAGTTTCCTTACGTTTTTGAAATGTATGAGTTGTCCTGAGAAGAAATATATTGTCTTTACAAACTTTTCCTTTCTTGGAATCTTAAGCAAGTTAAAAAGATGAAATGTAAAATTATGTAAATGAAGGCGATATCCCAGGTACAAGCCTGCAAAACAGACTGTGGGCTTGTTAGCTGTCTCAGGTACTCAGCTTTTCTCCCACACACCTAATACACCATTTCTGCTGCTCAAACTGCCACTTGGTTGTGGGTATCACTCTGGAGAGCTCAGGTTTTTCCCAGTCTACATGTCTCTGAAGCACTGGAACCCAAGAAATCTTTCAACTCTTCTAAATGAAAAATACCCTCCATTAAGTGAACTCTTTTCTCAATCTTCTGCTCTTTCTGCTATACCATTTCCATGTGGTAGTAAGCAGATATTAACAGAGGTGTTAGGAAAGGAGCCAAGATACGAAAAATGGCCTGATTTGATTTAAAAACATTCTGTAAGAATTTTTTCTGTAATACAGGCTTGCCAATAACGATTTTCTTTAGTATAGCTTTTCTGCTGCAATCTCATGACACATTGGCAAAAGTTTGCTGAGTTTTGAAATTGGTTTGGTCAACCCAAGCTGTGTTTCATTGGTGTTAAACTCAAAATGAATAATTAGGTTATCAAAGCTGTTTCCTTCAGGAAATTCAGTGTTACCCTTCTGTTTATTCAGGTATCTTGAGGATTGAATAGAATTCAAGGTGGTTTTACTGTATTTTGTCTGCAATGTCTTACTGTAGAAATGATGTCCTTATGTCACTGGGAAAAGCATGTCCATGGCATGGTGCTGGACTTCACAGAAGCTCTTATGCATCCCACCAGCCTGCTACAGTGTCCCATCGACTCCAGCTGATGACAATCCCTTCCAAGGGCATTGCAGATCTACATGCTTCTTAAGAAGAAAATGGACCTCCGAGAGCTCAGTGCACACTTGTACTTTCTTCATAATAATGCTCAGAAAATGCTCTACAATACCATGTCCAACTTTGGCCATTCCAATATGAAAATATATCCATAAGCTAGAGCAAGTCTACCAAAGCTGCTCAGGTGCTGGTGCACTTGCCCCATGAGCAGAGACTGAAGGAGCTGGTCTTCTTCAGTCCAGACTGGGGAGGCTTTTTCTCTAAACTTCATCTAAATGTTTGCAAAACTGGGCTGAAAAAGTTACAAAGCCAAGTTAATTTGTAACATACAGAGGTGCTAAAAATCTAAAAAGAACTGCCTCTTTTTTTTCTTGTTATTTTTTCCTGTTATTACTGAAACATTACAGCTTCAAGAAAAATTTTGGTTTGAGCTTGAAGCAAAGTTTAAGGGGTATTCTTCAGTACGTCTCTTAGAAATTACTCTTAGAACTATTAGATTTGCTGAGACTATAAAAAGTGCGCTTCATCATCTTTTCTCAGTGCAGCTTATATCTGAATAAAGGTGCAAAAGTCCCGTTTAAGATGGTTCATTTTATTTATGTAAAATGATGAAAATACACCACCTTTTTAATTTTATTTCTTTTGTATCTAAAAATTTAATTGACTTCCATTCACTGAGAGTCAATTTTAATCTGTCTACTCAACACTCTTGATTTTCAAAACGTAAATATCAAGACTGCTGTTTTAGTAAAGAGGAGGGTCTAACCCTGCTCCTCACAAGAGTCATAGCTCACCACCAGGACAGAATTAGGCTATATATGTTACTTTCACAAATTGTTTAAGAATTAATGAGATTCAGGCACTGAAACAAGTGGCCTCAGGCTCTCTCTTCTCACTTCCTACCCCACTCTACCTAATAATTCTTCCTACTTCCTTGAGCTGATCCTGGAGCTTGCTTAAAGCTGAGCCAAAGAAGTTATGTGTTGGGTTGTTCTGGCCAGGGAAAGTGTGAAGGACATACATACAACTCTTTGTAGGTATTTTGCATTTTCTGACTCTGTAATTTGCAATGCTCTCCAACCTTGTATTGGAGCAGGGACCACCCATGGCTAATCCTGTAATAGCTCTTGGTTGTAACTGCGTCCTTACAGTTCCCTGAGATTTATACCCATGTCAACAGCTTCCTGGTCTGACTGAGGAAGATGATTAGATGAGGGAAAAAGGCTTCTGCCAGGAGCAGCACCAGACCAGGTGTAAATGGAAGAGAAACTACATGTGGAAGTGACCTCCACCTTGCAGAATGACAAACAAATGAGCTAGGCAGTAGATTTACATGACTAGTAAGGATAGTTAACCAGACCTTGTAAATTATTTTCCATAATGTTAAAACCACGAGTGCTTTTGCTTCAGTCAGAAGAATGGGAAAATAATATCCTTATTCTCTAGTTAACAAATCCTGAAAGATCCTGTGTTGATGACCTAACACAGGTAAAACTCATACCTGCACAATTTTTGAACAATTTGCGAACACCCTGTTCTTCTAACCTTTGCAGATGCTTCTACCACAGGTTGAATGGCCAACCATTTATTGCCTGCACAAATAACATATATGCAGTAAATTTATTTAGCATGTTCTCAGAAACTCAATAAAATTGTAAGCAAAACATTTCACAAAATCACAGAATCACTAAGGTTGGAAAGGACCTTCAAGATCATCAAGTCCAACCATTAACACAGCGCCACCATGTTCGCTAACCCGTGTCTTGAAGCGCCACATCCACACGTTTTTTGAACACTTCCAGAGATGGCGACTCCACCACCTCCCTGGGCAGCCTGTGCCAATGCTTGACCACCCTCTCGGTGAAGACATTTTTCCTAATATCCAATCTAAACCTCCCCTGGCGCAACTTGAGGCCATTTCCTCTCGTCCTATCGCTGGTTACTTGGGAGAAGAGACCAACACCCACCTCACCACAACCCCCTTTCAGGCAGTTGCAGAGAGCGATGAGGGCTCCCCTCAGCCTCCTCTTCTCCAGACTGAACACCCCCAGTTCCCTCAGCCGCTCCTCGTAAGACTTGTGCTCCAGACCCCTCCCCAGCTCTGTTGCCCTTCTCTGGACACGCTCCAGCACCTCAACGTCCTTCTTGGAGTGAGGGGCCCAACACTGAACACAGGATTCAAGGTGCGGTCTCACTAGTGCTGAGTCCAGGGGCACGATCCCTGCCCTGCTCCTGCTGGCCACACTAGTGCTGGTTCAGGCCAGGACGCTGGTGGCCTTCTTGGCCACCTGGGCACACTGCTGGCTCATGTTCAGCCGGCTGTCATCCAGCACCCCCAGGTCCTTTTCTGCTGGGCAGCTCTCCAGCCACTCCTCCCCAAGCCTGGAGCGCTGCGTGGGGTTGTTGTGGCCAAAGTGCAGGACCCTGCACTTGGCCTTGTTAAACCTCGTACAGTTGACCTCAGCCCATCGATCCAGCCCTCCTACCCTCCAGCAGATCAACACTCCCACCCAACTTGGTGCATCTGCAAACTTACTGAGGGAGCACTCGATCCCCTCATCCAGGTCATCGATGAAGATATTGAACAAGACCGGCCCCAGAACCGAGCTCGTGACCGGCCACCAGCAGGATTTAACGCTGTTCACCACAACTCTCTGGGCTCGGCCATCCAGCCAGTTCCTCACCCAGCAAAGAGTAAACCTGTCTAAGCCAAGAGCCGCCAGTTTCTCCAGGAGAATAACATTACTCAATAAAATACTGAATTTACCACCCTTTCAAAAATTCCCATAATTTAAAAAATTTTTAAAACAGAAATTTTTTTCTAAGCATAGAAGTGAGAAACTGGAAAAATATACAAGGCTGTTAATATTTGGTACCAGCTTAGTTAACACTTTTTTTTCCTCTGAAACCAAGGTTTATAGGAAAATCAACTGTACCAAGGTATAGATTTTGTAGCTGGTTATATCTTTTTATTATCTGGAAGTTGGAGTACAATAATTCTGTTCCCAGTGAGACTCTCTCCTCAAACTATGGCTCTTGCAACCTTCAAAATAAAGTACGTTTTAAAATGTTTTTTGACATAAAATATGATGCATGTATACAATGATCTGCGTTATTTGATTTTTACAAAACACAAGGTGTGCTTTTGATCATGTATATGAACTTTGAAATTATATGGATCTCATATATCTCAGCTTTAGCTCTGATACTTGTAGTCCTCTGGCAGGAGGGTAAGCTGCCCCCAAAAACTCTTCTCTCCCATCTTAGTTTGTTCAAACAGGAGACTCAGCAGGGCAGAAGATTGTGAAGGACAATGAATATTGGAAAGGTGGCACTTATTTCATGCACGTGTAATATAGACTGCTGCCATTTGTGAGGATTTTTTAGTGCTTCTAATTAAACTAAATACTGGAAAAGTAGAAAAAAATCAATTGGATAAACTGAGGGCTGGAAAAATATTAATAAATCCTAAAACCATGAAAGCAATGCCCAAAATATAAAAGGATCAGCTTGAAATAAAAACATTTGTTCTCTATACTGTATTACTACTTTTTTTCCTAGCCCTTTCTGTAGCATGTGTACCTATAAGAAAAGCAATAGCCACAGACCATAATCATGCTGCCAGCTGAGGTATCGTACCTAGGATTAGCCGGGGCTTATGCGGAGGACAAGGTCATTGCCTGGGCTCTCCAGTTACTACTGGTATCATTACCTTTTCTAAGGTGCCAAACGACGACACGCTTTTGAAGGCTAAATCCAGCAGCAGCAGCTTCTAGATGGGTTAGTGGTAAATGAGTGACACTGAGTCTGAGAGTTTGACATTCTTTGTCAAGATAAGTTTACAGTGAAGATGACTTTCATTTGCAATAGAAGCTATCATGAAAAGGATTGCACTTACAAACTCTGCTGCTAAATGCCTGACCCTGACAAGAGAGAGGCATTACATAAAGTGAATGACAAACTCCCATGGCTATTTGGGATAATTATTAATTGCTATTAAGTTATATTTTTAGTAGCTTTTGTTTCAGCTTTCAGAGTCATAGCTAAATTTACAGTGTTCCTTTAACTAACAAGGTTTTGGGGGTGTTAACCTGTCAAAAGGCTGCACTGTTTTTTTCCTAGCAATATTCTTCAACATTTATGCAATAAGATTCAGTGGGTGGAGAGAAACCCTGTAACCAGAGGGCTCACAAGCTGAATGTTATTTGTTTACTCTTTAGCATAATTTGATTCCTGCTTCCCTGATAAACAAAAAATGACTTTATAATTCTCTCTTTGGGGCAGGGAGGGTAGAAGGGGAAGAAAAGGAGAGTTTGCACACAATATGGCAGTTTCGCAAGTGAAATTCACAGCATCCCCTAGAATTTGGCTCAAAACTCTTAAGGAAGCTCTAGGGTATTCTACCAGTAAGCAACAGCACAATTAGTTGTTTCTGGAAATTGAATTTATTCCCGATTGTTCATTAAGCAGACGGGTTGCCTGGTGTTACCTACCCTTAATTGTCAGGATCTGGAAAAAAGTTAATGAAATGCAAGCCCTTTCTTAGGGTCGTTGCTTTAACCTGGGCGTGAGCACCCCATGATTCTGCTTGCTGCGGCACACGGCTGGGTACCCTCCCACGGAGCACACACTTGCGCGGGTGGGATGTCCCAGGGTGGGATGCCACCAGTCTGTAGTGATTGCTGAGAAGTGCAGGTTTGGCAACTAAGGTCACTTTTTGAAAGGTATGCTCTGAAACTCTGAGTTTTCTGAAAGAAACGCAGGAGCAAAACTCTGTGGGTTCGGCAGCAAATTTGTCAAGCCCTGACTTGTAACATGCAAATGTTTGGGGAAAAATATACCACAAAAATAGTATTTGCTGTTCTGTTTAAAGCAAACTGAAAGTTATTGAACTAGTATAAAGAATTTACGTGTTGCCAAAATTGTAGGACGATCATTTACGCACAGTCCTTCAGAAAATCCATGTCAGTGTTCATGGTGTCTCAAAAAAGCTGCCATTAACCAAATGTCGGGCTGCATTTCTTGCAAAGACTTAAACTGAAGGATAAAGTAACATTCTCATCCTCTGTTTGGTCCTTTGGAATAATATAACTTTTGATAATGTCAGTTACCTTGTTTTCCTTATTTCTCCTGCAAATAATTTTCTTATAAAAAGGTCCCAATATGAATACAACATTGTAGGAGATGCATACAGGATACTAAAGTCCTTTGAAATAAGACTGTCTTCAAATGTGCATCCGACTTATTTAATAGGATTTGCTGGTTGTGATTTAGATTTTAAAAAATCCACCCACCCACTCAACCAAAAAGGTGGTTTGTTTCCATCCTATGTCAGAAGACGATTTTACAAGTGAGGGTTTTTTGTGTCCTACAAGAAGTGCTTTTCAAGAGAAATCTTGAGCCTGAAAGTTCATAGGAGTCTTACCTTGGTGTTTCTAATGGCGAGCAACAGAAAGACCCAATACCCAGCAAGAAAGGATAACATGCCAATTCCACTAATTATGACTTTTACCTAGACGCAGTGATTCAGAAGAAGCATCTGACAAGTTTCATCTACTAGGGCTACAGCCTGTCATCAGAAAATTAGTCTCTCAGGCAGGGGGGTTTTGTATCCTCTCATATAATACTCAAGTGGTACAAGCATAACTGTATATTGGAGAAGTCCAATGTGAAATATTTAAATTGTGTTTTGCTATGGTGTCCAATATCCTTCTGTTATAAAAAATATAACTTAATCCTTTAAGGTTGGGTTTTCACAGAACTCATCACTTGAACACTTTGCTGAATGACTCAGCACTCAAGTCTAGACACAAACATACAGAAAAACTCCCCAAAACCCCTCTAAAACATACTTTCAGTCTGAGTTTCTGCTCTCTTGATAGAGATCCTGAGTGACTCAGGTTCCTTCTTTTTTTTGAAAACTCATGGTTGTTCACCTTCCTGGGGAATTTGGATACCCATGAAGCTCTGCTGAGATTTAGCTGAGAACAGCAATATTTTCCAAACACAAACAGAGGGAGAAAGAGAGAAAATGCGGGGTTTTTATTGCATCTTTTGCCTCTCTACTTTCAGATAGATTACTAATTACATGTACTGTGAATTTACAGTGCTGTTAGCAGATTCCTTGTGGGATTGTGTTTTGTTTCGCACCATCTAAGTTATTCATTCTATACAACAGAAAGTTGAGTCTTTCTTCAAGGGAAGAGAATGTGCTTTGCATTTATTCATAATTTTTTTCTCCTTTTCTTTTCCATAAGGGATCCCATGGGTTCTAAAATTAAGCCAGTCCTACCTGAAGTGGTACTAGGACTGTGTTGATCTCAAACCAAAAAAGAGGGTGTTTGCAGGAGACTGAAGACCTGAAGGCACTCAGCTTTCTGCTTTTCTTGGACATATTCTGACCCCAGGTAGCTTCTTTTCCATAAGGCACAGTATTCTGCCTTTATTGATATAATTCAAGCTTGGCATGAAAACAGGTGTCAGGTCCAGAAACTTTTAGAACATGCATCTGCCCTCAGTTCTCCCTAGCGCTTGCATTTTTTACCTCTTTGAACTCATACAGATCATTGTGTGTCTTCATTTTACAGTTCATTGGATCTGCGTGTATCCACTACCATCAGCTGCTTCTCTCCCAGAAACTTGCATGTCAGTGTATGTTGATGAAGTTTGCATAACAAATGAGTAATTACCAAATCAGAGGAGAACATCATGTATCAGGAAGATGTCCAGAGGTTCTGAATACTGCTCCTGAATATCAGTAGCCTTTCACCTCACCTAACAATGGCACTGATGTTTACTTAATGGTCCTTCAAGAAGCCAAACTAATAATGTGCTAGGTAAAAGTCACCATAGGTTGACATCTGACTGAAACTCAACAATGCACTAAAAAATTTAAAATATTTATATTAACTTAACTGTGCTTAAGTACCTTTTAAAGTGTCTTTATAGGATTTATGAGCAGCTGCTCTGTTGGGTAGGTTGAAAAAAGTATCCACTTCCCACTACAGTTAGTGGATCGTTAGTTTAGCAGCTTGTTCACCACTGCTGTTTCCGTAAAACCTGAACTGAGGCCCTCCGTCTTACGTTAAACAATAAACACATTTCCCTGCTCAATCTTCATCATGGTGACAAGGAACCACAATGTTACAAAACTCTAACTACGTCCTCTTTCTTAACAGTATTGCAAGAGTTTTGACCAGGAATGAGCAAGCTCTTGATTGTTTGGCTTTCTGGGGTTTTTTTGGGGTTTTTTTGGGTTTTTTGGTGACTTTAAAGGTCAAATTTAATCCAAAGCCACCTTAAATGAGTTTCTTGTGAGTTTATGCATTATTTTTGTTTTTTTGTAATGACTTGGACACCTCACTGCTACAATTATTGAATGATGGGAAAGAATCTAATAGCACCAGAGACAGGGAAATTGGAATCCCCTAATTCAAACCTTCAACTTAAACTGAAAGCAAATTAAAAATGGTTTGAATTAACAACATAAAGCCTAAAATGCAGAGGAGAGATACTTTTCTATCCAAAGTGTGTAACCACCACAGTATGAAGAAGAAAGCCAAGGTGCACAGCCATACCAGTGTAATGAGTCACCTCTTCTTTTTTTGAGTCTGTTTTTGTTTTGTTATACTTTTCTTTTTAATGATTTTAGAGCAGTTAGATTCTGTCCTTGTAGAAAGGGCACAATTTTCTCATCTTTTCTCATTTGGGTTTATGTAAGCTGACATTTGCAGTGCCATTTCTCTCACTCTTAGCTATTTAAAGGCGCTTGCCCAAAGAATCCTTTTGGGAACCAGCTTTCTAGACTCGGGGCTGATGTTGCTTTATTCTGGGTGAAACTTTCTAACCTCTTCAATGAAAAGACAGGTTTGACCCCAAAGCCCTTATTTATAACAACCAGTCACAAGGTGACCATCCCGCATGACCTGTGGAATATACTACACGCTATTTTTAGACACCACAGAATGCACTCAAGGGCAAATGACACAGTCCATGATTAACAAAGAATTCCTGCAGAAATAGTATTCAATAGTAAGCCACATAAATGGACCCAAAGAAAAGAAAATCAGAAAAGGTAGGTAGAGGTTTGAATAGTATCTGAGCTGTTCTTAGGCATCTTGAAGTAGTGAGTTTGTTCACTCTAAATAAAAAAAAACAATTCTAATTTAAAGGTTAAATTAAATGCCTTAGTTTTATGCTTATCTTCATGTATGTATACACATGATCTTAAATATTGTATCTTGCACATCCTGTGCAAAATCTGAATAAGCTTCTTTTTTCAATCTTTAATTTTCCACAGAAAATGGTCATTCATACCCATGAACTACCTGCTAACATGATTTAAGAAAACAAATACACACCAAAAAACAGTGGTCCAAATGCAAATTGAGAACCAATGTATGAATACATGCACATTGAAGATAAATAATGAGAAAAAAAAGCTTTTTACTTTGACACACATGGGTTGAAAATTTCTCTGTAAAGAGTGTGTAAGAACCCATGTTTAACAGAAAGCAAGACTTAGGGGTCTGAGAACAGGACAGGGAATCAGAAACAATTTCAGTATTTAAACATGGCCTTCTCCTGAGTTTAACAAATCTTTTAAACACTCAAATTCAAATACCTTAATAATTGGATAGCTGTTAGACAAGAGTAGTAGAAGAATTTAAGTATTTAAAGTGGTTTAGCAAACTTTTTTTCCCTTTGTTTAAATTCCAAGTGATATATTACATATTTAGCTATTAGAAGTATTAAGAAATACTTTGATGATCAAATGCAAAGCTATATAGCTGTTTCATCCAACAAAGAGAAACTTAGTAATTATGTTAACTTTTTTGATAGTGGATTACTATAGTAGGACTTGAAAAATTCACACAGTTTTTCTAACAGTGGTTAATACCTTGTTATACAGCTCTCCAGTTGAGTTTTGCTACAGTTACTAAACTCAAAATGACTTCTTATAGTCTTGTGAAATTGTACAATTTTGGGTTTTATACCCAACTTTTAAACTTTCATTTAGATCTGGAGAAAATCTGAAATCCTGGGCTGGCAGGTAAATACTTTTGTGATAAAGAATAATAACACTTTGTGTTCCTTTGAAAGTTTTAATGTTTTGATGTTAAATATCAACTTTCAAGAATTTAAACTCAGTAATAAAATGCATTCCTTTGATTGAAATTTGGCATCAACATCCCAAACCAGGAAACTTGGTGTGTTTTCTTTTTACATATGGATATATACACAGGCTATGTACAAATTATATATAATATAGACATAATCTCACAGGTAAAAAGTATTATTTTTAAATAGAAAAAATGCTCCCTCCCTCCCCATTAAAAGCACACTTCAGAGGTCTACTGAAAAGGTTTAAAAGTCATTATTTTTAATGACTAAACCTCTCTCTCTGCACACATACTTCCAGTTTTGTGACTATTATCAGTTATTCTTGCTTCAGCTGTAAAAGTGGTTTTTTCTGGAAATTTTCAGTCATGCTGGCCTACACTTTCAGCAGATCTCACCAGTTAAATAGGGTCAGCTCTGTTCTTTCTATGGCCAAGGGAAAAATAATGGTGCTGATTCACGCTTTCCTCTGAATCAATATTAAGCTCAGTGGTGTGCTAGAAGCGAAGCTATTCTTTTTAAGGAAGTCAAAACAAGATCCTGATTGCTTCTGACTTAAGGAACCCTTGATACATTTTGGATGTGGAAGGCTATGTCTCAAAGCCAGATTAGAATTTGGATATTGCTTTCTGCTGCTTTAAATTATCCTTATGGTATCAATTAGCCTTGAGCTCTGTCCTAAAGCTTTGATAATGCAGCCATGTGTTCATATGCATGTTATGGTTCACCCTTAGAAAAACCTTGAAAGCTGTTTTTTAGTACCTGTAACATTAATTTTTTTTTTTCCAAATTGTGATAAACTGAAATAAAGCCAAGCACCATCTTGAAAATATAAAGGAAGTGGTGAACTAGTCACATTTTTAGAAGGCATATTTTTTTTCAGCAATTTTCACTCTTCCAAATTTAATTGCTTTATATGGGTAATCCTCCAGAAAACAGGTATCCTTGAAAAGCTGGCAACATGTAGAGATACTGAAACGCAAAAAATAGCGATGGTCCATATTCCATGTGCTTTTTCTAGTTTCCAGCCAATTCATTAATTCTTGTCACTGCAAGCCACTGCGTACATCAGTGATACAGTACAATTAAGAGTGTCATATGCAGCCTCAAAAGCAAGATAACAATGAAAAAGTTTTCATGGAGGACATGAGAAAACATGCAAGTGTTCAGAAAAACTTAAGAAGAATAACAAAAATAGACTTTAATTCTTTGATGAAAGGGAAGATAACTAGGGAATTTTTGTTTCTGCCTGTCTGCAAAAGAGCACAGCAACATTCATTGAAATCAACAAGATTTGAAGCAAACCACTTAATGGAGTAAATATCTAGGTGAGCATCAAAATTATCCAATGCAACGATTAAAAAACTGAAGATATTTTTGAAAATCTGGCATTTTTCACGCTTAAGCCAGGGACCAACATGAAAGGTGAGTGTTTCTCTGTAGTTGAGTTCTCGCACCTTCTTCACTTAAATCAGTGATTGTTCAGTGATTGATGTCACTTCGAGGGACAGAAAGAAGGGCTAAATATGCCTCTTGTAATCTAGTATGACAACATCTACATTCTCTTCTTGGAAACTCTCTGTCATGGTAAACACAGTTTTCCAACACTGCATTTTTTTCTAATGGTTTCCCTGGGGTAATAGGAGTAGGACAAACATGCTATGTGAGGATAGAACTTTGCTTTACATGATGAATAAAACTGACTAAAAGTAATTTATCCATTATTTTTTCAATTACTATTATATATTAACATTTTTTTCCAAAATAAAGCTGGAAAAACACAATCACTACTGAAAAAGTACGAGTGAACCAGAAAATTCCCTTCCCTAGTTATTAGAAATACACCACAGAAAGAGTTCAAGAATACTGTTTACATTCAGGAGCAGGAGTGGCAGATATTTTATAGAAGAGATTATTCTCTGCCAGGTATTTAGTTCACTCTTGTCAGCAGAGGTGAGGCATAAGCAATGAGAATTTCTAGATCATTCATTCCAAATGCACAAAGTTAAAACAAAAATAACTTTTTTTTTCTTTTTTTTTAATGTGAAAGATGCTCTAAATTTCTTAGAAAATAGTTGATGCACATAAAAGTATGCCCCCGGAAGACAGCCAAGGTTTTGGTGCGATGTGGTATTTGGGAGCAGGTAGCATGAGTCTAAGCTGACAAAGAGGAAGTTTTAACATCTCCTTTCCCTTCTCAAATTTAGGGCTGCTAAACGGGGAAGAAATGTCTGTTATGTGTAGAGGGGTGGCTTCTGCAATGAAACTTCTCTCCTGTTGTAAGCAGCGCTAGATGGATTCAAACAGAAATTAGTCCTGCCATACAACAGACTGAGTTCCCATTTTTGCCCACAGTGCTGGGCTTCTAATTTTGCAATGACTTAATTGACTTAACACTACTCAACACCTTGCAAGACTCAACTTCTTGCAGGATCAGGCTCCAAGTGCTGAAAACTAATCTTTGCAAGCACTTCTTACAACATATCTTTGGGTGAAATTGCAGTTAAAAAAAAAAAAAAATCACAGCCAGCAGTTGTATTTTGCATATGATTCCAAGGCACTGCTAATGAGCTACACAATTTATCTTCAGAAGCAAAAAAAATATGAAAAAGGGCTCATGAAACATTTTTGGCAGCTTCTTCAAACTGTTTTAGAAAAACACACGGAAAGGTTAAATGCCTTAAAAGGGGCATTTTTGACATTTGCTCTTTTATCTCACTGAAATTCTACCAACAGTTTTTTCACGGTTTTAACCTCGTGTGTCAAACGCACAACGGAAGAAAAGCCCTGCAACAAACTCAAGATATGGCAAAGCCCTAGCGACTGGAGCACCCGCTATTTTTGAAAGGGCATGTAGGTTTGGAGCCCTTTAGAGAAGGAGAAAAAAAAAAAAAAGGTATTTCTCACCTTGTTTTCAGCTACAAGCCGGCCGTGGTACTCGGTGTTTTCTTTAAGTGCGATTTCAGCGAGGTCTGTGTTCTGTCTGCGGTGATGTATCTCAGTGCAAACAGCTCACTGTTAGCCATTATGTACCTATTAGCACTGATTACTTTCTGATAGCTCTTCACCAGTTGGTTTCACTCACTTTGACAGATTTGGTGCTTTGTTTAACCTTTAAACTAGTGGGGCAATAACATTGCTGACAGAATTGGAGAAATAATTAAGGAAAACTTAGCCAAGGCATAAGAAAACAACTGTAACAAGGCAGGTCTTTCTGGTGCATTTGAGAAGTTGTCAGATGACACGCACGGAAGGGATGGAGCATCTACTGCAAAGGCGATAGCACAATACAGCATAATTAGGGCTGTTTCCAGTTTAATCTTCAGGAATCCAGTTTAAAGTGTTTATTACTGTTTTAGTAATCTTATTTTTTCTCTCTGTAGATATGTACTATCTAGGCCAAGAAATAATTTATTTCTGCATTTATTACAGAATGTATAGCAGCAGTGAGAATACTAATAGTTTAGAGAGCATTTCTGTTTTGATTTACAAGGGAAAAAGAAAACCACAGTATTTCTAAGTACTGTCTGTAAAGCTGTTACAAGAAATGACAACTCAAAATCAAACATTTTATACACTAACCTTACAAAGCAACTTGAAGATTACCATATATGAAAGCAATGAGATAATTAAAAAAGAATCCTTTTCCACTAAACTCTCCACCCACCCAATTTATGTTTGCCAGTGTTTCGTAGGAAATGTCTTTGGGAGAAATTCTCTCCCACTGAGCCTTTACAGGAAACTAAGGTATAAAGTCCCAAGCAGGAATGAATTACAGTTGGATCAACTTGGTTATTAATATATAGATAACACATAAGAAAGCATCTTCTAAACTGCCACCGTCAGTAGGTTGCTGTATTGTCATAAAGAGGCTCCAGCCTCATTTTGCACCATTGCACCAAGCTGCCAACTGCATCAGCTGCAAAGCTGCGTCCTGGAGAGCTGTGAGAGTAGGAGCTCTTGAGAGAAAAATGAGATGGAGGAAAGCCGATATGCAAGCTTGTTAGTTACTGCCTAGACACCTAGCTTCAACTTATTGCTGCTTGGAGGAACATCCCCCCCGTATTAGGAGAGGCTGTCTTTCCACGAGACAACCGTGTTGCTGGGGCAGAATAACTATTGTTGTCCTCTGGCTCTTGAGATATGGCATGCCAAGCCATCAAAGGGGCTTCTTTCCTCAGCTGGTCCTTGCCCGTCTCTAAGCCTCACTAGCAGGACTAGCAGGATTTAAGACTATGAGGAAGGGCTGAGGGAACTGGGGATGTTCAGTCTGGAGAAGAGGAGGCTGAGGGGAGCCCTCATCGCTCTCTACAACCGCCTGAAAGGGGGTTGTGGTGAGGTGGAGGTTCTTCTCCCAAGTAACCAGCCATAGGACGAGAGGAAACGGCCTCAAAGTTGCACCAGGGGAGGTTTAGACTGGATATCAGGAAAAATTTCTTCACCAGAAGAGTGGTCAAGCATTGGCACAGGCTGCCCAGGGAGGTGATGGAGTCACCGTCTCTGGAGGTGTTCAAAAAACATGTAGATGTGGCACTTAGGGACATGGTTTAGTGGGCATGGGGGTGTTGGGTTGTCGATTGGACTTGATGATCTTAATGCTCTTTTCCAACCTTAATGATTCTGTGATTCTGTGTGATTCCGTGACTTCCTACATTGCTCAAAGCTTGGGTGGCATGGACAGTTGTCACATTGGTATCCTGCGTCACCACAGGAGAAAAAAAAATTGAAGCAGAAAATGTGGCTGTTAACCCACAGAAACAAAGAGGGCATTAACAGCAGCTGTTGTACACCTTCAGCTACCTCAAAAGCCATCTACTTTAAATCTAGTCAATTTTCACAAATGAGTTTTCACGTTGCCAATCCTCTCTTTTACTGAGTGTGATTCAACTTGTTTTGGAAGAAATATAGTGCTCCTTTTTATGATCAGCATATGTTCAGGTTTATGATCAGCATAATTTTCACAGAAGCTTAGTGAAGAGGAAGACTTCTGAAAGGGAGCCTACTATTCTGCAACTATTACAGAGCCTGAAATTCAGGTCTTTGTAGATGGCACAAGGTAGGCAACCTCCAACAGAAGCTTTTCTGGATTTTTTTCTCTTGATCATTTTTTTTTTTTTTGGGGTATCTAAATAACTCATTTAAAAATGGAATTGGTCACAATCTTTTTGTCTTTCTATCTGCCAAAACTGGCATGCAAATCACAAGGCTTAGAAAACATGCTTCATTGCTGCATGCAGATAATTAACATTATTCCGATACAGTAGCCAAAATAGTCTGCTTGATCATTAATAATTGATGGATTTGTAAGTCATTAAAATATAATGCATTCATTATTTTCCTCAGGTTGACTAGTGCATTACATTGATGTGATGTATTTATGATTCATATCGCTCCTTGCTTTAGTTGTACTTTCTTTGGCCGTGATAATAACTAAAATAGGCTACTTACCCTTTTTGTCAGATGTAAGATACCGACATCAAGCAAGTAGAACAGTTGTCTCTTAATTAAGTGTGGTAACCAGTCTAATTTAGTGTCCTTTCATCAGTCATTTATCATTACTTTTACTGCTCATAGCATTATTTCTTATGCTAATTGCCAACTGTAATGCTCTTAAACTACATAACTGCATAAATATTTCCTAGCAAAAGAATTCAGCATTTCTCACAGCTCATTTTAAAAATACTCGGTTGAGTGCATGGTAGCAAAAATCTAAAGTAATGTGAATTTGTCTCTGGCCAGGTAAACACAGTGCATTTTGTGGATTCTGCACTTCAGTAGCTGCAGCACTCAGAAAAGTCAAGAGAAGGTAGATTTTAAAGATAAGTTACCCCCCAGCCCTGATAAAGAGAGAAATCCTGAGCGCTCCATTCATTCTTTTGCTACATACAACTTTTTTTAAGAGTATCTGGAAACTGGAAAAGCTTTTGGCATCACATTTTTCAATCCTGTGCATTAAGGTGTCTTGACAAATACAACATCATGTAAAGGAAACAAGAATGATGTTTCCCCTACTACAGTATGTGAATATGAAATCATCTTTATCCCATTGTATAGTGTACAACATGCCTGACACCTCAAGAGGGTGCGCTTATAATGAGCGCAGGGATAAAGATATCAAGAATTGCGTTAATTAGAGGATTATAGTACAGCTCATGTAACAAACAGCAGAAATATGCAGAATCCATATATGAGAATGTTCTAAGGACAGCCGTATTATTAAAGATGCAGGTGCCATTACTTGTGGTGAGAAATAAAAGTATTTATTTTGATAGAGCAGATCAACAGTACTGCAGGAATAAACGAAATTGGGTCATTGTATGTAACCTGAAATCCCCTTCTCTAACTGCACGGGTAGAGCACTTACACATGAGTTCATAAGACCCAGACCAAATGGATTGGTTAGAGATCAGCAGCCACATGAATTTCTCAGGAAATGTCTCTCACCCCATTGCCACTTTTTTCAGTACTCCATATGCTAGATTGCAAACTACAGATTTAGCCCTTTTGCCCAAAGGCATCCGAACCTGTGAAAAGCCTAGCTGAAGCAGTGTCTATTGTTCATTGACAACTTGTCAATTTACTTCCAGGCAAAATAACTCATAAACATGATAAGTAAGGCAGATAAAACAAGAATTCTTTCACACTTTGCAACTTTACTGCAAAAATGCCTTATTTTTCATAAATGTGTGAAATCTCCCCTCAGAATTGTGACTGTGCATTGAACTTTAAAACTGTGTGGAAACCGCGCATGCATCTCACGATTTCTGTCTATAATAAGATGAATGTTAAATATTAAAGACACATTAAAAGTGATAAAATGAAAGATATTCAAAGGTTCAACAACATTCTCATATCGCTAGATGTTTTTCCTGAGTTAATAAAAGTTCATTTTAGGGGAAAAAAATCCAAAAGACAAATGTTTGAATACAAGTCTCTAAACTGACATTCATGTATTCCTTTAATGGTTATTATATAAATCTTTCCACTTCTGGAACCATATAACACTCCTTCACTTCATAGACAGTGGCAAAGAGCATTAAATAGAAATCAATGACTTGCCAATTTAAAATATGTTCATACAAATAGCTTCCTAGTGTTCAATAATGATGATGATATTTTTCACAAAAGATACTTAAATGATTAATTTTTTATGCATTGCCATAAAGACAATTTCGTAATCATACACTCAGCATTTAGCTGACTGCACATTCGCGCACACAAATTAGTTATTCGCAAGGAAAATTTCAGAACAAGTTGCCAAAAAACGGCTACAGAAATGATGTTATTGCACATGCCATTAGGCTGAGACCATGTTTATAATGCTAAAATATTAGGTTTTTTCCTGAACACAACTAGCAGTCTCATCCTCTCCCTTTGTTCGTTTCCTTTCTGTCTCCCAACATGTGCTAAGTTTGTAATCCCTTGGGAGCAGAGATGGTCTTCCCCACGTGCGGGTGTACATCCTCCAGCACACAGTACTCCTGACCTCCAATGTGGCGTTGCCGCAACACACGCAAGAAGTGCTGTGAAACAGTATGATCAAAAATTAAAAAGTAACGTGCTAATTTTGTAGTAGTCTGCTGTCGGGCCATTGGTGCAGGTGTTGGCGCACGTCACCTTGCTGAGGTGGCCCAGAGTAGCAGAAAACCTCCGATGAGCCCTGCTGGGGCTTGCTCCAGTAGGGGTTCTTCACCAACGGCTAATGACATGGCCCATTTAGGTAATCCAAAACTCATGGTGGCCGCCGTTAATTAGCTGAGGTGTGAAATGGAACCGTTGGGAAGGAGTTACTTTCCAGATTCAGTTGCTTTTATACAGGCGCAGTGGTCTTTGGATGAGGGGAAGAAAGTGGGGAAGTTTCTACTGAATTACTGCTTTCTGAGTAGGCAGATTCCATAAGTGAAAATGTGGTGTTTTTTTCTTGTTTTCCAGTTATACTTTTGCACCTGTGCCCGTGAAGTATCTTGAGCGTTAAACTTTTATTTTGAATAAGGAATTAGAGTCACCAAACATTAAAATTGTAAACAAATATTTGGGAAACATTTTCTCTTAATCCAGTCATAAAAAAGATTCCAACTTTAAAAACAGTATTTGCATTATGCATATCTTATTAATATTAGATGATTCTTTGCCACTTATAATTAGAAGAAAAAAGGAAAACAGAATTATGAATACATCAACACCTATTGATTCATTACTGGAATTCACTTTCTGTTTACATATCCTTTCAGGTTTTTATTACACATTCATTTTAACCAATTACAACTATAATTATAATTTACACAGCATAGTTAATACTTTGTTTTCAGTTTTATCTTTGTGTAGTATAAATCATTTGTCATTGTTTTTCAAATAACTTCATTTCACTACTGTAGGAATAATAGAAGAGAGATTTTTTGGGACCTATCCTTCTAATAACTCTGATATATAATATGTATAAAACTGTGGAGTTATTTAAAGCGTAATTCTCTCTAATGTACAAACACCCACACATATTACATTTATGCATATATGCAGTCACAAACACACCTGAATTATATAGTCATAATACTCATCACTTCCATATAATAATACACAGAATGTCCTCTTTTTTTTTTTTTAATGTTAAGAAGTCAGTATTACTGCATGTCATGTACCAGACACAGATCCACAGCACTGTGAAAAACCAAAAGCCCTTTAATGATAAATATCCCTGTTTGTCCATTACAGGCAGATTTTACCACTGATGAAAGTACCAAACTTCTCAGAGTATGCTGGAACACCTTATTGAACATCCTCTTCTTCCCACACCATTTTACTGGATTATTTTCTCCCCATTTCTGGGAATAATTACTTAATAAAGGGTGGTTGGGCCTGGAGGGTACGTTAGCAAAATGTTGTGTGTGCAAAGATGGCAAAAAAACATGAAAGCAAGACATTTTACTTAGTTTGGAACAGAGTTAAGGCAACATTGAACTTTAAACTGGTGATACTTATCAACAGTCACACCCCCTAATACTGACTAATATACGGTAAGTAAAAGACTGTTATTTTATAGATTTCAAGGGCAGCCCTTGAGATACCATTCTGCATGGTGCCAAGCATGCTTCCCTCTAAGATTATCATGCTGCTCTCACGGACAACAATGTCACCAGCCCAAACATCTTTATTAAACCATCTATTTACATGTGATCACGAGCGAAGATCCTTTTAGTAATAAAACTTGTTATGCAAAATTTTTCTTACCATCCCTGTCTTTTCACCAGTGATTAAAATACCGAACATTGCCATCGGCAAGTTGTGAATGAAAGAGTACAATATATCTGTGAAAAATGGGAAGCAGAGAGATCTATTTTCATTTCACAAGCAAGGAAAAACTCAGTAACTAGCTGCTAAAAGAATCATTGGTTCCCTTAAAAATAACCCCACAAGTGAATTTGAAAAACATTTTGGCCATTTGTAAACAACTAAAAGGATTTTGATGTTGAGATATTTTTTAAAGATTTTAATATAATCCTAACTGACAACATGTTCTTTGAATAACTGGAAACTGCAAAATAAATGGGGACGTTAACACTGGTCTTTTCTATAAGACAAAGAATAATATGACTTTTAATTAAAAGAGGTTGATTTGACATTTATACTCCACCAGTTCAGAAAACAAATGCATTAACTCTGAATCAAAAGATGTAATATTGATGACGTTATTTCTTTTTCCCTTTTAGTTCTGCTTCTTACTGCCATTCCATAATGTTACGCTATTTAAAAATGGTTTCACTTTCACCCAAAATATACTTCTTAATGTGTTTTTAATTTCATTTATACTTTTTGATCAGTTCAGCTATAGGAAATTAGACAACGTACCAATACATTCCAATGATAGCGATGTTTGTTGGATAAAGTCTATTAAAAGGGGAAGAGAAGGATGGAACCAAGGTCCTTTTATTTTCTTTCTGGTCTGAATGTACTGGGAATACAATGCTGTAAGACCCTCCAGTGCACACATCTTCAGCGCTGGGACAGAGCACCAACGCTTCTTTGCAGCAAAGATGTTTTAAAAGTTGGCCAAAATTCAGAAGATTAAATAAAATAAAAAATAAAAATAATGAATAATGTAAAAATAATAAATAATAAATAATAATAATTAAATAAAAATAATAAATAACAGAGAAGGATGGCAGCTCTGGAAGAGTGAGAACTGAACTTCAGCGCTGGCATGAGTGCTGGAAATCTGCTGAAGTCCGGGCAGCTGTGTGTGTCAGTGCTATCGGCGGGTTCCTCCTGGACTCTGGACGCTGCTCTGCAGCTTCCCACCACCTCTGGCATCTTTTTCATAGATTAAAACATTTGAATTACTTACTCTCGGTTATGGTTTAGTAGACTGGCTTTGGAGATTTTTTTTTTCTTTAGTAAATCAAATTTTTAAACTACCTTATTATGAGTCCCAGTGTTAATTATATGAACCCGGACAGCTTAAGCTGTACGAGCTTGATGGTCTGTAATAGATGTCAATCCAATGCAATCTCTGTTTCAGAGGAAATTTGTTTTTATAGAGTTTCAGGTAGTTTTAAGACGCACCTGCCAACTTTCATGTTGTTCAAGATGTGGAACACACATTGACTGGAATCTGAATCTCAGAACAAATAACTTGAACACATTATTTTTTTTAAATTTAAGTATTGTGTTGCTTCTTTTTCTTCCATTTCCTTTGTGTCCAGGTACATCACAAGCTGTAGTTAACTATCATGAACTGCAGTTAATAGCTTTGACAACCGGTTGACTGATCAATAATGGAGGAGTGCAAAAATCAGAGATTGCAGATAATTTTTTTAATAAATTATGTTTAAAAACTCATGTCCAGATCATTCATACCTTAAGTTCTAGAAACAACAAGTCTAAAATCAATAGTTAAAATGATAATTGTTTGCAGGATTATTACTGGACAATTTCCTAACATTCTTCCTCAGACTTGGTCTGGGCAACACTGGACTTTGCAGAACTTTACTGGGCAACTTTACAGAAACATTCTCCACACTTAACTCAGCATTGGCAAGGACAGAAGGCAAGATAATTCCGTGTGATAACAGCACTACAGCAAATAGTGAAGAGGAAGGGAAGATATGGAGCCAAGGAGAACAGTTTTGTCCTCTGTTTGACGCCACAAACACAGATCTGACTTTGTGTCAGTTTCCACTCTCATCTAGAAATCACCCGATATTAAGGTAGCATCACTGGAGAGAAGTTAAAGATCTTCTGCTAACTAAACAAACATGTAGATTAGCAGCTGGTTAAAGTTTAGTTCAGAGTGGGCATTCTCAGAAATTTAGCTCTATTAACATCACCAACACTGCCTGCTCACAAGGTACCTGTTTTTTCATGCCACACAAGTCCTTCCACACATATCCAGAACACTGGCAAGCATTACATTTGGGCCCTTAATTTCTTCCTTATAACGCATTGTATGGATGCATGGCCACCACTCCACTAAGGGGAGAAAATGAAAACCCAAGTCTATTTAGGTCTAGTTTGTCTATGGCATACAGCTTAGTCACACTCCCAAAACAGTACTGCCATAGACAAACCACATGAATGAAACAGCCGTTTTTTTTTTCTCCATCTTTCCCAAGTACTTTTCTATGCAAATTATTCCAGTTGAACTAGTGCATTATAAGACACTTATAATGTAACTTAACTCTGTAGAGTTACACGTTAGTGCCTAACATGTAATGTAAGACCGTGTACTCAGCCTCTCAGTTAAAATAATTTAAATAGACTTGTAGCGATACCTTTACTTAATTATTTTGCAGTTTTGCTCTCCCCCCCGCTGTATTAACTGTTCTTTTGATCAAGTCCATTTACAGAGGCTCCTGTGCTACATCCTCTGTATTCAAACTAGGGGCAACCTTCATGGGTGTAAAGAAGTGAAGCCCCTGAATATATACCTGGAGCAGAATTTATTTGCGGAGGTACGAGCTACTTTGAAATCACAAAATCACAGAATCATTAAGGGTGGAAAAGAGTTTTAAGACCATCAAGTTCCAACCATCAACCCAACACCTCCGTGCTCACTAAACCATAACCTGAAGTGCCACGTCTACACGTTTTTTGAATATCTCCAGGGATGGTGACTCCACCACCTCCCTGGGCAGCCTGTGCCAATACTTGACCACTCTCTCTGTAAAGACCAGAGAAGAGACCAACCCCCACCTCACCACAACCCCCTTTCAGGCAGTTGCAGAGAGCGATGAGGGCTCCCCTCAGCCTCCTCTTCTCCAGACTGAACACCCCCAGTTCCCTCAGCCGCTCCTCATCAGACTTGTGCTCCAGACCCCTCCCCAGCTCCGTTGCCCTTCTCTGGACACGCTCCAGCACCTCAACATCCTTCTTGGAGTGAGGGGCCCAACACCGAACACAGGATTCGAGGTGCGGCCTCACCAGTGCTGAGTCCAGGGGCACGATCCCTGCCCTGCTCCTGCTGGCCACACAGGCCAGGACGCTGGTGGCCTCCTTGGCCACCTGGGTACGCTCATGTTCAGCCGGCTAAATGGTGGTTAATGAGAAATGGGAGCTGGCACCGACAATTACAATAAATCCTTAATGCAATGGGCAGGTTCATAGATGTGATGCTATAAACACCGTGCAGGTAGGAGAGGGACCCACCATCCTCCCTCTCAGCCAGGCTCTTCACCGACCCGTGTTATGCACCGCTCAAGTGAGACTATTTCTCATCTTGCAGAGAGCCAGTAACAAACACGGGGACTGCTTTGCAAACTCTCTCAGGTACCAAAAGTCCTTGTTGTCTTATCTCCATCTGGTATAAATCCTCTGGATCCTTTGAAGCCAGTGCAATTATGAGACTTTACTGCAGCTGAGAACACACCTCTCTGTTTCTGATGCTTTGGAGGTCATGCAGTGAAGGAAGTACACATAGCAGCAAAATTACTCTGGTTTCCATTCCAGGTATTTGTGTTTGTTTTGGGCTTCTCTCCCATGTGTCCCTGCAAGAATTAGTGTAAATAACAAAATAATTCTGATATAATTTCATGAGTTTTACAAGTTACAGGTGGATCTCTCCCCACCTCCTCTTAATACCTTCTCTCACAGCTATGGTAGAACTGAATAAAATAAATCTTCAGCGACTGAAGAACCAGGAATTTAGCTTTAGTTTCTCTCCAGTGTGGGGAAAAAAGTAAAAATATTGCTTTCTTCAGTGAATGTGCCATTTGTCATTGCTCCACATAAAACTTCCAGGTATTCACATAACACTGCCTCTGCCTTATACCTCAAGGTTATGCTGCAGCTTGGTATGTGAATCAGAGACCGTGCCTAACCCACAATACCTTCTCCGTCCTTATTGTCTAGTAAGATATGTTTTTATGTTAAATTTGAAACTAAAAATTGCATCCTGATGGCTCCTTTTTTTGTGTACAGCACATGACAGGTTAAAAGGTCTTAGCTGTGTTGATTAACTATCCAAATGTTTAATCAATATAGCAATAGCTAGATGCATTCTGGCTGTGAAAGACCTTGGAGAAGTCCCACTTGCCTTATTCCCCACCCCCAAGTGGGACATCAATGAACTATTACATGGTCCTTGCATATCAATGCAGAAGGGCTTAGACAAATACAACACTAATGGATAATTGTGGGTCACCTTGTCAAAATATGTTAAATGCCCCTTAAGTATTTTTTTTTCCTGATTAAAAAAAAATGACAGTAAACTGACCTTGCTGGTATCATACAGCCTTTCAGGAAGCAAAAACTACTCAGTCTGCAACTCGCTCATTGATTCATGGGTCAAAAATCCATTCCAACTAAATTATAAAAGACACATCTTCGTGTGTTGATACAACCCACGGTAACTGCCTGACAAAGTGTTAAACAATTGTACTCTTTAGTGTGGGCAGGACACGTTTGCTGACACTTATTCAGAAAATACACGTCGGGGCCTCTGAGTGATTCATAAGCAACGGCCGCGGATCCCTGGGTGCGCTGGATGTTAATGCATCGCAAAGTCAGGGAAAGTTCATCTTGTGACCACGGCTCCTGGACTCGCTCCAAGAATATGCCATTTGCAGAGATGGCATGAACTGCAAGAGGGCCGTTGTGGGATTTGGATTCCTGCCCCTGTATTTATCTACTCACAATGTCATTAACACCCACATTGATCCCGAACTGCTGCTGGTGCCGAGGCTGCGCATGGGATTGCTTGTTTGCTGGTGTCACAAATCACAAACCAGAGAAAATCGTTCTGATAAAGATAACAGCTCTGCGGCTTCGCATTGTTATAAATGAGCCATAGGAGCCCTCCATACCTGCTAGTAATGCGCTATAATGGTTTTGCTTAGCTATTATTTAGAAGCATTACCTTTGCTTTGGCTGGCAAAATTAGTACTAGGAGGACTGTAACATGATTTGCACTGGGAATGTCACAATGCATCTGTCATTATCTTTCTGGTCTTGGTATACCGCCTAAGACAATGCTGTAGGTTAAAGCTGGCAACAAGGACAAAACGTCGTTAATTAGCTAAGTGTTGCCTTCATCATGAGGCTTGTTTTGAAAGCGTATGAGAACTACACAGAGTAGCATGATGTTTGCTTTAATTTCTTATGCATTACACAAAGTTTACTTGAATCTCCAATACAGTGGCACTAATTGCATGTACATGTATAGCTACATAAATAAACGCAGAGGTAGGAATCTGTATATATACATAAATGTGCATGTATAAAATACACATGTTGCATATGTGTTTTTATATTCATGCACAAGCATGGATACAATATTCACAAACAACCTATTATTCTGTAGTCATAATTACATCAAACAAACCAAGAATCTCGCCAGACTGACTTATTTCATGGTTGCACCACCACAAGTTGGAGCATCTAAAACAGTACTTAGGAGAAGAGTTGCTGCAGCAGCTATAGTAGCTTTCTGGTCTAGATTGGTGTGGTACACAGGAGACTAAAGTAAAATGGCTTGAAGAGGACCACACAGCAGATCAGTAACAGGGAAACAAAATCCTGTTTAGCACTGTCCCGGTCCAATGCGCAGTGATGCTTATGCGTGGAAGTGGGTATTCACCATGACTCTCCTGCATCAGCTCAAACACTGGGAAACCCTTGTTTATGAAACTAATAATTAAACGTCAGTAGAGGCTTCAAGGAATCTGAGCCACAAGTAATAGTAGGCACTAAAAAGCCTAAATATTCATGCATAGAATATTATCCCTTTAGAACACTTTGCAAGGAACGGAGGGGAACCATGGGAAGGTTGTTTACATGCTTCTTAAAAGCACTTAAAATTCTGCTTCCATGCTAACTTTGGCCACAGCTCCCTTGTATGACTGGTCCTCAGATCCAAGCACTGCTGGTTATCACCAGCATGGTGGATCCCAGGCACGAGGCAAGAGGAGGGTGTAGTAGCCGGTTTGAATAGGTCTGAAGTACAGTGGTTCCAAAAACCCTAACTTCTAAGCACCAGAAAAAATGTTCCTGCACACCAGTTCAGTTTCCCTCTGAGTCTGATATTTTCCTACCTCCTTTAGTCTTCTTGAAATATTCTTGCTAGTCCAAAGGATAGTTTTGACCTGGAGAGTGATTCCAGTTTATTCTTTCTAAGTGAGACCATGTTTTGAGGCAATTCTGTGTTTTAGACTTATTGGTGAGTCTTACTACCTGTGAACATTTCTGACTTCTAAAAATAAAATAAAGAGGGTTTTTACACTGTATCTCAGAGCAGCATTTCATCTCAAATTGCCAGCTACAAGCACTGATCTCTCTGGAGTCTTCATGAGCTCAGCAAATGCATTTAGCTTCCTCTAAGGATCTGCTCACGGAAAGATTTTAAGTAACAAGAGCTCAGGCCATTCAAAGTGATCAGACACTAAGTCTGCTGAAGGTTTGCAAAGTACAAATAGGCTACTGACAGAAGACAAAAATCTGTAAACAGAAATGCAAAGAGGACAAGCTTTAATGTTGTCCTCTCAGTGATATTTAGAAGTTGCTGTTTTAAGTATACCGAAACCTACACTCATCTTCTGCTTGCATAAATGAAGTGTGCTTGACACTTTGAGGTTAAATGCTTCCTTGCAAATGAAATGGAAGATTTTCCTGTGCTTCAGTTATTGCGGGGTCTATGTCAGCAGTAGCAACCTTTGCAGTGGTGGGTACTCCCATGTTCGAGATCAAACTAAACAAAATTTTGCTTGGAAACAAACCAGTTCACAGATATTTGACTGCTGAAAACAAGAAAAGAGGATTCAAGTCTCTTCCGAATGGGTTCTAAGTGTTTCCAAAGGAAAGAAAAAGTCTTCTCCTTTCAAACACCACGTTCACATCGAGTCTGTGTCCCAGCCCTGGATCTCACTTTGCCAGTGCCGTACTCATCTTCCATTTGCAGTTTTGCTGACTTGTTTGTGGACTCTCAAGCTGGTCCATTCTCCCCTGTCTGGCACATAGCAGGAAAGTGTAAAATCCATCACTGATTTGTAAAATGCTTATACAGAGAAGTTTTCAATTTTGTTGCTTTTATTTGTTTTCCAGTGACCAAGGTCCCCCAGGGTGTAGAACCTTGGGAAAGTATCACACGAAGAAGTGCAAAAATACTATTTAAAATATTACGTGAACTGTAACCATATCCTGCATTGCACTGTTACTTATAGGACTATTATTAAAAAAAAAAAAAGTTTGTAATTGCTATGAGGGATATCTATTCATTTTTTTAGTGAAAGAAGACAAGGTGATTGCCTGTCTTACTCAATATGCATCAGCAAAGAAATGTTGCATCCTTTATGCCTGTACCAAATGCGAGAAAACCACATCAACTGAGTAGGCTTCAAATAAATGTCTTTGATGGGTTATTCACAAATGTTCAGGCCCTAGTTAGTCTCGTATTCTGGCTGTTTCTTGCCTACAGCACTGAATGCAGAGCTAGAGGGCTCACAAACAATTTAAAGACAGACTAACCTATTCATACAAAGACGGACATGAAAAAGCCCTTTTGTATACAGGATGACTGGTTCCCCACCATTGAAAAAGGTCTTTGTTCAGTGTGTGACAAATGATAGACTCTGGATAGCCGATTACGTGGAAGTTTCACTCTACTCAAGTAGACATGGTACTGGAAAAGCTGCAAAATTCAGCTGTTTGCTGTGTCATACTTCCATAGCATCGTGCTGCAAACCTCTTGTGTGATCTCCACTGTAAGCCACCACTGTTCCAATGAGCAGAAGTTCCCATCTGTGGGTTCTGTTTTTCTCAAAGTCTTTGAACAAGTCAGAGGTGGCAAAAAGATCATGAGGTGGGATCTCATCTCTGATCTTGAAGGTCTATACGGCAGTTGAACTGAGTGCAATTGAACATACAACTCAAAGAGGGATCACATGCATTAATTAGGACAACATGGTATCTTAAAAATGCTAACTGCCTTCCTTTCACAGGCATCAGCCTTCTAGTCTGAAGGGAATGATGTATCAAACTTTTCAAGGGTTGCGCAAGTACACAGTACCTGTGTCTACCTTCCCATGGGGTTTTACTCAGAAAGGGGAATAGAAGGTTTATAGTAGACCAGGAAAATAATCTTTAAAAACCCAAGTACCTAAACAGTTCTGAAGGGGTTTTTTTCCCTGCTATTTGTTTGTTTCAAATTTGCAGTTGTAACTTCTGTTAGTATCCTTGGTGAAGCAGTCTGTCGCAAGAATGTCTCAAGTTCTTAAAAACCTACTCTGGAAGATTCCCCTGTTCATATAGAACTTCCCATAGATTTTGATGTGGTAAATAGTTTTGTTAGTTTATTATCACACATAGCCCTCACGATGAGAGGAATGTTGATCATACTTGGCTGTCACTCTTCTTCAAAGTCTGGTAGTCTTTGATTTCAGCCTGACACCCATTTGCCTTTCAACCATTAGCTGCCATTTCAGTGCCATGCCTGCTGCAACAAGCAGCTCTGTTCCCTGCTGATAGGATTTACCTGGTTTTCCTTTTGATATTTCAGTAATATTATCCATGAGAACTGGCTTTTTATTCTAATTTGTACTCTTTCCTTGTACACCTCCAACATGAACACATAACAAATGTATGAGTTCCTGCAAGATTTTCTTTGCTATTTCAAACTATCTTGGTCTAATGTTAATATCAAAGTCACTTTGGATGACTTTGTAGGCCTTGTATAGTCTGTTCAAATTTCTTGTTTCTCAACAATGTGCAGAGAAGTGATAACATCTTTGCATCATATATTTCAGTTATTTTCCAGGCTTGATTAAGTCACAGCCATGACAGCTCCTTGTCTTCTGATACTTTGGCACTTCTGCCTGGCTGTTCTAGCACAGAATGTAACGTTCAAACGTAGAGAGAGATTAGAAAAAATACATGCAACTTTTTTGAATCTCAAAAATATTCCTGATACATCTTTTCATCAGAAACTGTGATACCCTTGCATGTGAATTCTTAGGTAAAAAATGCACAGCCTCTAATTAAATTCAGCAACTGACATTGCATGGAATCAGCAAATATCAACAGGTAATTTTGTGACAGGGAAATAGCTAGTATTCTTATGGACAAGAAGGGATATAAATAGAAAAGCTCAGAGATCTAAATTTTTTCCCCTCGAAATCAGGACAAACCAGTAATGGAGGACATGCATCAGCAGCATTAGGGAGAAAAAGACAAATTACGGGAAGTAATCGTATCTCCAACATACAGCATATGGCTATTGAATCGCGAATTGACCACAATAGATCTCGGAAGAATGTCACATATCACAGGAAAATAAATGCAATTTCTGCAAACAAAACAGATAAAGGACAGAGCATACTTCACCGGTGTGCAGAGAAACTTGGATGCAAATCTTGCTTTAGCACTGGTTTTCTAAGCATGCTGCACAGAAAATTTCTGATTTTGTTCAACAGAATGAAAAGGAATCATCAGCATGATGACAGCACTGAGCAAACAAAACATAAGTCAGGTGAGATACGTGCAAAAAGGTTAAGTGTTGGAAGACAATAGCAAGGTTACTGAAAAGATTAATATTTAGCAACAATTGCCCTATAGGGTGTGTGATAACACTTATTTCCTATTCTAAAATGCTGTAATGTTCACAAAAGTACCATAAATTTTAATGTGGCTATTCACGTGCATAAAGGAAGGCTCTTAATATTTAAGCAGGAACTGAAAACATGCTTGTTTGGCAATATTTTCAATTATTAATGTATTTAACTAGGTACTGTGATAGTTTTGGTGTTAATATTTTATCAATGATGTTACAATTGTATATTGGCCCAAGCTATGCAAACTATTACGAGGTACATTTTTACTTCATATTTAGGCCAGTGTCTGCTACACTCAGCTGAAATAGTACCTTGCCCTAGAAATAGCTCCACATACTTTGGTGAAATGACTCTTGAGGTCTAGGTAGTAGAATCAAATTGTAAATATCTCTATACTGAGAAAGCTCTAGAGCCAGGGAGTTTTAATTTTCACTTTCATTTCTGTTTTCACATTCAGAGTGTAAAATAAACATTTTGTTTGACAGGTAACTTTTCATTTATGGTGTGTGATCTTTTCTGCAAAATATCCTGTTCATTAGCTACTCCACAAAATACATATTTTATTTTAAAGCTTTTAAAGTAAAAAAAAAAAAAGAAACAAAAATAAGCAAACAACCTAAAAGAAATCAAGTCTTGATTTTCTGTGGCACAATCCTACAGCCCAGTTGTATGTGATCACTATTTTCTGAGACACTGTTCTCAGCTGTGAGTGATAATATCTTGTAACTCACTGAGGTGAAACATTGCCTTATTCAGAAAAATAATTTGGGCCACTGCTGTAGAAAATGAATGCTACATTCTTTACATGGAAAAAGAGCATGGGATATGATTTCCTATATAAGGAATGCTCTTCTGTAATACATCAAATCTCTTTTCTCCTGTGTGTGCAAATGCACTCTCCTTTGTTACATTATAAGAGGGTGCATAACTCCAAAAGAAATGGAGTTAGATGAAAAAGAGCCATTCCAAACTCTACTGATTAAAATAAATGTGCTCATAAAAGAGACAGGAGAGTAAATTACTGCATCCCCAGAACAGCAGTAACTTATACACCAACAAGTTATTTTCAAGTTTGCCAGAGGAAATAATCTGCTATCAACAAGGGGTAATTGCCTGAGCAAACTAGTCTTTACATCTCACACATGCTGTCACCTTGTGTAAGAAAGAAATACGCCACATATCAATTCAGGAAAAAAAAATTGAAACATTCCTTTAAAGGCTGCTTCTCTCAGCCGTTTGAAAGAGAGAACATATACACAGCTTGGAACATATCTAATCTCTGCTCTTTTCTTATCGTTGAAGAGTATCCTAACACACCACAAAATTCATAACCTAAGCAGCCTTGGGCAATATTAGAAAGGATCCATTTTAGATTGGAACAGAAATTTTAATCTGAGATTTACCTGTGGCTGTCACAGGTGAAAGCAGGTTAGTGAGAAAACCCTTCAGGAATAAATGAAGGAACTATTAAGTAAAAGAGTAAAAATTTTCTGATTTTTATACCAATATGGGCTGCTTAGAGAGCTAGATGAATACTTATTTCAGTGAAAATGCACAGACACACACCCTCTTTTCTCTTCCCATTACACAAATACTTATTTGACTAAAATGCTCTTGACTTGGGTCCACAGAAAAGGAGTTTTCAGCACTCATGCAAATGATTTTTTTGCCAAAACAAGGTGCAAGATTTGCATGTACATAGGTATTTAAAGTGCATTTTGCCATGTAAGACAGACTGCAACATGTATTTCACAAATATAAGCACAACAGACATAAAAAAAGAAGTTTCTCATTCATGAGAAAATCAATCCTTTCTTTAAAGCCTCGTGCTAAAAAGGTGGCAACTGTTAATTAAAAAAATCCCCACAAGTGGTGGGAATGTCTTTATTAATATTCTGTGAAGCAACAAAGGGTCTGTCACAGGTAAAAGGTTCTTTTTTGAGAAGTAAAAATGAGTCTGCTTCATATTAATCACCGTTGTACACTCTTTCCATTAGCATTATTTTACTTTAAGTTAAATATTGAACAATATTTTATTAACCAGAAAAACACATTTCCCTCACTTCCTCCCCAGCAGAGGAATCTAAAATTGTCATAATTCCCTGCACTCTATTGCTTTGACTTTTATTTAATGAAATGAGCTCCCTTATGCTACCTGTAGCACTGTCAGTAGGAAGCCACGCAGCTAAAAATGAATAGGAATAAAAAAAAACACCCAAACTTGAGTCATCCTGATTAACGTGCCATATTTTGGAACCTGGTAGGACTGCTTGATCAAGACGCTAAGCAATGCAAAAATAGAGTCAGAACTTGAATTTTTGTAAATTAAAGATTATGGGGCATATGGGAGGATTTCTGTCTTCCATCCAACCCTTACGATGCTCTTCCAACAAAGAAAAATGGAAAGGTTTGAAAAGATTTTTGGCAGCATTCTGGCAAAAGATATAAACTACTGTCAAACAGAGTATGGAAGAAAAACCATCTCAGTTGACAGAAACAATATGGTTCAATTTTTCTGTTGGTCATAATTTTGTATTCCAATGATACTTTGAATTCCAAATTAATCGCTGTGGGTATTAAAGAAAAAAAGAAACCTCCCTTAACCACAGCAAAAGTAATGAATGAGATCTGTCAGTGTAGCCAAGAAAAAAGTCTTTGGTCTCCCTGCCTGTCTGCCTGCCCATATTGACCTGTGATTGCCAAGGTCTGAAGTTTGGTCTGAAGTTTGAAGAACTCATACCGTACCCTAGTATGGTTCTATTTCTAAAGCATCAATTCCAGCTGGACAGGATCCGACCAGACAGTTACAATTCCTCCTTAGCTACAACGTAAATAAAAAAATCACAAGATTTGAATAAAAACAAAAATAGCTCAATGCAGATTACATAGGCTGATATTTTTCATGCAAATGTTAAGCTTGCTGTGTCTTCAATGCCAGTTCATGTGAGTTCTGTGTATTTTATCAATAATAATTCCTAACGCAGGAAATACACTACCTGTAATGGATTGCTGCATGCAAGAAAGAGATACATCACTGACACCTGTCCCTAGTACAGTAATAAAATGTTACAGATTTCAGAGATAAAAACATCATAATAAAATATGCCCTGTATGCAAATTATAAGACTACTTTTTGAATTGAAACAAAGATGGAAACTGTTTTCTGAAGTGGAAAACTAGAGGATTAAAATTGAATCATTGCTTCTATCCCTCAAATGAAAGAAAATAAAGGATTACAAATATCACTCAACTTTTATTAGTGCATGGTAGTCATCAGAAATGGGACTATTCGCCCTGGGAACAAAGCTGGTGATATTTCTTAGGACTGAAGAGCCTCATTTTGTGGTATAAAAATATTGAGACCGAAACAAGAACTGAGCTACTGGGACATTCTTAGCTTGGTTTGAAGAAAGAAATCGGACTGTATAGATTTCCTTGATGAAGAAAAATGGCAGAGGTGATCTTTCTATCTCCTCCCGCCTTTGGTGAGTTCATCCCTGACCATTACAGCTTACTTGAGGTTACTTTTAGTCAACCACACCTCATGTCTCTCAAGAAGAATATTTTTCTATGCCCAACTATTTGCTACGGATCATTAAATAACACAAAAGACATATGCTCTCCTGACACCAGGTTGTTTAAAAAGCAGTCTTATTTATTGCAGAAGGATGCATAAGTTATAGTTGTCACATCTAGCAATAGCTCGCGCTCAGACACCTATGCCCAATAATGGATCAGTTTCCAGTCTTGTCAGCAGCTTTCAGAACATAAAGGGAGTTTTCCTCACTGCAGCGGGTGTTGGAAACTCGCAGAAATGTGAGAGAACAGAGATATTTGCTGTGCCACATCCTCCGAGATGGAGAAAGACTTGCAAAAACTGAAAAGATACAACAAATTACAGTACCTTACACTTCAAGGAGTTTTTCCATTTGTTTACACTTTCCGAAATAATTTCTAGTGAAGTGCATGAGATGTACTCAAATAATATTCTAACGATTATGGCTCCTTATGAAAAAGCTGGTATTTCAAAACATCAGCATTAGGCTGGAGCCTTTTTAGCAAGTGGGGAAGCCAGAATAAGGCATACAGAGCAACCCAAACAGATGCCAGTGGGATCCACAAACTGCTTTTGTGTTTGCTTCTTGTCTCCCAACCATGGCTCAAAATATGACAGCAAGTGTTTATCTTTTTTAATACATGTATGTACATAGATATTTTTACTGGGACACTATCATGTATTCCTCAGCATCAGCCTTTCCTCTTGATTCACAGTTGGACCTCTCCATCCAGGCGCTCAGCTTTTTCACTACTCTTTCCTCTGCTTGCAGTTTCATTGAGTTTCCTTCTTCAATAACGCGTATACCTGAGGATGGGAGCTCAGGAGATGCTGCTGAGGGCAGAGTCCAGGCTGGCATCATACATAGATCATACAAAAGATATGCACCGCTGGGACTGGTGTGAAAGGAGGAAAATGGGAGCTATTGTATTCCTCCTTCTCGTAGGGCAGCTGCAACGGGAACCTCTTGTCCTCTGTCTTTGCCATCTACGAGGCTTGGGTTATTTGTTCATCCCCTACTATCAGTGCCGAGACTCACTGCCGTGTTGGCGTTCTCATGATGTTCTATAAAGGACTTAAAAAGGCACAATTATGTGATTCTGTACTTCTGCACCTCTCGTGTCTTTTATCAGTAGCAAAGCAGGGAACATGACACAAAAGATAAATGAGGATGGTGCTTGATGACGTCAGTTAATCAGTCAGCTATTTTCGAGTACTGACTGACTAGTCGCTAAATTGCATGCTGAAAAGTCCTCTCATACAGACATGCACCAATTTGACTGACATACTCTGGCTGCTGAATGCCGTAGCATTTGAAAGCACTTGAGCACTATATAACTAATTTAACAATTTTGGTCTTTATCAAGATTTTACTTAAAAAATTACAGGAAACATCATGAAGGAACTCAAGAGAGACTGAAGTAAACATCTGGTTATAATTCTGAAAATGTGCTCCAAAGGAGTGTTTTAAAATATGAAGCCACTGCACAATATTCCCATTTTGCATCTGCTTTAAGCAAAATTGGAAAGATCTAAATTTTAAAAATGTGTAACTGTAGAAATGATCCAATTATTTATCTAGGTTCTAACCCACCTGAAAAGATTTTATCCCTAAGTTTGCCTTGGGTCAAAACAATGTAAAGTGACCTAACGGTGACCATAACCATGTGACCCCTGCAAGCTCCTATTTATAAACGGTATATTGTAAATATCTATTACAAAAATATTACCAGTGGGAGGGAAAAAATCAATAAAAAATAAAAAAGAAAAGTGTGCATTATAAAAAAACTGTCATGAGTTGAAACACCTTCAGTTAAATGTATATATAACATACATCACATATAAAAGCTATTAATCCAATTTAACAACATTCAATGCATTTATGCTAAGAAACTGCTAAAAAGCACTAAATGGAATTTACTGAGATGAATAAAAAGCACAATTACCAACTAGACTTGGGAGATTCCAGTTAGTAAATGAGGCTGTGAAATTGCTTTGTGTTAAAAGAGTATTAATGGCTATGCTAGCACTTGACTAATATTTTATGGTGCAGCCTGTTACTAAATTAGACCCTTTGCATGTCTTCCTGTAAAACCATTTAGCTATACTTGGAATACTTTTTTTCTTTACAACATTTTTAAGAGTTTGCTGTGTTTTGGAAGTTCCTAATCCTGAAGACTTTTCTGTAAGCTGAAGATACCCATGCTACCTGTTCCTCACAGAGAGGTTGGTGGTAAATTAGTGCTGAAGGTGAACTATTGTTTTGCAGGTTCTGGCAAACACTCTCTGTTGGCAAGGGGTGCAAGCACCAGCTAGCTCAAAGGAAATCACACTAGGGTATAGCACATTCAATACCATAACCGTGCGATTTGGTGTGTCAGCGATGAGAAGAAACGATGTTAACTGTGAAACAAATCCTAGCTTGGGGAACTGTGGAGTATAATTTCTCCACCCTAACTCTGGCCTTCCTCCTAGGCTGAGACTGAAAAGATGCCTTTGGACAGGTCTTCTGTGACTAGGTCTGTGAAGGCAAGGGGCTGGTTCCCAACTCCATGATAGAGGACCTGGTCTGAATAATACTACTACTCCTTCCATCAAATTCGCAAGTCATTCAGTTGGTCACTTGCAAATTTCAAATTTTGTTGGAAAAAGCAATATTATAGAAACAGCTTTTGTTAGCTGTCTATAATATTGGCCATAAATGACAATATGCTGGCACTTCTATTTGGAAAATATTTAAAGACTTTAAGTATCTTATGGTGGAAACAAGATAAATTCAGGGTTTTTTTTTAATAATGGAATGAAATAAGGATTGCACCAACACTTTCCTTTCATTTATTACAATCTTTTACAATACTGGATATATAAGTCTAAGCAAATCTCTTGAGAAAAAAAAAATTAAAAATTAAGGCACCCAAAGGTCCTACTGTGCTGAAAACTGCTTGAGTATTTAAGTGAGAGCATGTGAAATCATATATGCACAGGCTCTTCATGTGTGAAATTAAATAATATATAAAGTTCATATAACAGTCAATCGCAATAATAAGCATTATAACCTTAGTAACAATGACCAGTAAACAAAAATAAATACCCTGTGAATGAGGATTATAAAGTTCTATGAAGTTATACCACGTTCAGTGGAATTTGAAGGCTGTATCACCTTAGCCTTTCCCATCATGCTGTTGAGCAAAACCCACTGTTGTGGGCAAATGCTTGAGATGTTGCAGACCCATCATATAATAGAGTGAGGTCCCGATAGCAAACTTTGATACAACTACACACAGTCAAATTTACCATGTTAAAAACTGATTAAGATCCAAATTCTCTTCTCAATTAAACCTGACCTGATGCAATAAAATTCTGCATAATCTTCCCCGATATGGACAATGTACAAACCACAATGAGGAGAGCAGCAAGCTGGACAGAAAACCCGACTGGGGGTACTACTAGCTGCAGGAGAGTCTGAACAGAACTTGGAGAAAAAGCAAAATCCACCATAATCTACTGAGTTGCTACTGTTAACAGAAGCATAGCTCTTCGGTAACAGCGGTAACATCGGTCTCAACCGGGGAAACGCGGCGGGAGGTTCATGGAATGCTCTTCCAGCATGCTGGGGAAATGATCCCTGGTGAACGCCCAAAAGCAGCTTGAAACGTCGGAAGTGCTGGCACTCCGATTGTCTGAAGCGCCAGTTACAAAGGTATGGCAAGGGTGTATAGGCTCAAAGATGCTGTTGTATGAAGCGTGTCATCTGCATAGCCCAGAGGAGAAGAATTAAACTGTGCAATCCTAGTTAGAAGCTGAATGGATGCGCTAATACTTGGAGCTGAAAGGGGTAAAACGCAACAGCAAGCAGTGAGAAAGGAACAAGCTTTGGCCTTTTCTGGGACATTTCTACACCCCAGGATAAACCCACTTGCCACCAACAGCTAAATTAGCTACACTGTGGGAGCACCGAACCCCAAAAGTGGCCAGCTGAATAGGGTGACGTTAACAGTATGGATGGTGATAAATAAACCCAATGCTACCGGGGAAGCTGGAGCTCCAGCGTTCCACTATAAAGGATTCTCATAGCTCGAAAACCTCCATGGCTTGGGCCAGCAGAGACTCCTGGGCGGGAGAAGCGCTCTTTTATTCGTCCCATGAAATCCCATTCAGGTTCCGCTGTCATATGAATAGCTGGTAATTGCCATTTCCTTTCACTCGCTCGTGTTCCCCAGGAAATCGCAGCTGGCTGCCAAGCCCGCCGAGGGCGAGCGGGATGCGGGGCGGCTCGGCGGCAGCTGCAGGCAGCACAGCTGCCCCGGCAGGGCCTGGGAGCTGCCAGGTCACCTGTACGGGACGCGAAACCCTGCGGGGACGGGGCTGAAGAAGGACTAAAATGAGGTGCTTCAATGCTGCTGACCAGCTCGGTGGCTGGGTGCATTTGCTCTTCCTTTTCTTGCACCGCAGCCCTCGGCAGCTGCGGACCGAAGCAAAACTTCGTGGGTAACAAAGCCCAAGAGCACTTGTTGGCATGTAAAAGAGGCAGATTTTTGCAACTGTGAAAAGAAGTTCTGGGACTGGGGGTAGGGGTGGGTTTTTAGTCATATTTTGATTTTTTTCAGCTATAAATAATAATTTCTTTTCTTGATTTTTCTCTTGAAGAAGATACTTATGTAACAACACAATTAAAAAAAAGTTAGAAGTAATGTTTAGGTGAAAGTCAAGTACTTAGAAGTTAAGAAACGTTGCTCCTTACCACTGTCCATAAAACTTCGCTGTCCTTTTGTGCCTATCAGCTGAAAAAACCCACCTGTTGAATTATTTGAGTGAACTTTTCAAAAAGCTCTCCCTTCATCCGTAAGTAGATACACTGGATAACCTAGAAGTCCAAATTAAGTTGCACAGGCAGCAAGACGTCTGGCATTTCATGCATCACAGCTTTCACGCGCTTAACTGAACATGGTTTCATTTGCAAGGCTAACATGGGGGATTTGTAATTAATATGTATATTTCCACACACGCACACTGAGGCATGTATAGATGTAAATGTTTGGGTGAGCTTAGGCTACAAACGATGTCTGCCACGCAAAGCAGTGGAAATGGATTATTCACTTCACTAGGGCAGTTTATAAGGTAGCGAAACATAGATGAACAGTGATGATATAACATTATTATTACAGCACATGAGCATTGCCTGATAGAAAAGGTATGTAGAAAGCATCTGACACAAAGGCCTAATGGCACAGTTTCTGCTCAGGCAAAATTTCCATTAATGCTTTCAAAACTAGAGGGAGGCATTGACCCATTACTACTAACCACTAGCATAGCTTCAAGGAACAATTGCAGGACTGGGCCATTATACAGGACTTTCCATCCCATGAAATCCCCCGCTGCTTTCCAAATTATACGTATTTACAGGTAGAGACACAATACTTTATCCACGACAAACCTAGTGACCTACAGGGTAAAACACAGCAGACACCTCGCAGACCAATTCAGAAGGGCAGCAGTGATCGTGGATCAGCATGTGTTCATGTCAGCTGAGGACCACGGAGTTTAATAACTCACTCTTACAAAAAAAAAAAAAAAATTAAGCAGACCTTTAAGGAGCATAAGCATTGCCCGCTTTTATCCTAGCCCAGACGCGACATCACTGCACGAGGACGTTCAGCCGCATCTGCTCAGGAGCAGCAGCGGGAGCCCGGGTTTCCCTCCAGGTTGTGTCACCCAGCTGCCGGGCAGGACGGACGCGGCGTTTATGAGATGTGACAAGATATCAACCCAAGGTGACTCTGCAGCGAAAACACACACGAACCGGAGCTCCTCCACGGGCAGCCTGTACGCACGGGGGGCGAGATCATGATATACTTCTTGCAATTAACATTTTACGCAGCAAATAGTCTCAATGAAATCAACAAGACGACCTGTGGCATTAAAGAGGTTTTTAACATGGGCAAGAATATCACCACTGGGCTTTGGCATTCTTTGTGTTTGATACACAGAATCCTGTGAATGACAAACAAATCCAGGGATCACGTTCACCTACAGCTGAAAATATTAAACGAAAATCCTCACAGGCAGCAGTATCATTCCTGCCTAAGCTTGCTTGCAGCGCATGTCTGATGCACTGTTATGAATAAAAGCCCAATTCCAAGCTGAGGCCACGTATACTTCTGGGTTGCGGAAAAACTCCAAATCTGGGTCTATTATGAAAATGCTGAGAGGCACTTCACCACGGCAGCCTTGGCTGTTAAAACTGTAATGCAAGAAATCATTAAGTATTACATGGTAATGCTCCTACTGACAGACACAAGTCTACAGTCTTTGGATTTAGAAATGAATTAATTGAATTTTGTCATTATCTCTGGAAAGTTTTCTGGCATGACAATGGTGATTATAGAAGGAAGAAAAAATAAATAGCATTCAAAACTATGAAAAGTAAGACTTTATGGCCATTAACTACTAATGGAAAAAGTTCAGCAGGGGCATGATGTAGCCAACAATTTGTATTTTAACATATTGATAATGAGTCCCAGCATAACCATTCAAATCAAAGTCAGTATGCTTTCTTTTGTCCCTGTGGAAATTTAATTCAATAATACTGGCATTATCTATATATACCTATATGTATATCTATGCATATATATTTCTGAATTACAAAATACCATTGCATCGTTTTGCTCTCATTTCAGATTTTTAACACAGCAATGCACATCTCCATTCTTCCAATCAATTTATTCTGTTAGTGTTTTTCAGCATTTTAAATCCCTAAGCTAAGTCAATAATGTTGATTACTTACCATAAGCACTGTACACGCCATTCTAATACAGGTTATTTGCAATTTGACATCCTCATCTATATGCATTATTCCACTTGGAAAATTAAATGAAACCCTTGATTCAGAATCTGAAACACTTAGGAGTAATGATCCTGTTTACTGATTGACTGAAGTTGTGGTTTTTAAGCACTATTTAACAGAGGAAACAAAAAGGAATCATCTAAGTTACTTTCGGAAGCATTCATACTGTATGAATAATAGACATTCATTGTGTTTTTCATTGTTTCATACCTCTGAGACAGTTACCTAACACTGTTAGCTTAATACTGCTTCAGACTTCTTACAATTCAGAACCTGAACCTAATAAACTCAATGTACAAGAAAACACAGCACTCAACAACATTATTTTGTCAGAATCCCTTTTCAGTATTCTTTGTTTATTAGTGTGTAGCTGATATGAACCGTATTTTAATAATAAATATTAAAATAAATTGAAGACAAAATTACAGGTGCTTAGGTCCAGTGTGAACCATAAACTCAAAGAAACTCCAAAAGTTACTCCTGGACCCCCATCGGTGCCTGCCGGTGCCTCTAATAACAGCAGTAATGTATAGATGGCAAGGCTCGAGAGTATGGTGAGCATCTGACGGTGATGACGTCATGGCTGTGCCAGATGGGCTCTGCTGAGGACCACTTTAAAGAGAGGGACCTTCCCACAGTGACTGTGCAGGTACGGTGATGGAACCACCTGGAGGCACAGAATTTGGCACGTGAACCACAGGTTTAGTTCTAATTTCAGATGTGACACCAATTAGGCATTGCATTGTGCTTTGGGCAGTAGTGTGAAGGGAAGACAGGCTGACAACAACATCAAGGTTATTTTGTTGTTACTCAGTAAATGTCAGTGAACAGCACCAAAACAAGAGCAAAGTGGAGTTTAGAGGGCAGATGATTTGCTTTTTTTGTTTTCCTTTTCCACTAGAATCCAATTTGAAGTCTTGGTGAATATGGTGCTTTTAAGTGGTTCATCTCTACTCAGATGGTATTATTTCAAATTCAAATTTATAAGCATAAATTTGGGGAGATTCATTCTCACATACCCACAACCTTTCAAAGATTTTCTCAGCCATTACTACATTGCAGATAGTCAGTTTACTTCCTGATCTAAACCTCTCACTTGAGATTTTAAATGTATTATTTACCACCGAAGCATCAGGAATTTAGTGCTCATACTTATTAGCATAGAATTAGAATAAATCTGAGGAAAACAATTGAGAGAATTAGAAATACATTGCATGCTAGCTTTAGACAGTGTAATGAGCAGATGCTGAAAGCTTGTTTGATGGCATATTTTTATTCAGAATTATTTTAGGGATTATCTAAAAACCTTACTGTGGATTATAAAAAAAGGGTAATTTCAGTTTAATTTAGCCCTATGAACATGTGAAAGTGTTTCAGACAGGTGAAGTATACTGAGAGATGTCTTAAGCTACCACTCCAGGGACTATGAATAAAAAAAAAAAAAGTCAGTTGCCAAGTGGAGTTGGCATTTTACTAAGTCTGGATATAATTGTACTAGAAATCTTAAGGATTCTTTGAAGCAGTCTTAAGAGAGGGTATTGCCTACTGGAATTCTTCCTCAGAGCAGGTTTCACTGCAATTTATTTTAGATCAAATATACTCATGACATAAGATTATACTCTTGCTCTGGATATGTATATTCATTTCACCAACTAAAATTGTTGGGAGCTACGTTCACTCGCCTCTGTGCCAGCTGACCTACTTTATGGGTTCATCTCTTGTGACTGGAAAATAATTACAAAAGCCAAACCAAGCTTGTCATGATGGACATGCACTGAGCTGCGGGTCCGTGTGAACTGACTGCCCATCAGCCCATGCTTTTTTACTGTTTCTGTTGGACTCCAGCACTGCCTTTCTGTGGTTTCCCTGTCTCATTTGCTGCACTCAGATCCCAACACATGCAAAGCAGAAGTCAAGCCCAGGACCAGAATTAACCCTTCACAGTACCCCAGCAGCACACTTGTGGGCACTGGGGTTTATATTAAGGTGCAGCCAGAACACACAGATGTTCTCCTCTGTCTCAATTCCCTTCCATAAAATAATGATAAAAGCTCTGGAACTTTTATTACTTTTCAGAAAAAAATTCTATGTTTGCTATCACCCTCCCTTCCCCCCCAGCCTTTCTGTTTCTGACCTCTTTCTTTTATTAGTGGTCGACAAGAGAGTCTCCCTTTCATGCAGTTGCACTCCCTGTTGTCAGGTATCCCTTACTAATCAGCCTGTTGAAGGCTCTGTCACTTAGTTATCAGCATACTTGAGAAGACTGATTTTCCTTCTCTAACCAGCTATTTTATCCCAAGAGACTCTATCTAAATCAGTTCTAATGATCCTCTCTTATTGACTGTTGATCCTCCACTGCTGATTCTCTGACAAGTGCAATAATTTCTCCTGATGCCCCCTAAGCTTATACCACACAACATAATCAAGTTGACTTAGAAAATGGGAGTTGTAACCTGGGAAAGAACATATGCAAACATACATCTGGAACAAACCAATCCTGCTGTTTAATTATTCCATGATCTGAGCCAGAAACAGCTTTATATGATTGAGGAACAGCAAACATGAGAAAAAAAATGACCAGGGTAAGTTTCTTTGTCATACCTCAATGGTGTGAAATGCAGAATTAATTTTGAAAGCAAAAATAATGTTGTTGAGATATAGCCAAAACCAGCCCAGAATACAACACTGATTTACTGCTAGTTATTCTAAAATAGAGCTATGGGCTCGAAGGGATGAGGTCTGCAAAAACTCACCTTGCTTAATGTTTCATTAATACATCTACTGCCTTGAGAAGGATGCAAATCACACCGTTCAATGTACTGGGAGAGTTTTGGATTCTGCTCCTAAGGGATGCTGAAAAAAGACACTGCAAGGTGGACAAGTCAACCATAAGATTAGTCAAAATGCGTAAGGTTTAAATAACAGCAGCTTGTCTTTTTTTTTTTTTTTTTTTTTTATAATATCACCAAAGAAACAGCATTCAGATGGATATAAAGTGACAGGATTTCAAACCTCTCCGTCCCGCTACTTCTATCAAGAACAAGATCTCCTACCTCACAAGTGAATACTCTGATCACTAAGTTAAAAAACATAAGAAAGTGAGTCATTCTCAAGCTATTCTACTTTTAAGGAAGCTGTTTTCAACAAGATGAACTCTTTCCAACCTGAACTGGAGCAGGTGTCGGAATTGTGACTTCTGCATGAATATCCCATCCACAAAGCTGAAGAGTTATACTCCCCTTGTACACTGACATTTCTGGTGCAACTTGCAATTACTAGAGACTGTGCAGTATTAGTGTAGAAGAGATCCAGCAACAGCAGGAAAATAGAAATCCTCAAACACTAAATTTTCAATACTGAAGACTCCAGAAAACCCCAAAATAAGGTTTTAAGACCTTGTAATCGTAAGTCTTAGTGCCTTTGTGTTCTGAAAATGCAAGTTTTAGCTGTCTCCAGCTAAAAATAATACTAGGAAACAGTTCGTGAAACCTTTCAAAGTGATTGCGTCTGCAGAGGTCCCTCCCCATGTTAAATGCTTGCAGCGATCGACACCCTAGAAGTGATAAGGAGATAAAAAGCTGATTAAATTCTGACTGAAGCGTGAGCCTTGCCAGGACAGCGGCACAGACAAGTGCTTTCTTAGGCTTATTCCTGCTTGCCTATCAGTGGCATAAAGCCAGATGCCATCAGTGGCACTGTTTTGCCAGATACTTAGCAGAGACTGCCTAGGCTTTACTGTTCATAAACTAAGTATTTGTTAAAATACAGTATGTAACTATGGACTCCACTTATCTTTGCTTTAGAGAGATTGACACAGTGAATTATGAAGTCAAACCCTAGGCTAGAAGATGCCTATAAAGATTAAGTCATTTCATTCTTTTGCAAACAATTAGCAGCACTAGACTGCTAAGCGAAGATCAATCGTAATTGGGGAACTGAGAGAGGGCAATAAACAAATTACTGGTGTTTTCTCTGAAGCCTGTTGGTTTACAGACTCACTGTTATTTAATCCAGAAGCTCAGTAGGTTGTAAATTATCCATTAGAGTTGTCATTGGCCCCTTGAAAAGGATTTACTTTATGATAAAGGTACAAGAAAGAAAATCTGCCTAGTGGTTTCAGGTGAAATAGGACAATCACAGCGGATTCATCATCATCATCACATTTGTACCACCTGCTTCCAGGCGACGGTCAAGGGGTTTAGAGGTTTTACCTGACAAACATCAATATTTGGACTTTACCAGCTTAGCTGGGAAGCACCTGGTGTCCTCTCCATTTTTCAGTACCCATTGTGTTATTCACTGCAAAAAAGAATGAAAAGTGACCAGTGGACTTACCCACTCAGCAGAAAAGGGAGATAAGCAGCTAATTACAGCACTGGAAAAATGTTTTCTTTTCCACAACCAAACCTGAAGCTTTAAGGATCTCCTTCCTGGAGACTATACTATACCTTTGAAGCAGTCAGGACTGGCCTACTTTGTGGCCACAGCCCATGCATGGGCCATATTAGATGACATTACAGGCTGGATTCTAGGTCTTTCCAACCCTGTTAGAGTACACTGCAGCCTTTGAGAGGATTTACAAGTTTGGTTGGTTTTTTTTTTTTTTTTTTGTGTGTGTGGGGTGGGTTTTTTTGCTTGTTGTTTTTTTTCTGGTATTTTTTTTTTCCCCAACCTATCTTGGCTAGCAAGGAGCAGGAATACTGCTTTTCACAGCAGGACAAACTGCTCTTGTGCTAGTATATTAGGATATCTGCATACTGCAATGAAGTCTGAAGTGTAGACATGCACAAAGATAGTTATTTAAATGAAAGAGACCTTATTCTTTGCCTATCCACTATCCCAGTGCAATAGCTACAAAGCAGAGGAATTAATGTTTTTCTTCTCTTCTAAATCCCCTCACTCAAAGGATGAAAGATGTTAAAGAGACTCTTTGTTTTGTTTTCAACTCTTTTTATTTCACTTGTATATGTTGGCAGCTGATAGAGCCCCAAATCTTGTCAATCCCAGTATGCTAGGCACAGAAGTATAAAGAACATTACAATTCCTGCTCAGAAGAGCTTAAGGACAAAAATCTAAAGGACAAGACATGGACAAGACAGTAATATCACCAGTCACAAAGCTTTTGCACTCAGTCCCAGAAAATAATGAGAAACAGGAGAAAACCCATTATATTTAAAACTTTTTATGTATATTACAGTTTTTGAGTTCAAGTTTCCAGAATTTTTCCTGCAGTCATAATGACAACCCCCCCCCACCAAAACCCAACTTTATTTTAATTAAGAATAGAAATCTTATATTGATGTGGGACTCATGTGTGTGTGTAAAGAAAGCAATAAATATAAAATAGGATTTAAATTTTAAAAAGGGAAAAAGAAAAGTAAAAATATTTATTCACCACACAGTGACTCACCTGTTTCCACAAACATTGCCACAATGCCCAGAAAGGAGTAAAATACAAGGAAAAAGATATGTGATACATCAAGAGAATATACAGGAAGAAAAGAGCATTTACATGTTAGTTTCTTCCTGGAAGCTGCCAAAATTCCCTAATTGCCAGAATTTATAGTCATCCAAAACGATGCAGTTACAAAAAGGGCAGATATATTAGAGACCTAGAATGTATAGCCAGCATTTACTTTTCTTGTTTGTCTAAAATGCATATAACCTGTCTTGTCCTCAGAAGTCCTGTGGCTGTTTGGATCATCATTAACTGACCTTAAAAATTCTATTTTTCAGTAACAGTTAGAGTACAGCCTATAAAAACCCAGAAGCCAATAACGGCAAGATATCACGCATCACTACAACCTAAAACTGGAAAAAAATATCCAATCCATAGCAGAAAAATAGGTCTTTTGTGGATTTGAATTGTACCTGCCTTCTCTAGCTTAACTCCTGTCGTGGTTTAGCCCCAGCCGGCAACTAAGCCCCAGGCAGCCCCTCGCTCACTCCCCCTCCCCCAGTGGGACGGGGGAGAGAATTGGGAAAACACTCGTGGGTTGAGATAAAGGCAGTTTAACGGGACAGCAAGAGAGGAGGAAACAACGACGAAGACAACAACAACAATAGCGACAAAGGGATGTACAAGAACGAGCCATGCCCGGTGCAGCAATCGCTCACCCCCCGGTGACCTACAGCCCGTCCCCCAGCAGGGATTCCCCCCCGGCCAGCTCCCCCAGTTCATGTACTGGGCACGCCGCCGGACGGTCTGGAACACCCCCCGGGCCAGCTGGGCTCAGCTGTGCCGGCCGTGCCCCCCCAGCTCCCCGTGCGCCCCAGCCCCTCGCTGCCAGCCCAGCACGAGGAGCTGGACCGTCCTCGACTGCTCAGAGACAGCCCAAACATCAGCTGATTATCAACATTTTCTCATCCCAAATCCAAAACATTTTCTCATCCAAATCTAAAAACCTCACCCTAGATTCTGTGAAGAAAACCAGCTCTATCCTGGCTGCAACCAGGACAGTATCCACTCCTTATTCCATACCATCTGCATCATGCCCAGGTCCTACACTTTTCAATACATTCCAGTTATTTATTATTACTCTTCCTGTCTTTTAATATATACACACAGATATCACTTTCTTAGTCCATGGGCCATCACTTTAAAACGTCTGTGGACTTCATTCGGTCCATGACTCTGGGCTTCATCCATCATAGCAGTCTCTCAGGGCAGGGGAGATGGTGTGTGGTATTGGATTGTCATCTGGCATGGTCCATGTCCATGGTCTGCAGGTCAAAGATGTCGATCTCGAGGGAATTGTTGGGCGAAGGTTCTGAAGCCAGTTCTGGTTCCATCACCGCTGCACGTTGCTCGGTTTCAGTGAAGATCATTCTTCATCAGTCTGGGTGATTCTTACTATAATACCATTGATATGGTAGATAGCAACCATAGTAGTAATGTCATACTGTATTGTGTAACAATTAACTTAATACAATTCAAATCACTGACTATTTTCACCCAACATCAAGTCTCCTTGAGGTACACATCGGACTTCCCCATCCTTCACCATTACCCACCAAGTGCACCCAGGTCCCTGGGCAAAGGCAATCCCACGAACGGGTTTGCCTTTGCCTAAGGCAGGAGTAACCCAGACTGTCTTCCCCAGCATGTTTCTCACATGCACCACAGGGACTTTATCCCCTTCTACAGTACGTAGAAGTTTTGATTGGGCAGGGCCGGCTCTATTAGTAGATCCTCTAGTGTTGACTAACCAGGTGGCTTTGGCTAATGTTTATCCCAGTGTTTGAATGTCCCATCACCCATTGCTCTCAGTGTAGTCTTTAACAGTCCATTGTATCGTTCAATTTTTCCGGAAGCTGGTGCATGATAGGGGATGTGATACACCCACTCAATGCCGTGCTCTTTGGCCCAGCTGTCTATGAGGTTGTTTCGGAAATGAGTCCCATTGTCTGACTCAATTCTTTCGGGGGTGCCATGTCGCCATAAGACTTGCTTTTCAAGGCCCAGGATAGTGTTCTGGGTGGTGGCATGGGGCACAGGGTATGTTTCCAGCCATCCGGTGGTTGCTTCCACCATGGTAAGCACATAGCGCTTGCCTTGGCGAGTTTGTGGAAGTGTGATAAAGTCAATCTGCCAGGCCTCCCCATATTTATATTTCAACCACTGTCCTTCATACCAGAGAGGCTTTAACCGCTTGGCTTGTTTGATCGCAGCACACGTCTCACATTCATGGATAACCTGTGCAATAGCGTCCATGGTCAGGTCCACCCCTCGATCCCGAGCCCATCTATATGTTGCATCTCTTCCCTGATGGCCTGAAATGTCATGGGCCCACCGAGCTATAAATAATTCACCCTTATGTTGCCAGTCCAGATCCACCTGAGCCACTTCAATCTTAGCAGCCTGATCCACCTGATGGTTGTTTTGATGTTCTTCGGTGGCCCGACTCTTGGGTACGTGAGCATCTACGTGACGTACTTTTATGACCAGATTCTCTAATTGGGCAGCAATACCTTGCCACAATTCAGCAGCCCAGATGGGCTTGCCTCTGCGCTGCCAGTTGCTCTGCTTCCATTGCTGCAGCCACCCCCATAGAGCATTTGCTACCATCCATGAGTCAGTATAAAGATAGAGTACTGGTCATTTTTCTCGTTCAGCAATATCTAAAGCCAGCTGGATGGCTTTCACCTCCGCAAACTGACTTGATTCACCTTGTCCTTCAGCAGCTTCTGTGACTCGTCGTATAGGGCTCCATACAGCAGCTTTCCACCTTCGATGTTTGCCTACAATACGACAGGACCCATCAGTAAACAGGGCATATTGCCTCTCGTTCTCTGGCAGTTCATTATATGGTGGAGCCTTTTCAGCACGCACCACCTCCTCTTCCGGTGATATTCCAAAACCTTTGCCTTCTGGCCAGTCCATGATCACTTCCAAGATTCCCGGGCGATTAAGGTTTCCTATTCGAGCCCGCTGTGTAATAAGCGCGACCCACTTACTCCACGTAGCATCAGTCGCATGATGCGTAGAGGGGACCCTCCCTTTGAACATCCAGCCCAGCACCGGCAGTCGGGGTGCCAGGAGGAGCTGTGCTTCAGTACCAACCACTTCTGAGGCAGCTCGAACTCCTTCATATGCTGCCAATATCTCCTTTTCAGTTGGAGTATAGCGGGACTCAGATCCCCTATATCCTCGACTCCAAAACCCTAGAGGTCGACCTTGAGTCTCCCCTGGTGCCTTCTGCCAGAGACTCCAGGTAGGGCCATTCTCCCCGGCTGCCGTGTAGAGCACATTTTTGGCCTCAGGTTGCGCCAGAGGAGGTTTAGATTGGATATTAGGAAAAATTTCTTCACTGAGAGAGTGGTCAGGCATTGGCACAGGCTGCCCAGGGAGGCGGTGGAGTCACCATCTCTGGAAGTGTTCAAAAAACGTGTGGATGTGGCGCTTCAGGACATGGTTTAGGGGACATGGTGGCACTGGATTAATGGTTGGACTTGATGATCTTGAAGGTCCTTTCCAACCTAGTGATTCTGTGATTCTGTGATTTTTAACATCTTGTCCTGCCCGGCCTGGCCCGAGGGCTACGGCATGAACTATCTCCTGTTTGATTTGTTCGAAGGCTTGTCGTTGCTCAGGGCCCCATTTAAAATTGTTCTTCTTCCGGGTCACTTGATAAAGAGGGCTTACAATCAGACTGTAATTTGGAATATGCATTCTCCCGAAACCCACAACGCCCAGAAATGCTTGTGTTTCTTTTTTGCTAGTTGGTGGAGACATAGCTGTTATTTTGTTGGTCACATCCGTTGGGATCTAACGACGTCCATCTTGCCATTTTATTCCTAAAAACAACATCTGCTGTGCAGGTCCTTTGACCTTACTTTCTTTTATGGCAAAACCAGCTTTCAGAAGGATTTGAATTATTTTGTTCCCTTTCTCGAAAACTTCTTCTGCTGTGTTGCCCCATACGATGATGTCATCAATGTATTGCAGATGCTCTGGAGCTTCACCCTGTTCCAGTGCAGTTTGTATCAGCCCATGGCAAATGGTAGGGTTGTGTTTCCACCCTTGGGGAAGTCGATTCCAGGTGTATTGGACACCCCTCCAAGTGAAAGCAAACTGTGGCCTGCACTCTGCCGCCAAAGGGATTGAGAAAAACGCGTTAGCAATATCAATGGTGGCGTACCCCTTGGCTGCCTTTGACTCCAGTTCTCATTGAAGTTCTAGCACGTCTGGCATGGCAGCATTCAGTGACGGTGTGACTTCATTCAGGCCACGATAGTCTACTGTCAGTCTCCACTCGCCATTAGACTTTTGCACTGGCCATACGGGGCTGTTAAAGGGTGAGCGAGTCTTGCTGATCACTCCTTGGCTCTCCAGCCGACGAATCAGCTCATGGATGGGGATCAGGGAGTCTCTGTTGGTGCGATATTGCCACTAGTGCACAATGTGCCCTGATGCCATCAAGCCATATAGGGGCAGAACCCATTCGATGTGCAAAGATAACGGCAAGATATCATGCATCACTATAACCAAAACTGGAAAAAAATATCCAATCCATGGAAGAAAAAAATAGATCTTTTGTGGATTTGAATTGTTCCTGCCTCCTCTATCTTAAGTCCTTGTCTGGTAGGTCACATACGGTAATAGACACGCAAGAGTAAGAACAAAAAATGCATTCCTAAGTGTTGGTTTTGTCCAGTTTGCTCACTCTGTGCTTAATGGCAGCTACAGAGTCACTGAAATTAAGTAGCAAAATTATAAAAATTTAGTGATAATGAACAAGTTAATGCTGCCTCCACCCCAATACCTCTGCCATCCCCAAATAGAATTATATCTGCCTATTAAATATGACTATTTAGAATAGTAACAAAAACCGCATGGCAGTGCAATCTTTGCTCTGTACAATATGAGAAGCTTTCAGAGAAAGGAAAAAAATCCCAAGGCAATATTTTCACATACATTAAATATATATATATGGGGTGTGATATCCCATTAACAGACATCATATGCCTCCTCTGGAGATGTTAATTCCTAATCTCATCAGGGGAATATGTGCATGTAGCATGTGTATGTTCATCGGTAATGTTTTATAAATTGTCTGTCTCTAGATAAGAGGTTATATGAAACTGAAAAATTACATTGCTTTTGGTATTAACTAAAAAAATCAGTTGTGGTTGTTCCCATATTTAGCAGATTTTCCATAACACGATGTAGCAGCAATTGATGAACAATGAAAAGGAGCACTACTTTTACTGAAAATAAAGCAAGCCGGGCTTAGTCTTGACCTCTACTCTACTGAATCTCAAACTGACAATAATGAAAGAAGATTCTTCCAAGCAACAAATCTAGAACTGAGTCTGTTTACAGTCTTGGTGTACATTTCACCTTCTGATTGAAAAAAGGTAGTGTTTGAGCATAAATTTTTTTTCTTAGATGCCAGAATTTCACTACTATTCTTGGCAAGAGACAATCCCTCTTAAAATGAATGCAAAGTAGCAAGCACACTTTTACTTTTAAAAGATGATTATTGTAGAATTTTTCTTCAATGAACATTTTAATAAGTTTGCTACTCTGAACTTTACCTTTACAGTTGTATATTTCTAAATTATGCAGCCAAATATATGCAATTTCTCATGAGGTCTGTATATTTCATTGGGTAAGGAAATTAAAATTAATGGAAATGTAAAACGAACCTGATGATGTTCAAATCAAGAATCTTTCATGTCGTAGAGGATTTATAACCCTTTTATGTAAATGTCTTACAATGAAATTGCTTGATCTTGGTTTTCTGACAGGTTTGTTTTAACTTTTGTCTATGAAAACTGGCATTTTGATTTGATCCGGAATTTTGTAGTAAATTGCTATAGTTCTTGACATTGAATTTTCCACTATATGCACTTATATCACTCTGCTGTTCTGCTGGAATGTGAGTCACTCAAAAGCAATGAAAATGTTGGAGCTTTAGGATCTTTCATAGCAGAACTAACTGGGTGAAGGTATCTAACAACTGTGTTATGAAAAGGGACTTTCTGATGACCTTACAAAACGTTAAGTGCCAGGGTAGAGATGGTTTGTTTTGTATGTTAGGGCTGTGAATCCTGAGGTGAGGGGATAGATGGTGGTGATACTGGGTGAAGGTATCTAACAACTGTGTTATGAAAAGGGACTTTCTGATGACCTTACAAAACGTTAAGTGCCAGGGTAGAGATGGTTTGTTTTGTATGTTAGGGCTGTGAATCCTGAGGTGAGGGGATAGATGTGACAACGAATAAAATCTCCTGATGATTTTATAAGATCCTGACAAAGTACTGAATACGTTTATATACCCACACAGGTTCTCCTGCAAAGTTTATAAAACGGCAGGAGTTCCTATGGAGGCTATAAAATCTCCTGGACTCCTGAGGGTTTGTCAACTCCACATGAGATCTTGTGGAACTTGTAAACTATTAGCGAGGTCCTGCAGAGTTTATAAACTCTGGCTGGACCTTAAACAAAGTCTGGGATTCCTGCAGCATTTACAAAGCCCACCAGGACTTTTGAATTGTTCGTGCTATTGGCGCTTCACTGAAAGGAATACCACTAACCTTTCCAAAACTGTAATGTGCTCCCTATCATCCCACGGATATTTGTAGGAACAGTCAAGGATGTGAAGAATCCCCAGATGACAGAGTTACCATCTACCTATCAGCTTGCTGAGATGAAAAAATGTCTTTTTCAAGACATCAAGATTAATGATGTTATTCTCTTTATTACAATGCTCAGATAAACTTAATTGTGCCCATTTGGCAAACAAATGCTGTAAAATTTTAAATCAGTGGATTTAAAAAATTACTACTGGAAAGAAAATCTTTTCCCCTTAAGAAGTAGAAGTATGACAATGTGTTCTCAAGAGCAACTTGGTTGAAAATTAATCCAGGTGTGGCTGGTCAGTGATGTAAACAACCTGAAAAAAAGCAGCACTGGTTAAAAAAAAAATTTACATCTTTTGTTACATGAGGTCCTTTAGAAATTGCTCAAAATTTTTTTTTTATCATCTTCAAGTACATGAGGTCCTTGAGAAACTACTCAATTTTTGTTTTTTTCTCTGAGCCCAAGAAAGTTTAAGCCTTTGTCCCTGCTGCTAGAAAACCTATGTACTTCAGTCATCAGACAAAATAAGGACAGAGAGAATGTGGGTCATCACAAACTGTTGGTATGTTGAGGACTGAACTAAGGTGAAGGAGTCCTTGCAAAACATGTCCCTTCTCAGGGACTGCTTCTGATGTAACTGTTTATATCACCTTTGGAACTGTTAACTATTAGATTCCATTTTCCTCTAACTCCAGAAAAAAAATCAGTCAACTATTAATTACAGTGTATTGTCCTCCACTGAGGCTATCAACATGTCATAACTAGAAACCTACATTTGTGTTACTGAGCTTTTAAGGATTATTTTTATTTCACTGCTAGGAAGATGAAATGTGGGTATATGGGAATTTTTTGTCATGAATGGAAATTCCGTTTAAATAAATAGTTGCCGTCTCTTCAGATGTTAGGTCATGCTTAACATCAACTCTACTTAAAAGTGCATCTTATTAAGGATACATTTTTTTCTTTCATCCCTTTATAACTCTCATCTGCTGCACTTTAGAACATCATTTTAGGGGAAGGACGGTTGTTGAATGCTGTGTGTAGAGAGCAGAGCAGTTCTTTGTAAACATCTGCCATTGCTTCTTATGTGGATGAATAGATAATGCTTCCAAGTACACAAATCACATTTTAGATTTAGATCTCATTTACATAATACATAAGAATGCAGAAAATGTCCCAGAGGGCAAGTAAACACTTTGAGCATAAAATGGAAAGAAATTTTGAGAACTGTTTCCTTGTTCGTTTTCTTTACCATGTTTTAAAACCGAGGAGATGGTTATTAGAGCAAAACAATGTTCCTCTCAATCTGTCTGCATGTAAAAGTTGCTTTGGATGAAGTAGCGTCTATTTTCATTACTGCTCATCGTGCTGCAAGAACATCCCTCACACAGGTGAATTTCAGGAATGCAGTTCTCAGTGACATGTTCTTGGTTATCTGCATAAAAAGAGTCATGTAGATAGAAATACAGCAAAAAAATTTGTCTGAAGTTTTAAACAACAGGACCTCACCTCCTGCTCTATTAGGTTGAGAACATTATTCAGCGTTTGTTGGAGAAGGGCACTTTGCATCTTTCATTATTTTCTACAGTTAGGACTGTATTAACATTTACATTACTAACACAATTTCCGTCACTTGAGACCACGACAGAACTATCTCATGGTTGCAATACCTTAACAGTTCTTTTGTCAGCCAGAGAATGATGGAAACCAGAAGAAAGAACATGTTAAGATTAAATTCTCAAGCAAGTAGTGACAAACTCCTTGTCCTTGAAGCTTATATAAATAACTTTCTTGTGTTTTTTTAACCTGTTCCCCCCTCTCCCCAGCCACCCCAGCAGCTAGGCATGTCACTCTGATGGTTCACATCCATCTCCTTTTATTGATGTCCACTTTGGTATCTGCACAGGTCATCAATTTTGCTGCCTCTCCGGCAGCCGCTGGGAACGGCGGGGCAGCGTAGCAGGACTTGGCGTGCGAGGGGGAGGCTCAGCTCGCCGCCGGACTCGCGGTTCCAGTCGGATGCCGGTACCGGGGTCTCATAAATCTTGTAGGTGACCCAGGTGAACTCTGAGGCTCAGAGCTCACTGAAAACTGATCAGACCTCTGTTTAGTTTAACAGGCCCTTTTCAGTGACAAGTGAAGGGTTCAACAAATGCACAAAACAGATATATATTAGTTGAAAAACTAATGGCTTTTAAAAGAATGTTTGACAATTGTTTAGGGCTGTCTGTAGATCCATTATACTGATAAACGACCAACTCGATCTATGCCAAACTGGAGATGGCCAGCAAGAAAGCAACCTTGATTTTTATTTTTTTCCTCCCCTGCTTCCCTGCACACTCCCCATCTCTTTGGTAGCTTCGTAAGGGCCACATGTGCTGCAGTGGTCAGGAAGGCTTAAAGAAGGCAGCAGAGGGTACCTGTGCAGCTTATATTTAACCTTGCAATCAAACTGGAATTAAGCAAGACTGCAGATGCCCTTGGTGACCTGCTATTGACCGCTTGAACTTCTAAGTTAGGGTCAGTTGGGGCCCAGAATAGGAGGTCAAAAGCTGGTCAGTGCTCTTCAGCTCCAGCATGTTGAATAGAGAGACTTTATTGCTGTGATTTATGCAATTTGCACAGACAGGTTAAGGAGACCTTAAAACATGCCACAGCGCTCACTTACACTGGGTACACCATCCACTTGGAAAATAAATTCCGATTGTCCATATGAAATCTCTTGTGGATACGCCTTGAAGTATTTCACCCTCTGTACTCTAAAGATTCATTCTCACACTCGACCCCTGAACGTGACAAGGTTAGTGTTTCCAGATTTATTTAAACAATACAAACGCCCTAAATGAAGCACTTTACAAAGCTGATTAATTGCAAAGGCAGAATAACAATCAGTAATGAATTATTTTGGGGGGGGGGGAGCAGCTAAAGTCGTAGAAAAGTTAAGCTCTTAAATCAGCTGCAGTGGCAATGTGAACATGGTGAAGATGAATTTGTAACCAATCCACAGATATCAAAGTTTTCCTTCTCAGTTCTTACATACCTTCTTTTATGCACCAGAAATTCTAGAGTTGATAGAAAACTATCAGGTCAAATATAAAGAAGAACTAAAAAAAATTAAGAGCTCTTATCACTTTGTAATCGAAAGCCTTTTTTTTCCTGGTGAAGATTAATATGGATTAAATTATTCTTAGCTTCCCCACCCAAAACAGTTTCAATGTATGTGCTACCTGCTGCTCAGGATTTAGGTCTTTCTCAAGCAGTAACTGCCAGTGGTGATGTGGATTTCCCGACAGACTCATCTCCTACCACCAGACTTATTTTCACTTGTGATCAAAGCAAGAAATTGAACCCTGGTTGCTGAAGGTGAAAGGGTAGGGCACTACCTCCTCTTTTGTAGTAGTTCATAGTTCTTTGCTGTGTGTTGCTGTAAAGCTTATATTACCCTGATTTAATACATCTAATTTAACAAGATATTAGTCCATAATAGGATATAATTGCATTTGACATAATGAAGGGGAGGAAAATATAAAATTTGCCAAGCTCTACTGAAAAAAATGGCTTTAGAAAATGTGTAGCTACTCATTTTCATAAGTATTTTAAGGATGCAGTTTTAATGAGCATACTCTATGCCCTAAATTATATTTACATGAAGCACAAGAATGGCTGAGCATGAACTGTTTGAATCTGTCAGGTAAGTGCACTGTTATTAATAAATATATTTATAACCAGCTATAGAACTGAGCAACCCTGGTGGTTAAATAATAATTTGTTTTTAAAAGAACTTATACATATTATTTAAAGTGATAGACTAGTCTGTCATAAACATAATGCATATTTTTAAGGCTTCCGAAATGTGGATTTATCTAAAAGCTTGGAACAATTCCAGAAGACACTTTTCAAGTCAGTAACACACATCACAACCTCCTATAGAAGTATCTTTCTCTTGTCATGCAATATAAGAAAAGCTATCAACTCCTTACCTATTTCTTTTAACTCAGACATTAAGGTACACAGTGCTGACCACTGATTTACATGTAAAAGGGTCTGCAAACAAGTAGCAGGAGTAGAATATGATCTCTTACCAATCTGCAGTGCTAGCGTTGACAGCTGTGGTCCTGTTTTAGCCTGCTGTGTATGCTTGCTTAAAAGCAAGGCAGACAGTCTTCCCAAAGCACAGAGGAGTGTTATTTTTACTATAAGTTTCCACAGATCATCCTAAACTTGTCTCAGACTGAAGAACAAAAAGTTGTCTACATGCATCATTATTGATCAATCGGCATTTTTAAGGGCGTTGTCTTGAGTCAACTGTTGGTTTCATGCTTTGATCTCCACTGTTTAACAGTAAGTGATCATTGTCTGGGCTCCTGAACAGTTAGAAAACTACTACAAAAGAGATATTGGGAATAAGGAGGTAGTAAGTGAGAGACCTAATATCCCATGTCTTTGATTATATTGTACACTTTAAGTGTAATATAGTGAATGGTACAGAGAATAGTAATTCTCACTATTTCTTTTTTGTTGTTAAAAGGACTCTTTCTAGTAGACTGTCTGTCTATCCAGTCCCCGCTGGTTTTTACATGCCATTCTCAGCCTCTTGAGATGGTCAGATTGTAGGAGTTCCCATCGTCTATATCTCATGGTCCAAAGCTATAGCTGTTGGTTTATTGTTGTGGCTTTCAGGTGGGAAGTCTATCCCACATTCCTAAAGAATCTGTGACAGAAACCTAAGAAAAGAGAATCGCATTTCCAAGCAGGTCTAAATTTGTTTAGAAATTTCTGCAAACTAAGAAAGGTTGAAACGCACCAGTATAACAGCGAAAGACTTCTGGAAAAAGGAAGACTTCAAAGCTAATTTGAATCCTATCCAAGTTTCATCTAAAACTTGAGCTAGATTTCTCACAGGAACACGCTCTTTCAATGTATTTCTGAAGTTTGACTCCAGATAGATAGAATTGCAAATACTGCAGTAATGCTGGATAATTCTTTGTGCATTGATAGTTATGCAAAGCAGAACAGTCCCAAAAGGAAAAACAAAACCTTCCCCAAACACTCCAAAATAGTTTGTTGTGATGGGTACAATGCACAAGCTTCTTTCAACGTTTTTACTTCCAAGGTATAAAAAATATTCTAGATCAATACTGAGAACTGTGAGAGGAGACAATCTTACAGCTGAAAGAGGCAAACTGGGTTTTGAAAATACACCAAATTTCAACAGCAACATTTTAAGAAGAAGTTTGCATCTAAATCTAACATGGTGCTCATGAAGAAAGAAGTACTTTTGATGCCAGTTGGTCAGTTTTGGATAAATATACTTTTTAAATTGCCAAAAAAAGTATGATTTGTAAAGTGACAATCCTAAATATAAACACAAGTTCAGTACAGGGACCCTGTTTCTAAACAATTAGAAAGATGAATAGAGCCACAGGATAGATATACATAATTTTCTGTACTTGTATTGCAGTGGCCTTTCCAGGGGCAATTAATGAATTTTTGTTGTCCTTATCACTGCCAATGCAAAAGCCTTTAAACACTTACTGTTTGTAACAGAGCAGGAAAATCTCTGACAGCCCCAAGGTTCATATTGGGAAGGGGCTGCCTTTACTCTAACCTATCGAGCTGAGTTTCAGTGCACCTGAGGTCTGAGATGGTAAAAAGTGAATGAAAAGTTGGATGGATGCATTATGATACTTATACATTTGTATGTAAAATAAAAAAAAATGGTTATTAACTGGCAGGTTTTGGTACAAATGGCAAATTTCAGCCCAAGAACAGATCAAGACTAAGCCTGCATATGGATGAAGTAGGTCCAAAGTGAAAGTTAATCTGGTTCTTAATAATATAGCATTAATGCTGTGTCATAGAAACATAGCACGTCTTTCATCTTTGTGTGAGGAAAGGGCAAGATCAAAAGGATTTTGGTGCTTAATGTTCACCCAAGTGCAACATATAGACTTCAAGTACCGGGTGCCTGACCCTACAAACCAAAACTGTACATGAAGTTCCCTTTTCGGATTTATTTGCATACTCTACAAAGAAACTCAAACTTGACTTACTGACATGTTTTCTCACCTTTGACAACAGACTGTAAAGGCAGGCTGTTGAGTATTTTCCTTATACTTTCTCTTACTTTCTTTGAAAAGAAAATTCTCAGCCTGCAAATTCCTAAGCAGTTTGGACTTTTGGGTGTTCAGCACTCTGTACAGATCGAAAAAAAAAAGCATAACATTTTCAGTCAATTTTATGATCACATTACTCAGTCTGGCATTCAAATGGAGTCAGCTTTCCTGTCCTTTACCAAGAAACTTGACTTATTCTTCATTATCTTACACAATGAAGACTATTTATTATATTTGATTCCCTATATTAATATCTTAAATGCTTCATTACCATGCCAGGATTAGAGGGTTACTCAGACTGAAGAGCACAGAGGAATCCTAAGCCCTGGCAATGTGAAACATGTTCTTGAGTGGCTTCTATAGGAGGATGCTCGAAATAACTAGATTTGTAGCTAGGCTTTACATTTTAATTTGAAAGCAGGTGGCTTCTTAGTTTTATCTTCTGGGAATACACTGTGGAACAGACAAACATTGACTTTTGTCTCTGTGGCTTGCAAAGAAAGTCATCTCACAGACCTCATACAGGGCTTCTTTACCCTCCCATAAATAAAGAAATCCATAACCTCAAACTCAGGTATTTAGCTTATTTTCATGAGGCTGCTTGCAACTTGTGTTCAAAAGAGCTTCATGAGCCGTCAGGTTAGAAACAAAAATACTATCTGCTTTTAAGCAGAGCATGAAACCCCGTCTAAGGTCAAAACTGAGGTCATGAAGAGGATAATATGGGTTTAGCATGAAGTGCAGCTGCTATATGCTGTATTTAGCCTGTGAATAAAAAGGGAGCTTTTGTTTCCCCTACTGTTACTCCCTGCACCTTTCCGAGTAATTTCTTCCCTCTGCTAACAGTTAACTTTAACATGTATATATGTGGCAGACAGCTATTTACTTTAAAACGTCTGACTTCAGAAATAAAGCAGTCGTGATACAAGTTTAATAGGCTGAATCTCTCTTGAAAAAAAGTTTATGAAGCCATATGTTCTTACAGTGGCAAAACCATTTTTTTGGTGGCATAAATCCATTACTCCCGTCATGTAGTGGGATGGCATTAAATAATGCTATAGAGGAGGAATCAACAACAGACCAAGTTCTGACTTACTTACATTAGGACAGAAAATCTAAGGAAACAAACATGGCTTGTAAGGAGCTAAGTCAGGAAAAAATCAAATACGTAATCCCTCCTCAGTGCTATATCCCTCTCCAGCTCCACAGTGACCAACCAGAGAACAAGGCAGTCAAGTTTTTTGTGCAATGAACACCAGGAAAAAAGTTGGAAAAGGCACATTCCAGAGATGAATGGAGAGGACTGCACAAATTTAATCCACTAAACAGTACCGTGGAAAAAATCTAATTCCTTTATTCAGAGGCTGCTGAGTGTATTTTACCTTAGGGAAATGTACTTCTACTCATTTTCAGTAACTCTATAGTCCATTTCAGTCTCTATGCTTGAAAATTAACAGCACGTTAACAGGACTATTGCCTGTACTTGTGGAACTGTCTGTTTAGGATTAGGCCATTAAATATTGATGGAGATAATTGTTCCTGCACTTGAACAGCAGAAAGATAGAAGTGAAAGTAGTTTAACCGGCATTTGCATTTATGCTTGTTAAACAGAGCTGGGTTTGAAGGCGCTGAACACTCGGTATTGCCTTCTGCACAGTTCACATTCCAAAGCATCACTGATCACAAAACATTGATAAAATGTTGTAGCAAAGGTTAAATCAAACCATTTCAGCAGTAATTTGTCACATCTAAATAAATCAAATGCAATGGCAATACATAATAAAATACACCTAATTGTGCTTTGGTAATTATATTTTCTGTTTTGAAGGCTCATCAGTCACAATTTTTCAGGATTCCAAATTTAAGTGTCACCTTTTTTCTGCACATACTTTCAAAATTGTGTTTAGTTTGAACAGGAAGATTTTCAAAGCCAGCTATACACTGAAGGAGAGCTGGCTTTTAATTTCTAGTATGTTTTCCATTAATTTTACTTTTTAACCTTTGTTCCTGAATCAGAAATTTTGTGGATTACTCTGTGTGATATACATCGCCCAGGAGAAAATAGTTTACTCACACCCAGTTTTCTACTTCACTAGGTAATACAATTTATCACACAACTAGTCGATCAGATAAGGAGGACCTTATCCTATGATCATGTAGTGCCCTGCATAAATACTCTAAATAAAGTCAATATTAGCTCTTTGCAAAAGTGATGCAGCCAAGAGGCATCAAGGTGAAACGACTGACAGTTCAGCTCCAGAAGACCATTTAAGAGAATAGTACAGCGTATCTTGAGGGAAGGCTGTCCTCATGGGGTGATGTTCAAGGTGCATTAAAGAAATGAAGGGAATGGACCCGTTCCCCACAAGTGGCTGTGAGCCTGACAGTCTCCATGAGTTGTATAGGTGAGTGATGCATGAAAAAACATTCAATTCAATAATGTGAATTACCTCTGGCTTGATAAATGACTGCTAAAAATTGTGTGCTTCTCTCTATGGGAACTACACTTCCTTGAACATGAACAAAGTGTCTGGAAGTTATATCAAATTAAAAAACGTGCTGCGGCTGTTAACGAAGGGCCTCCTGCACTGGCTCTGAATATGATGCCCATATATCAAAGACCTCTGACATTGCCTGACACTCGATCTGGACACAGGAAATATGGGATTCCAGGCAGATGAGAGCTGAAACTGAAGCTCCAAAAACCTTCCTTGTGCAAGTGATTAGGCGCAGCTGTTTCGCTTCACATTTCGGAGCACTTGAACTCTGCAATCTGCCACATTTTTACAGGACTGCATGTGCAGAGGGTAAAAAAAGGTATCATGCCCTGGCTAGACAGCAGATGTGGGGATAAAGAAATGTCTCCATTAAGAGAGAAAATAAATGAAAAAAAATTTTGAAAAAAGCACAAATTGGGAGGCAAGAGGAAGAAATTAAAGGGAGGCTGTCAGAAAGGCAGAGGAAACAAATCTGTTTTCCAAAGGTAAAAGTGGTTAATTCTGCAAAGATTTTCCACAAATGTTACAAGAACAACATATTCACTCTATAAAAACATCTTTGCACTTCTAAATCTGCCCCAAGGTACAAAGTTTTTAGGTACAAAGACTAGGGAGCCTAGAAACTCAAATGCCACCTCTACATTTGCCCATTTTGTATCATAAGCCAGCTTGCTCAACTTCAGGATGAAGCCTCCTTGAGCTCAGATCAATAGATAAGTATTAAGCTACATAAAAGAAATAATATGAAAAAGCCACGCCTAACATTTTCACAGACTCTGTTGGTACTCTTAATTTTCCTAGCTCCAGGTCTGTACTGTGACAGGGCCACAAAATGATGAGGATTTGCTCAGAGAATTCTTCCATAAACTGATGAAACCTTTTAAATCTACAGTTTTGGTCAAATAACTGTTTAAAGCCTGATCCTGCTGCACAGAAGCCTACAGGGCACTTTCCCATTGCCCTTATACGACCAGGATCAGTGCTCTCAGTGCCAACTTCTTTTGAAGCTACACGAAAACTGATGGCAGTACGGCTTTATAAAAAATGTATTAGATGCGGAGGCAACTGGTATGTTCAATGAAGGAATATAGCAATTCAATGTAAAAAGAGTCTGAAATAGAGTAAGGAAAATACATATATTTCCAAACATACATATATGTAAGCTGGATGAAAAATTTGAAGAAAAGTTTACTGTGTCTACTGTTTACCAGCAGAGAGATTTATTCAGCAAGAACTTGTTGGGTTCTTTTTGTTGGCTTTTTATGACTTAAAGGTGTTTGAGTAGAGGTGCTTCTCTAATCACTGTGCAATACAAAGAAAATTTTATGGGACAGTCAGACTGTCCTGGGTGTCCTGAGCAATGAGCATTTCACAGCACAGAAGCCCCTGACTCCTGGGCCAGAAAACTATCAGGGAAACAGTCAGTCTTTGACGAAGGAGGTGAATCCAGAACAGGAGTTTATTATCATGAGCTTGCCATTTGCAGACAAGCTTCACCAGGAATTGGTACTTGAAAGCTTTATCTTCACTGCTGCAAGGGTATGGGACTTTTTTTTACCCTTTGGGATAACAGACGCTCTCTATCACTGTGTGTAATAACAACAGAGGCACTCTCATTTTACCTGAAGTAGGAATTGTGTGTGGGAGAGGACAGATTTCATCTGCTGTGGTTTAAAAGTTGTGATTACTGAGTCCTCCTTCCACTCCCACCTTTTACTCAGTGAAGACAAAGCCCTAAGGGTTTCCTACATCAGAAAGTAAAGCTGACCTCTCTTATACCTCCTAATAACACAAAGGTAAGTGTTTTCTTATGCTCCAATTACAGCAAAGTTTCAAAATTGGTTAAAACCTACTGCCAGTGATGGGAGAAAAACAAAAAGCATGAAGCTGGGGCAGGAGTCAGGTGAGTAAAGTTCTTGTCTTGTGAAGAAAAGGAGGGTTTTATCTCACTTCTTGTCATTTTGGAGGCTTGTCTGGGAGGAAGCAGTTCTAAGAAACTTTATCATACTTGATGCCTTTCTTGAAATCCTATGTGCCAGCATAAAATTAGAGCACACGTCCTCTGCTGAAAAATAAATCATAATCATGACAGGCTTAAATATAACCTGAAATCATGACCCAAGAAGACAAACAGAAAGCACTGGAGATTTAAAAATATTTTTTTCCCCTAGTGATCCCCTTCGTTTCAAAACAAACTTGATATGAAGGGATGGGGAGGGGAAAGAAAAAGGAGAAAGAGGAAAAGGAAGAGGAAGAGGAAGAAGTCATCAGGTGGGACAGAGCAAAATAAGCTTAGTAATATTGGAAATTGCATTGTAGGCCAAAAGAGCAGCTGTATAGATATGAGGTCCTGTAAAACCCGATTCTATAAAATCAGATACAAGAATAGATCTATGCTTCATTGAGAAAAAAACTGAGAAAGAGAGCATTCAAACTATCCAGAATTGTCAAGAAAAATTAAATTTAGAGTAAGATGCCTTCATTAAATTAAATGTTACCTTAAAACTCTTAAACCATTTCAGCAGTTTCATATTCCATTAAAATTTCTCAGGCAGGTTAAGGAGAAGAAATTGTCTTTCTATGAGGTACATGATGTGAGAGGAAAGAGGTGATATACTGACAGCACCAAGTCAAACATGGTATTGGAGGGAGGTAAAAAATGGTGAAATCTGAACAGCTGATAGAGAGTAAGAAAGAGAAATACAAGGAAGAAAATTTTGATATAAAGTTAACAACCAAGAGGCTTGAAATGGAAACTTTGATGGCTTTTCCGAGTACAGAAAACACGTGGGTGGCTGCAGGGACCTCTGCCCATGTGACACTATTGAAGTCTGAGGTATGTCTGAGTCAATTTTCCGAAGGTCTTTGAGGAATGAGAGTTTCTCCACAGCTCTGCACATGGCTTTCCTGGAAAGGCTCTGTAGATCTTTGACTCATATCCCAAAAAATGTAAGAACGGGACAGGAATATGGCAAAGGTTCATAAAATATTTGGAAAAGCATGAAGACATCTCATCTCTGCTGATGTTCATTTTCTCACACAGTGTGTGGAATTAGCCATAACATGAAGTTTGGAGGGGAGAATCTCTTGGACAGATGTGAAGGATGGTTACATCCAGAAAGAGTGAAGAAAGGGAACCATTTAAAGAGAGTACAGAATATTGTGGAAGCTGGAAAGGAAGTCTGCTCATGCATGAATTTGTGGTGAGAAGGCAGTAAGGAGGCAGATGAATCATGGACGTGAAGTGTTCATCATCCTGGTGTAGGACGCTCTAAAATGGTGACTCAGGCCCCGGCAGAGCCTCAAAATGAGGAGAAGGCTGTCAGCTCCCTAGGGCTTGTTTAATTTCAGAATTTGTTGTAAAATATCACACTGAAGTTTGCTTTCCCACAGAAGGTCTGCAAATCTCCGTGTTGATCAGGAACAGTCATTTTAACACTTCTACCTTGTATAGTTCGACTGAAAATTGGGGCTTCATGAAGAGAGACAAAGAGCAGAAGAATGTGCAAGTCAGAAGCAAATGTCCCAGTTTTCTACAAACTTCTCAGATTCATCTTTTTTTTTTATTACAATAGCTCCCTTTCCTTTCTCTGTTCCCTGTTGCTTCTTTTTGTGTCCTTCCTTTCTCATCTGCTTCTTCTCTCTTTCTATTGTTTCTTTTTCTTTGCCCCAACACAACTGCTTTTTCCCCCCATTTCTATACATTTCCCAATATTTCGTGCTAGCCCTACATTAGTCCAAAGACACCTTTCCACTTTGCTCTTCTGTACCTTCCCTATCTCTCCTCTATTGCCCTCTCTTCCTTTTTTATTTTCTTTGCTTTTTCATTACATTTTCCATGCTAGAACTTCAGCAAAAGATCAAAAGGGAAAACCCAGCAACACAAATTAGAGATTTGATGGCAGCCAAGTGTAACTAAGTAAAAATGTTTTTTCATTAGCCACAGTTACTAACAGCGTTTTAATAGTTGGTGATCTCTAGTTTTTACTAGGTGAACAAGAGGTTGGAAAACTTAAGTATACATAGCAGGCAGTACAGGAAAAATTGCATTTTCTCATATAAACTTGTCCAATGAAACATCTCTTGTGGGCTTTTTTTTCTTCTTTAGTATGAAGTGAAAGCTTAAAACATGTTTATTGTAAAATATGGCTTGAGACACGTTACATAAATTTGTATTCTCCCTCCTCACCCTCCCAACAAATATAATCTCATTTCACTTGCTGTCACTAAAAGGCGGAAGTGAGAATGACATTTACTGATTAGAGAATTAGTACTATTCCACACAGTTTGTTTTAAAGGATGCGATCACCCATATGTTGCTGCTGTCAGTAGAACTGCAATACTGTGCATGTTCATACTTCAGTATGCATTAAAAGCATAGTTTATAAATGTATGAGATGCATAACACTATGTCTGTGTGGAAATATTATTCTAACATACCTTAATTGTATTCAATAATCACATTTTATAAGCTTTTAATTGACTAGTATTTAGTGTTTGGAAATTAAATTATTGTGACCAACCATCCATTGAAGTTTATTATCTGTAGATTGTGCTGGTCACTTTAAGTATTTCTTTTACTATGTTCAGGACATGGCATTTTTCCAGTTTCTTAATGGGCTACGTTTAGAAAGGGAACTACAGCAAACCTGTTATCTGTAGTGTGTGTATTACAGAAGAATAACTCATATGACAGCAATCTTGTTAGAGGCTGTTATGAACAACATTCACCATGGGCCATATCTTAAGCTGTCAGTGTAGTTACTCTGATTTACACCAGCTGAGGATTAGGACACATGTATGATTACAAGGAATAGTAACTCCTTTAGATGCATCAAATCTTTCAAGATAAAGAATGTCAGTATAAAGCATAGCTGAGTTAAAAAACAATGTTTCTGAGAACAGTGAAGTAAGGTAAGAATAACTACACTGAAGATAGTGCTAGTTCCTCTGCATTTATCTCCATGTAGGACTCAATTTGGTCCTGTAAAGAAGGATCAGTTCTGAAGGCATTCCATTAGTGCAAAAATAAGGTTTGAAACTGAGAAAAAAAAAAATTAATTGCTCGTGTCAAGTAGCATTCTCTATGTTCAGAGAATGTAATAGAAAATTAACATGGTGAAATTAAGCCCTGAAATATTGTCCCATCTATATTCAACTGTTTTTCTCTGTTAGACCAGCACGGCTTACAAACATTAGCCCTTTGACATGTCCTACGTGCCGCTCACAGAAATACAGGAGGGTAAGAGAAACTGAATCTGCAAGTATTGCAAGGTCAGTGGGGAAGAACTGGAGCCGGCCGTGTGGAGCTGATCCGTACGCGGTGTTGAGCCAGAATACGGGCAATCCACGCCGCCACTGCACTGCACATTCGGCAGCAGCTTGGTGTTTGACTGGGAACAGACAGACACTGGTCCTGTCCTGTGGTGGAGCTGTGGTGTCCTTGGGATGCACCTCACCATTGCGAGCACCCTTGCACGTTCCCCTCGCCAGAGGCCATTTCATACAGGAGATGCAGGTTTTGTGGCTCTTAACAACATCAAAATTTCTATACGTGTCCTGCAGGAAGAAGTGGTTTATTCTGAACTAATATATACAGTTGAAGCTTCAACTAAAAAAATCAAGATCTTTCTATGTTACAAAGTTGACAATGTCAAGCTTTGACTGATTAGTTTGATCCAATATTGCAATCTGCAATTCCAAACAATGGCAAGGATATTGACGCACATCCTTCAACAGAACAGTTCCAATGGATCAGTGCAAATAACAGCTGCAGAACTGGGATTTTCACCTGTGATTTGGAAGAATTCTGACTGAAAACATCTCTTCTCTTTCACATCCACTTTCTTCACTTGCAGCTGGATCTTGAACAAGATTTGGTCATGCGTGATTTCTTGTGGTATGCTGCTTAGAAATTAATCTCCTAATCTCTTAAACAGGTCTCTGCAAAATGCCTCCAGAACTCACCTAAATGCAAGTTCTGTCTGGGCGCCTCAGCAAGCAGGATCAGAGACAACATGGGAACAGTTACTTCACCTATGGGATGTTGACACAAAGATCCAGAGATGGACACAAGGCCCTATATTAGGTGGCCAGATGTACACTGATGCTTCTCCTTCTGCTTTTATCCATATATATAGTACATTTTGAGTATTAACCTCTCAATAGTTAGCATACCAGCAATAGTAACACTTCCTTTCTCATCAGCACAGAGGAAAACAGATCTCACCATGTTTCGTACTGAGCCCTGATCATTGGACCTGTTGCCAGAACAGGCCCAGGTCAAGACCTTTCAGCATGAGCAGCAGAAAAATATCTTCTTAAGGTTCAGAAAACTTATCCTGAAAGAACAAGGAAAGGCAAAGTGCATAATGTGCCCAGGTTTTCAAGGATGGAACATTTCCGTGCATGGCTAAAACAGGGACAGGTTTTTGGTACCAAGGAACTATTGCTGTTGGTAACTGACGCATGGGTAGGAACAGGTACTTCTAGAGCTGAGTTTTGTGTTCAGCTGTGCAGAGGTTTTCAGAATCATGGCAACCTTTGTCAACCCCACTTTGGGACTATAAACATCTTTTCCATGATTTACTAAAATCTGAATGCAAAAAGAAGCTGTGGCAGTTATATTCAGTCTCCTGTCTCTGAAAAACAAAAATTAAAAATGCATATACAAGGAATTTCCAAAGAAAATATGCTTACAGATTATTTTTTCAGTACTGTTTTCTCTAGTCCTCCAATAGTAAAGCCATGTTGTACATGCTTATTTATATAAGATGCCCCATCCCTGGAAACATTTGAGGTCAGGTTGGATGGGGCTCTGAGCAATCTGCTCTAGTTAAAGATGTCCCTGCTCACTGCTGGGGAATTGGACTGATGGCCTTAGAAGATCCCTTCTAACACAAAGGATCTATGACTCCATGATTCTAGGGTATGTACTGTGTTAAAATATTTTTAAATAACTGTTAATGGATAGAGCTACGTTGTCTTTAATGGATTTTGTTGCTTTTTCAAAAATCATGTTGGTTTATTATTTCAAATTGTTTTGTTGAATTGTGTTGGGAGGTTTTAAGAGAAAAACTGAAAAAGAACTGATCTCTGTGGAAATTTTGGTATTCTGGAAGGAGAAATACTTTTATAAATATGGAAAAGAGCAAAGGAGACAAGATAATCTTCACTGACTGATCCAGTTAAAAGGAAATTCAAGAATGTAAACAAACATCTTTCTACCAAACCAGTAAGAAAATCATTCATGGGTCTTACTACAGTAGTGAGTAGGGCTCCATTAACATTTCAAAACTTTATGAAACTCTAGCAGCAATTGCAAGCCACAAATTCTGATCAGCTCGTTCCTAATGTTTTGAACATGCACTATGTAAAAATAAACATATATAGCCCTGATATCTAAAGTCTTGAAACAGGAAAGACATCAGTTCCTTTCTTTTGGCTTAACATTGCTCCTCTGCCAAGAGACAGGAGAATTTAATGTCTTGTGTAGCAACTTACATACAGAACAAAGAGTACTGCAGAGCCAAAACAAAAAACAATCAGAAGTTTTCATTCTCAAATTGAATGCCAACAAATGCCAACAACCAGAGACTCTCTTGAAGAGGGTCTCCAACCTCCTTGCACACTTTTCTTGCTTACAAAGTCTACACAGTTCTTTTTTCAACAGGTCTCTCTACTTTTTAGCCATGAGGTCTAAGGCAAAAACTGCTCGAAGACTACGTAACCTTACACATCCCATCCATCTGTCTACCTCTCTTGTGCACAACTGTTTCAACAAATGCAAGTCAAGCTGAAAATGCATCTGTGACTGAGACAAAAAAGTTGTTTGACCCCTGCAATGCCTCTCCTAAGTGTCTGAGGCTCACTACTGCATGGACTCATGGATTTGTTTTTACAAAGTTCTGTAAAAAATTTAGTCCTACTTACATATCTATGCCCTATCATTTATCAAAGCGTCCCAATGTTAATAAAATAGTGAATCCATAAAAAACTCGCTAAAAAATCCATGGCCCCATCCCAGCAACAGAAGAGTTCAAAAAAAAAAAGAAGAAAAAAAAAAAGACTCCTGGGTTCCAAACTTCAGAGGCATACACATAAATGACCACTTTTCATTGCACGGCCAGCTCATTTCTCTTGCCTCTTCAGCTGTATGTATTTGCCATAGTAGTTTTTGCCAGGTTTACGCTGGTCACTGATTGTAGTCTACCTGGAAACTACCCAGATAAATGAGACCTGATTACATCTGCCCAGCTGAAACCAGGTACATTAGCTGGGTATAAACTGGGTTTAGTTACCATAGGTCTAGATACCAGGTGGTTCATTTAATCATAGGAAAAGATAGGAAGAGATAATCATGATGAACAGGCTGATGAACTAAGGAATTCTTCAAAATCCATGTTTCTTTTTTGATCTTCTAGTTAATTTTGCTCTGAAAAAGAGTAGATGAGCAGATGCACACACATGGAGCAAGTTACTGTTCCTCGCTTGAGGTCATAGAAATCTCTAACAGGATGATGCCAACACTTAAGCCACTCTAGAGCTCTTGCTTTCATCTAATAATGCATAGAATGAAATTTGTTTATTTCCAGCTAAGATCACTGAACAAAAATTGAGCAACATTTACCTTTAAGAAGGTTAATGCTTTAGTCTCCAAGAGCATTTTTGAGGGTATGTTTCACAATAGTTACTCTTGTATTCTTACTTATACTGAGTTGCTGATGTATCCAAATTTAAGATATTAGCTTTCTTTGCATTTTTGAATGAGACTTGAAAGAGGTTCAGGGGAAATTATCAGCAATTTATTCTTTTACGTCTGTGCAAAGAGCTAATAGATGCAATGCTTATTACAAAAGAGTTGACAAGAGTTACCAATGTAAATTCTCTAACAGTGTCAAAATCCTCAAACTTTTTTCAGCAGGACAGCCTCTGATGGGTATTTTATTTTATTGTTTATTGCACTTCCTTAGGACCACCGCATGTTTTGTTCTTAAAGGAAACCACAGAATATTTTTGTAAATGGACGTTTAAGAGTTTAAAACTGGTGATGAACACATTCAAAGTATGAGTAGGAAACTAACAAAAAGTTAAAGTTGACTGTCACTAAGTCCCACATAATGGAATGCAGATTCAAGAAAGCTGGAAGAAGACAACACAATGACCATCCCCGGAAAGTCTGAACTGTGGAAGTTCATAGAGTACACAGAGAATGCTAAGAAAGTATCAGTCTGCATCTGACTGAGCTCAGTAAGTGAAGGCAAGTCAATGTTCTAATGACAGCACGGCACTTTGCCTGAGAAAGGAGTGCAGATGTGGCCGTTCTGCTTTCCAGCATCATTAGATTTGCTACGGTTGGTTCAGCCCAGTTAGCTGTTTCAATAATAGGATACTAGTTAAGTGTTTCCCAACCAGGTTCCCATGGTTTCCCACCCCATGCCCCCCCCTTATTGAATGCATTCACATGCACTGGGAAGGAAATTTGAGCTGGAACGTGTCCTGCTACCAGCCCTGGGGCTGTGTTATTTCAGGTATATAAGGCTATCCGGTCTTGCACATTAACACGGGAAACTTCTAGAGAGCCTTTCCTTTTTCAGAGCCAAAAAATCAAGCCAAATTCATGCTTTTTTTTGACTTAATAGTAGAATTGCTTCCAAAATAATTACATTATGGATTTGTTTGCATGATGCATGCAGGAAGTGAAAAAGGACAGCATGCAAGACTTCAGTTTCCTAAAAGCCAACATTTCTACATGTAACTCTTTTCCCCCATTATGTTCATGTTTTACAGAAATTACGTTGCAAATGTGTCTAACCCACCCTATTTGATTCTTGAGGAGGAGGTGGTGTCACGAGATGGCAATACTACAAACAGAAAAAAGTATGTTAATCTTGTGCCACACCAAATTAAGTACTTAGAAGATTCTGGTGTTTGTCATCCTCTTAATTACAAGCCTTGGAAAAAAGGGCCGTATATCATGCACAGAACTCCAAAGGCAGTTTTGTTGGTTTATTAATCCTAATGTAGTATCAGATCATAAAAATAATTTGAGTGATTTGGTAATGTGATTTGGTAATGTTCTGATTAATGCGTTGCCATGAACAGAAGAGACAGATTAACCATACCATGAATTGTAACACACTAATTCCTCACTGCAGCTCTAACAACTGAGTCACATGCAGTTTCAATTATTTTACATGTTTGGCAGCCATTCTTCCCAATGGAACAATAAGCATTAACACAATAATCTGAAAGAAGCTTATAAAAACATGGTTGACATAAGTTCTCTCTATTAAGAAATATTCTATGTTACAATGCCAGTTTTGTTTTAACCATACAAACTTCTACAGTTGAAAGATCTTGATCTGAATGCCTTTAAAATACTTTCAAATTTGTCATGCTCCACTAATATGTCAAATCATTGATAGTCCAATAAATTAGTGTTATTTCAGGAGAAATTCATGAAAAATTATGGGCAGCAGGGGTTAATGTGCTCTGATGAGAATGAGTTCTTCTGAAGTAAGCAGTGCTTTAAATTGAAGACACTCAGTAGAAGAATGGTGCTACAAATGCTGCTGCTTCTAATAATGCCTTGTGCTTCACACAGAGCTCTTCACTTGGAGATTCCTAAACACTTTACAAAGGCTGCAAATATCATACTCATATTTTGCATGTCACGTATGGAGAAACTGAAACTGAGAAGCAAATCAATGAAAGAAACAAAAAGAATCAGTGTCAGAGTTGGGATAAACAGTTCCTGTCTATTCTGTCCATCCTATAAAACCCAAAATTCTTAAGAAAATGCATGACACGAAATTCCATCATTTACGTTTTAGTCCAGCTTGGTCTGCTATTCCATCCTTTATGGTAAACATGCTACATTGTCCTATGCCAGCTTATGAACAATGAATGAACATAGCATGTGGACATCTTGTTCAACTCCATTACATTGCCTGGGTGAAAGAACAATATAAGATCAATAGATGTGCTATACAGATTTTACAGTGGAACATGTTGTCTGTCCCACACACCCTCTTGCCCCGCAAGGCAGAAAATGGGTATCTGTCCTTGCTCAGCTTCCTTGTGAAGAAACTTTCTCCTACAGTGGGACCATAGCTTCTTGGAAAGGATAGCCATTTATCACATCCCTAAATGAAAGCATTCCTTGGACACAAATGTCTTTTTCTTCCTTTGTCTAATTACCGAGGGGAAAAGTGAGAAGGAAATGTCAAAACAGTGAAACAGTGGTGTATAGAGAGCAGTCGCTTTGGAGCTCAACCATCCTTTGTGAAGGCCTGGGCTATTTGTCAAATGGTTGTGGCATAAGTCAAGCCCTGAGGTTGAAAGGTCTTGACCTAAGGAGTGCTGGAATCAGGCAGTATAAGCAAGAGGGCTGCTAGAAGTTTCAGCTGTAGTGGAGATGAACAATGATGGGTGCTGGACACAACAAAACCTCATCTGCATAATTCAGGTAAGGAATTTTATTGAATCTGACAAGTATGTGACAGGCTGAGAAAGAGAAAAGAACATGCTCTTGCTGGGAACCTTTAAAGCTCTTCAGTTAAGGTATGTGGAAATAAATGACAGCTAATCTCTCCACTAAAAAAACTGTAAACAATGCCATTTTACACAGGGCTCACCCGTGACCTTTTCATAGATCAGGCTATCCACTTTCAGGCCAGGTCACAGAACTTATCACAAACAATGCGACAAATTCAGATTGCACGAGAAGAGCTTTACTTCTCCCAACTGCTTCACGTAGAGTTGCTACTCGCTTTGGCAGGTATGCTTCAGCAGAGAGGTTATCACTTAAATCTAGTGCATAACCCTCATGGCAAATGGAAAATCCATGTGGAGACTTTTCAATGGAATTTTTTGGGGGGGTTAGGTGTTTTTTTACAGTTTTGTCTTGCATGGGTCATACTGCATCTACAAATCTCAAGCTAAAAGGTCATAAGGTGACAAGACAACTTTTCTGCACTGAGACCTGTTGATACTATTAAAGTGACCAATAAAATCCTCCATTAATCTTGACGTGTCAAGTTTCCCCAAATTTTTTTTAAATGTATTTTAACCATTGCCTCCATTTTATGTCTTCTCCAGGTAAACAATAGAGTTTAAGAAGAATATCTAATTGGTGCTTTTCAAAATACAAATAAGACGTTGACCACAGGTTTTAGAGGATGAAATCTTTGTATGCAACTTCAGTTCATAAGCACTAAGACAAATATAACCTTAAGACACATACAAAACTCAGAAGCAATAGTTGAAAATCAAATCTAGTCTCTATGTGATGTTTCACCTAATCAAATAAAATAAGGAATGACCTTGCAGGCAAGCAAGAGTTTTCCTTTTGTGAATATCTGTATTCTCGAGAGTTCTTTCTTAACACTGAATTCCCCACATGAAGTAGCACTTGATATCTATATAAGAGGGTTTCTTGCTAGATGCAGACCTCTAAGCCTGACAAGAAAACAATTTGTTGTACAGCCTGATGAATGATTGGAAAGAAAGCTCAAAATCTAGAGGAACACAGTGTGACTGTGACTTGCAAGAGCAGAAATTCAACTCTAAAACTCTTCAAATAAATACGAAAACAAAGATTAGACTGACTTTGCCGAGTATGAGTCACAAAATCCCCAAGCACTTCCCTGGATTACTGGCACAGCGATTTCTGCAGCGTACAGCACACATGTATGTTTTTACCAATCTGTGGATCATTCCACCTAATGGGAAGCAGTTAAGAGTCCTGGCTGGATCAACTGTGGATCTTGGTGTTATAAGCAGTCCAATGCATAATTCAAAAGGCTTAATGAATATTCCAATTCATGACAGCCAACTGGCTCCATAGGTCACACCTCCCAGTCTCATATAAATAAAGAATGAGATACTGGAAAGAGTACCAGCTGAACCCTAGTGAATGCCAAAAACATGCATATTAATGAGGCACAATAAAAGATATACTTGACTCTCAGGAAGTGCCTCTATTTTTTTCCAGCTTCAGAGAGGGAGAGGAAAAGTTTGCAGTGCACCTTTCAATGCACCGCACCAAGCGCAACGCGAAGCTTCCCCCAGGGCAACGAGGGAATCGGATTGTGGCAAGAGCATTTCACATCCAGCCTCATCAGGTCTATGACATCCTCCATCGTTCCCACCACAATAGCGAAATCCATGCTGGAGATATCCCCACCCTCCACTCCCATGTTCCTCTGCAAGTCCCCATTTGGTAACTAAGGAGAGGAAGTGCTTCAGCAGTGCTGTTCTTTTATGTGCTCTGTTTAGACCTTGGAACAGGATGAATGGTAGCTTAGATGAATGCATTTGTGCCATTTTTCTTGGCCCCAGACGATGTTTCCTCACTACCATGACATCTGAACAGAAGGAGAAAACATCTCCCTTTTGTGGCAAGCTAATTTAATTTGTACCTTCCACCTAGGGGTAAATATGTTTGTCTGTCTTTCTAAGCTCTCTTTGCCCACTTTCTTTTCTCACGGGAAACCCTGCTGAGTCAAAAGCAGGATATTGCTTAGCGCTCTAACTTTATTTTAAAGTAATTTAATTTTAAGCATACTCACACCCATCCTAAAGTGAAGCAACTGTAGGAGCTCTGCTGGGACAGCCTTAATGACTTTTGCATGTCTCTTGTGTCAGAGACATCAAGGGCTTGTTGTTAGGGAGGTATTTGTCTTTTAAAATAAATGCTTTAAAACAAGACCTCTCTTTTGCGGTATCCTCAGCACAAGATGTGATTCTTTATTTTCAAAAATCCTATGGCTTTGCACATTGACCTACCACCTTTAAAAACCAGCATTACAAACCTCTGACCTTTCCTATTCGTTGATCTGGTGTTATACGTGATTTGACCTTGTTTTGTCTGAAAACTTTGTAAAAGGATTTAAAATAAACAACAAATGCATTTCTTTATGAAAAATGGCAGTGAAATATGACTCAGATGACTCAGAATTTACATCCTCATTGCCTGATTTGTGCATGACTTCTTTAAATTGACAAATGTATTAAGGGCATTATTTAATCCAGTACTGAAAAGTTTCTATAATTAAAAAAGCAATATAAGATAAAGGGTGGGAAAAGAAAACTGAAATCCAAATTGAAGCATCATTTAAAGCCCATTTTACTTATAGTAACACCAGAACGTCTTTTATTTAAACCTTGTTATCTCATATTAAAGTGGTAATGACACACGCAAGAACCTACATATTAAGCAACTTATTGAAATTTCTTCCCTTTAAAAAAATTCCATTTCAGTATTATTACCAGGTAAATATTTTGTCATCCTGTCAGGTAAGAAAAAGAAAACACACAACATTTAAAAGGATAAAGTATATTTCTAATACATGCAGTAATAAATATCACAGGTACTGATTTTGCCTGTAGTTACCAGGTATTCATTATTTGCATAATATTGCATCAATGTTTTTTCACAATAATTTGCACTCTGTGTTCTGATCAGAAATGTGCATTTCTGTCATGCACAAAAAAGAAAATGTACAACACTGGAACCGATAAAGTATATTTTTAATATCTGCAGTAACAAATATCACAGAAACTGATTTTACCTGCAGTTACCAGTTACCTGCTATTTGCATAATATTTTATCAGTGCTTTTTCACAATGGTTTGCACTCTGTGTTTGGGTCAGAAATGTGCATTTATCATCAGCAAATCACACAGACAGGAGGAAAAAGTCTTGGAATCAGTCACAACATCCAGGAAGATTAATCATGACAATATTGCTGTTTTGCTCGGAAAACTTCCCTCCGTTCTGTTTCTATTGCCTCGGTGGTTTGTTTTTATAAACAAGCTGCATTTGTTGGGAAAAGGAAGCAGCTCTCTTATTCAAACTTATGGTTTTGGAGTCTAAACATGCAATACCGTGACAAACAAATAACAGCTAACGTGTGCTCTGGAGCAACAGGAGAAAGTGCAACTGCCTCGCCTGCCCTGCTCTGCTCGGTGCTTAAAATACACAAGATGTAAAATGCCCTTGCAGAGGGCTGTTCAGCCAGAACCCAGCACTGCCATGCACATGGTATGAATTTACATCAGCTTTGAGGGTAAAGGAGGTATTTTGTGGTGCAGGATGATGCACCTCTGCATTCCTGCGCAGAGATGGATCAGGAAGCCAAGCTGAAGGTGAATAGGTGCCTTTGACGAACAACCGCAGGACGGATCCTGCCCTTGTGCCTTGCTCCAGTATGGCTTTCACCCAGAATGTGGACCTCAGAAGCTTTTCCTGGACAAGCATGGACCTCAAGACCTATGTTAACAAATGCATAGAAGCCATGGTAGACCATGATGTGGCCAACCTCTGTACCATGTTAGAAAAATCAGAATTGAGGTGCAAAGAGAGGAAGAACAGTTAAAAAAAGAAAAAAAAAGAGACTCTGAAGTACTTCTCCAAATTTCACCTACTGGCCTCTTAAGTTCACAGTGCTTCAAACAAATTGCTTCGAGGTCTGGAGCTTTCACTTTAAACTCCAAAGTTGGCTCTCAAGACCTGGCCTCTGACAAGGGTGGAAAACCTCGTTAGCAAAATCCCTTAAACATTTGCTTTGTTGCGCAGTAAATTTGCCTTCTTTAAGGGTTATATAGTGGTCACAAAATGCCTGGCGTTAAGAAGATAGTTATCTTTAGGTCTATAAAAAGGCATTTCCAGCCTTATTGCTGAACTGTGTAAATCAAGGCCATCCACCCCTCCATTAGAAGCTGAGCTCTTAAGGTCTATATGGACAAAGGACTTGGTTGTTTATGCAGCAACAACATCTGCTTACACTCAGCCTCATTGTCAAAGAGCTGTTGGTTAAAAGCACAGGATCTCCTTTCTCTCCATTTCATGCCGTATTATGTTTCATGCGGGAATATCTAGTCTCTGAGGCTTGACCACTGCTTTTATCTGCTGGACTTTAAAGACTTAGCTGCTTGTAGTGCGAATCCGATCATCGCCTCCCTAGCAGTCCGGAGGGTGTGTTTTGCCGGACACTTGAAAAATTTCTTTTGGTCTCCAGACACCTTTCTGCAAAGTATTAGCTTTCCTGTGCTGCTCTGAAGCTAAAGCTCCTGTGTAAACAGCTCTCTGGTTCAGTTTAAGATAAAGTATGGTGTTTGGATCTAAATTCCATAAATACTATGTGTGTACAACAAAAGACTGTTAATTACACTCAAGTCACAAAGCGCTGATGCGTTCTCCAGAGCGTACGATTAATATTGCTATCAAATAAAGTATTTCTGAATTTTGCTTGCTGGCACAACATAGTTTTTCCTAAATCCGCATCACTAGCTCAGTAAGAGAGAACATCATGTTGCAGTTACTCGGTTTCTTTGAACAGAAGACACTTGAAGAAAAGAAATGCCCTGCAAATTAGTAAGGTTTCATTTTGCTACTGTTCTCTCTGTCCCTCAGCATGCACTCAAAGATAGGCAATGCTTAATGTATAAATCTAAATACACGTATGGTAAATGTTCCTGTCCCTAATCTGCAGGGTATAGTGTATTGAGACATTGTCCTGTTCAGCTCTAAAATGTGTGTCCGGAATAAACCCAAGACATATTTACAACTTATATAAGCCATAATGCAGTTCACAGAGATGCCTGTTTTTCCTTCAGAAAGTATTTTCACAGTATTGTACCAATTAATTTCACTGCAGCATGTTTTAATAACATGATTGTTGAAACCGCAGTCTGATACCTGTGTCATGCATGAAAATTTGAACACATTTTGCAGAAGAAAAGGGTGTAAGGGTTGGCACCTGACTTATTTAGATATGCTGAGATGAACGTGTACCTCCATGACCTAAAACTTTCACAAGAAAAGAGAATACAGGCGCAACGGAGACTCATGGCAGGGGGATGAGAGCAAAGTGCAGGCGAAAAAAAATGGTAGCTCAAAGGGCAGGAACCTGAAAGGCATCCTGGGGAAAAAAATACCCTAAACCGACAACCTTCAAAATGAGAACAGTGTGTGATGTAAGGATTTCTGACCCAAAGACTTGTGAGTCCAGTTTCCAAATATTGCCACCACTTGTACCTTTGCAATGCCTTCGTAAAAGTAAGTAAGTCCTGCTTAAAATAATTTCACTGTTTCACAGAATCACAGAATCATTAAGGTTGGAAAAGAGTTTTGAGATCATCAAGTGCAACCATCAACCCAAGACCTCTGTGCGCACTAAATCTTGTCCCAAAGTGCCACATCTACACATTTTTTGAACACCTCCAGAGATGGCGACTCTACCACCTCCCTGGGCAGCCTGTTCCAGTGCTTGACCACTCTCTCAGTGAAGACATTTTTCCTGATATCTAATCTAAACCTCCCCTGGTGCAACTTGAGGCCATTTCCTTTCGTCTTATCGCTGGTTACTTGGGAGAAGAGACCAACCCCCACCTCACCACAACCCCCTTTCAGGCAGTTGCAGAGAGCGATGAGGGCTCCCCTCAGCCTCCTCTTCTCCAGACTGAACACCCCCAGTTCCCTCAGCCGCTCCTCATCAGACTTGTGCTCCAGACCCCTCCCCAGCTCCGTTGCCCTTCTCTGGACACGCTCCAGCACCTCAACGTCCTTCTTGGAGTGAGGGGCCCAACACTGAACACAGGATTCGAGGTGCAGCCTCACCAGTGCCAAGTCCAGGGGCACGATCCCTGCCCTGCTCCTGCTGGCCACACTAGTGCTGGTACAGGCCAGGACGCTGGTGGCCTTCTTGGCCACCTGGGCTGGCTCATGTTCAGCCGGCTAAATGGTGGTTAATGAGAAATGGGAGCTGGCACTGACAATTGCAATAAATCCTTATATAAGGGTATCACTTCCCTACTCCTGCTGGCCACACTATTTCGTTTCCCTCAACTTGTGTTTCTGTTCTGGAAGCTTGCTGCTTTGACAGAAACTTCTACTTTCTGCTGTAAAAGTGCTCAGGCACAATGGAAATAAATATGTTTCTCTTTTGGCATTTTGGCTTAAGCAGTTTTTCTCTCCCCCTGCTCTCTACACATGCAGTTATTTACAAGGAGCATCTCTAGCCCTGCTTGGTGCCCAAAGGCGTGCAAGCCACTACACTCACCTGCTCCTCAGTCCCCCTTCCCATCCTATCTAAATAAGATGACTAACTTCATCTGCCTTTCTTGCAGTTTGTTTTGCTCTTTTTCAGAGATACATAACATATGTTACGTAGTGCTCTAGATACTTTTCCCAATGTCCTGGATGGAAATATTAATACTTCTCTTTTCCTAGCAGATCTTACGGCACACTTGCATTTTTCAGATCTATGTCAGCGAGATCTTCTTCCTTGGCTGCTTCCTACACTCAGTCTCCTCTGTATATCCACAAAGTCCTGCTGTTTATGTGCCTGGGCTTGCACTTTGTACTATTAAATTTCATCTCATTTCTACTAATTTAGTTCAGAAACCCACATATACTTTGCCACCAAGCAAAAGGAAACACCTGGCTCTTTGGTAGATCACATACCACTTCCAAGTGGATTGTACACATGCCACATGTTGATAGTCTCAGGCTAGGATTTCACCTTGTTGGTCACACTCCTTCATTCCTGTGTCCTTTTACCTTATGTCCTTTATTGTTTAATTCTCTTCTCCTGCAGAATCAAAGAGAAAAGGGAAAATAACACAGTACATTTTCAGTCTTGTCTACCTGCTGCAGCAGCAACTACCATAAACCTCACTTGCAGAAAGATTCCTACCCTGTGTCACTATCTACATCAACAGGATGTATGTTGAAGCTTTAAGAATTTTAAGAGTTTAAGGACTTAACAAAATAGTGATTTAACTTGGAATCCAGGTATGCATAGTGAATCAGCTGCCTCATGTGCTCCCAATACAAGAGCTTGCAAAAATACTTTCCTAATACTTGTAAAAACTGGTGAAGCACTGATACAGCATTTTTTCATCACAGTTAAGATACATAGACATCTGTTTCTGTCTTCATCAGGAATAATTTACAGATAAATGAACAATCCCAAGCTGATGCAATGTTAAGACATTCAAGGAGATTTTTTTTTACCTCTGCCTTACTTTGCATACAGGGAATTTGTACCTGTTTAAAAGAACAGTCAGACTTAAGCGCTTCAAGAGGGAGATAGATCAGTAAAAGCAGAGCCAACAAAGGGGGTACGTTGCCTTCACAGGGTATGGATAATTCAGTATTTGCCCCCCAGAAAGGAAATTTTGAGGCTCTGCATCATTAATCTAGTTGTGTACGTTGGGATAAATGCGTGATGTTGTACCGTCAGAGGCTAGGAATAGAGTACAGGGGTGCAAGATCAAAGAAAGAAGCAAAGGATCAGATTCAGAGCAGGGATAAAGTATGGCATTACTTCTGCAGGATGTAAAGAATTATTTACATGTGCTGATTTCTTCACCTGGACAGACAGTAGATTTGGCTTCATCAGAAACCTTCCTCCAAAACAGGATCTCTGTCCTAAACTAGATACGATATTTGTTCTCCTGAACTGAAATCTGATGCATTCTCACCTAGTAGTTTATTGCTCCTGATGATGTTTCCATACAGTCAGCCTCCATTTGTGGCTTCCATGGAAAGTAGCTTTCTTCCCCTTTTATTTTTCTATTTTTTTTTCCTTTTTCTCTCTGATCACTCTCCCCATGTATTTTAATTTACAGGAAAAAGCAAAAAAATTAAAGACAGAGCAGATGCTACCATTGAAACTTGTTCCTCACTAGTGTAACACAAACAGCCAAGTGTTGCTCTGCATTTTCCCACTGCGGCCATGCCACTCCTGGCATTGGGTAGATGACGGTAGTGAAAAGCTATCTCCTCCTACAAGCGGAGGACACAGTAGTTCAGAGGTTTTGGCTCATGAAGTAATACAGGTGACATTCTCATTGCCATCACACCCCCCAGGACCTCTGCATGGCATTAACCTCAAGTCTGTAGCTTTTTTTAGAGACATTCAGGACTGAATGTACATTCCTCTTTGGTAAGAGCTGCCAGTTTCAGTAGTCAGGGTTGCCGCTGGCGAGCAGTTTTGGGAACACTGCAAACACATGCTTCTGGTTGTGGCTGGAAATAGGCATGGAGATATTAATTCCCCCTTTCCTGCCATTTGTAGGAGTAGTCTCTGGAAAACTTTCTTCTAAAAATCAAGAGAAGGAATTGGCTCAGAGTGGTGGTTTCTCTCCCAGGTTAAAATCTTGCCCCCTAAATTAAAAACCTCCAGGAAATAATTGCCTGCCATGACCTTGCTGAGACCAGCACAGCATAGTCCCCACACTCTGTCTTCTCCTTCATGCCACTTAGAGTACGCCAGCTACAGTTCTCTTGTGCAGTTGAGATGAGGATGCAAAGATTAATGCTGTATGTAGACATGGTTTAGTCCAAGTGACTTTGGTCTGTTTAGCTATGCAATACCCTTTGCCATTGTTAATTGTAGTGAGTGTGTCCCTTAAGTTTAGTTTGCTTGCTCAGAAAGAGTGGGTGTTAGGGTTTAGTCATGGATTCAGGCCTGGGAACACCACGAGAGATCCCACCAGGCAGCTGGGGTTACTGGGAGATTTTCAGTGTATATTACCATGGGGGAGCTTTCACTGACATCTTCAGAATTAGTCAGGTTTATCATCTGCATCACCACTTTGAGCAAAGGTTAGATGTTTGCAAGTCAGGGGGAATGAAATGTGGAAGCTAAAAAGTAATTAGGAATACGACATTTAGCAAGATAGAAATACCTCTTTGAAATGGCACTGCATTTCATTGTGAATAGTTTATGTTGATATGGAAGAAATTCAATTTGTGAATATTTCTTATGACAAAACACCCATCTGATAAATGTTACTAATGATGTCATTAAAAATACTCCAGTCCATGAGTCCATAAACAGAGGAACATATCTCCAATGCAGTACGATTTCTTACATTGGTATAAACTGAATTCACCAACAAACCCCCAAACAACCTACCTACAGTTTTATTCCCTGAAAAATAACTGAAGATTATTCATATTTTTAAAAGATTTTTTGAAGTGTGTTCTGTATATAAAGAAATTTGTGAAATATATTTAAGAATCTAATATAAAAATGAAAATAAACCCCCACCAGTGTAAAAAAGGAACAGGTAAATAACAGATGTTGACCTTTGTCCCTACATTGAATGAAAACATAGATACTACATACACTGCCTTCATTTAGAAACGGTAAATAATCACTATTGAGAAAGTTTGATGAAATATTAGCTTGATGCAACTTTCACACCGCAGTGTTTCTTCCCTTCCCCCTTTCAATACTCCTATTTCTTCTCTTTGCTGTATTTTACCTTCTTTCTTTCATCATTCCTTTCTCAGAGACAAGTTATAAAGAAGCAGTAGTTGGTGTGCTTCTGGTTCTTTAACCTGCTTTGGGTCAATATCTTTGTCCTCTGATTTTGTCTCCTCTCTCTTTTATGATCTTTCTTTCTCCCTTCCCCTTCCCCTTCCCCTTCCCCTTCCCCTTCCCCTTCCCCTTCCTCTTTCCTTTTCCCTTTTCCCTTTTCCCTTTTCCTTTCCCTTTTTCCCTTTCCCTTTTCCTTTTTCCCTTTCCCTTTTCCTCTTCCCTCCAAACAGCCCATGGCACAAAGCCTAAAAATGATGTTTGCCAGTAATTTCAGATCACCAAGTTCTGTGCTGATCCCTGCTGCCAGCATGGACTAAGTACAACCTTATAAAAATAGTTGTGAAAGTAAGAGTGGAGATGACATAAAGCATTGCCAAGATTAGCTTCCGAAAATATTTCTTATCTACAGGCTACTTGAATGGACAGGACCTCCTTCCTCAGATACCTTTCACACATTTTTGTCTCAGCTTATGTGGTATGTGAATTATTCATGGTCTGCTGGGCATGGCTTTGTTGCCTATTACAGTTTTGGGCAACATGCACTTCTCTCACCTGATCCAACAGCAAATATGCCATCCTCATCCCCATGACGTGCCCACCTGTGGTACTTCTCCGACAGGCAGTCATGAGCAAAAAACCCCAGAAAATGGTCTGTCAGGGTCCTGGAAATGGTTGGTTCAGGTCCTTTCTGGACCCTTTGGACAAGGTAACACCAGACCCAGAAAAGTTAAAGTTGATCTCCTGAGGGTGTTGGGTGATTGCTTGCAAACATAAAGAGACTTTGGGAGCATGGATATATGCCCAGTATCAGATGTAGAGGAAGCCAGAAAGCTTCTCATAGATATTATTCTACACAAGCAAAGACAGATACTAAAAATGTTTGCAATTATTTAACTAGAATCAATATATTCTGGTTTGGATTTGTATGGGTATTTTGGGTATGGCCCAGGACATTTTCTGTTTACTCATATATAGTGAGAGGCAGACACTTTATTAAGATAATACCAAAAGTGAGGTGATAATATCTGTGTCACTAGAGTATTGATTTTATTGAAAGAAAAAAGATAAGTTTTTCAATGATGAACTGTATCTGTTAGTACTATATAGTTGTTTCCCTTGATAATATGAACTAACATGCATGCAAAAGAAAAAAATGCTTCCCCATACCAAAAAAGACACTGATCTCCCCCCAGTTCAGAATAGAGTGCCCCAATCTGGTCTTCCAAAGGTGAAATCCAGTTATGGCACTTTTAAACCCCCATTTTTCAAAGGCTGTTATATCTTTTAATAACACTGTCTGGCTTTCCACAGTGTGCATGACTGAACTTCCAGGATTTGCTCCCAAACATTTGCACACCTCGTGGTTCTATGAGGACTCTCAGTATAGGATTTGCAACCATGAACACTAAAATAGAAGTCAGCCCGTGTACTCCACCCGACATACAGATCAGGTTTGTGAAGAACCTTCTCCAGGGCCAGGATCCTGATTTTAGGGCGCAGATGTGCATCATTGTGTTTTGTCTTTCAAATACTCCAAGTTTTAAATATGACATAATTCCATCTTTGCCCATAGAAGTGTTTATGTTTATACAGATATACACTTTCATTAAAAATAGACATGCCTCTTGATCTTCATGCTTGCAGAAAATATGCTCAGAAGCAGCGACTGTTTCAGGAGCAAGCCATCACAAAAATTTGGCATGTATTTCAGTATCAACATGCAGATATTCACATCCGTTCTGAATTGTATGACAGCATTGTTTGTTTGTGCAAGGCAAATATCGTATATAGCACAAATCACCATGAAATTACTGAGTAGTTACTTGATCATTTAATTATTGTGCAGTTACATAGTAACTCCATGACTATTGAAGCCCTTCAGATTGCATTAATTATACTCGGAGTAATTATTCCCATCCGCTGACATGGATATATGTCATACAGTTTGTTAGACAAGATAAATTTTTCAGAAACTCATGACTGAAGAGAGAGATTCAAAAATGGGCTGGCCAACACAGTCTTAATTATAGCACTTGGCAGTGTGAATTTATTCCACCTAACATTGCATAATGTAATTATGCTATCCCAACAGAAAAGGATATGAGTTGTAGTTTATAGTTGATATATCTCTAAGGATGAGATGCAAATATATAGATAACAATTAAACTAAAACTCATTCACGTTCCAGAGTAAGTTGGTCCTCTGGTCCACTGTTACTCTGTCCTGAAGGTCTGGCTGTAGAGGGCAGGTTCGGGCATTTGTGGTCCCTGCAGAGGTGCCTGTAGCTGAACTGAGGAGCTCGGCTTGCTTTGCCGTCAGGCGCAACCTCTGTCTGCCGATAGCTCGCATCTGCTTCTAACCCCCCAGAGTTGGGTACCATCATTCTATGTGCAGACGGGATGTGTGGGAGCAGCTACACAGGGTATCTGTCCACTCACAGAGCAGGTAGCTATGGAGAGGCCCATGCTAAGTGGAGAAAATCAGAGTTTTATCCGCGTTTTCCCTAACAAAACCTGAAGGTAAGGTTTTCTGGTTCAATGTGGATGCAAGATGCCTTTTTAAAATCCAAATATATGCTCAGATTTGCTCTCAAGAGGCAGAATACATGTGTGCATAGATGTATTTATATATGTATATATCCGTATAGAGAAATTTACAGTTCACTAGACCTGGAAGGACTAAGTTCATTTCCAGCTCTACAGGAACCTTCTTGGTGGATGCTCGGAAAACTAAATGGCATCTTTGTGAGGTTGCTGAGCTCTGAGATCATGTCATCTATTTCTTGAGACAGAGGCCGTTTCTTATGTGCCTATCGGGACTCAGCAGAACAGGGTTCTGGTCTTGGTTCAAATAGATGAATGGCACCATGAGCTAACAAAAGCAAGGATGCAGCTAGGAGTTGATATACAATGGGTATGAAATGGCATCTGAAAGGGCATAACTGACTCCGTTAGCACTGGTAGTTCCATTGCACGTGGGGCGATACTTCCTCCTCCTTACCTTGTTTCGATCAGGGCTGTGTCTATCACTACAGACCAAGCGGAACCGTGTTGCACCCAAAAAGTAGAAGTAGACTACCAAAATTACTGTTTTCTTGCCTTGTAAAGCAGAAATAAGCACAATAAAATAATGTAACCAGTGACTATCTAGGCATTTTGTAGCATTGTTAACACCGCTGACAACATCACGTAACACGTCTTACCTTACGTATATAAGCAATATATACTGTATATATATAGAACACAACTGCAAAGGGGGCAAACTGAGACTTGTGGTATAGTTGCCCAAATGGAGAATAGACAAACATGTGCAAAAAGGAAAATCTGCAAGAGAGGAACGAGCAGGCAGCTAAGATGTCTGGTAAAACCAAAATAATCCTGCAAAACAGGCGGGAATGGTAATTCTGCAGGACAGTCCAGCAGAATAAATGAAGCTGGAAAAAGTCCTCATTCTGAAAATAAGGTGTCAAAGCCAAATGAGATGAACCCACTTTTCTTTTTGGGGAACAGGAGGAAGATGAACACCTCCCCTTCACCCCCCAACACGTCAATGAGTGCGGAAGGATGAGGAAGAAAGAAAGCATCCTGCTTTTGTTGTGGCTTCCTCCATCGAAGAGTTTCTGTGACCGGCTGCCTTGTCCTTAGCCACTGAAGACCACCAAGATCAATGAACCAAGTGTAATGTTAATGAATATCAATCCAGTAAAGAGTTGTTTTAAAGTTTGGAATTAACCTGATTTAAATAATCCCATGACAGGGATCTCTAATTCCCTAGCTAGCATATAGATCTAGAAATGTTCATCTGCAACAGTCAGTAATAATTTTAAAACATACAAGGGCACCAGGGCCTCACACACTAGAGAGAGAAATCTAATGGTTACTCACAAGGTGGGTTTCTTTTAAAATTACTTTTATACTTTTTACAGTTTAGAAATGTATGAGGAGATACACTTCTAAGCTTGCATCAAAGGAGACCGCTGATCTCAGATGAGTTAGCTGACATATCAACTGTGTGTCATATAGCCTTCAACCTATAATATCTTCAGATATAGCTAATATCTCACATCCTATGTGGTATGCAAAATTTAATTTATGCCACAGAAATGTTCCCACAAGTCTGTTTTCCCTTTTATTCTGTTTACTAGCTGCAATCTATAAAAGGTAATTTTATTATGAAATTATTCTTATAATAATAAGTAAATAGTAATAATAATACTAATAATAACGTTAACAACAACAACAATAATAGTAATAATGAAAAATGTCTGGTTTATTCTTTGTTTTTAAATCCTAGAATTAAACACAATGTCAGGGCTGTACCTATACGTTGATGTAATTTATTGGGCAAAGTGGACTTGCTGGTTTTATGACCAAGGAAAGCATGCTGAACCTGTTCTGTTTTTCATGTCCACAAAGCACAGGGAGTTGGTGGGAAAGAGCTGTACATGCCTTTTCCCACCCACAGGCAAGAACCGAGGGTAACTTTGAATGTAGTTAATGGGGGAAGATTGACTATCTGTCTCCGCTCCAGCAAACTGAGACAGCAGCTAGCTCCCCACTTTCCTTTGTAACCTGAATTTCTGCTAAAATGATCCCAGTGAACAGGTAATGTTGTTTCTACTTAAATGACTATCATTAGTATTCAGAGTGCATGTCAGCTCGGGCTAAACAGAAGAATTTCCACGTGGCAGTCAGCTGGCATCCCTCAATAGCCCTGGACCTCTCCACTGGTCTCTGGCTTCCCATGGCTCATGCCCAAACCCGCCCTGGGTTGTGCCTCCACACTGGAGATGGGCTTTCCATAACAGCTTCCCAGCAGCTGCTTTCTCTTCTGCATGGGTTGGCTGCATCCAGGACTGCCAATGCCCATAGGGTTGTGGGTGGGATTGCTTTTTAATGGAAAACAGCAATTTAAAAAATTTCATGAATTCAGTTTTTTTTTTTTTTAAGCTTAAAATATCTAATTAACTGCTTCCTGAAGCCAGGCTCAAGGAGTCCTAAAAACAGTGTTGTTTCAGCTGTAATATGGTCACAAATTATGCACCTTGAGAAATAGTATCCTGATTCATTAGTGACATTTTGAGGAAAGGGAGGGATGGTAAACTAATCAGAATATCTATGTGCATTTAAAGTAGCCCATTCTCTGAAAGTGCTCTACCAAACCCTTCATTTACCACAGTTTAAGCTTTTAAGTATGGTCTTAAAATCTCCAGAGCTGACTGAATGAAAGGAGATGCCAGTTCTAGAGGTTACATGAAAAATAAAGGTCAGTATCTACAAGAATGGGGGCAAGGCATTTGTTCTGGGGTTGTTGGTACCTTACTTCAGTACATTTGTCTACAAATTGCCTTTGTGATTATGCCTGCCATTATCATTTAGGATGTTTACTGATGTTTTACTGTTACTTTTGTCAAGAAGCAATGTCCTGGAACAGAAAACTCAATAGGTCTTTCCCATAAAGTCAAAGAAACCAAACTAATCAACTTGGAAAGTTGTTCTCTGTCCCCCATTACCAGCTTCTCCTTGAATCAAAGTGTTGAGAATTGATATCAAGGTACATAGCTAATAGCTTTATTGAACGTCTCCGTGGCATATGTATCTGTGTGGTCTCGAATAAGCTCCCAAACTGCTGTGCCAGCATGCTTTGGGCTCGTTTCAAAATTTACAACTGTTTTTTTTTTTTCAAGGGCAATCTTCTCAGCTGCTCCAAAGTCTAAAAGTCATGCACCTGGATGATAACTTTTCAGGGTCTCAGCTAGAGTGTTTTGCTCTAGTCTGCCAAGGCCTTTTCATGACTTTCCCTCCTGCCCTCATCACTGATAGATACCATTAACAGAAAACTTCAAGTTGACATGAGACACGAAACAGAATAAACAGACTCTGCCCTTTCACCTAGCAGTTTGTAAACAGAGATTAAGTTAACAGTGTGTGTTGTCTACACCTATAAACATCCTCACAGGACATAGGTGACTTGAAATACACCTTGTCCTTACCACGAGGGAAAACTCACTCTTTCGTATGTCTGTATTTTTGATACAAGTTGCTTTGATTAACACTTTTCTTTTGACACAAAATCAACATGCTGTATTGGTATAAAACTAAGTTCATTTGTGGCTATTATGCTTTGGAAACCACTTGACACTTCTTAGGATAAATAAAAAAAAAAAACAAAACAAAAAAACCCCAACAACAACAACAACAACAACAACAACAATAACAATAATAACAATAATAATAATAGAATTTACAGTGAATGAAACCTAGAAAATTTAAAATAGTATTTACACAGAAAATATATTCTTTGTAAGTTGGCTTTTAAAAAGGAGGCTGCAAAAATACTGTTTTTGCATCATATTAATCTTGCCCTGTGTTTTTTGTATCAGTTGAGAAAACAGGAAATCACTGGTAAGCAATTCATTAGACTTTGGCAAAAGCTGTCAGCCTCTGCTTAAGAGATTAAAAAATAAGTCACAACGATGAATGGAAAATACCATTGATTTTAAGAAGCAGAGCTCCCTCAAAGGTTAAAATAATTGGTATGTTTATATTGGGAAACTTACCGTCTTGATAGCCCAGTGACTGCAACTTCCCTTTTTGCATCTGCATGCAAGGCAAAAAACCCACTATTTTGTGTGGTGGCTACATTAGTTGAGGGCCAAGGCTAACACCTTGTACGTTAACGTCGCAAACGTCTGTCCGCAAACAGATAAAACCTACTTCGTAACCATGTTCAGAGGAAGCCATCAGCCCTTCTCTAATTTGGGAGTTACTGAGTTATGTAGTTTTGTAGGTACAAAAGCTTTTCATACAACCCCTGTTGCCAATATCGCTTTTAGGCACATGAAAAATGATCAGATTTCTTCCAAAAAATCCACTAAATACAGATTCACTTCAGAAATCAAGAAGTAAATGTTGCTGATTTCTTGGCAGCGCTGGGGGTGCAGTACTGCCAAATCACTTACTGTACAGCGTGAGGCTGAAGCAAGAGGCATAAAGAAGAACTAACAGTGCTAGTCACATGCAGCAATTAGCTATGGTAACAGAATTGTTTTTAAACTGGGATTTGGACTTCATTTAAATAAAACTCGCCTCAAATTTACATGTTACAAAGCACTCTGTCTGGAATGAAAGTACTTAGTGTGCTGAGCCTCTGTGATTAGATTTTAATTTCAGGCAGCCAGGCAGGGTTGGATTTGGGGGTAAAAAATATCCCTTGCTTGTAGAAAACATATTAAATCTGTAGATAAATAAAGATTCACCCTTCCCACCCCTGCCAGAGAATTATTCAACCATATTTTAAAAAGCTATATTGTTAAATAGTTCTCTTCAGTCTTAAGCTGCAGACGAATATACCTTGATTAAGAAGTGATTAATATTACTTGGTGAGAAACTAAGCTGTCATATAATAGTCTGGAGGATCTGCAAAAAGTCAGAAAGATATTATAACACAGCATGAGCTACTCTCTGATCTTCTAAATACCTGGACTGTATTTGCTTCTACAATTTGTGTCTTATCTAACCTTCTTTATGTTCACCTGTAAGTTGATATTAAAGCCCCAATCAGTAGTATGGCTTCTAACACTGAGGATTTCATACTGTACAGAAATTAACCACCTCAAGTACACGCGTTTGCACTGTAAAATCCTTCCTGCCACTGCAGTGCGCTTCCAAGACAGGGAAGTCGAGACAGAACTACCAATGCAAACATGTAGATGTTAGAGCATGGAGATATAGACGTATACATTTGTGTACCTGATTTTTTCAATCCAAATATTGCAACGTACCAGAGGCTATTAATAGGAGGAATAACAGCAACAGCAACGATAATAACAATTAGCTATATTGGAGTAGTGTCATGACTGATGGCTTTTCAGGCATATTTACACCAGGTGTGGTATGAACATCTTTACTACCCGGTAGAGAGTATCCTTACAAAAGAGGTGTTTATGCAGCTACAAAGTTCCCTCCAGAGAAAGATGCAATAATTCAACTCAAATCTTATAAGCTTGCGAAAACAGCATAAACCCTGCGTGTAGGCAAGCCTTGGCTGGCCACGGTCCCCATGCAAGATGCTCGCCCGCTGCACACGGGGCAGACCCAGGCTTGGGAGGGCAGAGGGGGAAGCTCCCTTCGCCTTAGGGCACGCGGCAGATCAGCGGCGGAATTAGCGGGAGACCCCCTTCTCCCGGCTCCCAGGTTTATCCGCTTGACTGCGCCGCTTTTGATGGCGAAAGGAATTAATTGGCCACTTCAGCCGGTGCACAGATCACCCTAATTTGCTGTGACTTCACCAGCAGCGGTGCTGACCGCGCGCTCTGAGGCGCATCACGCGCCTTATCGTATGCTCAGACCGTCACCGGCTCTTGAGCGACAGCGGAGGAGCAGGGGGTAGTGCCGTGAAGACGAGGGGCTCTCGGTGCGGGACCAAGGACGGACCTCGTTCCCACTTTAGGGGACCGGAGGGCCACGCAGGACCCGTATCGCGCGGCCCCCCGGTCATGCTGCTTTGGGTGCCAGGAGCAGGGAGCAGGATGTGCATCCTGAGGCCAGTGACTTCTCTGTCGCGCGGGCGGCTCGCCGCCCAGTGAGGTTCATGCTGGTTTATGTAGAAGCAATTAGCAGGGATAAACTCCTTGTAGCCCGTGTGCTGCGAAAAAACATCCCTCCATGGAGCTGCTACAGTCCGTCGGTGAGATGCAAGCTCCGAGCCGGCCAAATGAAGTACAGGCTCTTCTGCTGAAGCTGCCTGAAACGTTTTTCTTATATCCCAGCTGTTACAGCACCCAGCCGACGGAGCTGTGAGATGAGGAACATATGCCTGTAACACTTCATTTCAACAGGCTCACTTAGTGTCTCTTACTTTGATCTTTCACTGTATACTTCCTGTAACTGGAGTTAGTTACAGGCTGAAACAAAGCCCAGAGTTACCAAAGAGGTTTTTTTTTTTTTTCCCCCCTAAATATTCCTTTTGTACCAGATTCTGTTACTAAGTGCGTCAAATGAACCAGCTGGAGGACAGTGTCTCTGTGAAAATGCTGCCACAGTTTGAACTCTTTCTGACTGCTTTTGCGGTGGTTGGTCTTGTACCGTCATGGTAACTCTGAACTGGTTGCAATTTTTCAGACCCTATAACGCCGTTTGGGTTCCCTTTTCAGCTAGAAACAGCCCAAGCTAAATGCATTAAATAGCTGCGCAGAAGGTGTCTGGGTCAATGAGTCAATGCCTTACCACTAGACCTTCATCACCCTTCGTAAAAAACAATGAATTTACAATCCCAAGCTTTGGCCTGTGTAGTTAGTTTTAACTATTTAGGTAGGGCTCAGTTATTTCTTTTAACAGGAGTTTTCAAACACTGTGGTAATGTTCATTTTGTGCTGTGGATGAGCAGAGAAAGACAACACTCTGTTAAACGTAAAGTGATCATATCCACTAAAGAAGTGGTTGAACTGTCACGAACTAGTTTTGGCTACAATGAAGACGAAATATGACTAAAAATATACCAGTAAACACACAAGCCCGCAGGAGTAAACAGCCTTCTTCTCCACAATCATTTTTTCAGTTGTTTTTCCAGTATCACCCTTGTAGCATAACAATCGGATGGAAATATAAAACCAGCATCGCCCTGTTTATTTTCCAACAGCACTGCGTGGGTCTGTGTACACAGAATATCTTTCACTGTCGTGTCAAGCACTGTGATTCCAACAATCTCCGTTAAAGGAGAAGCAAGTTTTACATACACATATGAGCAACATGCAGGAATAAAGCTTTGCTAGAATGCTGTGGTTTTTAAAAATTAAGTATGTAAATGTTGTGCTGCATAAGCATGAGGTACATTTCAAACATATGGGGAATAGCAATTGAACTAGAATTCAGTTATTCTGGATTCTTGTTCCTCTGCTCATTTCATTACAATATGGAATTGCAGAGGGAGTCTCGTCATCTTCAGGTTTCAAAGTGTCTCAGACTTCCTAATATGCATGTCAGGTGGCTTGATTTTTATTATTCTTGTAAGTCGGGGTGACTGCTTAGTGCTTTACAACATCATCAGTAATCATTCCTATAAAGTCAACAGAAAAAAGAAAGTCAGTTCTACTATGTTTCCACAAATTCTAAACTTTTATTTGTTTTTTTTTTTTGTGGTAGAACACAAGAGTCCTGCCTTAAATCATCGAGATTTCCAGCATATTTACTTAAGGAAAGAAAATCTGAAGGAGAATTCCCTGGTGAATATGAAAAAAAAATTAAGATAATCATTTAAGAGTTATCGAGAAAATTTCTCTATGTGTCCTCTGACATACAAGACAAATCAAAGCAGAATAATTTTAAAATTTTGAGTATCATACATGTTTTCTTTATGAAGCTGTTCTAACACTGCATGCTTACGATTCTCCTTTCATTTAACTGTTGATAGGCTTTGCAGAGAAGGGACTGTGTCCAGATTTTTAAAACTATATTAGCCACCTGAAGAAGGGGCAAGTAGTTGCCTGATTTTTTTTTTTAAATAGCCCACAAAGTGCTTCTATACTGTTAGGACCTTTAAAGGTATCATATACAGTCTTACCTGGATTGAAAACAACCAAAATACAGAAAAGAAATATATGACACAGAATCTGAATACATTCAGTAAGGAGTTGTAACACAATCTCTCCTGGGAGAAGATCAAACCTCTAAAATCAAACACGGGAGAAGTTCACTTCTAAAATTTATTTGAGTGGGTGGTGTTACCAGGAGGATGCATAGTGAAGAGAGAGATTCAAAAGCATTTAAATAAGATTATTGATTAATAAAATTAATATATATTAAAGTAAGATTATAATTCAGAAATGATTACTAGTTTGAATAACCAGCCTGAAGTATCTGGAAAGGGCTGTCTTCCCAGAAGTCACTCACCTTGTGAAAAAGAGATGGGGGAAAAAAAATTGAAAAAGGAACAAATAAAAAAATCTTTGAACAAACATGTTAAGCATATGGCTTGTTTACATGTCTAGCTACTAATTAGATATCTTAAAAAAAGTAATTAGTGAATTTAATTTCTAGAGGTCTGCTGCTCTACTAAGGTGTTGCAAGCATGCATCACGTCTACCAAAAAGTCTGTGGTAGAGAGTATGAGCTTTAAACACGCTTTCCCTGATTCAGAAGAAATCTTGTACAACACATTATCACAATATTCTCAAAATATTCTGGTATGGCAGAATAGACACCAAAATTGACTTGCTGGTGACAGTCATTAATTAGAGTCAGTCGTACTGGACTACTTCAACAGTCCCTTATTCTTTGCCCAAGAGGAGTCAGCATCATTTGCTTGGCTGGAGGATTGTGGCTTCACCTCAGTCTGAGAGCAGAGGAGGCAGCTCATCAGGATTTCTGTTTCTCTTTTTTGGAAACTGCCATTTGTGTTGTCTGCCCTCTCCATACAGGTTGATGCTCTGCAGGTCCTTGTTGTGAAAAGCCATCAATAGCTGGAGATGCGCAGATGGAACCAAGAGTGTCTCATCCAACATTGGAGTGACTGGGAAACAAATCATTCTCACCCAGAACAGAGAAGACTTCTTAAAAACAGCTAGTAAATCTTCCAACTGTGCTATCTAATTGATGGACCTATCCTCTATGATAGACTCAAAGGTCTTCAGGAGTGGACAGAGTGAGAAAGCCACAAAGCATGGAGACACCACGAACTGGGGAGGGAGGTGTCCAAGAGCCAGGGGAAAGTACGGCATCTGACGTAGGTACCGTCAGGGTCTCCTCTTGTTTGAGGACAAGACAAATACAGTTCCTTCTTCCTTCCCCAGTGGCGAGAAAAGAGATGGAAGACCTAAATGAAGCACAGGCTAACTCAGCAGCCCCACGGTTACAGGAAGCTTGCGATTTTGAAAATATTTTTCAAATATAATTATGTTGAGGTAAAACATCTTTTAAAAGATACTGTTCAACAATGAAATGTTTCTGTCCTCTTCAAACTGTTAGGCCTGAAATCCTGCCAACAATACCCTTTGCAGCTGTTTATATTGGTTCAGTTCCCTTCCTGTTATCCATTTATTTGTTCTGTGCTTGTTAGCATTTTGTGCTAGTTCTAATTTCCTTTCCCTATCTAATCTACGCAGTTGACTCAGTTCAACTGTCAGATTCCTTTTTTTCTGTTGCTTTTTCACTTTTTTTTAATCTCAAGGTTCACATATTGTTTTAACTCCTCTTTAACTTATGAAAAGCCATATATCTCTGTGTTAAATACTGACAGTATATGCTACATTTGCTAGCAAAACAAGGCAGAGATTTTGCTTTCCTATGAATGCATGAAGAGTTTTTGGGATTGCAATTCCCGCTAGCAGTAATGGGAACTGCATATGTAAATCTCTGTTTTACCTATATTCCCCATTTATTTATTTAGTTCCTGACATAAAACCAAAATAATCAGATCAAACATTCCGCGTCTTGTAGATTTTACTAATAGAAAATAGATCAGTCTGTCTCATTTTTACATTAAATTCTAGGGTCAAAATAGTTGACATTTAAAACTCATAAATGTGTACCTAGAGATGTTCTCACATTCTTGTTCCATTCCTACTCCTGCAAAACTGGGAGAGAGTTCAGTAAGAGTTCAGCCTAAAATGAGTTGCATAAATCTGGTTAAAGAATCCAGGATTTGTTGATGCATTTTTAATATACTTGAATATTATGGAAAATTCCATTGATTCATTCTGACTCCATAATCGATGCTCACATATTGGCTAGCTTTCTCAGACAAAAGGGAGCAGTACACAGAGGAGTTAATTATGCAGAAGTGATATCAGTGCTCGTCTCTACGGTTATCATCCCACAGTCCATTTGCCCAGTGTCTCTGGCTCCATTCACCAAGAGCATGATCCAGAGCCCAGAGGAATCAATGGCAATAACCCAGCCCAGTGCAATGAGCTTCTGGGCCAGCATGAAAGGAACTGAACTGAAATGTGGTTTGAAAGACCAGGAGGAGGCTTTGCCAAATGCCCGCTCCTGCACTAAAGGTGTTGGCAATGGAAGTCCTTCGGTAGCAGAACAGCATCAGCCCTTTGTTTTCCAGGCACAGTCACTTGCAAAAGTGAAGACTATTTATGGTGCAACTGGCTTTATGAATGAAAAGGGTGGCAAAGCAACGCATGAACCTTGCGATGAAAGCAGTTCTATTTCTAAATGGGTATTGTAGAGTCTCCAACAGGTGTGGTGAGCTTACTCACCACCTGCACTTTGTTATGAAAGGACATATAAAGTGCAAATGTGCATGCTCTTTGGTTATCTAGGAAGACAAACTTTACAGACCTCTATCTTAGACTGAAATCCTAGCATAGAACTTAAAAACAGTTCTTCACTAGCAGCAAATTTCATAAAAATGTTCTATTCCATGATGGGCCAGAAAACTGCTGAAAGCCATGATGTGTAACAGCATTATTTTAGTGATGGTGTAAATGGCTGTCCTCAAGTGAGTTTTGAATCCCCAAGTAATATTTTTTTTTCTTAAGTCAGTGGATGCCCCCTAAAACTTTCTCAGTCTCTGGAGAAATTAGGCTCCTGCATATGCCAAAACCAAGAGCAAATAGTAAGTGAAGGTGCTGAGTAGGAGAGAGGTAAGGAAAGTGACTGAAAATCAGAGCGTAGGACACTGCTTTTGCAACCCTAAAAGCTGCTGCGGCAAAGAGGCTGTCAGGCAGTCTGGAAAGTTACTTAAGAGCAGGATCCTGAGAGAAAGCTAAAAGATGCATCTCGTTGGGCACAGAGTTGACTGCAGTGTCATATGTGGGAGCTCTGGTCTGAGAAAATGCCCTTTGATGTTTATTACAAGTGTGGAAAGAAGACATCTGGACATGTTTTGTAAATAAACAGGAGTACACTACATAATATACCTGACTCAGAGCATCCATTTTTAATGGTTTATTTTAATGATTTATTTAGATGGTAATTTCCTGCATTATTTTGTGTTCTGTAGCGCCCGTGTTTACTTTGCTGTTAGTGAGCCAGACCAGCAAAATGAAACGCATGATCCTAAGGCTCTCTCAGTGGCGAGTGATGCAAAAGCGACGCTTTGCTGCTTTCTGCAGGGAGCAAGCACACACTCAATGCTCAGCTCATCTTTCTGAAACGCCAAATTAAATCACTTGCAAAGAAAACGAAATGTGGTGTTAGGATCCAGGCTCGGGTGAGCTCGTACCAAAGTGATTGCTCATGGTTCAGCTCACAGTAAAATATGCAGAAGCTGGTATCGGTGTTGCAAATGCTGGGGAGCAGCTAGGTCAAGAGTGTGATAGGCAGTTGATGTCAGCTTACCACTGCAATCGTGTGCGATGTTCTGTACTGTCTTCTCGCTGCTTGTGGGAGAGCATGAGAACATATGGCTTCTCTGGAGCAGCCTGTGTGGTGAATTAACAGTGTGTAATCTTGGAGAGGTATACACTGCCTTGGTCTAACCTGGGCCTGGGTATCCAGACTGACTGACCTCCCTCTGGCCAGGATACAACTTGGGGTCACTGACAATTTTTTTTTTCTTTTTCCGTGTTTTTAGTTTATATTTGCTGATGAGGGCAGAAGTGTGTGACTTATGACACAACAGACTCAGACACTGGAGCAGGGATGCCTGCTCTTGAGTAGCTGAACTAGACTGAAATTCTTTGCAGGCACTGTAGTGCTGTATGCCAATAATATCTCACATGTGTCATCAGTCTTCTTTAAATGGGATGTCTTGACAGAGCACTTGTTTCAAGGAAGATCTCTGCAGGATATGGAAGACGGTGAAGAAGTGCCTCAAGACATAAGCCATTTATTGCACACGTGCTTAGAGGATTTGATATGTTTCAGTGGGGAAATAGGTTTATGATTAGTTTCAAAAGATACAGTGAGTCCTCTGATGAAATAGTGAAAATATCCAACTGCTCCAGTCAGAGCAGGATTTTGTATTTGCGAGTAACTCTGTGCTGGACTGTGATCAACATCCATGCCACATGCTGCTTTTTCTGTCTGATGTCAAGCACAGAGCGATCTCCTTACTTTAAGATGGACGACAAGTCAAAGCAACTGAGTTGGAAAACAATGTCATCTTTTCTAATGCATGTTTTCTCACATTCAAACTGGATCTTACTTCTTCAAAAACTTTGAACACACTATTGTCATGGGTCTTGACTGTACACTGTTAAGTCATGGACCATTTCACCACCATTTTGTGATGGACTAACTGTCCCAGGCCCACCAAAATCTGGGTGATCTTCTCTGAAATAGTTAATATATCTCAAAGAGGAAGCTTTTGAATATGTATCTCAAATGGAGTAATGAACATGTCTGAGTATGTGCTACCTGAAGATGTGATGCCTCCTGAAACACAACTAGGCATTACTTCATCATCTTGGTCTCTGTCTGCTTGACCCTTGGCATGGAGAAATGCTCATTTCACAGACTCATGGAGCTCCAGCAGTTTGATACAAATGGAAATGCGTCCAGGAGGCTTTATCTCACTAGCTGGGGATTCTCCAGTAACAGGCTTATCACCTGAATCAGTAACTCCTCTGTGAAACTTGTTTTGGCATCTTTCATTAGAGGAAGTTATTTGAGGCAAAGTGAATAGAGAGGTCTGAGCACCTTTCTTCAGCCTAATTAAATGTGATTCCTTCTGTTTCTTAGTCTGTTGAGCACTCTTGGGAATACCTGAACTACGTTAATTTGATCTCATCCAAGATTTGAAACATTTATTTCTTCACTTGCCTTACAGTTTAACATCAGACTTCAAAGTAATTTCCTACTCAAGTGTCTTTGTGCTTGCACAGGATCCAGCTCTTTCTGCATTTTCATGGTCTGCAAGGAGTTTTCCAATGAAGCAAGGGAAAGGAGGAAACCTTCAGGTGACTGTGCCTAGTGGCAGATGTGGCGTTGGTCCCTGTGTCAAATCCAAGGTGGCAGAGGTTTCTCAGAACACAACATTTACAATCCACATGCTTTGGCTCCAAGTTTGTATTAACAAGTAGTTCACCTGCAGGAGCCTTGAGCAGCACACATGCAGGTGCTGACCTCCTTGTGACAGCTGTGATATATGGCACTATTAACAGCATGTTCGTCACATAGGTGCCTAGGGACAGACAGAGACACTTGAGCCTCAGACCACACAGGTTTCTTCAGTGATCTTGTAGATCTCTCACTGTTTTGGCTTTCAGGGCTTCCTTTCTGACGCCACAGCTGCTGGCGTGCGTTACGTTTACACTACATGGGTAACGTGCTGCATTGCGTGTGCGTATGCTCTTGGCAATGCAGACAGAAGTGAAGCAGCAGGAAAAAACCTTTCCACCATCCAAAGTTGTTGCAACTGATACTCCAGTGCTCATTGGTGTCACTTATTTATTAGGCACATAGCTCCTACTGAGGGTAACGTGCTGCAGAGGCCGTAGCTGGTTAAGACTGGACAAACCACATAAACCTACAAGGGGGAAAAAAGTTGAGTATCAGTTTCTGACACGCAAACTGAAACGTATGACTGCTGAGCAGTGCTCTCCTTGACTAATTACTTGTGTAAATTCTACTGAGTCTTTAATTTCCTGTACGCAGTAGCATTCCATTGTTATAGATACTGTAGACAGCATGCAAATACAGAGTATAGAGAAAGAAACTATCTAAAGAACTTGAAAGTTAAGTAATTTATGTGTAAAATCCAAGAGGTAGGAAGAGGTAGGACTACGTAGTTCTCCCTAACACGAAGATGAAGAGTCATGTGAATATCGTGACACAATAAATAAAACATGTCACTGAATTTTCTGGTCACATAAAAATATGTAGTGTATTTTCAAGAACAGAAGAAGAAATTTATTGCATTTGCATTTTACCTGTAGAGAGCCAGAACTGGGCTGACCACAAGCAATAAGTGCTACAAATCTTTCAATTTCTCAAGAAAACATGGTTATATTCTTTAAGATGCAAATACTAATAAAAAATGAATAGTTTTTGTAATAACGATCTAATTCACCCATTTAAGGAAACCCATTATAAATGTAAACAATAGTGCAATTCAACATTTATGAAGTCCTTGTTTTCTCTTCCTATGGAATTTATTTAGCAGACATCACTAGAACCATCCATTATTTATCATCTTTTAAAGTTTAATGAATATGGATATGAAAATTGTTAAAAATTGAAATACAGAAAATGTCTCATTATCGCATTAGTGAATCTGGCCTGCAAGTTCAAATCCACAAGTGAAAATGAATTGGCTGGTCTATGCCACAGACTATTTGTCTACTAAATAGTTTGAAGAATTAATTTTTCACAGCCAGCAAAGAGATGTCTTGAAAAAATAATGTATTCCAAAGTCAAGTCTGTGAAATGTACTAATTATGAGAAGAAAATCAGTTTAAAAAAATGAACTAACTTGAACCTTTGCCTAAAATCCCATGCAAAATGAATTAAAATTGAACCAAATAATGTGAGGCATTTTATCTGTATATTTATGTGTGCTTCTGTACCTCATTGCTTAGGTGGACAGGAGAAGTCAGCAGAAAATTAGGTTTAAAAAAGCCAAACAACATCTCTTATTTCCAATGTGGTCAGAGCTGCGATTTTTCAAAGAGAAAAGACATTACACTCTGCTCTTCTGAAATTTGATGGTAGATATCAAGACAAAAAAAAAGTCAGATGATCTTTGGAAATTTGCTTTTCAAAGCAAATTTTGGCAGAGTATTGTGAGGACACTTGCTACAAATAAAGTATATTTGGCTGGGCAATGCAACGTTTCAAGACAAATTTAAGCTCTAGTCTTCCAATAACTCTTTTCAAAATACGTTAGGAGAGAAACTAATTAAAAAATCAGCTGAATATTTATTTCTCCCATAATTGGACCTGGTGACAGGTCTGAAAAAAACTTGCTGTTTCCAGTGTCTATGAAGATCTGCATTATTAAGAGAAGGGTTTTCTTTTTTTTTTGTTTTAAGCAAATATTCTGTACAAGTACAGGAAGAAAATGAAGCACAGGACGCTACAAGAGGCTCCAATCACCGCACCTAAGAATAAAGAAACAGACAATTGTAGAAGAATAAAAATTACCGTAACAAGAAAGTGTTGAAAAATAAAAGGCACCATAGAGCTTACAGTTCTTGCCAGGAAACCATCTATCAGGAGACTACTAAAGAGGTATCATTTTTGGGAGTTTGCCAATGGGACCTGATGATATGCCAAAACAGGTGTCTTAACATTAGGACGAAAGATAAAAGCTCAGACACTTCAATAGTTTTCATCACTGGAAGCTGAGGAGCAAGGCTCTGCTCCTAAGAGAGGGAGTTATCCTCCTTTCCCTTGGCAGAAGGATACAGGAAGAACAGAAGGGTACAGCACATATATTTTAATCGATGTGAAACCAGATCAGAGCAACATTAAGCCCTGAACCACTGACTTTGGAAGGTTTGTCATTGGGATGCTAAAAAAAAAAAATACTTTTAAAGCCTAAGCTTATTTAGCTTAGCTTCCAAATGCAATGAAATATCATCCAGCTTTTTTTTTGTGCCTGTGATTATACTAATGAACTCCCAAGTTTGCAACGTAGAGGGTGACTTCAGGTCTATGGCTCAAAAGCCCTGGCTGTGGCTATGTTGCCAGGTGGTTACCTTCTGCACCTTGGTCTGGTTTTCCAGCCCAAATCGGCACACCACAGCTCCCTTCTGCTCTGTGCATGAAGTTTTCTAGAGAAACCTGGAGGTGCGTGTGCATGGGGGCTGGGCAGGGGAGGGTGCACTCCTGAATCCTGTCACTGTGTGAGTTGACACGTGGCCGTGTGCTACCAGACCTGGAAGGCACTTGTGGTTCCCCTCGTGTGGACTTATTTCACGTGTCTCAGGTCTCAGAGTCATGATATTTTCCTCTTTGCCAGTGTGCTAGGGTACATTCACAAGCAGTTGTAAGGCTCACATATGCTACAGTAATAGGTCTTAAAAATAGACAAAAGGCGGATTTATAAACTGCTCATCAAAGAAAGTGTCAAATATTTTTTGACTTCTCTAAGTTGTTCTACTGTTCCTGTACAAGAATGATTTTTAGCAGCACAGATTGGAAAAGTCTTAGCCGGTCGTGATTCTTACTGATTTGTTTGGCTGTGGAATAGGCTATATTATGTACGAATAATTGGATGTCCACTTCACACCCAGTCCACTGAAGTGAAGTAATTCGCATGATGAGATATGTAGATCAGGACAAATTCAAGGTAGAACTTTCCTCACAGAACCCTCTATGCTCCTTCCACTCCCACGTTGGAAGGAACATCTGTCTATTTGCTTGGAAACAGCGCATTACAACTCTTTTAGTGAGTGAGATTACAGATTTTGATTAATTCACCAGCCTCTGAGCTCTGCTTTTTCTAACAAGGTAGGTGACTGTCTACTATAATCATCATTACAAGGTTAGAATAATGGTGGCATATATCTTTGGTGTCTACCCAAATGCAGCATGTTTTGGTATCAAGACACCTTAATTAAAAGGATATTCAGTGACAAGCGAACTAACAGCACTTCACATTAAGCTGAATTATCATACCCAAACACTTTATTGTATTTCTGCCAGTTCCAGTAAATCTATAATTGCATCCGCATTCTGACACGTTTCTGCTGACATCACAAATGCATTGTGGCATCTGAGTCTGAAACACACCCCTCATTTTGCTAAGCTGGCAACAAAAGGATAGCACATGGAGAAAATATTGGCCAAGTAAATATCACCGGGTAAAGCATCACTGCGCGGGAAAACACATGCATCTGCAAAATGCCACTCAAACAACCAGCCTGAAAGAAGAGGCCTGAACATACAAAGGTGTTGATGGTTCTTAAACAACTCCTCACCTCCATATCACGATGTGCCAGCTCCTCCCCACCCTACAGCCCTTTGCCCAAACTCAACTCCCTTGCCTTCTGCCTTGCCCCTTCTTTTGCTCCCGCACCACGCACCCTCACCCCCACCTTTCCTCTGGCTGCTGCCACGGACGATACCCAAAATCCGGCTGCCGATGCTGCCATATCCTGCATCTCAGCGGGGACACAGTCATCCCGGTGGCTTGTCGGGGCCGGGGGACCACCTGCAGCCCCCCCAGCCCCTGCGCAGGTGTGCCAGGTCCGGGGGCGCAGGGCACTGGTCCGCTCAGGAAGGTCTACAGAGGATGCCCGGACACTGGGAGAGAGGCACAGCATCCCCAGCCTTCCTCCCAGCTGTCTTCTGCTTTTTCACTTTGTTTTTGACTCTTCTCCTGCAACGGCTTTTAAAAAACAGCAATTGTTGGATAGTTAATGGTGGCATTAATAGCTTAAGGGGAAAATAGAAAAAAGGAAAAAAATAATGGCTGAGGGGACAGTGTCAGGCAGAAGAAACACAGATAGCAAGGCCAGAGAAAATTACTGGTAAGTGGTGTCTGAGTTTGACCTGCAGATCAGGTATATCGAGCACTTTAGCTTAAAGAAAGGAATGATAGCTACTTACCAAAACTCTGTCAGTCGTAAGTCTCTTATGTTGGGTATAAAAGCCTGGCTGCAGAGAAAGACCACTTATCTTTTACTCACGACAGTCCAAAAAAGAAATGGCAGCTAGCAAGAACACCTCTTCAGTTTTTACTGCAAGCTGGATCAGCCTCATAAATGCCTAAACTCATATATAAAAATGTTAATGTTTTCCAATTGCTATTCCGAATTTATATTTATTGCAATACAACGTACCCATTAGCACATCTATCACTGGTAAATTTGTTACTGCTTCAAATATACAGTACATAACTTTGCAGCAATTTCATTTTACAAGCTAATAATGTACTGTAATGTAGCTTACAATATCATGTAGATGTATTTGATTAGGGAGGTTCAACAGTCAGTCAGGTTGAATAGCGGATTATATGAGAATCAAGTTTTTAACTTATTTACTGTACAAATGGACAGCTTTGGTGCACATTAAGCGTGTTAATTTAACAGGTGTGTCGTTTTATTTCCTCAAATACTCATCGAAGAGGAACAAATGGTATTTTGACTCTAACTGAAGCACAGTAGACCTAGAATGTTTTTTGACACTTGACATGTTTATTCTTTAAAAGGGAGTGATAATTGTATTTAATTGTTTTCTAAATTTATTTAACTGCCGCATTCCACTGACTGCAGTAACTTCCCAAGAGCAAGAGATGTGACTAAAATATGTTTCCCTGAAATATCATAAAAACACAGCGATGAGACCTGGTTCAAACAAACCAAAGCTTCAAAAATGTGCTACCTCGGAGACGATAATTGGGAAAAGTTTTACACTTTGTTGAAAAAGGGGTGTTGCTCTTCCTACGTGGTTTCAGCGAAACGTACGGCCATGTGCTGTGCAGAGAGGCGATGTCCACTGTGCCACCCGCAAGCTGCAGGGTGAGGCAGGGATGTCCTCACGCAACTCTTCGGATTAATATTCTGCTTCCTATTCCACCAACCAAGGAAAAAAATTCAAGGCTGTGTTTTAAGAAAGGTTCCTACCAGGATTTAAAATGAGTGAAATTTCTTGAAAATTTGTTTTTGAAAGTGTGTCTTTTTGGAGGGGCATAGGTGCATTGAGATGAGTCTGTAAATCCTCCCGGGGACTTACCTGCACACTCCGAAGCCTGCGGATGGTGGGTTATATAGATCAGAGAGTCCTGTGGGCTCCTGGGCGTTGCTCCCCAGGTAAGAACAGACGTTGTCAGATGTAGCAGCAATACAGACCATCGCAAGAGCCAAAGACTGGCTTGCCGTGGGTGGAAGGGCAACGCCTGCTTTCGTTCCTAACTCACGCCAACAGCGAGCTTATCTAGAACAGCTCTTTTGCATGCACTCAGATAAAACATGGGAAATAAATACATTCACAGGGGTATATTTGCAGAGCTGCATATAGGCGGTGTTTCTTAAAATCATGCTTGAAAACATTGTCTTTGTAAAGCATATTTATGTTGAGTTTCACTGCTTAGGTAACCACACTCGATTAAGAAGTCAGGGGATATTAAGCTAAATTAATCATTGGTGAAATTCCATGCTCAACATTACGTTTCTACATCCTTGAAAATGAAGAAGCATTTTAGCTCCCTAATCCACTCCTGCTCCTTGCAGTACATTCCAGCTGAGAAATGGGACACAACAGGAAATAGTTTACAATTTTTTTATGTGAAAGGGGACTATAACTGTCACTTCTGTTTAGCTTATAGTTTCCCGAGTTTTGCCAGTCTTTTAGCCCATTCAAATAGGATAGCTTTTAATTTAGCTGTCGTCATTCATAAACTACCCACATGAGTATTGCGGCAGGGAAAAATTACACGAATGACTTCTGGAAACACCAACTTCCTAAGGACTGTTATGAGAAGTAATATTACATTATATCTGCAGTCATCTTTGGTGTAAGGGATCAATGGAGCGCTAAGGGAAAGGGTTTGACACACAGAGCAGAGTTACTGGAAAGGGAAGTTAACTTAGACAGTGTTATTGAAGAGAAGTGTTTTTCCTTTGTGATAAATTGAAGTGACATGTGAGGGTGGCCCTTAAAAATCCTCCATTTACTCCTCTAGGGCAAAATCTCATAATGGGCTAGGTCCAGTTTCACTAAAGGTGATGGAGATTCTTATTTGGCTTCAACAGGCTGTGGATCAAGGCCACAGAAGTCGTAGAGACCAAAATATTTGCAGCTATCTAGCTGGATGGCAAGAAGTGGCTGCAGTGATAGTGTTTGTGCAAAGAGTTTGTATTTTTATTATGCTGTTTCTTTCACTGTGGGGAAAAAACATGTTTATTTCTCTGTCCAATAGACGTCTACAGCTTTCTAATGTCATGCAGAGGACACTAATGCAATATATTATGCATGCTATCTATGTTCCGTTATGTCATTGGCTTCCACCTCGCCTCATTTGTCTATTGAGTCTAGAAGGTGGTTGAGGGGTGATGAGAAGGGAAATACCCTAAATCTGTCAGAATTACTTAGACATGTTGATATGTTTTGAAAAAATGAGTATTCATTGCTGTGCTTTGCTTTTCCAAGGTAAATTTCTGAACCTGCACATGTTGGAATCTTTAAATGTGCACAATTGCATTGATCAGCCTCTGTTTTATTATTTTTCCAGGTATGGTATCAATTATATGTTATTAATCAATGTTTATTAAAGACAGATACTAACATTCTAAGGAAAAATATACTGTATCTATCCTGGTCTACTTTTTCCATTTCTGATTTTTGTTTGCGTATTTATTTCATATTCCATCTATCCTCTCTATGCTTTATTAATGTACTTGCATCGTGAGATAAAACGAGTACAGTAGGAATACACTACACAGCCCTCTGTAGCTAAAGAGCACGCAATCCTACCCATGGTGGTGGTGTCAGCACCCACACAGCACCATGTGTATTCTCCCAAATCAAGACAAGACTTTAAATGAAAATACCTTATCTTTTCTGAATCTTATTCATGCAGTTTACTGAGTGATATTATTGTGCATTTCCTTATCCTGTTTTAGTCCTTTTTTTTGGGGGGGAAGGGAAAGACTTCACTTGTAAACACTTTGACAGCTTTTATTAAGACATTAAAAAGAAAAGGAGATGTTGACTATTAGCCTGAATGATTAATACCCAGAACAATTTAGCCCGAGATGCGGAAACAACATATTCTGAAATTCTTGATTGCTTAAAGGTTTTGGACCTCTACTATTCAATGCTTTTTATTACATTTCATAGCACAGGATAACATAACATAACTTCCATCTCACCATTATATCTCATTTCGTAGAACTTCTGTGTGTAAGGAAAAATCCACTTTTACAGAATTTAAAAAAATGTTTCCATATAAAGCGTATGCTTATTGATTCATGAACCCCCTAAAACTATTCACGTTTGCTAATCAAAGAAAAATAATGTCACTACTGAAATAAACACCTTTTGAACATCCCATTATAATTTCAGAAAAGAAAATGCATAGGAAATTCAGTGCTGTATTGGGTAATTTGTAATGTGAAGAATGTCACCAAATGTTAGGTTTTCAAGTTTCTTGTTTGCTGCACTCTTTTCAGACTTGGGCAGCAGTTGCTGCTGTTGTATAGACACTCTCTTGCTTCCAAACTCTTGTAAATCAATAAAGTAAAACTCACTTGCTTTGCCAGTAAAACACAAAACAAAAAAAAACCTCTCCAAAGGCTCCATATCCTCTGGTCTGAAATAAGTAGGAAACAAAACAATTAATTTAATTAGGACTCAAAATAAAACCTGAAAAATATCATCTAAGAATTTGTCCAAAGCATAAAGCACAGAAAAACAAAGAATACAATGAAAACAATTTTTTTTCCCTCTATGTGTATCTTTTGTTTTCTTTTTATGCAAAAACAAATGATGAACTTTGGATGTACTCTAGCCTGTTCCTTTCTTTTTCTTTTTTTTTTTTTTTTTAAGAGACTCCATCATATGCCCTGCTTCCTGTGAAATGAACAGGGCACTACAGACGGTCCTAATCCAAAGCAACACCATATTGCTCCTTTGGAGAGGGACTGAGAAACAGGAGCAAACCAACACACGGTCAAAGGAAATGCAGGTAAGTATATAACAGAACGCACAGTGAATCCAGTTGAAGAAATTGTCTCTCCAGTTCTCTCTCTTGTATGTACACACACACACATCTACACACTTGATTTATTTGTGAAACAGTGTCTTCTAAACACAGAATTTTGCATAGCGGAAAGGCAATTAAACAGAACAGCTTGAAGCTGCCAATCACTCCAACTACCAACAAAAGCATCTACTATCAAAGCAAATAATGTAAATGTAGAAAGAAATACACTCTATCAAAGCAAATAATGTAAACATGCAAGTAAAAAATAAGCTTGTTTATTGACTGTCATAGGAAAGTATATATTTTTTAGCCCTCCCCTCTCAGGAAGTGTCTTTTTGTATTTCATTACATTAATTTGCCCATGAATCTGACATAGAAGGTAAGGAACAGTAACAGAAGTTAGCTTCTTTGCACGCTTTTCTGTTGGGGAACCATACTCCTCTTACTGCAGGTTGGTTCTTTTTTGTTTGCTTCTGGTGTACAAATAAATTGACAGTCACAGCTTATCATCACTTAAAGATGCATGTGCATGCTGGAGTTTACTGAAACATGATTGGCTGCTACATAAATCAATCTGATAGAGATCGGTCCCATGAAAAAAAGATAAATCATTAGCCTGTGCTTTTGGAATGTAATTCATTTTAGATAGTGATTATTGATGATTTCATTCCACTGGTACATGTACAGGTCTAGACCATGGTTTTGTATAAAATGTTAAAAGAGTGGAATGTGTTCATTTCAAGAAAGACCACGAAGAAATAATTATTAAAACCTTGTTATTGCAACGCTCTAGATGTAAAATTTTCCTGCAGAAAACTTTTTTCTTTTAAAGCCGAATTCATGGCTTTTACAGCAGTTTATCCCCGTACCTTATGTGCAACATTTTCTTGTGTACCACCCTAAGTTTTTCTCCACCAGAATAAAGGCTTTGTGCAGGCATGTTCATGTGGCCTCATTATAGTGACACTAGATTTTGCTGGTGCGCAGTATGTCAGACTAAGCCATTCACTCAAACATCCTCAAGTTGTACTGGTTAACCCAACTGGCTTTGGGTTAACCCTTGTTACCAAGGGGGATTTCTTTCCTTGTGCAATCATTTGATTTCATATTAGCTGGCAGCTAAACACGTAACTATGTTCTTTCATGCCATGAATCATGATGATGGTAACAAAATGGACTTTGAAAGCAGCTTGTGCAGACACCTAATGGTTTCTCACAGCACCGTGGTAAAGGAGGTGAGCACCCTAATGCCATTTTGCAGACATGGAATATGAGCCAGAGAGCAGTAGTGATTTATGAAGAACTCAGCAAGTCACTGTCAGAAGGGTGTTTCTGAAACATAACCTCGATCTCTTCCTTCCTTTCAGCATGTTTTAAATACTCAATCACATACAAGTTCTGTGCAAGCTGAAGCTTAGTCCCTCAGCAAACAAAATTATATGTTCTTAATATTTTCTATGCAACTTTTACTTGGTTTCAGCATCCTTTCTCTCTCCTGCACCTCTTTTACAAACCAGACAAAGCTTCCAGGAAGCAATCTCTTCTAAAATAAGCCAGTTTTGACATTATCTAAGGCAAAAAATAAAGGATCCTGAAGAACATCTTAAAATATGAAAAACATTTTATTATGTGCATGGCTAATTCAAAATCAGCCAAACAGAAACTAACCAAACTTTCCAGAAAAATTTACCTTCAGGCTGAGAACAAGCATGGAAAATTCAGGGCAGTTCTCCAAATGTTTACTCTTACTGATCTCACCTCCCTGTACAAAGCACAGAGGGGCAAATGAAAGATAGATGAGCACTGTGCTCTCACCATGGAGGAGATCTCGGTCTCCTGAGAAACGTTCAGTGGAGGAACTGAGTAGTACCGACTTTGGTAAAACTCCCAAGTTCACTGTGAAAATATTTCTAAAACTATTTCCTCCAGAGGCCATAGAATTTAAAGCTTTGGGAAGATCCTTTCTGAGCCTGTATGCCCATCTCTCTGTCTGTCCATCCATCTCTTTTTCTAGCAACCTACTCTGAAAAGATGTTTTTTGCTTCCTGGTGACCTGACTGCTGCTGCTGGTAGGTTTCTCTGCTCTGTCCCTGTGAATGACAAGCAGGAGGCCCATAAAACAAGCTTTCAAACAGCAGCATTTTCCACTCACTCACAGAAATCCTTCAGTTTTCCTGCAGATGTTTTTCTGCCATTGTTTGCAGCCCTACTTTCTGCTTACACGGCAGAGCCCCATTCCCTTCGGTTTTCAATGAACGGAGGGCTGGAGGAGAGGAGAGGAGAGGAGAGGAGAGGAGAGGAGAGGAGAGGAGAGGGGAAAGGGAAAAGGAAAGGGAAAGGGAAAGGGAAAGGGAAAGGGAAAGGGAAAGGGAAAGGGAAAGGGAAAGGGAAAGGGAAAGGGAAAGGGAAAGGGAAAGGGAAAGGGAAGGGGAAAGGGAATGGGAAGGGGAAGGGGAAGGGGAAAGGGAAGGGGAAGGGGAAAGAGAAGGGGAAGGGAAAGGGAAAGGCAAAGGGAAGGGGAAAGGGAAAGGGAAAGGGAAAGGGAAAGGGAAGGGGAAAGGGAATGGGAAGGGGAAGGGGAAGGGGAAAGGGAAGGGGAAGGGGAAGGGAAAGGGAAAGGCAAAGGGAAGGGGAAAGGGAAAGGGAAAGGGAAAGGAAAAGGGAAAGGGAAAGGGAAAGGGAAAGGGAAAGAAATTGCAGGGAAAAAGCTGTAATTTTCTGCAATCCCCAACAGGTACTAACAGCGGTGTGATTTTTTGCATGGCCTTGGGGACACTTGTGTTTGAGCAATCATCTTCTTCTTGAAACTGTTCTGAGACAGTCAGGTGGTTTAAATTGGCTTGTTTTAAATGGGTATAAATTTGACATTGCTTACAAAGAGTCTGGGTATTAGCCCAAGGACACCCTGCTTTTGTATCATTGGTTCTCTCATTTTTTGACTTTCTAAAGATTACAGGATTTTTTGCTATTTTGACAGAAAGCCAACACTACACACATGTATTTTCAATGAAAGAGAAATAAATATAGCTCCGTTACTGCTATGTAACAACAAGGTTATTCTAGGAACTAATTGATCATACAGTATGTCTGATTTCATTATATCTGACACTGCTGAAAAAGATTATGCTAACTACTAGCAGGTTGCTAGTATGTTTAGAGTGAAATACTTTACAATATTCTTGGAAAAGGCATGTGTGTAGGCATCGTTTGCAGGGAGGGGGAAAATCAAGCTTAAGTGTTCTGAGTTCTGCAATCAGAATTAAAAGTTACTCTTTGCTAGGCACTAGGTTTATGGAAGTCTTTGAATGCTACAAACTTTTTCCAAGTGATGTTTTATAGAATTGCTTTTAAAAACCCCAGAGGGTAAATAGTATTCTCAGAATAAACAGAAAAATGCTGACCTTGTCAGATTTAGCTGCTGAAAGCCAAGCTGTTTTAAGACTTGGAGGATCAAGGGTCATGGTTATAAACAGCACAGATAAAAAGAAAGAAAGGAAGGAAAAAAGAAAGAAAGCTAGAAGTAAAAAAGAACTACACAGTGAATATAAGTAATAAATACGTTGACCTTGACAAGAAGGGAATGAGATATTTATGCAAAAGGCAGGGAGCGGGGGAGAGATGGCAAAGAGAGGAAGAAGGGAAAGTGCACAAACTGTACTTGGGAAAAAAATGTTTCTTAGAGCTTGTTTAAAGCCGGAAATGAGTCACTTTAGCTTCATATGTTTTTGGTTTCAAAAGGGGAGAAAGGTCAAAGCTTCTTTGTTTTAAATAAGCTGGTCACTACTTCTGAAGTGTAACATGATAGGGTTCAAGAGTCTTAATGAAACTGGTATTTCCCTGACACCCGGGGCTGCAGCACCTCAGCAGTTGCATGGTCATGTATTGTAAGCCCAGGGAGTTTTATAAACAAAGGCACGGCAGAGCGTGACTTTGCTCATGACCTTCATACCCTGGTGCTCCTGTGGCAGCCATATGGGCAGTGTGATGGCTAAATTTGCCACCACTTATATACTTTCACAAATTGCAGCTGCACACATGGCCGTCCACCATCACGCTCAGAAACATGAACCAGAGCTATTACCCGGAGCACTGTACGACACCTCTTTCCAAAATTATTCTGGTCAAGTAAAGTGTCAGGGAAAACAAAGTGCTAGAGACAACTTGAAGTGATACCAGAAATTAAAATGTGCATTGTAAAGAAAGGTAGTGGGAACATTCTGGGGAAAAAAAACCCCAAAACCAACAAAGAACAGCACAACCCAAGAAGAGCACAAGGCTGAATTGGGTTTTTGGTGAAAGTGGGTTTGCTGAGTCTCAGGATTTGCCAGAAACCCCACCCCCGGGTCTACTGGGAGTTTGTTTACACCTCCCAGCTTCTACATCTAAGGTACGCCCATACACACAATTCTAACTGCAAGCCAAGGAACGCTTGCAGAGAGAAGGGGGAAATAACAATGAGATCAGGTAGCTGATTTTCAGCAATACCTTGAGCATTGTTTTGCAGTGCAGGGCCTGATGTTAAAGGAATATCTTCAGGTTGTCTGAGCAGAAAAAGGAACAGAAGTGTCCTGCATCAGATTAGAAGTCAAAAGAAAAGCCCATGAGCAGGAGGACAGACTCCAGCGAAAAGAAATGGGATAGTCTCCTCTTTTCCTTCTGTTAAATTATCCTTCTTACTACTTAAACTCTCATTTCCCTGTTCTTCTGCACAAATGTAAGTCTTCTCATCCTTGTCTTGTCTCTTATACCATTACTCTCTCCTTCTTGAGTTTGTTTCCTGCCATGTTTCTGGCAATGTCCCTCTTCCAAATTGAGAATTCCTCCTCATTTTGTTTGCTGTATCATGCTGACACTTGTGCGGTATCTGTTATACATCACTCCTTTGTTTTTTTGATCACTTTCCAATCTTTACCTCTTGGATAATACCCCGAAGTCTGTATAGAATAATATCCATCTAAAACTTCTTCCCTATATTGCTCTTGTAATTATTTTAGTATTAGACTAAATGTTCTTTAGGAGAGTCATTTCTTCTTCTGGTGTTCATAATGTATCTGCTGTAAAAGGCCATCTGTTCCCAGAACACTAGAAACAACAATGGAAGAGCACACTCATACAATAATGTGGGGATATGTATCACTGGCAGCAAAATTGAAAGGCAATTATGGTAATGAAAATTGTGAACTTTCAAAATGACCAGCTTCATTATTCTTCGTGGCATCAATCCCCAAACCAGGACAATTACTCAGTTTACAATAAAACTAAATAAAAGGTGACTGATTCATTGGACATCAGCTGTTTCAGAGCAAGCTTCATGCTTGCTGTTAGAAGTAGCACTTGAAATGACATATTATGCAGAGGCACCCCAAGAGTCTGGATTTCCTACTTTGACTTTGTTTCAACGTTCAGCTCTCTATTGTGCCCACTCCTTTCTTTCTTGAATCGATTTGCCATTCATTGAAAACTTGCTGATAATCAGAGGTAACCAATTCCTTTCGTGTTTACTTGCTTGACTTTCCCCCTTAACTTAACACCTACTCATGTCTGCCCCACAGTTGTCTCCAACTGTGCCTGAAAGAAGTCAACCTGTCTATGATTGCCTTGATACCGTGGCATCCGAATCTCTGAGGATGCATTAATCTTGCAAATTTCATAAAAGTGAAATGAGGTCATTTAACGTTTAACAGCGGAATGATCTCATAGCCAACCCTACAAACACAAACTAAGCCTATAGCTTTGCTGAAGATGGGAGAAAAAAAATTTCAACCTGTTTCATGGGTATGGGACAGACAATTCAAACTTCTCCAGCAGCTGACTGCCATGTCTGGGTTTCTAACAGACTGAAGAGATTCTGGATCAGAAACCACCCATCAGTGAATACTATGCTGTGTTGGTGGTACAGGGATGGTGTTGGTCTTTATTCTGCTCAGTGAGCCAGGCTGAAGCACTGCTTTCTTCTCTCGAAATACTTTATGATTGTCTTCCAATAAACTGATGTTGACAAAGCATCACTAAGTGATGTTATCCTGCTTATCCACTTGTTGGAAAAAAAAATGAACAAAATGAGAAAATATTCGGACCTATGACAAGCTTTTCCAGACATTGAAAGTGGATGAGAATTAATCTGCAGTGCGCTTTTTTTTCCCCTCCCTGCAGAGAGAGAGAGAGAGAGAGAGAGAATGTGTAATGTTAAATACCAGCTTACTTTCCCCTCAATTCTAAAAACAAAGCACCCTAAGTTCAGAAAATCTTCAAATATGTCATTGATCTCTGTGAATTTCTAAACCTTTTGAAAGTTTCTGTCTTACTGAAAAGTCATCAGATTAAGACCTAAATTGAAGAAGGATGTTCTGTGAGTTAAAGCATTGGACTGGGGCTCAGAGACTCACATTTCAAGCTCTGGATCTGCTATAGACTTATTTTGTGATTTTGGTTGTGATCCAGCAATGCACTTAAATTGGTGTTTAATTTAAAACCCTGGAGTAGTCCCATGAAAGTTAAGCACAGACTTAAGTCTTAGTTGAATGGGAGATTTAGTCTGTCTGAGCTCATTTCTCTAGCTGTAAAATGGGGATAATGCTTACATTCTGCCATAGTTTATTTTTACAGAGAACCTTCTGGTGCAAAACCTGTATCTTCTGATCTGTGCAACACCGAGACCGACTGATGTCAGATGGAGCCTGTAAAAATTACTATGCTGCAAAGCAACGATAGTCGGTGAATTAGCTTCTTCTCACCCTCTGGAAGAAATATACCGCTATGAAAATATCATTTGCACGCAGGCTCCATGGAGGAGGGGGCATGTACCGGCTTCTCCTCGCGTGCATCCTTGTGGTTTGAATGCCCCTCTCTGCCCGGCTGCTGCGGTGCGAGGCAGCTGGCAGGCGAAGGTACCGGCACGAAAGCTTTGGCCTGCATCTGGGGAAGGCAGTGGAATGACTCTGCAACCTCTTGTCTTATTTGTTAATATTTTACCATTTTTTTCGGTAAGTCTCTTTTCCCCTCTATGCCGTGTCGCACAGGGCCTCCCAGTGACTCATTTATGATGTGACAGGTCTGTGCGTGCTTCAAACAATGGATTGTGAAGTTGCTACGCTTTTCCAAACACGGTTAGAAATTTCGTTCACAGGGTGAGAAAAAGTGCTCGCAAGTAAGAAGGATGATTAATTTCCACAGCAGCACCGAGGGTGTGTAAGCAATACAAATTGTCAGTATTTTACTTTAATTTAAGGCTTAATTGAATCCTCAAAGATCCTTCCAGTACGTTCCTGCTACATATATGACAGAGTGCACGTTACATTGCATGAGGGGCATTATAGCTAAAAGTATTTATCTCTTCTCCTTAAGATTCTTTACTTATGCAAAACCGCACAGAGAAATCCACTTTGTGCCTGTGTGTGAGGCAGCCTACCTGAAATTTCTCAGACAGGCCCAAGGTCTCCAAGACCCACAACCTCTCCCTTGTTCTCCTCATTCATCAAAGAGCCCATGACCTAGCTTCTGCCTTCGGATGACAAGCAGGAGATTGCCAATTGTCTTGGAAATGTAAAATAAACACTTTTTCTACATATGTTAATGCCATTGTTTATTGACTACTTACTCAGCTTGGATGTAATTGGGGTCATTAGGGAAACATAAGCAGCTCAGTGCCTGTCAATACCTGACCTTTAAAATATTCAGTACATTCAGTGTTACATGACGTTTAACAAGCTGGCCTTTTCATGTGAATGCAGCTGTTGTTGCCGTGCAAGCAGGAATGAAGGTGCTGCTCCTCGCAAACTTTTTCAAATAGATTTTTCTTTACCCGAGGTGTTGAAGTAACCTGGAACAAAATAAATCCCACCACTGAAAATTCAGTTTGGTTCCACAGTCGTCGGAAAAAGTGAAAACCAGTTTCATGCGGGGGGCGGGGAAGCAACTCCAAGGCAGCGAAGTGAAAAAGGGCCAGGATGCTAAACTCAGTTAACTGAGAGTATCTTCATGCGTTATGACATTTGGCAAATGTAAATCAAGCCACCCTCAGGATGTCACAAGCAAAATTTTCAGCAGTGGTTCTGATGACGGAGGGGCTGTTGAAGAATCTCTCATCAGCAGACCGTAAAGACCAAAGCGCAAGCTATCGCTAACGTGCAGATGTTATCAGGATGTGACTTCAGCACAGCTATGCATCCCGACGGAGAGACAAAACTGCAGATGTTTAACGCATTATCGTGGAAACTAACTGCAAACTATTCTATTTTAATTATTTAAATTTTACACAAAAGAGATATTCTGCGTCTTCTGCCTCTGTTGCCAGAGTACAAGTTAACAGTTCCTGTAAATAAAAGCAAACAACTTTTTCACCCAGATAATTAAAGCTGTTAATATTTCTGAGCAGGCTGATAGATTAATGTTTCCATTTCAAATTACTCTTTGAAACAAACAAACAAACAAACAAAAAGCCCAGACAACCTGCGTTCAAAGAATGAAATAAACAATGTTATTCTGTTTTAACAGAGAAGCAACAAGAAACCAGAGTATGTTCAGACAACGGAGGCATATTTTTACAATGTAGATCAGGAAGAAAAGCAAAATCGAAAGACAAAGTGACATAATGAGTTTCGAAGATAAAAGTTAAGTCCGGTAATTTTAAATCAACATTTTTTGTGCGGTACAAAACATAGCAAGAAGCCAGTTGTACAAACGTTAGCCCTTCTGAGGGATTTTAACTACTGAGCAAGATTTCTCCAGATGGCTTGCTCCACAATTTTCACCGGCCTCAGAAACTTCTCAGTCTGGGGAAGCAAAGAAAATTCTTACAGAAGGGTTGGGAGCACAAGGCAAAATTGTGAGTCCACAAGTTCCCTACAAGAAATATAGATTCTCTTTTTTTTTTTTAAACCGACTTTTCCCTTCCACAGGCTTGGCTTAACCACATTTTAAAAAGCTGGAAGTCAAAGGGTTTAGTGACATTCCTGGATGTGAGGGTCACTTCTTTAATGAATAAAATAAATAAATATAATTAAAAATATTAAAATAAAATGCTAAGATAAAATATTTAAACAACAAAAAAATCATAGTAGAACAATAAAAGGAAATAAAATACCTTCGGTGTCATGCCCGCGCCAAACGGTATGATTGCCTTCAATACTCAATCAATTGTTTTGCTCTATAACCCGCTCGGAGCGTGAGAGTTGTGGTTGAAATAGGTCAGTTTACTAGTGCCCTCTTCTGCTTTACACCGGTCTCTGCTGCCCTCTCCTAACCTCTGCTCTCCCTCCAGCAGTTTCCGTGCTTTCACGCACTGATCCAGCAGGACCTTGGCCCCCTCAGGTCCCTCACGTCAAACAAGCAGGCATCTACTGCATTACACGGCCTGAAGGTGACTGCACAGGGAGCGCGAGAGCGAGAGAGAAAGTCCTTGGAAAAGCGGGATGGCATCCCTGAGCAAAAATACATCAATCACACCAGTCCAGCTATCTCAATTAACCCTTAGTTAAGCTGGGACCTCCTGGAGAAACTGAAAAGAGTTTGAGGGAATAAGAGATGCTATCTGCCACAAGGATTACCACTCCACATGCGGATCAAAGACAATTCCACATTTTACCCTAGTGATTAGCTGTAATTAAATAAAGTAAGTCTGTTTAAACTTCATTAGCAGCAAGACGTTTGCTACAGCAGAGTGGGCACAAATCATCCATTCTTAATTAAAAGATAATCCACAGGATGACCATAATCTTCTTCTAAAAATACACTGTTTCCCCCTGAAAGATTTCTTCATCAAATAAGGATAAATAACAGTTTCTCTGTGTTTAAGCTATGAAGGAATGGGTGCTCCTTCCCGTTTGCTTGAGTGAGTGCTGAATGTGCCTGATAACATCACTTCGGCATGCTATTATCTAAAATGGTAGAATACCTCACTTCAGCAAAGTCTGACATAAATCTTTGAAAACAAAGACATTGCATATGTATGAGCTGAAATAGATATGACAGTGTTGGCACATTAATATTCCTGTCACTGGGGGGTTTCAAACTTTTAAGGAGATGGTATCAATGAATTCAGCCTGTAGCTGGTAGAAGAGGGCAATGTACTCTAGGACAATTATTAATTAGGTACAGCCAAACATATTGAAAAAACATATAATAATGTCCGAAGTACATCACAGTGCAGACTTTCAAGAGCAATTAAGAGGGACAGAAATCAAGACCCCTCTGAGCCCTACTGCTACTCAGTGCTGGGAGGATCAACTCTAATCAACAGCAAAAGGACATCTCCCTTTCTATTGCTGCAGCGGTGGTGGTGATGCATGGACAACATATGTTTTCAATTATCCCATAACAGCTCTCATTAACAGTAACTGCAGCACCTAACAGAACAGTTCTCTGCCTAGTTGCACGTGGTCTGAAAACGATCGTAATGTAGCATGATACTGGGATAGTCGGTTGGGCTTTTTTACTGCTTGATGTGAAAAACATCCACTTCACCCTGAGGTGAGAGGTGGTAGAGTATGCAGAAGTAGATGTTAAGAAAAAAAAAAGCAACACACTAGCTTCTCCTCAGCGACAGCAAAGCTGAAAAATTCCTATGTCATTCTGAGGACCAAGAAAAAAAAGTGCGAAACCTCTTCATTTATGGTCCTTTTGGCTTGTATATACACTGCTTCCTCAGCTCTGCCCCTTGTGATGGGAGTACACGGACAAACTGCAGGAATTAGAGGTTGCAGACATGAAGATTTGATTGCAAGGTCTGTGGGGCAGAGGCTCTTCACTCAACGAGGTACCCTGCATGCCTTTTGATCCGTAAAAGTGAATAAAAAACATGAAAGCCACTTAATCAGCAGAAGAAAATTCATGCTAGAATCAAGCCCAGGATCAAAACTCATCCTTGAATCTGAGTATAATTCTACAAATGGCTCTTCTAATTTTTCATTTTAATTTAATACAGGAAGACTTGCAGGCAGTGACCACACAGCCTGCACTGCTCCAGTGATGTGCTGACCTTCAGGTTTAGGATAGAAGGGCTGCTTAAAAGCTTTTCCATGTACAGCTTTTGCTTTTTTACTCTCTAGCTGTTTCTCTTTCTTTTTTCTTTCCTCCTTTCTTTTTCTCCCCTTCCCCCTGTGCTGTTTTGCACCTATGTCAGGCTGGTCTGAGCCCTGACACCTGACATTCAATAACCTCTCAGCAGTCAGGGACAAAGGCCTAAGAAAATTCCTCTTTCACAAACAGGCATGAAACTAGCTCCAGATAAAGGCATCTCAAACACACTTGATGACAAGTCAGCTCTTTTAGGCTATTACAAGAGAGCACTGCTCACCTCCAAATATTTTTAGACTTTACTAATAAAATCCTGCAGAGGTGCTTAGGTCAGTGCTTTCAAAACAACTAGAAATACATCTGTGCTTTGGTTTTGATTTAACTCTTTTATTACACTAATGCTATCTGTCATTTCCTGCGTGTGTCAGCATTGCTTCTGAATGGCAAAAACGTCACGGATACACCATGCAAAAAAGAAAGAATCTTGTACCCTGCTATGATAAGCAACACTGCTTTGAAAAGAAAAGAAAAAATTACACGTTGATAGATTATCTGGCAACTCCAAGGTATTATATTTGCTGTGGTCTGAGTCCAAGGCAGTGGAAGGAGTAGTATTGCTCACACAGCTCCCACCCTTCCCTCTGGCTAGCTCCCAATTCCTCTGCAGCTCTAGAATCTGATTTTGAAATGAGGTTATGTTAGTGTTTAAAACTGTGGAGCGACTTCTGTGTATTGGCGGACCAGGTGATACCACTTTCCTTTACCTGAAGTAATATTTGATGTCCCCAAGCAACAAAGTATTTAAGCACAGGCATAACTTTAGCACATGTGTAAACCCATCAAAGTCAAAGGGACTGCTGTTTGGGCTTAGCATCATGTATTTGCATGTTCGCCTTGCCAAACCAGGACTTTACATATTAATCCACGTGAGGAGAGGTGACACGTTATGACTTTGTGAGCATTAAAGTGTCTTGGAAGTAAGATATTTTCCCTAATTACTTTAGTGCTCCTCTCTTGAGGAATTACAACAGTAAACTCTAGTGAGACTTTAAGAGCTATTCATAAAACCCAAAAGATTTTAAACCAGAAGAACTGAAACCCACTACAGTTTACTATCAGAAAAAGACAGACCAGGAAAAAAGCTTTTCCCAAAACCCAATTTTCTTTGTGACCAAAAATCAACCCATTGTTTATCAAAGAATTCATTCTACATTAACTAGGCAAAACATCCCTGGTATGGAACCATTGATATTCAGCAAACAAAGAAAATGAAGTCACTGGATCCTTTAAAATGTAGTCTTTCATGTCAGTTCATTGCAAAAAATAATGAATTACAGTCTCTTCTTCTTTTTCCCAGTGCATTTTTAGAATAGTTTACATGACTCTGGAATGGCTGAAATACTTCACTGCCTACTGTAGAATGTTTGCATGAAGAAAAAAAAAAAAAAAAGACGACATTTACTTTCACTGCTTGATTGCATGGATTTCATACTACCATTCAGGACCAAGAAAAATGTAGATTCTCTTTAAAGAAATAGCAGCAATATGTTAGAAAACATTTATATAATGCAAAAGTTACATGAACTATATCTAATCAGATAAAAAGGGAAATCCAATCCATATATATGGCTTTCAGTACAGTATGAAGATTCTGCAAATCCTCTGATAAAAACAAACTAATAAAATTGTCTTGTAAAGTGAACTATAGATAAGGATGCATCCATTTTCCTTATAGACATTACTTCCGAAGGTTTACACCTATAGAAATTACATCCATGTACCCTGTTTAAACAGCTGGTATGACTAGCACAGACCTTTGGATTTCATTCTGACAAGTAAATCATATCTTTTCCGCTTTTGATTTATGAGACTGGATTTGTTATGATTTCTTCTTTTTTGAGAAATAGAGATTAAGTATGAAAAGTCACAAATTACAGATACTACAATGACTGGACCTCCCCTCCACTTGCATTTACATATTTCTGTGTCTGCAAAACATTGTATGTATTTTGTATTTTTGAAGTACATTTTAAGATATAGTACTTAAAAATAATATAAAATTATTGGAACAACAACTGCTGTTATCTGTTTTGTTTTTCATAAGCTTCTGTGCCTACATTGTTTATTTTAGTTGATCATTAAGGCCTAGCTCTTACTGCATAAATAAATCTGCTGGGCCTCTGCAAAATATCATTGAAGTCAATTGGGTTTCACATATGTGAAGAACCTTTTCTGTGCCAATCACACTGTAAAACCAAGCAAGATACTGGAACAATTTTCTCAATCAGATATTCCTATACAAATTAAAACAATATGAATATGAATACGTATTTATACATTTTGTAGATTACATCTCCATCTTGTAAATAGTTGAATAATCCTATATGCTTTGAAAAGCATGTATGCATACAGGAGAGATAGAGAGAAAGACATAAATACAGATGCATGTATTTAATTCCATATAGCAGTAAGCAATTAAACGTAATAATGATAACACTTCATCACTACATCTTCCTGAAAATATAAAATTTTATTTTATTGATGAATTCCCAAGAAATGTGGATTTTTATTAGTACTAGGGAAAGGAACGCTAAATGTATTCACCTGAATACAGTAACATATGTCTGAGCTTCAAGAGATTTTTTTAAAAAAAAGTCCTGTCTGGCTTAAAATAGTCTTGAAAGATGACTTGCCTGGATCAACCATTTCTGACAATCTTAAATTCTGATTTGCAATGCGATTTTTTTAAAAGTTGTTATACTGCAATGTCTTCTTGCTCCTAGGAGACAGTTCAGAGTGCCTCAGCTGCCACCAAAGTTGCAATGATTCTTTATAGTAAAAAGTAATACTGCATATATAAAGATGTAATATATAATGTAGAGTCATAAGTAACTATCACAGCAAAGGAGTTTTTCATTTTAGCATTTGGGTGGTGTTTATCAGCTTACTATCTGCAGACAAATTGGTTTCAGTGCAACTATGATGATTAGTAAGTCTTCTGCTAACTTAAGTCAGTTCCAGTTCCTGTACAGCATCAATAGCAAGAGAGATTCAGGAATGTGCCGCTTCTTTATGCTTCTAATCCTATTTATTTACGATTCCAAGATCTTTAATAACAGTCGTTCTGTTCCAGTAGGCTGGAATATGGTTGAGGAAAGAGAATATCAGGGCTTTTCCTAGAAATAAGAATTGACACAACTTTAGGTAAACTGCTTGTAGCACTTTGCTGTGGTTGTGAGGGTATAAGAACATGCACAGCTCAGACTCATAGGTGATGGCACCTACGAGGTGGTAGCCGTTTTGTAGGAAACCTACAGGAAATCACTTGGTCTAGGGAAATACAGTTCTCTGCCTACAACTTTGTGCTTTATAAGGGTAAGACAAGGAAATAAAATTTGCAACGCTATTGGACACCAAGAAAAGATGGATTCAACACGTACTGGATATTACAACCTCCCTCAGTGCATTTAAGGATTTCTGTTTCTCTTGTCCGAGAGAGCAATTTATTCTCAGACTCCCTGATGTCGCTGCTACGCTAGAGATGTTAACCCTCTTTTCATTCAAAGGTAGTCTTATTGAGGTATGTATGTCTGGTCTCTGAGCAATCACTCTTAAGGTGGTACTCAGCTTGGAGAGCTGCGGCTTCCACAGACTTAAATAAGGGCTGGAGAACCCCAAAACTTGTCACATTTTTCCAGCTTTACTGGTTAGTCTGCTACATCATAGCAGAAAGTGGACATTGGGAACACGCCAGGGTTTAGTACAAATGCTCATCCCTGAAGGCCAACTCATACTCCCGTTGACTTCAGGCCCATCTGCCTGTTTAAATCAGGCTCTACCATGTCAATCAGGCTTTCAATCAGGAGTTACATCAGACATTATAGATCTCTACAGATTAAGTATCTGAGTATAGCTTAGATGTCCATGTACAAGAACAACTATACTACCTGTTATGTAATGTAATAATTCAGAAATGGTGCAGTTCAGGATGACCACATAGCCTCTCTTAGCGTGGTCAACATCAACAGCTTTTCAGAGAAGATATTGGTCTTGTTTGCCCAGTGTCAGTCATGGGATGTGACAAGATGAGAAGATGGATGGAGCAGTCCAGCAGACAGGATAGGTGCCTGCACCCTTGTGTGCACAGCATGTCCCCCACCCATGACTGGCTTTCTTGACACAGCGCCTACCTCTGGACACTACTGCTGGTGGGGGACTTGTAGATACGTGGCATATTCATCTTCAAGCTTTGCTGCACGAATGCTTCTAGTGCAGTACAGACACAAGCTATACTGACATCCTATCCCAAGGTATTGTAGTACTACCAGTGGTGTTGAGAACGAACCCCAGTGTACTGAGCTATCCATAGCAGCATCCCTGTTCTGTAAGTGCTGCTGGGCAGCACATATCTGTGTGTGCAGCCTAGCCCAAGGGGTGTCCCGGTGTCATTTGGTGGGACCAGCCACCAAAGACCTTGACTGTAGGAGCCATCACTAAGAAAGAAGGACAATGAGACCAAGCAGAGTGGCAGCATTAAGAAGACTCTGTTTCTTCTCCTCAGTAGCCTGCTACAGGCCATGCAAAGGGTAAAAACACACAGTGAAGAGCTGAACATGCAGCCTACCGCCGGAAAGGAGCCTGAAAAAACAAGAAGCAAGGGGACTGGTTTGAACTCCAGAAGTCATGAAGGGCAATGAGACCTAACAGACCACAGCAAGATAGAAGTAAAAGTCACGTCCCTAGGGCCTGCTGTGCTGAAGAAACATTGACCCTTGAAAGTCAGCAAAAACTTTTTAATAATTCAAAATGAAAACTGAAACAACAGGGACAGAAGCTGGAGGCAAGAGTGCCGCTTGAAGGAGGGAAGATGCAGGAGAAATCCATCCGTGTTTGCACATCTGGGATGCAGGCTGCAGTTGTGATGTCTTTTTGGGTGCTTTTCTTAATGGAGAATTGTTTGGGTTTTTTTTAACCAAGGATGTGAAAGATGGGGCACTGAACTTAAGCTAGTAGTGGGCTCTATTTCTGGTTGTTCATATGCACACACGTATATACACACATTAGCAATATGTAAAGATGAGGTGATATATTTGGATATGCCCTCTTTTCTGGTATATTGGTTACAGAATAATTTTACACATTATATTATTAAATGTATAGAATCATCATTTATACCCCCCAAGCATTCAGACAATCTTCCCCTAAATCACCAGTTTTCAGAGGTATGACAGAAAACATGGGGCTCAGAAAGGATTTTTGAGGAGGATGGTTTTGAAATCCTATCAGATCAGGGAGGGCACTTTGTATGAAGGGGTGGGTATGTCTTAAAGACATTGACTGGAAGAGTGGAGGATGAGACACTCAGAGGTGACACTAGCTAGGGAAAAAAGGGGCAGAGAAATGTCAGTGTTGACAAGGGGGTTGGATATGGTTCTCACGTCAAAGAGTTCAGCAGTGAAGGAAACCGTGTGGAGGACAGACTGAAACGGGGATGTGAATCTGTATTCTACCGTATACGCCTGTCTTTGAAACATCTCAATTACTTATGAGGAAAAGATGAATTTTCCATCTCCACTGCTAACCTTTTCCACTTCTTTCTCATTACAGTAAGTAAACAACATTAAATGGCAAATCCTACAGTTCACAGAGTAGGGTACACTGCTGAGCTGTCTTTAAGAAAATAGAGTACAAGTGTATTAACCAACATGTATCCCTAACAGTGTCTAGAATATTTCTCTCTTACACAGTTCTCAAAGTTATAAAGTATATTGGCAGGTTCCAGTCAACAATAAAGGCTGCAAAAGTCTTCTTTTTTCCCAATACTGAGCTTTTAGTTTAATTGCTTATTTGCAGTCTCAGCAAGCCAGAGAGAAGAATTTTATCCTCTTTGGCTTGTTTCTGAATACTAACTAGCCAACCCAGTCAAGGCTCTCTAAAGAGTGAAACTGCATGAGAGACACACTGCATTTGACACAGTCAGGAGGCAAAAGAAAGAGCAAAACAAAAGTCTATTCAGGGCTGAATCCTCTGATATACTCACCCATCCCCCACCTCCTTTAAAAATAAAGAGAAAGGGGAAAACTCATGAATCCATGGCTGAATGCCTGACGTTGTCAGAATAAAGGACAGTGAGTGACAGCTGACTGTCAGCACAATTCTCAGAGTCTGAGTTATCACTTTTCGGCATTGTTCAAATAGGAAAAAAGTGTGCACACTTAACGAGGAAATATCGCAGGAGGACTTTGTGAGGGGCTGTGCTCAGACCGGCTGCAAACAGCCGAGGAAGCTGTAGTTCCACATGGATTTTTCCCTTATGAGTATTCTGCTCTGTGAAATCTTCCCAACTGAACTCATTAAAAACTTTTCTAAGCACGCCTGCATTAAATGGCGTCTTAAGACAACAGGGGTCAGACAACTATTTTCCCTTAAGGAAATTAGGCCATGCATATCTGAAGGTGAGACAACTTATATGTTCCCAACACTGTTATCTACCTGTTGGTTATTAAAAAAACCCACACCTGTGAAGGCCAATCTTTAAACATTTCCTGCGTGTTCAACTTGTTTAGCCTCTCCTTGCAAGCTTATTTTTTTTCCTGCAGATTTGCCTACACTTTCATCTTCGCTGACTGCCTTAATCCTCCAGTCTTTGTTGTTCCAATGCGTGATCAGCTTGTTTTTAAGTCACATCTACCCACATTTGTTAGTGCTGAAACATTACTTTAGGCTTTTACATCTCCATAAATCCATACAAATGATGCACAGGTTTTCCTGGGAAAGGTTGAAAAAGCTAAAGCGGAGAAGATTTTAAGGTTATTTAAATAATGCATTTTAAGTTGGCAGATATTTAACTGCATGGTTTATGTACTAAAAAGAACTACCTGAACAGGGCGACAGCTCATGACAGAGAGACCCTGGAATGACAGGGTTTTTAGTAATTAAAATAGATCTGGCCTGTTCTCAAAGCATTAGCTCACTTAGCCTGTTGACCATCTGTACTAGAGAGACATTGATTTTACCCTCAGCTCCGTGGGTCTGTCAGGGTCCATAACAACCGCAAATAGGACCAAGTGTCTAGGTCTTGCCCCACTAGGCACGAGGGCTGCTCGGGGGTCTGGCTGTCCCTGAGAGGGAGGATGTAACCGAAAAGCGGGCGGTGAGGGGGACCGAGACGCTGATCTGTATCGCTCTACACGTTAGCAGAGCATCGCTATGGGAGAGCGCGAGCTGCAGTTACCACCCCAGCAGGTGTTACTGTACGTTATGAATCTTTAGAGAGAAATGAAAAACGAGGGAGGGAGTATAAGTGAAATGCAACAAGAAAAACAGGAGGAAGTTAATTTGCAGGCTTCATTTTTTCCCAGCTAAAAAGGAGAGATTTCTGTAGCTGACGGAGACGATATTTAGAAGTTCCAGACTTTGCATGAAAACAGCAAAATAAACACCTACAAAACAGAGGATGTCTGTAGACGGGGTTTTAGAGAAAGTTATGTATCTGTTTCCATAATCTAGCTGCACTCCGGAAAAAGATACTGTGTTTTCAGGTTAGGGAACAAAAATTGTGCAAAACCCTTGCTTCTTGGCCCCGCGGAGCACAGACCTGCTGCTGAACTTTGCAGCTTTGCTTCAGTGTCTGTGCTGATATCACCATTTGCTGATATGCGTACATATAAATTTTAAGTGTATAAATGTATAAATGCTACATTGCTATGAAGAATCCCGTATTTAAGGAAAGCAGCCAGCAAAAGCAAAAAATCAACCTTATTTATAAAGGAAGTGCCTAATCTTGCTGGATAGATGCAATGATTTGCAAAGCCTTTTTGAGGGCTTTATCGTATGGAAGGCATGGAGAAGGGGCTTTCTTACCGGCAGCCTTGCGGTGTTACATGAATTGCTCATGAACAGGTTCTGACAGCCCAGGAGGACTATTAGTCATAAGATATACTCTACAGATGTCACATAAGAAGTTTTTGGAGAATAAAGAAGAAAATGGAACAAGACTTCAAATGCAAACACAAGAAACGTATTTTTAAATTTTAAGAACTTTCAATTCTCATTAAAAGACATGTTATTTTTTCCTGGCCCTTTAATGATACTATCTAAAGTAAGAGCTACTGTTGTAGTCTTCCATTTTCAGGAGTTATCTACCCTTTGTAATTGATTTTGAAATAATGGAATGCCTGCTAAAAGTAGAAACCTTTGTGGGTTGCAAGAAAAAGAAATATATGAGAAATTAATAGATGAAGAAAACATAGATGTGAACTAGGTTCAACCCTTTGTGAATAACTACATGGAAAGAAATAAAATTAATAACCCTGCTACAAGTCCTATGAATGCAAAAGAAACTCTGCCTCTCCTGCTCATGCATTTACAGCATGCCAAATAATTTACTGTTTTGCCACATGACTATCCCTTCCAACTTAAACATGCAGCATGGTTAGCTAAATTAGCTGCCCAGAATCCCCTGGCTCCCCTCTTTAGTCATTATATAGGTTTTCCCAATAGCTAAGCTAACTAATTTAATTTTAAACAGCCTTTTGCAAGAGAGTCTCTCTCCCCTTTGACTAAAGAATGAATTTAACTTACATGTAGAGAGTTGGAAGTTATAGACTTAATTTCCTGCACTAAAATGGGATGATGTAAAGGTGTTTAAAATTATTTGCTCTCCCAAAATTTTTGGGTCAAGGGGACCTGGGAGCTGCTGGTGTTTCCCTTAAAGCAGAGAGCCTGGAGTCCTCCTCTCCTCAGCAGAGACTTTGTTCAACTTCTGAAGAGATGAAGCAATGTTCCTAAAAACCCTTGGAGACATAGGGCTTTAGTAAATTCTTGTGGGATCTTGCACATCTATGGTAACAGTAACACAATACACAGACTTGTTAACCTGTGTCTAACAGACTGTACTTTACAGAGCTGTTAATGATTTGTACCTGGCACAGAATATGTACACCCATTCAACATTGTTGTCTCTAACCTCAAGAAACTTTCTAGATTTCTGGACAATTTCAAAGAGATTGGAAATATGGCCACCAATCTCTAAAGCAACATGGACTTACATAAACCAAAATGAACAAATCCTTGATTCCTACGTAGTTAGTTCTGATAAACTTGCTGAACTACTGAACTTTACTATAACTCTGAGAAGGGAGGTGAAGACCATAGACCTTAATGGGGGAGTGGATTTATTATTGTTTATTCCTTTTGCAAGGAATTCACTGGGGAGCCAGACTCTGAAGATGTTTAACTGTTTTTGCTTTCTTTCAAATCGTGATCCTCATAACCACATTTATGGTGTTACACATATATTTTTCAATCCTGCTAGCCAGAGTATAGTGTATGTTCTTGAAATTTTACCCCTTTTCCATGGGTACCCTGATGATAAACATACAACCACAAGAGAATTCTGCAGAAGTATCTTAACCTATGGGATTTGTTAAGTTGTGTGGTTTGGTGGGTTTTTTTGTGTGGCTTTTTTTTGTTGTTTTTTTTCCACCCCCCCCCCCCCCCAGGTGTGATAGGAGATGTCTGGGAAACAAGGGAGTGAAATCCCAGTTTGTAGAGCCAATGGGGACACTTATGCAGGCTTGCCTCATACTTTGTAAGTTTTGTTTGCACTTTCTGGTGTGTTGGAAGGATATTAGCAACTCCAGGAATCGACTGTTTCACCACTGCAATGAGAATGCATCCTGCCACTCTGCAAGCTGATATAAGGCATACAGGAGAAATTTGAGAATATATTATTCTAAAAATTAGAAAACAGATAGATCTCCTGAGATCCTGTCTGGGGAGAAAGTCTGAGAAAAATCATATGGATGTAACTAGGCTTCTTTCCTTCGCCTTTGCCCTGGGAATACGGTTGGTAATCAAGATGTATTTCCTGTTTTGGTGGAGCTTCCCGATTGCTGTAGGCACATTCATCACCCATGCCAAAGCAGTTCCCTCCATTTCTTCAAGACTTACTGTCTAATAACCTTCAGAGCAGGATTAGAGATTCCCAGGCTACAAGAAGCTTTAACTTACTTCTGCTGAGCAGAGTATTTTACAAGTTATATTTAACCTCTGGAGAGTTGGAAGAAATACCTAGTCAATCCTTGAAACATCTGTTTCTAGGATATATGGAGCGTGTGTACATAGCCTTACATCTGTAAGACTAGACTGGTCTCTCCTGTCTGTAAATACTCAGCTTCCCAAGAGCTGATGCCCCGATACACAAAGGTAATCAGTGGGAGCTATGCTCCCAAATACCTTTGTGGAAAAAGTCCTATTAATAATTGTATTATATATGATCCTCTACTTCCTAAAGCGCATAGTTTTGCATTCCCTGAATGTCTTGCAGTGTTCGATAGGTCACTCCCATGCTCGTATCTAAGCAGAGTGACCAAAGGAAAACCAAAGGTCAAAGCAATAAAAGACCCTTGGACCTTTGGATGTCAAAGGGAGCAAGCTATTTCTGGACACAGAACTGGTATAGATTTCCTTTTGGACTAGAGAATGCAAGGACTCTCAAGATATGCAGAATTCTCCCTTTTTTATTGACTGCTGCTGGAGCGGAAAAAGTCCATGTATCTCACAAGCAATTCAAGAGCTCATAGGAAGAGCCCAGCATGGGAATATGGCCCTGATAAAAGTGTAAGTTCTCTGAGTACCAACTCATGAACAGGGTTCAGAAAAAGAGCACAGATAAAGACAGATGGAACTGGGGAATATGTAGCACTGTAGACCATATCTGAAAAAATGAAGCTTCTTAATATGTTTTCAGTTTGGTTGGTTAATCCAAAATGACACTTTGGGAGCTTTTGGGTTTTAATGGCCTAAGTGAGGATAAGCAAGTGATAAAATTACTGTGGCAAATGATTACTATTTTAGTTATCCAATGAGAAGAAGTAGATAAGGAGAAACACAAGTTTTTAATGCACTTCCATAAAATTAATTCCTCATTGTAAAAGGTGTACAAATATTGTTTAAGGACATCATCAAAAGAGCAGGTTGTTTTTGCTATGAAAGCACCACACCTAAATTCTTCTTTCAATCTTTGCTTCCAGCAAAAAATAAACATGTACTGAATATCTTTTACAACATCTAGTATCTTGGCTGAAAGTAGTGATAACATAGCTCTATTAAACTGATGGAGTCTTATGCTTACATTCCAGCTTGACAGGAAGAGCCACAATTACCTCTGTTACTTGGATGTAACAAGAAACATGCCAAGACGATTTGTGGGTTGTTTTTTTTTTTGGTTGTTGTTGGTTTTGTTTGGCTTTTTTTTTCAATCCGTAAAACCTGTACAACATTGCTGTTAGATGTGCTCTTCTCCCAGGTAGGAAATTTTCTACCCTATTCTATTAAAACGGGAGATCATCAGCTACGAGTGGTTGGATTAATATTGGTTAAAAAAGCATATAAAAAGTCTTTCTCTGTTCTTGTACTTCCAGGTAAGTTGGACTGGTCTGAAAATAGACCTTGAAACGGACTGTGCGGCAGGGAACAGGAGTCCAGGAAGTGAAAGCAGATAGGCAGGTATCCCTAGAAGAAAATGGAGATTATCCATAAAATGAATCGCAATGGTAGAATAAAAAATTAAAGAAAATGGAAGATTTTCTTTTTGCCTCTTCCATACAGAGGGAAGGATCTGAAGGACAAATGATTGACCCTCCAAAAAATAGTACAGATAGATCACATTGATTGTAACTTCTCCTGTGCTGTTTAAACGGAGTCATGGAAAAGCCTGAGGTCTCCTGTCCTGCTTCTTAAGAGTAAAATAGAGGGACAGAACTGCTGAGCTTCAGGGCTCCCTGGATGGCAGGTGGGTTAAGCAAGTGCTGTCAGAGAGCCCACCATGGGCGAGTGAGCCCCGACGTGTCCCGTCCGGCTGAAGAAGGTTCCTGCTGTTATGATGGTGTCTTGGTTTCAGCCGGGATGGAGCTGGTTTCCTCCATAGCAGCCAGCGTGGGGCTGCGGTTTGGATTTGGGGTGATTTGGTGTCGATAAGGTGCCGATGTTTGGGCTGTCGCTGAGCAGTCGGGGACGGTCCAGCTCCTCGTGCTGGGCTGGCAGCGAGGGGCTGGGGCGCACGGGGAGCTGGGGGGGCACGGCCGGCACAGCTGAGCCCGGCTGGCCCGGGGGGTGTTCCAGACCGTGCCCAGTACATGAACTGGGGGAGCTGGCCGGGGGGGAATCGCTGCTGGGGGACGGGCTGTCGGTCACCGGGGGGTGAGCGATTGCTGCACTGGGCATGGCTCGTTCTTGTACATCCCTTTGTCGCTATTGTTGTTGTTGTCTTCGTCGTTGTTTCCTCCTCTCTTGCTGTCCCGTTAAACTGCCTTTATCTCAACCCACGAGTGTTTTCCCAATTCTCTCCCCCGTCCCACTGGGGGAGGGGGAGTGAGTGAGGGGCTGCCTGGGGCTTAGTTGCCGGCTGGGGCTAAACCACGACAGATGTGCAGTTACAAAGGTGCCAATCTTTCTTCTCAATCTTTCTTATCTGAACAAGATAATTTGGTGTCCCATTTTATAATTGACAACTTCTGAATGTCCTTTTGTTTCCAGAGTTTTTATTTTTGGATTATGATATAATTGAAAAAATTGGTTATGTTTACCTAAGTTTGGGGACTAAATTCAGAGCTAATTTTAATCGATGATCACAGTTGTTCCTTTCTGGGTAAATTTTAATGAGGAACACCAAGCCAAGGTTTTCCAGGGAGGTGTGTTTGTACTCAAGTGAATAATAGTGAACGTGATTTATGAAATTAAGTGAGAGGACCACACTGGCAGCAATCCTAGGCAGTGGATCCACAAAATGTGGAAAATTGGAGTAAGAGTATCAACAAGAAGTAACCATTTTTGCCACTTACTGCTGAAAGTTTTTCCAGTTCTGGCACAAAGTTAGTGTTGGTGAAGGTCTCTAGGAAAACTTCTCTGGAGAGCCAAGTTCTTTTTTATTTGCAAACAGAATCCATGGCCTCGAAACCAACTTACAATTTCATCACTAGCAAGTACTGCATGTGAGTATATCATCCACTGCAGCAGAATAGGACAATCAATCTCATTGTGGTTACTAAACAGCTATTAGGTGGTAGCAACAGACAACTTCAGACCAGCTTAGAAACGCCAGGCTAGCTGTGAAAGACCTGTGTCTTATCATCAGTCCCTGCAGTCCGTTTTAAGGAATATTTTTTCAGTGCTCTCTTGGTCACTATTTTGTTCCTGAAGTAAGGAACAGAGATAAAAACAAGTCTGAAAATACGAAGAAACTTGTTTCCCCTGGTACGATGATTACGCATCTGGCAACCAGTGGGCAATGCAGAGAGGACACGTTGACAGTCAGATATGGTTCTTTGTGATAAGCATTTGAACACTGGGACATGCTCAGTTCACAAGAGGTTTATGTTTTGTGTGAGAAAAAGGAATAAGAGTGAGTTTTCCTCTTGGGAGTCTTATTTCATATTTTGGTATAATTTGCCAGTATTTTGTTTTCTGTTTGAATAACCAGTAGGCAGCCGTTAGGGACACAGGCCTATCAAATGGGCAATAACAACAATAAAGTTTATGTATCTTGGCTGTCACCTTCTCCAAAAACCCGTGGAGTTCTCTGCTGGAATAAAGAACCTGCAAAAGAACATAGAACAATTAACTAAGGACTTGCCTCCTGAAGAGCGTGCAGAAAACTTGTTTTTTAAGGACCACATAAAAGAGAGGTAGGGAATTAATTGATTGGTTGGACTGTTTGGTATATCACATGCAAAATCTCATGTTCCAGAAAGGAACATTGTAAAACGTGAACCACTTTTGTTTTAATGAGAAAAACCCCACCGTTTTCTTTTGTTAAGTCTCTGACGTGGTAGTGGCATGCCAGTGCTGTCCTTCCTCACCACTATTAGAAATGAATGCCTTGAATTTTCTTTAGATAATATGTAGTATTTCTCAGTAAGTGGCCAAATATTTCATTACCTATTTATCATTTTAAAAGGTCTTTTTTAACCTGTATTTTATGTTCTGTGTCAAAGGTTAGGTAAAGACGGATAGGTTTTTTTGAACTCACAAAGAAAAATCCATGCTTCTTATCTGATGCTTCTGTGTAAACCATCATAACTATATACCTCTTTGCAGTGTGTTCAGTCCTGGATGGATTATGGCACTTCAAACTTCTCCTTCTACAGTTACACATAAACATGCATACATGTATGCTTACTTTTGAGTTCTTATATATATTCTTTTATATATATATAAATTAGTATCTGGAAATATATTTACATTTATTGCGTTGAAATGTAGAAAATAAACTATAGAAGATAGAAACTAAATTCAAAACAATGGTAATGACAAAGTTAAATAGATATTTACCTATACATTCCTTTCCTTTCAATTTAACATCAATGCACACACATAAAAAAACTGCCACGGCTGGGGCGCTGAGTAAGTCGTATGAAATGCTGCTCTGGTTCCCTGCTGGTTTACAATCCTAGCTTTTCAATGCAGAGCTGCTATTCAGACTTCAGTACTTGTCTGAAGAGCTTTGTGTTGTCTTTGGGTGTTTAATACTTATAACAAGGCACTTTCATTAAGTGCAGCTCAATTTTAAACATTTGGTCCATTTATCTGAGCCCTCTGTAAATGTCTGAAGGAGACCAGCTGACTGTTCATACTGACTCACCTAGATAACATTTCTTAATTTTCTTCTGCTTCTCATCAGCTTCAGACTTTGTAAACAAGCTCCCTTTAACAAAGCCTTGAAAGGGTAGATGTTTAGCAAAGCCTACATTACAAAAACATTTCAAAGATTTATTTTATCCCCTGTTTAAAGTGGAATACACGCTGTCCCTTAAAATACTGGCTCTCTTCAATTTGCTGTGGAAGTGTGAAAGTATTCTATAGTTCATTGTCAATCAGCACAGACATTTTCTTGTGGAAGAACTTATGGCCCATTTCAGAAGTGTTTTCTAGACTGTTTGAATTTAAAAATCCTTTAATTTATACTGGGAATCTGAATCATATAAATTCCAAAACACTCCTATTTCTGGAACCTCCCACTCAGGGAATCAAAGTTGTCCTTAGTCTTAGTATTTTCCCAAGCAAAGATCATATGAAGAATGTTTGTTTTCATCCTTTCAGAAGAATGTGAATAAGGAGAAATTGTTCCCAGTACCTTCAGACAATAACTCTGTTATTAAAAGACGGATATTCTCCAAAACATGCATATTGTACAAGTTAAAGTATGTTTGTTTGAAAGATTCACTTTGTCTTTGCTCTCTAACTCATTATCTGTCTGACCACACACAATACTATAGACTAAGCATTAAAAGGGTATATGCTTTGGAAGACCTAATGCTTGGCTATGATGGATATGAATAGTAAGAAACTATTATTAACTTGTTTTAAACCAGTGACTTCACTAATGCAAAGAATTAAAGATTTGCATGAAATCTAAAAAGGTATACGCTTGGTAAAGTCTCTGTTTGGAAACCAGGGCCTCATTTCATGTACATAAAGCTGTGGGGGAAAAAAAAGAAGTAACTAGGTATCTTGTAGAATTTCTCTTTAATTTCCCCCCCCCCCCCCCCCCCCCGTTCTTGACTAGGCTTGAAGTAATGAAGAATCATCCTCTTTCTAACGTTTTTATTCTTTGTATTTCTGGTTTTACTCAGAGTACAGTAACACACGGCTAAAAAGTTTAGAATAATAAAGTGCAAGAAAAAAAATCAACATTTTTGAACTTTAAAAAAGTTAAGGTTCATTTCTGGAAGTGTAAGGGAAAAAGGCAACTGTTTTTTCTCTGCCCATTCTCACAATTCTTTTTCTTTCCTTGGACTAAAACCTTCACGTTGGCATCTCTCACAACCAACTGGAGGTTTTAAGGATGGCTTAGGGCAAATAAGGCAGCAAAAGAGACCAGGCCACGCATGCTAAACGGCTCTGGCTGCCATTTGTACCGGACCCTGCTTACTTCTGCTGCTGGATGGAAAGGAGAGCATTGCACCATGAACATCCCATGTGTCAACACTGGGAAAAAACAGGATGTGCTATAATGCTGAGTTTTCCGCTAGCTGTCAGGCTCAATAGTTATTTTTAATCGTAGTGAGGCACAAGAATTGTTATATATCCAGTTTTACATCTAGTCCAGCGTTATTGCACACTTTACATAATGCTCCAGAGATGGATGAGTGGGGCATATTGTCAGGAATATTGAATTTATTGCAACACATTGTAAAAATGGAGGTGAATGATGCAAAAGTGGAAGGTCAATATAGGGAAGATTGACCTCAAATATTCATAGGTATGTGAAGAAAGCAAGAAATAAGCCATTTTCCAATTTTGCCTGAATTACTGTAATTCCATTACGGCACTTTGGAACCCGTTTCTCATTCACAAAGGGGTTTCACCTTAAGGAGTGCAGGTAGCAGCACTACCGTTGTCTTTGCCTGCAGCCCTGGGAAGCTGAGAGCTCATTTTATCTGTAGCCAGGATTCCCACCACCCCCCTTGGGACCTGTATGGTACTAGTGGCTAAATGACACATTCTGAGTTTACATGGCAAACATATTGACTTTGTTGTCAACTTAGCTTTAACTGTGAAGTTGTGAACACACAGCCAGCTAAAAAAATACAAGATAACTATAATAACGTATTTCTTCCTCCAGATACAAATTATTAGGGCAAACCTTGCTGAAGCCTTTTCTTTTTTCTGCCTTGCTTCACCCACAGCTAAAAATGACATGTGCCTCTGTTTTCCAGCTCCTCCTTTGGTATCTGCCCCATGGGTTGCTAATAGTCTCTCCAGTCAGCCCTGGTACCATCTGTCGATGCAGGAAAAAGAAAGGGAAAAAGGGAAAAAGGCTCTTTGGCCACAGCTAATGCTGCACCAGCTCTCTGCCGCGAGGTAGATGGAAAAGTGCAGTGGGCATCTCATCATCAGAGACCAAGCCATTCAGTGCTCGGGTGTTTCCCATATATATTAAGTTAGGCAGCAGGGAGATGTCAAAAAAGGGGATCCGCAGAGAGAGACGTGATGTGCATCACCCCTCGCGTGGAGGGACAGCAATTTTCAGCATTTCTTGTAAAGCACATACACAACACGTAGGCATGACAATGGTACGCGTTATAAATGATGGTACATGGAAGATAAAATATATGCATCTGTAGGCCAAGAACAAATAGCTGATCAAAAATGGGGAAAGGCAGATGAATTAACATTCATATTTTTGTAGGCCATCTATGTTTTTTGGTGGAAGTCAACTCTTTAAAGCATTTAGAACATTATTTTTGATGCATTTTCTGTTTCTGGTGCATTAGTCAATTAATAATGCAATAAGATAGTTCTTCCTCTGGATTGCATGCTAAACAGACATGTGTGAAGAACTGATATTTTTTGCTAAGATAAAAATAAGTTTAAAAATCAATAAAAATTTTGAAATAAAAACCCAGAACCTTTGGGGTGAAATGAAGACAAAGTAACAGTACAAATTCAGACATTTTTAATAAAAAGGAAGCTGAAATGATGGGGAGCATTAATAAATGGGAGCTTAGATGCCATTTGCAAAACTGAGGAGAAGAAGGTGACAAATGTGCCTTCATGTTTCTCTACAGTGTAGTGATCAGCACACTTACCTGGTAGAGAGACATGGGTTTCTTCTGTATCTAACAGAGGTTTTACACAAGCCTGAATCCTCTCAGGGAGTACCTCAGACACTGGGGTAGAAGATATTTTAGGATCTATATATTCTAATTAACATATTGTAGTGATTATCATTTGGAACAGTAATGACTCTTTTATGCCTAAGAAAATCTGAGAATGACAAACCCAGGACTATCCTACTGTCCAGAGACTCTTTTATGTTTTTGTGCAAGGTAATAAGCCAACTTCCAGATTCCTGGCCCAGGTCACACACCCCGTGGATGTGGGTTGAGGTGTTTGATTTCCTGCGTAAGTTCCCTACGTGTCAGGTGACAGTATATGGGGAGGTGAAGGAATATTGCTACATCTCACATCTCCCTAGTTTCGTCATTGATAGGTAAGGCTCTTTGTGAACCTAACAGGTGAAACTTTAATTTTGGAAATACCAGTACAAATAATGTCCCCATTTTTATACAATTATTGTTTTTCTTCTAAAAAGCTGTTTTACAAATTTTAGTCAAATTGAGTTGTAAATAAAAGACGTCCCAAAATTCCATCTAACACCTGAAAGACAGCCCTTGCATGAGAATAACTTAGAAAACCTCTGCAAGCATGACCAATACCTTTCTTACTCCCTGCTGATTAGTGCCAAATACGAAAGTTCTTGCTTCGTCTAAATTTTTTGAAAGTTATTTTCTTCCAATTTTCTGAAAATGTTGCCTATAAAGGTACATATTGTTTATGAATTTACTTTTTTCTTGTATGAAAAATTTTTGACAGGTTTAGGAAATCTCTAACTTCTCTTTCTTATGCTTTCTAGCAGAATAAGCATCTTTCTACCAGATATATAAATGCATTTAATATAAATGTTATATTTTATTCACATTACTGTAGAGAGAAACCCTAAACCTGAACAACAACAATGCATAGCTGTTATTAATCACTTGCACCTCTCAGAATGATCTCTCCTGTCTCCCATACATCAGGATTGGTATCCTTCCAGTTAGAAACAAACGCATCCCACATCCAAGCTGCTGTATATTTCCCTGTGGATACGAGATCCCAGTTCACAGCTATTGCTGAAATGGATAACTCTCCAGTTCTGCAGTTTTTAATATATAGTTTTCCTCATGGGCTTCCTCTTTTAAGAGATAAAACAATGAAAACCATGTCAGCTTGGAGACAGCCCTTTTTTATGATGCTGAGTGATAACAAACTGCTCTCATAAGCCACCAGACACAAGCTACCGTCTTTGTGGAGGGTGAGGCAGACCTTGCCAGAAGAAATGGAGAAAAAAAAAGTTGATGAGTACCTTGGCCTTTTCAAAGTCTTTTGTCACCAGGTCTCGCACTCCACTTTCTTCATCCTTCCTTTTGCTACTGTTAATGGCTAGAAGTCCTTCTGGTTTCGTTTTGCATTAGTCATGAGCTTCAGCTCCAGCTGAATTATCTCCACCCCTATATCTCCATGCCTGCATGCTTGGGAAATTGTTCTATACATCTGGCTCATCCAGCTGCTCTTCTACCTTCCTTTTAGCATTCAGTTTCACTCAGGAACTCTCTGGTCATCTGTACTGGCCTTCTGCCATGCTTGCTCAACTTTCTGCATGCTAGAACAGACTATACTTGTGCTTTGAGGAGGTTATCCTTGAAGATTAACCAGGCCTCCTAGGTGCCAGTGGATGCTGCCAAGTAGATTCCTGAATAAGCCAAGGGGTCTGCTCTCTTGAAGTCCAGGGCTGTAATTTTCTTCTTTATCCTACTCATTTTTCTTAGGATGTTAAACGCAAGAATCACACAGGCTTTAATGGCCAAGGCTATCTTTGTTCTTCACATTACCTATCAATTCATAGAGTCATGCAACCATAGAATTGTTTAGGTTGGAAAACACCTTTAGGATCACCAGGTCCAACCACTAGCCTCACACTGCCAAGTCCACCAGTAAACCAGGTCCCTAAGCGGCACATCTACATGTCTTTTAAATACTTTCAGGGATGGTGACCCCACCACCTCCCTGGGCAGCCTGTTCTGATGCTTGACAACCCTTTTGGTGAAGACATTTTTCCTAATATCCAATCTAAACCTCCCCTGGTGCAACCTCAGGCCATTTCCTCTCGTCCTATCAATTATTACTTGGGAGAAGAGACCAACCCCCACCTCACCACAACCCCCTTTCAGGCAGTTGCAGAGAGCGATGAGGGCTCCCCTCAGACTCCTCTTCTCCAGACTGAACACCCCCAGTTCTCAGCCGCTCCTCATCAGACTTGTGCTCCAGACCCCTCCCCAGCTCCGTTGCCCTTCTCTGGACACGCTCCAGCACCTCAACGTCCTTCTTGCAGTGAGGGGCCCAACACTGAACACAGGATTCGAGGTGCGGCCTCACCAGTGCCGAGTCCAGGGGCACGATCCCTGCCCTGCTCCTGCTGGCCACACTAGTGCTGGTACAGGCCAGGATGCTGTTGGCCTTCTTGGCCACCTGGGCACACTGCTGGCTCATGTTCAGCCGGCTGTCAGCCAGCACCGCCAGGTCCCTTTTCCCCAGGCAGCTCTCCAGCCGCTCTTCCCCAAGCCTGTAGCGTTGCATGGGGTTGTTGTGGCCCAAGTGCAGGACCCAGCACTTGGCCTTGTTAAACCTCATACAGTTGACCTCTGCCCATCGATCCAGCCCGTCCAGATCCCTCTGCAGAGCCCTCCTGCCCTCCAGCAGATCAACACTCCTGTCCAACATAGTGTTTGCAAACATACTGAGGGAGCACTCAGCCCATCATTACAAGAAGGACGCCTTGGTGCTGGAGTGTGTCCAGAGAAGGGCAACTAAGCTGGGGAGCGGTCTGGAGCACAAGTCTTATGAGAAGCGGCTGAGGGAGCTGGGGGTGTTCCGTCTGGAGAAGAGGAGGCTCAGGGGAGACCTCATCGCTCTCTACAACTACCTGAAAGGGGGTTGTGGTGAGGTAGGGTTTGATCTTTTCTCCCAAGTAACTAGCGACAGAACGAGAGGAAATGGCCTCAAGTTGCACCAGGGGAGGTTTAGATTGGATATTAGGAAAAATGTCTTTACAGAGAGAGTGGTCAAACATTGGCACAGGCTGCCCAGGGAGGTGGTGGAGTCGCCATCACTGGAGGTGTTCAAAAAACATGTAGATGTGGCACTTCGAGACATGGTTTAGTGGGCATGGTAGTGTTGGGTTGGTGGTTGGACTTGATGATCTTGAAGGTCTTTTCCAATCTTAATGCTTCTATGATTCTATGATTTTATGATAATTGATAAAGATACTAAACCGAACTGTCCCCATCACTGAGCTCTGGTGAGCACCACTTGTGACTGGCCACCAACTGGATTTAACTCCATTCACCACAATTCTTTGGGCCCGATCATCCAACCACTTTTTTTCCCAGCGAAGCATACACTTGTCCAAGCCATGTGCAGCCAGTTTCTCCGGGAGAATACTGTGAGAAATGGTGTCATAGGCTTTACTAAAGTTTAGGGACACAATATCCAAACCCTTTCCCTCATTCACTAGGCAGGTTGCCTGGTAATAGAAGGAGATCAGTTTAGTTAAGCAGGAGCTGCCTTTAATAAACCCATGCTGACTGGACCTGATTCTTCCTTGTTTGTGTGTTATGGGTCCAGCAATGTATCTGCCTTAATTGTCTCATTGATTTCTTGTATCAAGTAGCTGTCACCAACATACTCCAGGAATTCTCTTGTATTGCTCATACCTTGTTATATTGCCCTTCCAGAAATTACCTTTAAAATCCCCCATGACTTCCAGACCTTGCAATTGTTTCCTGCAGCTGTGTAAAGAAGGCACCACCTTCACTTTCTTGGTCTGTGTCCATCCATTGCTGCTGTGTCCATCCAGTTGCATACGCTATCCCACCACGTCTTTGTAATATGACTAAAATAGCTATACAGTGGTGCATGGACTTCTAACACCTGCTTTTTTCCCTGTTGTGTATGCACTCATGTACATACCAGGATCCACCCCACGGTGTTCCTGTGTTCATAAGAAAAGTGCAAGAACTTCCAACATCACACTGTCCCCTGGACACTTCCTTGCTGCTCCGTATTAGTTCACTTTTCTTCAGGCTTTGGTTATCCTCCTCTGATATATATACAGCTTAACTTCACATCAGTTTAGAAGAATAACTGAAACACGGCAAGAACTCAAACTGTGCATGTCTAAAGAAATGGATAAACAGCTTCATAATCTGATCTAGTGTCCTGAAGCAAATCTTAAATCTTTGTTCTTAAAACTTTACGTGGATTTCAGCTCAGAATATAACAACATAATTGGAACGCGTAGATCAAATTCAGCAGAGGATTGCCATGAAATACACTTGACTTCTGTTTAAAATTGATCCCAAAATAAATATAAATGGCTAAGGAATGCAACTTGCACCAGTGTGGTGTTGAACAAGAGAATAAACCACGTACGATTGAAGTATCAAACCGTGACTGTGGTCCATAGAACGTTCCTCTTGTGCAGTCTACCTTGTACCCTATTGGAAGGGGAAATTTGGGACCTATCCCATTGTAAAATGGAAGAGGTGTAATTTTATAGTTGGCCGTTTTTTGGGGAAAAAAAAGCGCCTGACTATAGCTGGCATTATAACTCATGGAAATACTTGTTCAAAACCAGTATCAAACAGAATCATATACAACATACAGCTTTGTCAAAGACAACACAGAGCGAAAAGCAGTGGAGAATTACATTCCTCATCTGACATAATCCATCATGAAACAATTATTTTTGTATTGTGACCCTGGTCTTTGTTCATAAAAAGAAGTTAAGTAGAAGATTTTATTTTATACCACTCCTCTTTCCATGTGTGGCATGATGAACAAAGCTCCTTACACTAATAATTCACACTTAAGCTATCATAGAATTATAGAAAAGTATGCCTGGAAAGGGCTTTGGAGAGGTTACAACATATGTCAGAGTTGGTAAAAAAATATCACCTGTTTGAAACACCACCCAAATTAAGTCTGGAATTACTCCAAATGATTCCTGTTCCTCTACTGGTGTAAAGTGATCTGCAGACAATCAAGAGATCCAGTCACAGATCTCCTCAACAGTAGAATTTATCCTCAAAGGTTTAGTATTTATAATCCTATTATTTTCTAATCCTATTATTGTAATGTTTGGATGAATTGAATGTATTTCCTCCTTAATCTCTGTGTGATCTCACATATTTCCCATCAATGATGACTTCTGGCTGACCTTACAAATACTTTGTCCTCCAATACTTAAAAATAAATCGCCAGAATAGTTAGAAATATTGTATTTTCTGCAGATGCACCTTGCTGTTAGATAATGTCTCTTGACGAAGCTAATACCTATAGAATACTGTAGAGGTGTTTGATCCCCACCTGATTTCCATTCAGATCATGTACCTTTGCTTTTTACTTGCTCAGTAAGTGGTCACTGTGATGCAATGTTTATTTTAAAATCACATTTGTGACTGTGCATGGAATAAAGGAATATCTATAGAGTTGTTACATACAGTACACAGAAAAAAATGCTATGCAACTTGAATTGCATGGATTTAATGCTATTTAAGGGTTTAGCAGTGACATCATAAATCACAAGAAGGTATGAATTAATTTATATCCTACCATAAGCCTAAGATAACATTATAGCCTCAATTTTGAGAGTCGATTATTTTTGCATTTCCTTTGCAATTACATTTTCATTTACTATGCCACCCTCTAACTTGCTTATTTATTTTGTCCCTTTACCCTTTTTCCATCATCTCCTGTTCCTACTTTTCTTTTCCATCATGCTCCACGATGTCCTACTTGAGTGGGACATACAGAGTTTCCATATAAACAGGTGTAATTTTTGCCAGCAAAAAACACTACACATCAGAAAGACAGATGTTAAGTGCATTAAAAAGAAAAGAAGCAGGCCTCATGACCTGAGTGCCCTCGAAATTCACAAGGAGAATGTCAAAATAGTGAAATATTTAGGTGACAATTCAAACATAAATGATGAGATTTGCTTGTGCTTGACAGCAGTGTGTTTAATTATACTATCAACATACTATTAGAGAAGCATTTTCCATTGTGACAGTTATGTAAACTGTGATTGTGATCTCCTGCAAACAGTTTAGGCTTCGATTCCTCTGTAGCGTACAAATTGATAGAAGAATAACTTCCTTTTTCTGTTGTCCATCTACCCAGAAGAACAACAAGGACAGTAGCATGTGAATTATGCTGGTAAGGCAGACAGATCTGGCATACATTTAGCTGGCCAAACTTGCTTTTTCTTTGTTTTGTTTAACAATAGGACATATTTGCTAACAGAATTCTACAAAATTAAACATTTTGCATCAATTATTTACAAAGTATTCTCTTCTTGGAAAAAGGCTGCGTAAGCAAATGATAAATGCTTCCAGTAAAATAAGCCTTGTCAAAAAAAACTAGGATGACCAGGACAAGAAGCAGTTTGCAAAAATTAAAGCACATGATATTCTATCTGAAACCAAGGAATCACTTTTATATTTGGCCGATGGTGGTCACACCCTAGACCAAATTGCCCAGTGAGGTTGTGGAGTCTCCGTACTTGGAGATATTCAAAGCCGGCCTGGACATGGGTATGGGCAACTGGCTGTAGGTTGGACCAGATGACCTTCAGAGGTCCCTTCCCATCTCAAACCATTCTGTGATTCTGTGATTCTGTGATTTATAAATAAGGCCTGGGTTGTTGGTCTCCCAGAAAAAAACTCAGGAAATCTTGTTTATTGTAGTTTGGTTTGTAGGTGCTTGCTTGACTTATAATTTAATGAAGTAGAACTTTCTTCTCTTTTGCTCATAGTATACTTGTATAAATTACAATAAAAAATGTATGCTCCTATTATAGATACTTTCTGTTTTTTCTGCAGTTTACCGTGCCTGTGCCCAGACATTATATTCCAAGAGTTTGTTCCACAGGTTCTCAGTAATGAACCCAAAGTGGTACAAACAAATTACAGGAATTTTTAAGCTTTGTTTTAGGTCACTACTTGATATTCCGGTTCAATACCATTTCTACAGTGACAGTTTCTAACTGGTAACAAAGAAATATATTCCTCAGATCAAAAGTAGTCTCTGTCTCATAGGAAGGCCAATCTTGACTCAAGCTGCACAGCTAATATTACGTTGGTATACAGAACATTCTACTGTCTTAAAGTAGCAAGGGTAAGAACTTTGGAGCTTCTCAGGAAATATGGAGCTCTTAGACTATATTGTATAGCACCAGGAAATTTTGTCAAATTTTGTCAAAAGCAAATTCAGAAAGAATATCTAAGGAAAGAAAAACACTTTCATAATAGGTGGAAAGAGAAAAAAATCCCACTGCAAAGGAGAAATGAGAACTTCAGGGTGGGGGACACCCCACTGAAATTGATGGAGCTTTTAAACATGATTGATGGAGTGAGTGAGTTTCTCAAATTTCTGTCCTTCTGCTTTTTGACTGGTATCTTTGTCATCCTGAGTTTCCTGCATAGAAATGTTCAGAATGATCTTATTATGTAAAAATAAAATAAAACATCACAAGAAAATTTTCAATGCAAAATAAGCAAAACAATATTTTACAGCAAAGAGTTAGATAAAATACCTTCCTAGAGGAGTTATAAAATATTATATTAATTAATACCTTCTAAAAACACATATCTGAGCTTTGCAGATGTCTGTGTAGAAGATGACCACTGCCTGTTTCTTCATCTGAAGCAAGATCTCACAGGAAGCTCAAAATGAGTTGTGAAGTGACTCCAAACATTATCTGTTTGTTTATTTATTTACTATTAAATAGCTAATTAATATTGATTATGAAACAGCTGCAAGACTATTTTGGAATTATCAGGGTTTCTGCAGCAAAATCCAATACCAACAGTAGAAAAGTCCAAAAAATCCATCTTACAAAACACTTGACTAAATGGGCAAGTATAAATATGCCACATGTTTGCACTCAAAACACCAGAAGATTAAAAGCTGGGCTTCAAAGAGCTCCTTTGAAAACACAACATGGTGGTTTCGATTTTCCCTTTCTCAAGAACAAATTCAGTATTCAAATACTCCTCTGACATTCCTCATACCATGCCGCATGTGGACCAAACTCTTCTGCACAGTTCTGACAAGAGGTTGGCTGTAGCTCACTGCTAGAGTCTGTACAGAAGGTATCTCTTTTTATTCTTTGTAAACACATGGGACAGACTAAACATTAATGCAGATTCACAGGCTAAACTCCCTGATGCTCTATCTGAAAATAGACATAAGCCTAGGAAATGCAGTCTCCCAGAAAATGTTTATATTGCAGTGCTTTGCAAAATGTACTTAGACCAAAAGCTCTTTGGAGCTGTGTTGTTGTTTTTTTTTTTTTTGTTTGGGTTTTTTTTTGTTGTTTGGGGGGAGGGTGTTGTTTGTTATAGATAGTGTCACGTTGAACGGTGACTTCACGTTTGACTGTGGCTTTTACACGTCAATAGCAAATAACATAACTCAGTGACATCCTTTCACTATGCTGATCTCCACCTCAAATATCCTTGTGTAAAGATGATGTGGAGATTCAGTCTTGTATTGATCTCCCTCTTCTTTAAGTTTTTCAGTAACATTGCATAGAATTAATTACTTAGAGAAATCGTTTAGAGAAGCAGATTACTGGAGAAATACAAGAACAAAAATGCTGTGTGAAAAGTACTTTCCAGTTTCCAAACTTATGTCTATGTTAAGTAGGCACTAAAAAAATACTGAAACCAAGGTGGAGAGGAAAATTAATTTGTCTAAAGACCACAGGAGGAATAATTTTCAGAACTGGGACTATAGCTCTGGGAATGCTGGTCACTGAGGACCATACTTCACCTGGCTTCCCCACCAGAGAACGAGGGGACGCATCACACAGCAAATATCCATGTTTTTGTAACTGCATTGGTGGGACTCCTCTCATCTGAGAGCAGGTCAGTTTTTCTTCTTGTTGCACGCTTGCCACAAACATGTCAATGAGTTTGTTGAATCAGTTGGGAAGGTGTCAGGAAAGGAACAGTATAGAGAAGTAATTAAGAAATAAGGACTCTTGGGGGGACATTTCATCTTGAGCTTTCTCCCCATAAGTCCCCTTCTTTTTCCCACAGTCTAGCACCCATAAATGCTGCATCACCTTTGCAACTTTTCCAGATGTTGCACTCTGAACATCAAGCATACAGTGCAAATCTGGACCCTTCGCATCCCTCCCAAAAATGTACAGTATTTACTACTGATCCAAGTAGCTGTGTTGTTTAACTGCTTAAATATTGTAGGACTCACAATCCCCCAAACTATGTTAAATGTCCCCGAGTTAAATCATCAGCAGTGCTTATTAAATATCAGGATTTGATCTATCTGGAGTCAACAGCTGAACAGCAGACACATCAAAATCTGAGCAACAATGACCTCAGAGCTATGTATATTTATCATGTGCTGTATTTCCTGGCACACTGAAGCCAAGGGGGAAAAACTGCTGAACTAGTCCAGCTCCAAGGTTAATACTCCAATTAAATCACTGGCTTTAAAAAACATTTAAATCTGTGACTCCAAGTTGGAAAGCATTTCACAACTTTCCTGTCTTAACAGTGAGGAATGTTAATGAGTCCTAAGTAGGAGCTGCAAGTAAACTGGAAGGTGCTTCTCAGCAGCAGGAAATTCTTGTCCATACATTCATAGGGGCACAAGGAAGCAGCTGCTGCATATGGGAAATATATGTTAAGAAAATCTTAGGAGCGAACAGCTGAGAAAAGGGGCAATTCACCTGTCAGATGGATGACTTCATGACGGCAGCCTTGCTCTCCTGCATCTTGGTAGTCCCACAGTTATCTGGGGTAGACACTGCATTGGAGAATAGAAGGAGTTTCTGGTGATCTGGGCATTGTAAGCCAGTTGGTTAACTGGGATGTGGATGTAGAAGGCGCTTTGCTGGGGGAAGCACCTCTAGGCTGGGAACTGGAGCACTTCTGTCTCTCTTCTAAATTTGTTTTTAAACAGTCTCAAAAAACAAACATACTGTGAAAATGTTCACATCTACTGCAAAGAAGTGAGAGCTCACAGGAAGCATGGCAATGCTTTCTGAAGGGGGAAGCTCTTTCAGGGAGAGTAATGATGTCTACCAAGTCGTGTGTCTGCAGTAGGACAACAGAAAAAGGAAAGCTCTGCCTTCCTCTTTCCACAGTCAGACATATGACGGGGAACTGCTTTTCCTTCCCGCTCTCTCCAGTACCCCCACTACAGTTTCATAACTTCGCAGTTCAGGATTTAAGCCACAGTGCTAAACCCAATGTGTGGCAAAACCCAATGACAATCCATGAAAGACACCACAGCAATTTTTCTCCCTATCTGAACTGTCCATTTCTTTGGCTCTTTCTGACGATGTTGGGTTGTGTAAGGTTAAATTTCCCTTCTCTGAATCCTACACCATACCTGTGGCTGGAAGAAAGAAAATAAACACTTCCACCTCTGCGATCTGCCTAGCTAATTGACCCAGGTGAGGTCCAGCATGGTAAATCCTAGTTATATCTTCAGAAGAGCCCAACCTGTGATTTTTTTTCCCCTTTGTGTTATATATTACATATTTCATGGATATGATGAGATGGGTGTGGAGTACATTGATTTTCTACTTATCATCACACATTCCCAGGGCACTCAGACTTTGGTGTCACTATTTTGCAGCTGACGCATACCTCTGTACTTAGTTCTCATCAGACCAAAACGGTTGCATGGCTTGACTTTTTCATTGTTAACTAAGCGGGGGGCTTGAGAAGAAGCTGAACTGCACTGTGGAGCCATCCATCATCCAGTCCCTGCCCACCAGCTGGCAGGACTGTGTGCCTTGAGCAGGGCAGTTGTCCTGAGTCCAAGCTGAGACACATTGCTGTGTTTCTGGTCCCAAGGACCAGCAAGAACCTGAAAGGAAGGTGGGATTTTTTATTCCCCCAATCAGGCTCTTGATCAATAAAAGACAAAGACAGATTTGTAAATGGTTGATTAGATTTGCAAATAGATTGTCTCCTTCCCTGTTTTGAGTTAAACAAATGGAAACAGGAGAGCTGCATCTGCAGCAAGCTGGACGTCAATATGTGTGTCAGGGATGAAGTGATTTCTTTGGGGGGGAATAAATAAATAAATCTGCTGCTTCAGAGTTGCAATATCCCTTCTTGTCCCTTTCAGGTACCTCAGGGACCCACACAGCTATAGCCCTGCCCCATGGACTGCTGCTCCCGGATCTCTGGATCCCAGAGCCTCCATCTCTCTGGGAGACCAAAGATCCACCCCGAGCCTTGCAGGAGGCTGGTGATCTTCCCCTGCCTACCAGCAGCACCCTGGCTACCAGCGTCCCCCCTCCTTCACACCAGCAAAACTGTTTCTGCTCGGAAAGCATGTGCAGAGCATTCCTCTAATGCCTTTGGTAGGTGGGCTCACACTGGGTGACCAGAACAACTGTTGGCCGAGGTCAGCCAGCCAGGAAAACAATAACGTCTCCAGCCTCTCGAGTGCAGTAACTCTAACATCAGGATTAAGGCTGCTGCACCGTACTTGGGACGTTACATCTCTTGCAGCTGACCTCAATCAGCAGCCGTGTAGACCACCCGGGGGAGAGGGAGTGGAAGGGGTACAAAAGGTTTTATTAAACCCAAAAGAACAAAAGGAAGAGAGCCTTGAACCCTCCAACAAAAGGAGGAAAGTTCTCGTATGGCAGGAAGCCAGGTGATATTTTTTTAAACAGCTTTTCCCCCTCCTTTGTACTTCAGCTGCTAAAACCTGTCTCATATCTGCAGCTGCACAGGGGAGATCCTCCAACCAAACTCCCCTGACTTAAAAAAAAAAGTATTAATCTTGCAGCTGCTAATAGAGAGCAAAAGGGGCGAGAGGGAGAGTTTTGCTGAACTAAGAAGTGCAGGATGTAGGAGGAATTAGCTTGAGCCTTCCTTTGTTCATACGTACTCATATTTTCATGCCACCACAAACAGTCCTGGCAAGACCCCTGTTGTAGCGGCGTCCGGCAAGGCGTAGGTGGTACGCGTTAGCAGCAGGATGCGGTACGTGTTAGTAGCACTGCTGTTGTGGCCATGGGCAGTGGTGTTGTGGCTCTGAGCAATAACAGTTACGTTATAATTATAGAAAAAAAATTTATGCTTTTTGACAAGGAGGGTTTTTTGGTCTGGATAGATATTGCAATGGAAGAGGTTGGAGTAGGTAAACATTTAATATCATCTTCAGGGTTCCTCAAAATTCAACCGTGAGTCACATGATTTTTGGTATTTCCAAGGGGCTTCACAAGGCGAGCTTTCGTCAAATCCTTGGACAGGTTTGCTTCCTGGCTAGGCACAATTGACAACATGTTTTAAAAAATATCATTAAAACTTCTTAAAATCTTAGTGACTCAGCTTTTTTGAGGAAAGATAACTTTGTGTTAAATGAATCTGCTGTTGATAGTAATTGCCATTACAATGATCACTAAAATTCATATCATAGTGATACCCGGTGTTACATATACACATACACACAGAAGAAGTAAAATTTAAATTTGTTTTACAGAAGAAAATTAAGGCACAGACACCAAGATTCATCTTAGCTAATTTTAGATGTGTGTAACAGCGGCACTTAATTAGAACTGCAGTTGTCTTCATCTTCCTAGCTAGTCACTGGAGAAAGACAGGCACATCAAAGGGCAAATAAACCTATATTTTAAATCTGAATTGCCTCTCAGAGGTCCCTCTCTCTCCACTGATGAGCAAGAGAACCTAAAGCAATTACGATCTTAATTAGATGCCTCTCTTATATCCCTGAAGTTAGGCTGGGATAAATCGGACCAAAGAAACTAAATGACTATCCAACAAACATGAGGCAAAGCATATGGCCAGGAGGCAGTCCTAGTCCATTGCTTGATTACAAATAGCATTATTTCACATATATCCTTTTAAAGTCTGCTGCTGAATTACTCAGGCTTCACTCATAGAAGCCTCAAGAAATATTTAGTTAAACTAACACTGAAGTAATTTTATTATTATTTTTTAAATGTTCTTACCTTTATTACAGAATTCAGAAACTTCTGTCTGGAGAAGCTGTGAATTTTCTAACAGTGACAGGCATCAATAAAAAGGACAGAAAGGAAATCAGTCAAACAACTATAAGAATAATTGTTCTGTAAGGGGACGATTATAAAATAAATGATCAGGAGTTGTATCCATTTTATTTTTACATTGCTCATTTTTAGTAGGATAGGAAAATATAAAACCTGCATTGAAAATTGTAACATTGATGTCATTAGTAACACTGAACTGGTGAGAAAAAGCTCTCGGAGAAAGTTTATATCTTGCAGCATTATGTCCAATAACACAAAAGACAGTGATTGTATTTCTTCTTTTCTTGCAAGAGCTGCTGGGTCAGCCAAAGCAGGGAGTACCTGTAATTGTCTGATGCCTGGACCCAGCAAAAAGATCCTTGAAACCTTGAAACTAGTGTAATACTTTTCCCAGAGTCTGATGGAAACTGCCTGTTATCCTTACCCCTAAATGTAGCAGGTTATAAAAAGACAATATTGCAACGTTCAATGAGAGAAAGAGGTTCCCCTTTGAAAATTATTATGGAGGAGAGCTGGCTGACCTGAGTCTGTCTGACCAGTTAACCACTTCAGTTTGTTGATAGTTAAGTTAATAGCAAACTGGAATGGAGATCAAAAACTTGTTCTCCAGTAGAGGAAAGTTCCCATCTGAGACCCTACTTCTCCAACCTCATTCTGCCACACAGATGAGCTACAGGTACCCTTTCAAAGCCCTTTATTTCAAAAATAAAGCAGCATTTGGAGAATCCTCCTGGTTGACGCATTGCCGGTGGTCGATGTAAAGGGGTCATTAAAGGACTGCTTCACAAGCTCTTGTGTAAGAAGGACAGAAAAGAAGGGCTCTTCCAGAAGGAGCAGGAGGCCACATGTCTCCTGATGGGGCAGAAGGTGCCCCCATCAGCCTCAGTGAGCTGCAATGTTACAGTTTGATACGCAAGACTGTCTAAATTTTGAAAAAGCTTCACAGCAGCTTAAAGCTGAGGGAGGAATATGTGCTGAGTCTGTGAAGTACTGTGGAATTTCCCACATCTGAGACAATCATCTGTTGAAAAAGCAACACCATGCCATGCAGGTGTTTTCCAGGATAACATCTTCATGCAGATGCTACTTTGGACCAAGCAGGGGTGTTGTTGCCTATATCTGCTGTCGACAAGCAGGGAAGAACTGGTTGGGGATGTGCTAATCAATGTCAACTTTGGTTGTAATGACCGTGTTATAACAGGGTTCATGATCTTGAGGGGATTGATAAGGGCAAGAAAGAGTGTACAGACCTCAGCAGGCTTCAGTGTGCTCAGGGAACTAGTGGGTGGGATCCTGTGACAGGCAACTCTAGAGGGTAAAGGATCTTAGGGGGGCTGGCAGGTCAACCTCCTCCAAAGAGAGAGGGTGTACCCCAATACTCAGGAAAATAAGTAGATTTATCAGGAGACTGGCTTGACTAAACAGGGAACTCACAGCCGAGCTGTGATTATACAAGGAGGATGTATACAGGAGGTGGAAGCAGGGGAATGCCAATGCTTAACTAGACTTGAAACTAACAAGGGTTCTCAAGAGCTAGAAGAAAAGCGTCTACAGATACAGGCTGCTTGAATGCATAAGTACTTTACTGACAGTTGACATAGATAAGGCTGAGGTATTTGGTGTCTTCTACACTTTGTTATTTACCTCCCAGGCCTGTGTGCCTCGAGTCAGGGTTCGAGAAGAGAGGAACAGGAATTAGCAGAAGTGCTCAGATCCCTGAGTCAGGGGTCTCCTGGGAATCTCAGCCCACACAGGTCTGTGGGACCAGGCAGTGTATGTTCAAGGGTATAGAGAGAGATGATGGTATTGTGAGGTCACTCTCTGCTATCTTTGAAGGGTAATGGAGATTGGGGGAGGGCTTTGAAAGGAGACAGAATGGCAAAGTTACACCTATCTTCAGAAAGGGAAAGAAGTTTGTTCTGAGGCAGTACAGGCTGGTGAGTTTATGAGGCTACCAAGAGGATAAAGGCAGTCTCCTTTCTGAGGTGCATAGTAGGAGAAGGAGGGGCAATGGTCATAAACTGAAACAGAGGGCTCACACTGTACATAAGTAGAAAAAAATCACTACAGGTATAACTAAGACCTGAGTTCTGGGCTTGGTTTCCCAGAGAGGCTGTGGAACTTCCATCATTAGAGGATTTCAAGAGCTGATTGACCAAAGCCCTGGCGGATGTAGTCCGAGTTCACTGTTGACCGTGTTTTGAGCTGGAGGATGGAACAGATGACTTGCCAAGGTTCCACCTAACCTGAATGTTTCTGTGTTTCTATGATGATGCAAAAACATATGCATCTAATTACTACTACACAAGGGAAATGCTGAGCTCATGGAAATAAATGGTGATTTGAAATTATCCAGTGCAGTAAGAATGAAAGTTGACAGAGGGACCACAAAAGATCCATGTAAGATTGTGTGACTGAGCAATAACATGATATATGAAACTGAACAGAAAAAAAATTTAAAGTGATGCACACAGAAAAAAAAATCCAAGTTTTACTTATGAACTAGTGGGCTCTGGCCTCAACATTACCATACGGGAGCGGTATCTTTGAGAAGCATTGCTGAGATATTTCCATAAAAATGTGAGCCTAGAGCTTAGTGGCAATCAGAAAAACAAAGCAAATACTAGGAAATGGAGAAAAAAACCCAGATACTATCATTGTGCTTACTCACCTCTCAAATATTGTTTGCAGTTCTGGCCCGTTTCTCTCCAATGAGTGAGAATGTAGTGGAAGGTGCATATAAGAGCCAAATGGATGATCAACAGTGCAGAGTAGCTTCCATATGAAGTATGACTAAGTAGAAGTCTGGAAAAGAGAGGATGTGGGGTGGGAGAGATTTGGTAGAGCTCTCCAGGACATGAGTGGTGTGGAGAGAGTGAATAGAGACTATTCACCACCATTTCTAACATGGAGATGGAGGTGTCAAAAAAGCAAGAGTCAGTGCAAACAAAAGAAGTTATAGTTGGAAAAAGGCCTCTTCTTGCCAGTTAGCTGGGGAAGCTGTAAGTTTAGATGGGCTCAAGTGAGACTGAGCAATTTCATAGAAGAGGAATCTATTGAGGATTATGTAGAATTTACATAGCATTTCATAAAAATCCCTTCCAACTCGGGAAGTCTCTGAGTTGAAAGTAAGTAAGCTAGGAGAGTACTGAGGGAACTAATACATATACTTGCTCTCTTCTTTCTCTCCCTTGGACATCCCTTATAGGCACTTCTGAGGGGGAATGACCATTGATCTGACCCTGTATGGTCATGAAATTTCTGCCATTATTACAACAGCATCTTCATCTTATGAGGTTGTTGATAGTGAGTGAGAAATTCTCCTTCATAAGAATGTGGCTACTCACATAAACATATAAGTAATGAGAAACTGCTTAGAGCTTTGAGGGGATGTGGCAAAATTTAGTGAGAATTCACTTCTGTTCATCTCCTCAAATGATTTGCAGGAAGGGATTATCTTAAAATGGTACTCGTGGACTCTACCCAGGCAACAACAGAATCAATTAAAACCAGTTACAAGTAAAGCAGAGACTCTGAATTATATATTGCCCTATTTTTAGGTCAGGTGCTTGTGAATACATTACTTTATCATTTGTAAAAAATAATTTTCTGATAATTATTGTAAAAATGTAAGGAGATACTAATTATCGTTATTTACAGTCCTGCCTTACAGAAATTGCTATGAGCTCCACATAGAATCTGCATTCAGAGCATTCCTTTTCCAAAAAAGGTCCTAAACATCAACCTTACCTACAGTTCCCTAGTTAGAACTCAACGTTTTCTTAATTGTGTGGCAATCCAGTTTCAAGACATAGTATTGCAGTAAGAATCAAAAAGATAATTGACCAGTTATATGCCTTTATTAATTTACTTCAAATGAATATACTTTTGGAGTATGTGCATATAAACTACAAATCTAACTGTTAAAGCTTCCCTGTGCACAAAATAAAACTTTCGCAAGGGTTTGTACAAAACCATGGAACCAAATTATACACAATGAGTCCAAGCACCTTTGCAAACATCACCAGCCTGTGCTTCCAGGACAAGGCGCATGTAATCATCTTGATTTTCCAAGATAAATATTACATTGTGTATTAAGGACCAACAGCAATCCAAACCCTATCAAAAGCAAAACCTACTTTGCACACATATTTCCAGGAGAAGAATGGGCAAGAAAATAGATCACCAACACTACTCAAATCGTTTTCAGCAGTGGCTCAGGTGTCCTACTGTTGTGAACAGAAAAGAATCAGAATAAAATAGAAAACAAACAAGTAGAAAAACATAAAATATTGAAAGGTTGTGTAAGATGAGATCTGGCAGGAACACCAGATTTAAAGCAGTTTCTGATTTTTTGTGAACATCATTATTCCCCTATACATGTATGTATAGCTGTGTATGTATGTGTTTGTGTATGGTACAGCCAAACACTTGTACTCAGCAGTCATCATAAAATGCTGACATTTATCTCATTTTTGTCACATTTTCTATGTACAAGTTCACATGTTATATTAATTTATGTTATAGTTAAAATATGCATATAATAAATAAATACATTTTCCAGTTAAGCTGGCATGTGTTTTGGCTTTCTGTTTTCTTAAAAACAACAAGCTTCCTGGCCAAATCTGTGCTTGCCCTTCTGCACTATATTTTTCTGAAAAAAAACCCCAACAAACAAATGCAGCAGATTGCAGATGATTCCTGCACAACTTGTTGCAATCTCCTGTTCTTTATCTTGTGTCACAGCTGAAGGTTAGGTTGACCCATGTGATTCTCAGTAAAACAAGCGGTGGGGGAAAAAACTAAGGAGATTCTTGTGATAAACCGTGTTTAATTCTATTTTGGAGAAAACAATCATCTCTCTCAGTAGGATGATGGCTGAAAACTGCAAAAGCTCACACAAATATACAGTGCTGTATCATTCTTGGTTTAATAAAAACAATTTATATGCAGGGTAGTGAACATGAGGAAAGTTATGGAAAACATTTCTCACCCAAGGACAGAGTACCAGATGTGCTAAGACTTATGGGAGCAATCAAAGGTGGCCAAGGCTCTGCTGTGGGCCTTATTAAGTTAGACTGTGATCCAGCACCTTCAACTTATTAAGCTGTCGGGAGTTTCAGTGATTAAAACCAAAGAAAGGTCAGTCACAGACCTTCAGCATTTCCCTGGACTGGTATTTTCTTTTAGGCCTTAGACCCTAATGAAGACACTTCACTTGATACGTGGATTTTTTTAAATTGGTCTTTTGAGCTGGATTTGTCCATAGCTTGAGAAAATCTTCAATAGATTTTGCTTCCTCAGAACTCTGCATACAGTTATCAAAAATCCCAACCAATAGCAAGAGATGAGGCCTTATAGGATGGCTTTGCATATCATCACTGCAGAGATCAAAGGAACAGGTTAATGGGGATCTGCAGAAGTTTAATTATGTCCTAGGTAAGGAACGAGGGTTAGTGGCTGTAGGTGGGGCTGTTATAAATAAGCTTTCAAAGCTCTGATAGCTGGAGTCTAATGTTTGTAAAAGGTATAATAAAACTAGTATTTCTTATGGATTTAAGGTTGCCAAAATCAACCCATTAGTCCTAAAAAGCCACATGGCAGGAACAGACATAAAATGCTCTAGGTACAAGTGATGTCAATGCTATTTTCTGAGCCCCTCTCAGGTGGGTTAAAGGTTGTTGTTTCATCTACAGGGACACATATTACCGCTTACAAATCCTTGATTGTAACACCCCGTGAAGTGTTGTTTAACTTGTCCTCTTCATCTCTGGATATCTGACAGTGTTAAAAAGTTTGCAAGCGTGCAGAATCCTTCATCGTCTGTATTTTTTTTCTTTTCTTTGATGCTACCTATATTGGTTATCATGGCATACGCAGGATGGACTAGTACTTCTGCAATACGTAAGCCCCTTGTCCTCACAAGCTGTTAACGCAGCTGTAATGATACACTCTGTAAGCCTGGCACACAGTGCCTTGTGTTTATTTTACAATATTAACGTGCTAAACCCAGGCTGGCTGTTTACATGTTACAAAAGATAAGGAAGGAAGCTTTTGTACCCTTTACAATCTAACAAACAAAAATACCACCCTGTTATAAAGCAGAACATGATCATTCTGCTCCATTAAGATTCATATGTTTTTGGTACCCTTTTTCATTTTCTTTTCTAAAATTGTTGAGTATTAAGTGTTCTGAGAGCACTAAGACACCTTTGTAGTCATTTTTAATATAGCTTTTTATATGGATATAACAATTATCATATAGTGGATCAATATGAAAATAAAAAGAAATTTACACGATAAGTTTTAACACTCAAGCCAAGAAACTGTGTACTTAATCCTATTAATTAAAATAAAACCTGTATTTCCATCACCTCTAGATGATTCTGTTCTAATGTCATAATTCTGTTTTTAACTTGGTGAATTACAGGGCCCCCACAGGAACCCGCAGGATCACATGGAAATGCTGCTCAAGTGGGGCTGGGGGAGGAAGAAGGGAGCTGGGAGCAGCAGTTGTGTTTGTCATGGAGTGTCACAGCAGGTGGATGCTCCTGCTAAATAATTTTTGGGTGGAATTATTACCTGACAGAAGGAGCAGTGGCGTTATTCTTTTTACCTATCCCCCTTTTACCTCATGAAACAGCCCTCTGAGGAACGAGGGTCAATTTGTGGTTCTTGCAACTACATTCAGGGCTGAAAAATCATCTGTAACACCCAGTCATGCTTTGTTCTCTTTTATTAATTTTTTAACCACTTTTAAAGAAATATTTCACAGAATCACAGAATCACTAAGGTTGGAAAGGACCTTCAAGATCATCAAGTCCAACCATTAATCCAGCACCACTGTGTCCCCTAAACCGTGTCTTGAAGTGTCGTCCAGGGATGGCGACTCCACCACCTCCCTGGGCAGCCTGTGCCAGTGCCTGACCACTCTCTCAGTGAAGACATTTTTCCTTATATCCAGCCTAAACCTCCCCTGGCGCAACTTGAAGCCATTATCTCTCGTCCTGTCACTGGTTACTTGGGAGAAGAGACCAACACCCACCTCACCACAACCCCCTTTCAGGTAGTTGCAGAGAGCGATGAGGGCTCCCCTCAGCCTCCTCTTCTCCAGACTGAACACCCCCAGTTCCCTCAGCCGCTCCTCAGAAGACTTGTGCTCCAGACCCCTCCCCAGCTCCGTTGCCCTTCTCTGGACACGCTCCAGCACCTCAACGTCCTTCTTGCAGTGAGGGGCCCAACACTGAACACAGGATTCGAGGTGCGGCCTCACCAGTGCCGAGTCCAGGGGCACGATCCCTGCCCTGCTCCTGCTGGCCACACTAGTGCTGGTACAGGCCAGGATGCTGTTGGCCTTCTTGGCCACCTGGGCACACTGCCGGCTCATGTTCAGCCAGCTGTCGACCAGCACCCCCAGGTCCCTTTCTGCCGGGCAGCTCTCCAGCCACTCCTCCCCAAGCCTGTAGCGTTGCATGGGGTTGTTGTGACCCAAGTGCAGGACCCGGCACTTGGCCTTGTTAAACCTCATACAGTTGGCCTCTGCCCATCGATCCAGCCTGTCCAGATCCCTCTGCAGAGCCCTCCTACCCTCCAGCAGATCAACACTCCCACCCAACTTGGTGTCATCTGCAAACTTACTGAGGGAGCACTCGATTCCCTCATCCAGGTCATCTATAAAGCTATTGAACAAGACCGGCCCCAGAACCGAGCCCTGGGGAACACCGCTTGTGACCGGCCACCAGCAGGATTTAACGCCATTCACCAAAACTCTCTGGGCTCGGCCGTCCAGCCAGTTCTTTATCCAGTGAAGAGTAAACCTGTCTAAGCCACGAGCCACCAGTTTCTCCAGGAGAATGCTGTGGGAGATGCTGTCAAAGGCTTTACTAAAGTCCAGGTAGACAACACCCACAGCCTTTCGCTCATTCAGGTGTTCTCCTGGGTGCAGCCGGGATGGAGCTGGTTTCCTCCACAGCAGCCAGCGTGGGGCTGCGGTTTGGATTTGGGGTGATTTGGTGTCGATAAGGTGCCGATGTTTGGGCTGTCGCTGAGCAGTCGGGAACGGTCCAGCTCCTCGTGCTGGGCTGGCAGCGAGGGGCTGGGGCGCACGGGGAGCTGGGGGGGCACGGCCGGCACAGCTGAGCCCGGCTGGCCCGGGGGGTGTTCCAGACCGTCCGGCGGCGTGCCCAGTACATGAACTGGGGGAGCTGGCCGGGGGGGAATCGCTGCTGGGGGACGGGCTGTCGGTCACCGGGGGGTGAGCGATTGCTGCACCGGGCATGGCTCGTTCTTGTACATCCCTTTGTCGCTATTGTTGTTGTTGTCTTCGTCGTTGTTTCCTCCTCTCTTGCTGTCCCGTTAAACTGCCTTTATCTCAACCCACGAGTGTTTTCCCAATTCTCTCCCCCGTCCCACTGGGGGAGGGGGAGTGAGCGAGGGGCTGCCTGGGGCTTAGTTGCCGGCTGGGGCTAAACCACGACAGGAGTTTTAAAGCTGAGATTCAGTTTTAATTTGTAATGAATGTATCTATGAAAACCTGCATAACCTGCAGCATACACTGGGAATTAGAAGACTAAAAGCCTTTGCCTCCAGAAAGTTGGTGAAGACTAGGTATCATTATCTTCTACCAGTCTGGCTGATTTCATCCAGTATTTGGTCACAAAATTTCAGCAAAATTTCTGCCCTTTGCCGGAACTATAGGACACTCCATCAAATTTTTCTAATTACCCAAAGGCTCATATCTTAGAAAGGCAAAGGACAAGGCTTCTGAAATGTAGATAGCTTCCTGCATCTGGAAAGACCTTGGTTCATGCCACTCTCTATTAACCTAATAGACCAGAATGACCCCTTCAGAACTGCTTGGCTTGATTAATGCACTGCATTATAAAAGAATGGACAAATAAATACATATCGTACCTGCCTAACAGGCCAGAATATGTTCTTTAGATCTATTCTTCTATTTATCAGATGAATGATTTTTCAAAGCTGCACTAGGCTGTTTAATAAATATTTTTTATTTTCTAAAGAAGACTCTGGGTCCCTTATTGTTGGATTTATTTTCAGGCAAATAAATGGTAATTGAGTTGCTTGTGCAAATTGAAGGTGGACTTTCTTTTTTTAAAAAGAAACCTACTACTATAGCTGAAAATCTTGAGCTTCTGGAACAAACAAATGGACATAAGAAAGCCAACATCGTGTTTGACATTCCATTTCAGTGTTAAGTCATAGCCTACTGACTTCTGATTACGATAGGAAAGCTATTATTAAAAGTTCTTACTTGCCAGGAAATCCCACTGAGATACTTTTGTGATAAGTAAATGAAGTCAAACTGAAACGTCATGGCAATGGCTTGAAGAATGACTAGAGAAAGATATCACTGAGATATATAATAAACCAAAGGAGAGAAAATACCTTCCAGAATGACTAAAGCAGCTTCTCATGTAATTGTGCAGGACATGGAGACAGCAGACTTAAGGGTCATCAGGGAAAGGAAGAAAGATCTCTGCACACATGCATCTAGGGGAAACGCTTCTCTTGCTCTGGCTTATCTGAAGCTGTTTTATCAGAGGCTATCACTTCATCGGCGATTCAGAGTAGCATTGTAAATATGGTGACACATGCAGAAAACATTCATTTTTCTCAACAGCTTGCAAAATAGAATGTGTGTTAGGTTTTGCCTAGGGAAGGAGGTAGCCTGCAGTGTACAAAGCCTCTTGGAGAAAGAAGATGAGCAAGTTCAAAAAAGCTGGTAACACACATCTGAAATGCTGTTCTACTGGATTATAAAGGAAAGCAAATATATCCAACATACATGTAATGAAATTATTTATGGACTATGTTTGTGTTGTTTCCAAGAGAGCTACTGTCTTTTCAGTCCTATCTAATAACCAGCTCCATCCTGAAATTATGTTGATTAAAATATAAATAGAATTGAATTCTACTAATTTTTTCTGCACTGTCCCATGGTGCTTTTTCTTCGGGGAAATGCAGCAAAAAGGCATGTGCCTGACATGGAATTTTTTTTTTTAACCAAACACTTTCCTTGAGACCCAAACATTTCAAGTGTTACAGGAAATATTAAGATGAAGATTTTTTTTAGCTTTGAGACAAGATCAAACAGCCTTATATCAAATAGCAGCTTGTAATACAGGTTTATGAGAAGGTTATAGTAGATATCACTGATACTTTAATTAACTCAAATTCCAGCTGTGATTACATACAGGATATTTCCTTCACAGGTACAGCTTCCCATTGAAGTCCTTGCCTACCCAATTCTGTTAACCAGCAGCCATGGTGTCATTCAAGGCAGCTATGTTTCTTTTTCTTTTAACGCTCGTGTTTAATGTTGTGTTCAGGAATCATTTGAAAGACCTGTGACAGACACAAGCTACAGATTGCTATTGCTGTTGAGCCGAGTTGGGCTTTGTGTATGTATTGTATTTAATGTTACAACAGGTGCCTTAATAACTTGGAATTGTGTGCTGACGCTCTAGATAACCCAAGAACGTGGCGATCATTTGGGGGCAGGAGAAAGAAAAGATTCCTCTAATCAACTGAAAATTGTTCCCTTCCTTTAAAAATTACATTATTTTTTAAAGATAAACCACAGTGAATCACTGTTGCTGGCAGCTGTATTTCCAATTTCTTAAACTACCTATCCTTAGCACTAGGAAGTGATTTCTGAGTAATTTATAAATATGCTTAACTTACAGGTAAAGACATATGATTGCTCACAACATCTTGATTAAACGTTCTATCCAAAAACTCTGTCAAGAAATATGTCTCATCATACGAGTTTTCAGAAATCCCCACTGAACTGCAGATTTTGTCTGATATGTCATTAGGCTTCCATAATTAACAATGTGTTCTTTTTATTTTAGAGAAAAACATGTCTTCATGTCTTTATGTCTTCTTCAAATAATTTTTGAGAAAAAATATTTGTTCATTACCACTTGCAGCTGTAGGAATATAGTTTTACATATGGAAACATAATGTTCAAGTTTAATTCCCTGAAGTGTGCAGCTTTTTCTGTCTTTACTCAGATCCTGCTTTTGAAATAGACTGAATTGTCTGTTCCTTTTAAAGGCTGATGAATGTTCACCCCTTGTAGAGCAAGACAGAGCTCTCACATATGCCTGTTGTACAAAGTTCGTTTTTGCCACAGCAGGTCCTCATAGCAATGAGAGCCATTGAGGAGCACAGGAAGATGACTGCGTCCTTATTTTGCAAGGGGGTGAGAATTTTGCAAACACCCCCTCTCCCCAAAGCCATTGTGTTTTCTACACCCACTGCTGGCAGGTTGCTCTAAGAGGTGAAATTTGGAATTTGTGTTTGCAAGTGTGTGTGCCCGTAGTGCTGAGGAGTATTTGGGGCGGGATGACTAAAGGTCATGGATAAAATCCTGGATAAAATCACTTTTGCATTGAAGTTAATGGCATAACTCCTACTGAGCTTTAATAGGAACAGAATTTTATCGCCCCGTAACATGTGTGCAAGGACCAAAGCCCTTATTCTGGCCCAGGGCATCCAGTAGTTCACGTGGTAGGACTGCAGAGATGCTGCACGTCATGAACAAAGTTGGCTGGCTGGCATACAGCTGAAAGTGCAAGTCGCTCACGCAAATGTTCTGTTTATCTTACCCTAAAGGAAGAGGTAATACACTTCATTTCCAATTCAGCACTTCAAAAGTGCGTTTGCTGGCGTTGGGTGCAGGTAGAGGTTGCTTTTGTTAGCGCGGAATTTCATAGTTAATTTAGAGAGTGAGAAAAGCGCAGCATTTCCCGTATATTAGCTGTTTGCAGCTAGGGATCTCCCACTAGCCTGATTAGATATTGCATTTATCACCATAGCAAATAGCCTGTATTACAAAAAACAGTGAAAAAAGGATGCAATTTCCCTTGGATGGAGGGCTGGTCTGCCGTTTATTTATGCTCCACTCTGTTTAGTATGCAGCATGGGCACGGTGCCACGCTGACTTTTAACCCTAATGGAGAAAACACACAAGTTGACTGTGGGCCTCAAGGGAACGCAGAGCTTTAATGGCAATTTGAGTGTAAAATCTGGTCTCTGGAAGAAAGGTCACCACATCTGCATAACCCCCTCGAGTCAGGCTTAGAGCCCTGTCTGCCTTCAACTAAAGAGGCATTTTCCTGTATCTTGAGGCTGCTTTAGTTTGAGGTACAGGGAGCACATGACAGAATCAGGGGAACTGAGTGATGTTTGTGCGTGTTTGACTGCACTCTGCATCCTAAGAGAAGACTTTTGAGAAGCCCAATCAATACTACAACCCTGTCCTGCGCAGCCGCTGCGTTGTTTCTTTCTGTAACAATAATGAATTGAAGTCTCACAACAGCGGGCATAATAAGTGCTGCTCAGCTCTCGGTATTTAATCACCTTTAACTGGGTCTATCTAGTTAAACCCCACTGTCAACTATAGTTACAAAGAACTCCACTGTAGACCTTTTGTGGCCCTCAGCTCAAAACTGCAAAAGTAGGATGCTTTTCAGAGCCATAGGGTCTACGATGTCCGTCTTCTTCCAGCCAAATTATTTCCCCTTTTTGTTGAAAGCCTAGCATAAGGCATTCAGAAACTGTAAAATACATAATTTTCCAACTGGAGGGTCTTTTATCAGCATATCAGCTTCTTGTGTCTGACCACCTTCTTGTTTTCATACTTTTTTCATGCAGTTTGGATCTCCTGCATCATCATTCTCCATTCAGAAAGGGAAAAAGCAGAAGAACCCCAGTTCATTGGCGGGTTCAGAGGATATAAACTGTCTACTTTACTCTGACATTTTAATTTTAAATTCTAATTGTCAGCCCACTAAGTTCTGGGCATCATCTATGGCAAAACTGTTGACACTGTGAAAATGCATGTTGAAGGGCGTGAGCTATCAATTCTGCAGGACAGTTTTGTCCTTGGCACTGGTGCTATGGATGCTACAGAAAATGCTCTTGAGCTAGGTAGCCATGGCAGGGAAAGCAAAGTTTTGCCTGGGGAAAATGAAGACAAAATAGAAAAACAGCAGAGTGGCTTGAGAAGTCCCAGATCAAAACATACTCAGCCAACAGACAACGCCTGGGTTGTGGTTTGGCCCACCTTGGTGCGAAAAAGCCAGGGGGAAATCCTAATGGGCTTTTCCCACTCATTTCAGCCCAAAATTGCCTGGAAAAAAGTTCTAGATTAAATTTTTTGTCCTTCCCAACCCATAGATTAATTTTGAGGTTCAAGCAGCCTTTTAGCATCAGTCCCTAAAAAGAGGCTCCTCCCTGTAGTAGTCACTTAGGTTTGCTCATCCAGAAAGCTGAAAGGATGTTGCAATAAAAAGGAAGATTTCCTGTTTAAGAGAGGGGAAACTAAGGCAGAAATTTGTGCACCAACTTGTAAAACGATCCAATAATTAGCAGAGCAAAAGAAGGAGTAATACTGCTTTAATTTTCCTGTTTGCCAAATCCACAGAATCATTTTTCTCTCTTATCTTCCATTACTCAAATAATCAAAGTTTGCACTGCCTTCACTGTTTGGCATGCTAGATGAGCGACACTGTGATATTGAAAACTTCAGAGTTTCGATTTCCTTTTTGAACCACAGGAAAAAAAAAGAGAAAAAGATAACTTCCTGGCTAAAATGTTCTGTTGTGTCAAGGGTGGCAAAACCAAACTTAGCTTTTATAATAAAAATAGTGTCACGTCCAATTTCCCTTCCTACCTCCGTCTTACTCTGAAGTGTTTTGAAGTAGCAGAGAGCTGTAGTGCAATCCAATCTGCAGAATATCAGCAATATTTTTAAACATGTGGTAATGTTTTTCCACACACATAGAAGTGACCCAACCCTAACAAGGAACCAGACTGTTTCAAAAATATTGTTAACTTTGACAACTCCTATAGCTATTTTATATTATGCTAAACTCAAGATTACTGATTTTTTCTGAATCTCGAAATGAGCTCTGTGCATGTCCTCATCCCAGCTGATATAAATAAGTGGCTGTTACTACAGCCAACAACGAACAGGACAAATTGGGGTTTTGAGCCACATGCCCAAACCCTCTATATTCCTATGAATTAACGCTTAGAAAATGCATGTGATGGATACAAATCCTTTTTTATGATATATCATTTAAAAGGCTTTACTCCTCTTACTGTGGCTTATTAAAGGCAGACTTAAGAGCCCTGTTTCACCCTGACCAACATCAGTGGCAAATTCTGATTGATTTTTCTCAGGAACAGGATTCGGGCTTTCATTGTCAAAGATTTCTTTTGAGAGCTGACATTTGCATGGAATCCTTCTTCCCTGCAAAGCATTTTATTACAGATTACTGTGATTATCTAAACAGCATAACCATAACTGCTTCTTTTGGTCAAGTTATTATACTTAATACTCAAAAATTAATAACACGGGCAGGAGGTTTGCAAGAGGCTGGAGAGTCGGAGAACTACTGCTTTATGTCGTTTCTCAAATTAATGCTTTTTTTTTGCCTGTTACTAATCTAAGAAAAACTATGTTCCATTTGATTAATTAATGATGGGAAGCACAAGGAAACCATAGAAAAATTTAAACTGTGCTTTGAAATGACAAATATTTGTCTTTTTGATATTCCTCAGTACAAGTATGAAATAGAATTTATTGAAGTTCAGCAGCTGTATAAAAATGTTCCATAGCTAGAACACAGAAATGATTTAATAAGTTCTATGAAAAGTCAATTTGCATGAGATCAGCACCTAGCCTATAACGGGTGGTAATGGATTGTTGGCTTGATTTTATACCACTTGACATCAGATTACAATACACTGAATAAATGTTAACCTATAATCCCTTTAGTAAAAGCTGGCATTGTTTGTCTTCTCTTGTAGAGACCACATTGATTTTCTTTTATTGGATGCTCAAGCGCTGCACCTCAGATTGATTACTTTGAATTAAATGTGCAGAGAACATTTTTATTATTCTAAAACAGGAGTCTTAACATTAAAGAGATGCCTCCCCCCCACTACACTGCTAAAAGTATACGCTACCATTTAATTTGGATTTCTTTCATTTTCCCATTTCTTTTCAGGGCTGCTGTGATGCTGACCCCTGCTCTGCCCCTATGCCCCTTGACCCTGACACATCTGACCAGTGAAGACTCTGGGGGTGGCAAATTAATAGAAGCATTGCTTGTTAATTGCATAAGAGGAAAGCCAAGAATTCATCACCTCAGTCATGGCCATTGCTTCCCTTTGACCCCTTTCTCCCACAAGGCTTTTGCTGGTGGTCACATCTGTGGTTTTTCTATATCCTACATATTTGCCGTATAATTATTCAGCATCAAACCTTATTAATCAAATCGATGCTGTGTTTTAAATGGAAATTGCTGGATTAATACAAGCATTCATTTCATCCTGAAAATCTTGATGGCTTTAGCACATGGAATCCAATTGGAATATAAAAGAAGGGATGTAGAGACCTGATTGAATTAGGAGAGGCATGCTGCACATTAAATTACATATGCCAGCAGGGGTCCATGCTTTTATAGTAAAATACCACTGTAGAGTGTATACATCTCATACCTCCTGTGAGGTCTTTACACTGGTCAGTGCCCTTGTGCTAAATAGGGCTATAATCACCATTCATATTTCAAAATACATATTTTTAAATGAGATCTGGTATTTTATAAGCATTTGTTTTACTTCAGTTACTTTAAATATCTCTTCAACTAGTCGGTGTTAACAAAACAGCAAATGACATATTGCTACTTACTAGTTGGCTAAGGAGATCTTGTCCTTTTCCCTACCTAACATACTATTAATTATGGATGAGTAAACAGTCTCAGTAACAAAAAAGCAAGAAGTCATGAGAAGCTTTGTTGTCATGCTGTAAACATGCTAAACACCCTAAAGAATTTGCTACTGACCCAGCCTGGTGATGTCTGGCCTCCTCACACACCTTGTGTAAGTTTTCAGTTTCTTCCCAGGTGAACCTGCTGTGCAAAGGGCGGGGATGGGAAGTCAGAAAGCAATAAACTATATAAAAAAAATATACACAGACTGGTGACTTCACAGACTCGATCAGCAGCTTGCACTACTTCTTTGGACCTGACATACACACTTGTGAAAACTGGTCTTAGACGGATGTTCCCACTGAAAGCCATATTCTGTTGGTCAGGATTTTCTGTGATCTGCAGAGTGAGATTTATTTTTGATTGTTTGGCAGCAGGATGTGGGGGGAAAAAAGTTGGGCTATGTCATGTGCAAACATTTTAAATTAAGACCATGAGACATCCAAAGAGTAAGGGTGCCATCTCACAGCTTTCTTCTTTCCCTGGTAGATTGGGTCCCTGCAAGTACGCTGAAATGTTCCGGAGATCTTCAGTTGCTGTTACGTGGAGATTTGAGCACCCTGCTTTGTGTAATTATCTCTGGATAGTCTATTTTTCAATGTGGACCTTCCTGCCATGCTTTCTGTCTTGATTTGTGCTCATTCGGTTAGATAAAATGCAACCCTAAAAGCAAATGAGGACAACGGGACTCCCGTGTTCATGAAATTCTGCTCACGTTGTTTTCACTAGGCTTTATCACGAGTTGTTCTGTATCAACAGACATACTTCAGGAAATCAAAGCTTGCCCAAAACACAAACTGGAAAACGAGCATGGTTCAGGGAAAGGAACTGGAGCAGACCTCTCTTCCAGCTCAGCTTGAGCTCTACCAGTTTCAACATCACAGCATAGAGCCAAAGGGTGGGTGACACACTCCCTGGATGGGAGTCATCAGTAAAGATTTCTGTATGTCCCTATCCTCAATGTGGCATGATAATTCAGAAGAGATTTATATGCAAAATCCTCAGAAAATGCATTCTATAAGTAATAAAATGATGTGTTATCATGCAAATCCAGTCTTAATACAAGATTGAAATTACTGAAAAGATGTTTACACCAACGTAGTAATGAAACTGCATTTGACAATCACAAAAACAAGTTACTACAGTTTATTTTATGACATAAATTATTTCATTTTAACATCTCTCCTGTCAAATTAGATGAATTTACTTACCAAACTTTATACATAGTTCATGATTAGTTGTAAAAGAAGATTAGTTATAAAATAAGTCAGCTTAACATCCAGACATAGGATTTTAATAACAACTTGATATACAAAGACTGTCAGGTGCTGTCTGCTAGTAAGAAATAAATAATACCCTAGACCCTTCACTGTAATTACCATCATTCACTGTATGTACAGGATCTGCAGTGCGGCTCATGCTGGCATGGAGTCAGAAGTGCTTAACGTCCCTCGCCCGGCTGCTGGCGAAAGCCGTGAACAGGAGAGGAACATCAGCGAGTGGTGGGAAGGTGTTCGCTCAGCTGAGAATGACCGGTGACTTCCCATGCTGGTTCAAAGAATGTGGGTAATTAAATAAAAACCTTTTCACTTAAAACCACACAGACGTGCGTAAAAAAGAGGTCCTTCTCCTTTCTTGAGGTAAGAAGTCTCATGGATATGTCAGCGATGCTCCCTGGCCGCTCAGAAAGCCACATATTCAGTGATGAGGATGCAGTGACTTCTTTCTCCATAATTACATGAGACGTACACTTTCTCCAGTTTGATTTTTTCTTCACTTTCCAGGAGGAGAAGAACAGATATCCATCTTTTCTCACATGTGGACCCCAGAAACGTCATGTTGATATACCAGCCATGCTACCACCACCATTTGCCATTCACCCAGGTGACTTTAATGCAGTTGAAGTAAGCGCTTAACCTTAAGCTTATGTTTAAGTTAGTGGGACCGGAACGTGTTATTTAACAGAATTGTTAAATAACTATGAACTGTTGAATTGAAACCCAAATGATACGTTGTGTGTTGTGGCTTCTCTCCTCCCTGTAGCACAGGCTAGGTGTTATTTCCAAGTGTGTATTCTTCTAAGTGACTGAACAAAAGACACCCTCCAAATTTTTGGAGGCCCCCTTGCACAAAGAAGTGACATTTTTGCGATGAATAAACTTTGTGAGGGTTAGGGATGATAACAGAACAAATGTTCTCTACAGTAGTCTGCAAATTACATGTTGTAATGTAAGAGAATCCAGCTGAATAAATAACATTCAAAGGACGAGCTCTCCATTCTCCTTGCAGTACTGTACAAAGATAATGGAAAGCATGTTCTAAGAATATAACCATGCAGATAACAAGCTATAAAGCATACAATGATCCAGTGAAATCTTTCTGAAACACATAACTGATAACAGTTAAACATTTTTCAAAGAAAACATTTTCATAGTGCTCATGTTTTATATTTTGTTTTTTTAAAAAAACGAACGAACCCAACAATGAAACAGCAAAACCTCTAAATGGCAGATTTGTGCAAATTTGGCTTACTCTTCTGTTCCTGATTGACTATATCACGTAGATACGGGAAGAGCACAAGCTTACAGCCATGCCTTCCTGTAAAAGAAGTGACTACGGAATTTACAAACTCAAGCGATATATTTCTTTGTGTAATATAGGCATCTATTTCATAAGGTTTCTAACGCACTGACATGGTGGGGGGAAGCATTTGAAATAATCACAGAGTAATTTTCTACCAGATAAGCACTTAAGAAAGAATACATAGATGGCCCTTTGGTAAAAGACCAAGTTTTTAGTACATATATTGCCTGTTTTTAACAACAGAACAATGCAGCAGGCTGAGGTTTAGACCAGCCCGATATCCCTCACACTGGCTCCTCAGATAGCCCAGGACATCTCAACAAACACTTGAAATGCTACCAAACCCTAGCCGCCACTTCACATGATTTATGATGTCATTAATGTCAAGCTATCAGTGGACAAGAGTAAAAGAGACAACAGCAAAGCTGACTAAAAACAAATAGTTTTGATTAAACTCAAGGACGTTCGGTACAGCTTTCAGCAAAAAGGCATTCATCATTTCCAAAGCTGACCTTGTTTTTTTCATCCCAAATGCAAACATAATACATGTAGGGATTCCAACAAAATCTTTCAAGTAGACTGTAGCTAAATTCCCTTTTTTAAGCAAAAGTAATTAAGAACAGCAAGAGCACCTTTTCTCTGTGGGATCAGTTTTGTTGATAATTGCCCCAGCACCCTAAAATTTGCATCTCTGTTTATTTTCCTATAAAATATGAAGACTATCTTTTAGGTCTGAGGCAGTTTTCATCCCAGGAAAATAGATCCCAATAGTATTTTCAGACATCAGTATCCACAGTTGCATACCACCCTTAGAAATGTACCCCATAATAAACAATCAATGACAACACCGCCTAATGATAGACAGAATAGAAAAAAATAATTAAAAAAAAGAAAAAAAAAGGAAAAGAAAGCATGCCAAGTAGAATAAATTATTTTCATAGAGAACTCCTGTCTGTATGAATGCAGAATTACTCTGGAGGTCTTTAGCTTAGTTTTAAAGAACTACAAATGCAAATAGTAGACTGCACTCTTAACAAACACAGAAAATATTTGGTTGTGGATTTTATACTGATTTTTCTGTTTGTAAGACTATAAATGTATGTGCTGGTGTAACATGTGTGTGCAAGTGCAGCCTGTGTACATAGGTGCGTATTAACAGAGGGAGAACAGAAGGTATAACGGAATTTTTTGCCGGCACCCTCAAACTGGATCAAACAACCTCAGGAATCACAGTCTAGGCCTATGAGAGATCTACTATAAGCATTCAAAATGCAGATGGAAAGTAATATTTCAAGCTTTAAAAACATTATTAAAAACCCTTTTTCCATAATAATGGGTATTATTTTTGGAGCTAATGAGGATTTGTACAAAAGTTCATCTTCCTTAGAACAGGAGTAGCTGCTTCCCTCTAAATCTTTAAAATCTTTACAAAAATCTCACTCTCTTCTGCTCTGTAATTTTAATAATCAGCTTATAGTATTATTATTTCACAGTCTATAACAGCAAGGTTAAATATGTCCTTCCAGCAAACATGCCTTTCATAACTTAGCGTGCAATTAGATTATTAATGTAAAATTACAGAAAGGCTATTATGGCTTCAGGACAAAATAATTAAATGACTGTATTTCAATTTTAATTGTTTATACAAGTACCTACAACTTTTAATTTGGTTTTTTCATATCATCTTATGATAATATGTAACCCAAATAATATCCCCCACTCCTTCAATATGTACCGTGAAAAGGAGTGGTACCTACCACTTCCAGTTGCAAACACGTTCTCAAAACACAATTGAAACAAGAATTTTTGCTTCTAAAATTAGTCATATTTACTCTGATTAACAAAAACTTTCTGCTTAGAGCTTTTATGGGAAAAAGACAGGCTGTATTATAAGTATTAACTGTGCATGAGAACATTTGTAATATCACCCTTGGAGAATAATAAACAGATACTAGAGATTGAAATTCTGACATAGTTTACAGAACAATAATCCAAACATCTGTTATAATGACAAGGGATTTGAGCAGAATAGAGAGTACATGGGAAAGCTATGCTACTTTTAGTACAGTTATAACATTAAATCAAAGCACTGCAGCTCAAGGCAGCTTGCTGCTAATATAAACAATTTTCTACATATTCCTGGGCCACAAGCCAGATCTCAGGATTCAGTTACAAGCACAAGGTCAAGAGGGAATCAACGGTATGAAATTACTGTGTATGAATCAAAAGAATAAATGGATAATTAAGGATGAAAACAAATTAGAAGGTATACTCTCACTTAACTCATCAAATACATTTGCTGAGTAACTTCATGCACTGAATATGTTGGAGGATCTGCAGAGGCTTTAATGCATTTATTGCTTAAACCCACAGCATCAGCATTTTTTGAGGCAGGCTTACCAAATCACCTTTTTATGTGTACTTCTTTCGATATCCAACATCTGACTACAATTATGAAGATAAATATTTAATCATGTCATTTGCTCAACAGAAAAGTAAATAGGATTTCTTTGAAAATTACATTCTTGCCTCCATATTATATCCTACAGTTTGGAAAACCTAACTTTTATCTCACTTCTGGTCTCATTTTGTCTTCCACACTCAAAACAGGCAGCAAATGTGAAAGATTCACTGTAGCTGGTGATGAAGAGGGCTTTCCTGCAGAAGACTTGCAAAGCAATCTTCATAGCGATGAAATGTTATGCATAAGTTTGTTAAAGAGCACATTCATTTTTTTATTTGCCGACACAAAGAGACATGCAGCAACATGTGAGCCACTTGCAGGCTGGTGAATGTTTTAAGCATGCTTGGGCACAGTAACTCACGTTCCTGAAGGAGAAAGAAAACCGCTTTGAAACGTTAACCAAGAAAAACGCGTTTGTCTTTCTGACTTGGCTTTACCCTGCTGGAGTCAATGGCCGGTCAGCATCAGCATATTTAGGGGGTTCATCCTAAATAATTGTCTTAACCACATGGTTTCAGTGGGGATGAATGTTTTCATACAAGTACCTCACTCTCCTCATTAACCACTGGAGAAGGCTGGGGAATCAGCTCAGACTTGGTGCCTCATGTGTAGAAAGTTGCAGTTGGGTGACGGGTGTCCCTTCAAAGATGTATCGCTCTTCATCACCCCCAGCTAAGTTCAGCATTTCCCACAAAATACAGACTGAACAGCCCCAGGGCAAATTGCCCCTCTCTTTCCATGCATTGCCCTGAAAAGTCGCCACTAATGACTCGCTCTCTGCATCCAAGTCACAGTCATTTTATTAAAATGTCCACAATTACTGCCAGTTATTAATTGTTTCAGAAGCAAGATTATGAAGCATTATTTCATATAAACAACTGAGCACACATTATTTGATTGCTACTGACTTATATGGAATTATGACCGATGAATAGGTGGTTCACTCTTGAGGTGAAATGCCCTTTAATTGATTTCATAACTGTTGAACATATTGACAAAATGTAGTTCATCATGTTTTTAATAACTGTGATATTATCAGTTCCTTTTACTGAGAAATACATGGGTTTGATTATTTCTTTATGAAAAAACTTGCTGATTTTGTTCCTCTGTAGGATGGTTTATAGTCAACCTTCTTTCCAGAGGGGTGCTAATATCAAGTGCTGCAATCAGCTGTAACCATCAGTATTTCTTCTTGCTAGCCAGGAGAAGACTGGGGATGTGATGTTACATCTCATGAGGTGCTGAGGTATGTCAGCTCTCAGATGTTGGAACTGAAATCTGCATCAGGAGGCCTTAGCACTTGAAGCCATAGAAACGAGAAGGTCATTTAGGATCTTTTGAAAACTGCCAGGATTGAACAGTGTCTGAGGGCTGTTGACTAGCTTGCTAAATGGAGTAAATTTCAACTTATCCAGCTGTAGGGCAAAAAAATTTTAGCTCTTCCACCTCCAGAGAAAATTTCCCTCGGTTTGTTATCATTACTTAAATATTAGCAACTGTTAAGTGTATACCACTTTATGAGTACTACTACATTTACTCTCTGAACTCATAGAGGATGAATATTGAATAAGGCTAGTACCCAAAACACTTAAAAAAAAGATAATATCATGAAGCCATGAAGACCGTGCTGTGTTTTCATGCGATGTGTGGCCCACTCTGAGATTTGACCCTGGCTGTGTCCTTATTGCATCCCAGCACATCACCATCATTGCAGCTGCAGAGCCTCTGCTCTCCCTGAAGGCAGAGTAAAGAGTAAGCCTTGGAGTAGGGCCAGCACCGTGTGGTCCATGCTGATCTGTTGTAAGAAGACACAAGAGTGAAGCAGGTTTCCATCTCCCAGCTTCCCCCTCAGGCACTTAGACAATGTTCATCATCATATATGCAACCCTTTGTTCCCGTCATTTGTTCTTCACCATGCTAATAATTCCAGGAACAAACTAATTAAAATTAAAGGAAGACTTCAGCATGAGAAACAAATTAAGGACTGACAAGAGAAGGCAAAAAACCTTCCTAATTGTGTTTCTATGATGAAATGTCAACGGATTATCCTTCATCTAGTGGTACTATGACTTGTAAGTTGTGTATGCAGCTAATATTACATGTTTTACAGGCTCATTGGTCACAAGGAGAAAGTTCCTGAGAGTGTTTTAACAGCACTATGTCTCTGAAGTCAAACTTTTTTGGGAACGCCACTGACAGATGTCAACATCACAGTTCCTCAAAATGGAAAAGCGTGGGACAGTCCACAAATGGACACTATTCCTGACACATTTTCTCAATAAATAAAGCTCTTATAGGCTATACTAGAGGTCACTAATTTTTCAAAGCTTTTTCTCTTTTAGCTTGATAATCACAGTATTGTTACGTAGTGTGTTTCCTGAATGAGAATCAGCAGTACTTGACAGCAGCATTTTTAGAAGAAAGGCTGTAGATTTATTTTTAAATTCGAGCAACTTTAATGTTGAATATTTAATGGTGAATATTTCTTTTTTTAATCTAAAATGCTATATAGCAATTTTATCCCCCCTCACAAAAGCTAAAATGCAAAATGATCAGTCTTCTTGTCAGTGTGGGACAATTTTTTAAAATACATTTGTCTTTCTTCGTTTAAATTAGTTCACAAGCTAACTCACGCAAGCTACAGAGACATGTCAGAAGGGAGACAGCAACAGTATAAAAAAGCCAACAAAAACATTTCTTCAAAAGAATTTTACATCACTTCTGGATAATAGGGAAACATCCTGTCCTACAACTATTGAGTTGTAGATAGATACAGATCTAGGTATTGAGGGAAAAGTCACTGGAATGCTTAGATTTTTTTTTAAATATCTGCTTTTATATTGGTCGCACCTCACGAATCCTAGCAAGAATATCTCAAAAACCTGGTATTGCAGGGCATTAAACCCACAGCTGAATTCTTCTGAAAATTCCTATAAACCCAGTTCTTCCTCATTTTAGTAACTGATCTCTCCACTCTTGGACAGAGACAGAAAGAGCTAAAAATAACTGGTAAAAACCACTACTGAATAAGTATTTGTATTTAAGTTGCTCCAGGAGGGATGAATATTCAGACCTGGGCTGTAATAGGATTCAGAGTTTGATAGTCACAGGAGGGGACAATACTACAGACAGGTAAAAAAGTATGGTTGGGTTTTTCTTACGCTTTTTCAGCTAGTCCACCAGGCCAGCCATGTACGTGTCTCCCCATAAAGGAAGGCCCCACCGTGCCTGGGGAAGCGTTACAGAAGATATCCTCACCTTGGGGTCTCAGCAAAGATATAAAGAAGGGAGAAAATACTGATTGGACTTAACGTTGTAAAGCCCTCCCTCCTCTATGTGGGAGCAAAGGCGTAAGTAAGAGGGAAAGAAGCATCTAGTAACACTTTTATCCAACACGGATGTCTACCTTTGCCTCACAAAACAGAAGTTACAGTGGAACTAGGGCTGTGAGAACTGATTCCCAGTCCCTTGTATAAGGGCTATTTTTTGCACTTGAATAACGGTGCTAGTGCCAGGGGTTGAAACCAAAAAAGTCTGTATATGTTTGCGAATAAAAATATTTCCAAGATAGATTGTGAGGTGGGGCTGCTTAAACATCACCTCTTGCTTAAGGCTGTGGCTGAAGTGGCAACCTAACCTTTAAAATAGCATATTTTGCCGGTTAGACCCAGACCAGCAAAGAATTGAGGTACGTGAATACCCCCTTGAGAGCCAATAAACCTACACTTAAAATTAAGCATAAATTCAATATTTTTCTGGATAAAGGTGCGTATTTAAAATAACAGCTTTATAAAATTATTCACCACCATCAGTGACAGGACTTCAAAGCTCTTCTTGGGCTTGTCCATAAAGGATGGGAAAATATTAGAATTTCTGGTATGTATAAAATATATGGAGTTTCTGTTCGTGCTGAAGCATTTGAGGTTATAATCTCATTCTATCCAGCAGTTAAATATTATTGTGTGTGTCAAAACAAAATTGTAATCCTGGGAGTGTGTGTCATGTAAAAATGCCATGTTAAAGGAAAACTACAGTGATTAGCTCTAATACTTTTGCTAACTCAATGAATATTTGCTTAGAAAAACACTATCTAGCAAAAATTTAGTAACTGCCCTACAAAGAGATGCAAGCAAATATGTAGTGCTCAGCTCATCTCTCAGTTATTTCAGGTTTTTAATTTAGGATTCTGTTTATACATTTGTAAATAACACAATGGGTTATATTTTAAAAGTTTTGCAGAAGTTCTTATTCTGCAGTGCTTCATAAATCTCATGAATATAGGTTAATCACTGCACTTACTGCTGAAATTTGCCACTTCTTCTTACCTGGCATTTGCACTAGGGATGTTTCTCTTTTTTTTTTGCAGAGATCTCACTTTGGTATAGAAGGCAATAGAAATTAAACCTTTTTGCACCATCTTGGGACATTTATTCTGTACTGAGTTCAAAGAAACACTGGAAAGTAATAAATGAGTCACTGACACCATTTTCTGTAGCATTTGAGGATATCTTATGAAAGTTTCCCATCCATGTGCTGACAAAGGCCATACGAGGGAACTTATGAAGTCTTATGAATTCCTAACCTGACCTGTTTCGTTTCAGCAGTCAAAAGTATTAAAATCCATAATCCCTTTTTTTCTTTTGGTCAAAGACCCAATATCTTTTCATAAGTGTAAACAGAAAATGGATAATATCACTAAATGAAGTTGGGAACTTTGTGCAGAGGAATAAAAATCTGTAGATATCTTCACCATCTTAAATGAGGATGGTTATAATCGCACCCACTTTGCAAAGTATGAGTTTACTGTTCGTTCTCCATACTGATTGCGATATTACCTTACCACGGCTAACTGGCATGGGGGCTATGTGCTAATTTCATAGGAGGAAGGTGCCGGGATTGAAATGTCCATGTTTTGAAGAGCTGTAGATGTAGATGTACACTACCTCCTTCCTGAGGCTAGACCTCCTAACTGTCCACAAAATCCAGACTGGCTGTTTGCCTCACAAAGTGCCTAGCAGCAAAGAGTTCTTCACTGAAGAAGAATGGTGGTATCTTCAACCTGTTCTAATTAGTGTCAGCAAATGATATACAAATATAAAGTGTATTACTCAAATAGTCGAAACTACAGTTATAGCTTATTTAAAGCTTGACTCAAACTCATATGAATGCTGTAGAGGAATGGAAAAGTGGGACTGAAAAAAGGCACACCAAGAGGAAGAACTGATGTGCATAAGGGTCAGGCAAGGCAACATCACCTGGGATAAAATCCCCTTTAACTCACCTTACGTAAAGCATCTGATGTGTAATGGAGATGGATTGCTACATCTCATAAATCTGGCACTTAAATGTTACTAGTTATGACTACGACTGACAGTAAGATTTAGTTTTGCATATCATCCCCCAGTGGCTAAATAATTACTAGTTCAGTTCATCTTCATTACAACTGCTATCGTCCGCTCTGCCCTTTGAAAATCAGTTGGAAATGGGAACATGTTTTCAGATTGATTTTTAGGGTCATATTTGCAACAGCAAAAGTATCCATCTTCACCTCTTTTGTGTAGACAACACGGTAATCTCCACACTGTTCTGAAAGACTGAAGGACTTTTCACAACAGGAGAGGTGGCTGGCAGGGGGTTAAAATGGTAGTGGAGTAGACCAGGGTGCTAAAATGTTGATCTGGATTTTCATTTTTCCTTGAATGCACACTTAACTTTGGTATCCCATATATATTTACATAAAACATAAACCAATCATACATTCTTTTTCATTCTACAAGGTTTGCCTTAAACAGAGATTCATGGTGAATTTCAAAGCCTATAAATAGCTAACGCATTCAGCAGTAGCTAGAAGAAAGTATTGTATGTCAACAGGCTTAAACAAAGTACATCAATCCAGGCTTGTAGCATGTTTTACTACGGTATTGTGGATCTTTAGATGTGACAGGTGACAAAATGGATAGTGATACTCATGTAATCTTAAGAACTATTTCCAAAAGTATATTATAACTGGTATCCTCAAACAGATCAAAACGTAGATTTCCAGAACTGAACGATATGCAAGATATACTGCTCTGAGACAGGAGAAAAAGACGGTATTTTCTTGGTCCCAATGACCTATAAAAAGCTCCTCTGCACATACAGCCTGAATCAACATTTTATACTTTGAAATAAATGCATGCTGTAGCCTATAAATATAAGACAACAAAAGAATAAATGCACTAATATCAGCTGAAGCATTTGGCTGTGTTCTCTGCTGCTAGGGCAGCCTGCACTGATGCACGCACAGGTGTGTATGGACACACACGTTTTCACATCTATAGCTAGTATAGGCACAACAATTCCTTTCAATGCAGTTGTGACAAATAAAAAAAAAAAGGTATTGTATTTTGTACGAAAGTTGAAGTTTTAGTAATTATTGTTAACTGGTGATTCTTAAAAGAGGATGAACATTGTGATGAATGGTATCTGGGACGAGTTCTTATGCTTACCTGCTATGATACTTTTTGAAAGAAGACAACTAAGTTTTATTGCGTGAAGTTATGTTGACTAAAGTGATATTTTATGGTGGGACAAGGAGTTAGAATATGTGTTACAAAAAGCTATGTCATGCATATTGTCTGTTTTCCAAATGAAAAAACTGTGAAGTTTTAAGACACTCGAAAGTTAATGCTTTTCCGAGGAACAGTTTCACAGCCTGAGACATTTTTTTAGCTATGTTGTGGCCAAGTTCATGAATCAGTCTAAGAGCACTTAATTATTGATGTCTATGCTGGTAAGGTCAAGAGTAGGGTCAGTGCAAGGGTTTTGTCCCCCTATTCTGCCCACCCCCCTTTTTTAAACTGTGTTCGTCATACCATGGCTGCCATAAAACTTCATAGTGGTATGACCTACCTCCATATCAATTACCCAACTGTGTGCATTGGATTAGGTCTTCTTCTGGGCAGGGATTGATTCTCACATCACCTGAAACCATCCCTCTCACCATCCTTTCACCTTCCCCCCTCTTCCAGGGACTGACACAGTCGTTCTTGTATTCTCACCTTGGCACAGGTGGCTTGCTTTGTGGACCACACAGGGAGTAAGACATGCAGCTTGACCGGCTCGGAGATTAATTCCCACATTTTCTGTATGAAGAATAACAGACTACAGAAAATAAGCCTCTGTAGTAACAGAGTAATTATAATTATTTTATAAATATGATAGGTGGAAATACAGGTTCAACAATGACTGAAGAGTAGAGTTACAAAAGTTGTGCAGTTTCTGGTTGTGCCAAACTTATTTATGATTTCCAACCAACTTCTGTTTTTAAAAAGTAGAAACTGACATAAATCTGCCTTGCCTGTGTGTTGTTACTCATTTCCTACGATGACTACACGAGTAGACAGAAAAACCTCTATGTCAAAACAAGATCCCATGCATCTGAATTAAGAGTGGGCTTCTGGGGTTCAAATACTGCATTAAATATTAATGAGAAGATAAGAATTGGGCGTTTGGAGCTTCTTGACCCTTTCAGATGTCTCCATTTGTACTTATACGTCAAACCTGTTCAGCAGGGTCTAGACAGATTCCCCCGTGTGGTTTAGCTCTTGTGGGATATTGCTTCCTTTGAACATGTTTATTCTTTTAGATACTTTGTACGCTTAATTTCAGTAACACATATATCCCTGCTTAAATCATAGGAGAATATGAAAAAAACTCTGAATGTTTTTAAACTTTTCCACTTTTGCAAATTATTTTCCCTTTTACAATATGTAGCTGGAGCAATTGGACAAGAATATAACTGTAACTTAAAAAGAAATTGTGCAAAATTTATCTCTCTCAGATGTCATTTGCACATGGGAAAACTATATGGGTTTAGAGTCTAATTTACGTACATTTCTGCAGTATTCAAAGAGTAATTCTGTGGGCATATAATTGTTTAAGAATGAGAAAAAAATGTGGGTGTTTCTTGTAGTACTACTCCATGAAGTTTTAACAAACATATTAAAACCCGAAGCCTCAGTAAAACCACAAGCTTATTTGTCAAGGAAATGAATGGGAAAGCCTTTTGGTTTATATAGTTCCTAAAATAGGATTTATTTACACACTCCATGGAAACTGTATCCTCTAAAACAGCATCCTAACTACAAATATGCACACATCTATTCAGCCAAAGAGACTAAAATGACATTAAAAAAAGTGAAAGAATGCTCGGCTTGCAAAGTCAAACATTCAAAATTTAGTAAACGCCAGAATTCAGATTGCCCAGGCAACTTTGCTTCTGACAATATGTGATGACAGATCTAATCACAGTATTATCTCCACATCTGACTCCTCCTGTGGTTTCTCAGACTTTGCTCCCAGAGGTGCAAAACCCCTCTGCCATCTACTTGGTGAGACTTTCTTCAGACGAGGACCAGAGTCTGGGGTAGGCTGCCCTGTGCACCGGTTCTGCTCAGGGACATCTCATCATGGCTGGTCAAAATAGTCCTCGTGACCATCTGGGCTCCATCTCCCATGTCAGTCTTTTTTCTTTTTTTTTTTTTTTTTTAAATGTTTTTGCTGTTTTATTGTATGGTCTATGTGGTTTTTTGGTGGAAAAAATTGTACTCATAGTTAAGTCCACCCCCTCATTTCTGAATGGAGTCATAGGTAGGCTCCTGCTTTTTAGAACACCTTCAGCTGTGGACATCTGAGTGAATCACTTCTTTCTCCCTGCGCACATTTTTCATATGAGATGGTCAAACTCATATATCTTTTCAATCTGTATTCTTGGCAACAGCCAAACCACTTAATCTCTGAGAAACAACAGCAGCCAAAAGCAAATATCTTACTGAATGCAAAGTTTTAGACAGAAAAATAAAAAAAAAATGAAAAGATAAAAATTGATATTCTCATCTTCAGTGTTTGCTACAAAGAACAATGGACATGTATTTTTCTTGTGCTTCCTAGCAGGACCCAGAGAAACTGGTGCTCTGTCCACTGGACCAAATTAGTCTCATACTTGTCATGTGCATTTATTTAACAGAGAGCACATGCCATTATAAATTTTATATGTGTGTTACTTAATCTTACTTAATCTTTTAATGATTCTGGCAGCAGATAACTTGTTAAGTAAGAGGGAAAGCACACAGAATCTGGGTACCAGGTATCTATTCTCAAATATTGACTTTATAGTTATGAAAATGATATCTTTACATTCTCCCAGGAGAGCAAACAAGGACACTAAATCCCAGCTTCAGGAACAGCAGGGGACAACCTGATCTGACATAATTTCTCCATTGTATTTCTGTGTTGTTTCTGTGTTGTGCCCAGGCTCTTCATCCACATAGAGCTGACTCCAAACTTGCTCAGCCTCTGCTGAGGGTGAGGGGCAAGCACTTTTCACTTGGCAGTAGAGATGAGAACCACAAACTGGTCTGGAGACAGCCCCTGCTCCAAGGTCTGTAGAGTAGGAGTAATCTCTGTTTGTCAGTAGCGTCAGAAGGAGAGCATCTACTTCCCTTGAGCTGTCCTCTTCTCCCACCCTGGAGGACTCTCCTCCTTTGCCTTTCTACCCTGACTCTTGTGTTTTCAAGGGAAGGTTTGCTGCAGGTTGTGTGAGGAGACACTCTGCACCCTACGGGCCTTGACCGAGCTCCCCTGACCCACTTTTCTCCACCCTTGCCCACCCACAAACTCGAAGCCTCACCTTCAAAGCTTGCTTCCACCCAAACTCCATATGCCTGGCATGACTGATAAACCTGGTCCCTTGAGATGGCTCTGCAAGCCAGACTAGCAATCAAGGCTGTAGGGTTGTATGAAACAACCCTATTTAACAGGAGTGAGTTTCCAATTCAATAAACACCTGGTGGTAGCAAAAACTTCTTCCCTGAAGGCTGAGATTTATCCTGGTCAAGAGTTAAAGGCCACCAGGACATCACACCGTACCTGTTGGGCTGTGAGTAAAGATAGGTAAATTAAGGTAAATTACTTGTGGGAGAAATAGATCCTCACAGATGTACTAATTGCAGTGCTTCAAAATGAAGAAAGCAGTGAGGACACGGCAATTTTGGGCAGAATCTGTGTGACTTCTGCTCTTATACAGGCCAAGTAATTCAAGACTTGTGGACTTCTAATGCTCAGTTCATGTTGGGCTTTCTTTTCTTTGAACCTCAACATAAGTACACACATTCTTTTTGTCGTACAGACCATGGTCTGAAATAAAAAACTCCTCATGTGCAAACACCATTTTAATTCATGTTGGTTGCTTGTGATAATCTATGGACAATATTCACCACGCAGTGGTTTCATCCGTTATCTATTTCTGTCTATGGGAGGCACTGAAATACACATGAAAAGTATGCAAAATTGGTTTTGAATGATTGAATCTAAAAAGGGGGGGATTGCTAAGAACAGATATCTTTTTAGTCATGGTTTTCACTGAAATGTATCTGTTCAAATTCCCTAGGCCTGTTGTCTTCCCAGTTGGTGGTGAATTTTTTTAATATTGATCTGGACTCAACAGAGCTAATTTCATTAAGACATTTAGATTTTTTTCCTTGAATTGTTTAAATATTCTTGATGTGAAAACATTCTAAAAATAAGACCGGGAAAAAAAAACGCAGGAAATTTAAACACTGTAAAAAAGAGCTTGCATATAATTTATATATACCTTTTTAGTACAATTATTTTATTTTTCTTATCATACCTCATATTTCTTTAGAACTTTCAGGTATCCCAGTGCCACAGTTACGTGAATGGAGACAGCTGCATTTTTAAAAGCATCTGATAATGTATCTTAAATAAATCTTAAAACATATGTAACATCCTCTACTGGCTTCAGAAAAAAAATCCTCCTTTAGCTTGCCTTTTCTTGGCTAGCATCATCCAGCCTCTTCCGTGGATCATCTCTTGAACTCTAAAGAACAGTGTGAACAGAGCTAATAAAATCTGTAACTCGCCTGGAAACTGCACGATTCAGAATTATGTTACGGTTTGCTCTTCTACCAGTCTCTTCAGTCTATTTTGCAATATACTGGAAGCAAAGAGTAAATGAGAGAGATTCCTTTTTTTTTTTTTTCTTTTTTTAGTTTTTCTTTTCCCCTGCCAGATATTCCTATCACCAGCAGCCGCCAGCGTGCGTATCACCATTGACAGAAATATCTCCTGCCAGGCCTTCCAGTGCTTTGAAGTGGCTGGCATCTCACAGGCTGCATGTTGACCACCATTTCGGAGCTCCTGGTATGTGGACGCAAACCAAGCAATGTGATGACAGGCTAGGGATTTTCTGTGTATTGACAGCAAGAGCGCTAAACGTAAAATTAAGCCCTACAGGAGTTAATATTGGACTGCTTTCTTGTAACCAAAACACTGTGTACCTCACTGTATGAAGGCTTTAAATAGCGCAGCAGTGCCCACAGCTTTCTGAGTCACGCTAGCTCCAAGTTCTCTAGCAAATTCAAATGAATTAAGCTTTCTAAGATTTTCATTAACTGAAAAGTGACAATGAGTGAAAGAATTATGCAACCGAGACTTGTGAGGTTACAAAACAGGAGTTGCTAGGGGTGAAGATGCAGAAATGTCATAGCAGAGTGGGAGAAAGTTGAGACTTCTGCTAACGAAAAAGAGGTAAGAGAGTTTGGGATTTAAAACTGAGATGACTGATGTCTTCAGCCCCAGCATAGAGCTACACTATCATCTTTCGGTGGCTGCACAGGACTGTGTAGAACCAACATAACATTTCAGGACATTGTTTTCTCACTTTGTCAACAACCACCTTCTCTCGTGTCTTGCGTGTATCATACGCATGTTAGAAACACCATCCTATTACTAGTGTCTCAATACATTACAGGCACGGTATAAACATACACATTTGTTGATATTAAGGAACACAGAAGTAAACGGGACCTCCTCAATCACCAACCCCAGTTCCCTCTTGTCATAAGTAAATAAACCATATAATCACTTTCATCAATTGATCTAGCTACAGCAGGCACTAATTAAATTTTCGGCTCCTATTAAATTCAGCATCCGTGAAGAAGAACGTAGTTGAATATTTCAGCTAAAATTGTTAATCTTGACATTTAAATATACATCATTAAGCTTCACAGTTAGTTTCCCCATTCATAGAAGGGAATTCAGGTTCTCTCTACATAACTGTTGATAGTGAGGGTCATTTAATTTCTTTTAGGGTTTGGAAGGGTCTTCTTATAGCCATAAAGGCTGGAAACACAGCTGTTTAAAGTGGAAAATTTAATTCTTTTATCATTGTTGGCTGGTAAATGACATACATGCAGAAAACTAGTGCTTTCTGCACATGGTTCATTTATAAACCTTCAGTAAAAGGATCTGTGTGTGTAGAAATTAAGTCATGAGGCAAAACAACTATTAGGAAAGTTACACATGGAAAATGAAACTAAGAGAGGAAACAAGCCATTTTCCTCAGTGATTAGAAACAATTCTTTTATTATTGTTTGCTTTTCTTTGTGGCAGACCAATCTTGGTCTTTATTTGCATGTTTTTTTTTCTTTGGTGCAATAGATAGTGCTAGTGAAAGAGCTTCAGAGCTTTTCTGCATTTGTTCTTTTTACAGTTACATTGGAATTATTAGTTATTTGAATTGTTGGTGTTTAATGGTAAATATATTTAAAATAAGGGTTAAATTAAGGTCACTGGTAACTAATCTGAATAAATAACCTCTAGTTATAGCCTAAATTACTCGGAGAGAGACTGTGAAGTCCATTGCCGTGCAGAGGGACATATTAATACACTGTAGCTCTAGGGATATGTCCACATTGCGGTTAGAAGTGTCTGCCACATAATCTAGAGATTCTCAAATTGGCAATCTAGCTTGGGGTAATACTAGAAGTCTAATTGCAATAATACTGTTCCTGTGCAGGCTAATTTACCTTACTTTCACTGTGGCTGTAGTACACACTTGCTCTGAGTAACTTTTGACTTCCCATTTGCCCAGCAATGTGGAGAATTGAATTAAATAACCAGATGTATTTCCTGTTTATCTTGACTAAAAATAAAATTCAGAGGCCTACTGAAAACTAATTTATTTCACCCTGTTCCAGCTGTTGCTGGATTACTTCTCACTGCTTCCACATCTCAGGACTTAGTTGAGAGGTGACCCACGCCACATTAACCAGCCTGCGAGATGCCTGCTTGAAGGGTTAATGAACAATGCAAATCTGTTTTCTATAGGGAGGTCCATCATTAAAATCCAGAGTGTTAGAATAAAATCTCCCAGTTAAATGCAATATTGCCACAGTCTGGCCCTACGTTACAGACTAGCAGGTAGATGTTGTCTCCCTGTGGGTTCTACAAGTAACATGGTCCTAGAAAATATCATACTAAAAATAAAATGAAAGATTGCTGTAGTGGCCTCAGTGGCAGAAAAAAATTGTTACAATAATGAGATTTTTATCAGTTGTTTTGTAACATTTAATAAAACTTGTCTTATTTGTCTATATGTGGCTTATCTAATATGAAAATAATATAATTCCTTATCCTGTGTTTAATTGTAGCTGCTCTAAAAACAGTAGAAAATATCCCTGTGGCTATTTGAAAAAAGTCCAGTCGACAAGAGCTCAGCATATTTTTACAGGGTTGTCAGATAAATCTCTCTATGGAAGTTGCCATGCTCACAGAAATTCAATAGAGCACAGCTTGGTAGCGTACACCACATGGAGTCTTCCCAAGGATTAAACTCATGCCTAGTTAAAATGTAAAGTTAGTTTTAGAAAATATGCAAAAAGTGATTATTTGAAAAAAATATTACAGGATCAAGAAGAATTAAATTATATTGGTCAACAAGTATAGATTTGGTTTCTTTAAAATAAGTATCTTATATTACTTATACATGAACAGCGGATCGTAAGAAAAAGGAAGAGAATTTTAACTATTAACGATTAAAATAAGTCAGTATTTTGTAGCACTGTTGCATTTATTTTAATACTTGTAAATGTGCATTTTGATACAGAGCTCACACACTGATATTTTAGATTACGTTTTCAAATAGGAGTACAAAGATGTGCCTTAAAATTGTGCTTATTCACTGTATTATATAAAGGGAAAACTGGTGCAATTGCAAAATCAAGGAACTACATATGTAAGTAGGTCACAAACAATTCCAACATACATACTTTCATGCAAAGGCTTATGTATTTTGCAGATACACCTTTGTGCCACATTAAATTTATTTTCACTCTGTTTATACAAGCAGATGTCTAATCTCTCATAGATCTGTCCCATTCGTACATAACTGATAATATTAGCTTGTATGCGGATAGGAACCCACGAGAAGGCACTCATTTCTAAACCACGCCTGCTGCTGTGCAGAGCACTGGCAGGCAATGTACTCAGTGCACAAGTACATGTCATTTGCACCGTAACAGCAATGCCTCTGAAGAACAGTCTTTTTTGTTTAAATCACCTGTAACGGTAGAACCACTTTGGAGAACGGTGCTTCAACAACACAGAACTGGGCTAAAGGAGTGGAGATTGCTGATGAATTACCTTATCTGCTGCACTCATGAGCCTTCATTCTACGTCATTCTGGTTTACTCACCATACAGCTGCAAAAATATTAATTTATCTATCATCTCATCCATTTGGGCTTGGATTGGGGTTGATAAACATTGGACTAGACCCCTGCGTTTTGATATTCTGATAATTACAGTGCAGGTTACAGCAGTGAGTACCTGGGTATCCCCTCCTGTGTTTGCACAGTCTGAGGTTTGAATGCTCCCCATTTCTGAGAGTCCCTTGCGGGTCAACCTGTACTGGGAAACTTGTGTGCGTTATGGTTTGTTGTCCAAACTGGAGAGCCTTTACTCTGAGGAGTCCGGCCCCAACCATCCAGGTGCTGGGACGGTGACAGTGCACCGACAGACTTCACTGGTTTTACAGGAGCAGAATGAATCCCACTTGCATTTTTCCTCCAGAAGGAGTAAAAAAAAAAAGTGGTAAACTTAAGGCCTTTATATACTGAATAACAGGGGATACTGCTAGATCCTTGTCACTTAAGATTTACTCTTTGAGAAATGAAAGTTCAGTTGCTGAAGAACAGCTGAAGTTTTTTCCATGTTCATCCAGTTCTCTTTGCCTGTCCCTGGGAAATGGGCATCTTGTTCCTCCAGAAATACCAAAAGGAATAATGACATTTGTATGTGCTACATTTTCTATCAAAATAATACCGCAACACCCGCTCTGCTGTACAATTGTGTGTACTGTGGATATAAAGAGGGAGAACGATTCTTTATATATATACATGCTGTGTGTGTGTATATATATATATGTAAAATGTATATGTAGATATACTTTTTCACGCTTTCGTGAAGGCAGAAGTCACTCTGGAAAAAAAAAAATACTGCACAAAAGTAGAGGCCAGAGCCTAAGCTGTTGTGAAGTGTACAAGCCTGAAGATTAGATGAGAGCTCTGGAAGTTACTTATGCAGAATCTAATTTTGAAATCCACTTCTGTATGTTCAGATAAGGAGAACAGGATGGGAGGGACTGCAGCGTTTTGCTTAAGGAGACCATAATTTTTGTGATCTCTGCCTGCAGCTCATGGGGGGCTGGTTTCAACTCTGCTCTTGAAACACGCATCAAGTGCTATTGCCAGAACACATTCTTTCCCTTTCAAAAATTTCACAGGTTCAGAGTCATGATAGGAGCTATAACTTCTGGCAAAATTATGGTGCTATTACTTTTCTTTTCAAATCTGTTTGCGACTATTCAGCCAAGAGGTCTAGGGACCTAAGAAATGGTAAATGCTGTGATAAATGTGTTTTATTAACATCAGTTTCTCAATAGTAAGGGAGTGAGAGGTAAATGAAGAGAGAACAACAAATAGAGATAAACTTGGTGCTATTTTGATGAAAGTTAAACAAAACCTGTTCTGACAATCTTTTGCTTACAACCAGAATTCTGAACAATTTTTATTATTCCGGTTCCCTCTGAACCGTAAAAAACCCAAACACCACCCCACCCCCTAAAACCATTATTAAGGTTTAGACTTTTCATACCTAGGTTCATGGTTAATTTTAGCTACCAAGGGCAAGGCTTGGTGCGGTGACCTGAAAAACATCTGAGAACCTCCAAGTCACCCATGCTCCTTCTAGAAGCACAACCAAGAAGAAAGCAGGGTGTGACCCAGAAGTATTGTTTCTCTCCTGGCAGAGCAGATTGGAGGCTGCTTCATGGCCCCAAAGAGTGTTTGAATAAATTAGAGCTTTTCTACCAACTTGTGCTAAATTCCTCACACTGAGTAGCATGCAAAGTCCCTCTTCTGGAATTAACCTGTTACACAGCTGCTATTCTGGGTAGTTGTGTACATGTTAGGAAAGTTTTCTACTGACTGTTTAAATATCAGTGTGTGAGATCAGGAACTCAACTACAGCACAAACCAAGATCTTGACACTGCTTGGGAAATGCACTTTGGCAAGCTGCAATCTTTTCCCAGGTAGATGTTTGCTAGTCCCCAAAATCCCAGACTCCAATACCCATGGCTGGTTGTAAGCGACAGTATCTCCTTAGAAGGCTAAAAGAGCAAACTTTTTTCAAGAAAGCATGCGGGGAATTAGAAAAGTGATTCTTGCCTATTTGGGTCCAACTCTAGCCAACAGCAAGAGCTTCTGTAAAGAGTCAGAGCACTAAAAATTTGTAAAGTATATTTTTATGGCAGAATAAGTACTTCTTGTGGATTGGAATTTCCTGCCTCTGGTGAGATGGGAACTTCGTGCTATTCTTCTTCAGCACGGTCAGACCGTTTCCTGTTTTTGCAGATCATCCAAAGAATTTCTATGTCACACTTAACATGTTTTCCAAGTCAAGTTGGCAAAAGGGTATTTTAAGCAAAGTGCAAAGCACAGTAGGATGTACTATATAGTGCCATCTGCTGAAAAGTGAAGTGCTCCCACATAAGAATAGAAATTTGTGCCTTTTCCATTAATGCAAAAAAGAATCTTGAGATGTGATGGTATTTACTGGCTATGGGTAGGTCCCATTCATCCCCATTTAGAATCACTATCTCAATTTACATGATGAACGTGAACAGCCAGTTCTGGAGTCGATGGCATTGTGGATGGTGTGAATGATTCCCAAAGAAGACACTTAAACACATATGGAATGCATTTGCAACACCAAGACTCCACATATACCATTTAAGAGATTTTGCACCCGTCCTAGAGAGTGATCCTCATTTCAAGCCTAGATATCACGTGAAAAGAACCTGAGCAGATGTAATTTACATGTTTAGTAATCTTACTCCACAAAAGCCGTTGTGTAGCCACCACATCAAGTCTGCTTGCTGCTTTGTCATTTCAGTCTAAGACCTAAGACCTTAAGGTAGGCACTTTGCTGACTGTTTTCATTAGTAATTTTTAGGTTTTGGTCCTTTTGCTTTCAGAAAATCACTGAAAGTCTTTAATGCTGGCTGCTTCACTCTATTAATCAATTGATGAAAGGGATGACCGGTCAACACATGTTGTACTAATAACCCCAAAGGTGTATATAAGACAGAAGACCTTGAAGAATAACCTGCCTGACTACAACGTCTTTGAGAAACAAGACAAGTCTTTAAGAAAAAGGCTGTGTTTTATGAGATAAGACAGAAGGTTTAAATTTGAATTTTTGCACAAAAACCTTGTCAGGAAATCTCTCTTAAGAATTTAGGCAGATACAATTATAATGATATCAACCCATGTTTAGACTCTTTTTTTGGTAGAAAATTTGCCTTTGAAGGGTTTAGTTTCTGTTCTTGTGAGAGGGCTTAATCTACATCGTACAAGGAATTAATATAGAAATGAGGCTCTTCTCGTGCGGATAAACTGTTAGAGTATGAAGTGTTCCTAAAAAATTTCTTTGTCCTTGCTGGGTGACAGTTTATTCCATAATCTTTCAAGTGCAAGCTTATCAATCTCAGATGAGACTATGCAAAGATTCTAATGTTCAGTTAACTAACTGACTGGAAATGAACTATTACCCTATATTTTTTAAAGTTAGACTAGAAGATACAGATGGATAAGTTATCCTAGGGTAAGAGTCACAGACCTCAGACAATATGGGGAACTAGCAAATAGATACCCCAGCTCACTGCAAGTTTATATCTTGCAATGGACTTGAAATATTTGCAATATTCACACCTACTATATATTCCGTCTGTTTTTGTGTCGTTTGCTTAATGTTGGCTTGTGATTAATTCCAAGACAAGCAGGCTAGTCCACTGGTGGACTGGAAATTGAACAATAACTTAAGTATAGCTTCATTCACTCAGATCTGATGGACCAGTTCAGTTGCCAATTCTTTCCAGTTTATTGCTCATCCTGTGGGGTGTTATTGTGTGGCTGTCTTCACATGGATATAGTTGCAACTTGTATCCCCCCGGGGCCTACAGTCAGGGATGCTGAAACAAAGAACTTTGAAGTGGATGAAGAAACACCGGTTGGTGGACAGTAGTCGGAGAGACTCCAAGATCACAGGGATGTGTACAGCCACAGGAGCAAGCCAAACCTCTCCAAGCTTCATATGCAACATAGGGGCTATCTGTTGTATAGAAAATTCCTTCTTGCTATGCACTCTTCTTGCCCTTAAATGTAGACAGTATTTTGCTTCAGAAAACTTATTTTCAGTGACTACAATCACATATTGGTCCAACCTCTTTTAGATCTTGTAAGTTATTTACACGTAGTTGGAGCTGACTAGATCGGTCACCATTTGCTACAAGCAAAGTGCACCAGTATGTGTGGTTTAAGGACAGCTGGAATCAGAAGGTATTGCTCCACAAAAGGGTGTAGTGTCTGGAAAAACCTGCAGAGGTGGTTTTCAGAGGAAGAAGGAGGAAGAAAAAAATCCACTGGGCACAGTGGCATTCTTTTTCTTTTGCTATAATGAGTTATTATACAGTTCATCCATCTTGTTATTTTTGTTGCTTTTCTCTACTCTCATATTTTGATATACAATTATTTTTATTTTTGTTAAACATCTTTTCATTGTGCTGGTTTCAAACTAGTGTTCCTGGCTCATATTATATGGTTGCAGAATATGACCCAGGGAAGGGCCCGAAGCCAGGATCTCAAGTGTTTTCATAAAAGTCATCCCCTAAATCTTACTCCTTGCCTTGGAAAAACTGAACCTAACATCAGTGCATAACACCTCTGAAACTAAAAATAGATTACAGGTAAATTATGGTTGCCCTTTCCCTATAAAGAGGGAGGATGTGCAAAAGATACACATGGAAAGATGCAACAAGGGAGAGGAAGGGATGGAGCAGGAGAGGGGAGCAAGAACGCCCTGGAGAGTGAGAGGCCAGTCTTTGATGTGGGGGAGAGTGGGTGCCCCGCTGTGTGCCTGACAAAGGACAATGTTGGAACCTTTCATGAATGTCTGGTCGTCCCTCTATTCAAAGGAGGAAGCAGAGGTTGAAAGGCATCCCAAATGGAGTATTTGGGTGTGTTCTCTCCTACGCATTACGCACTTTCATTCATTCTAAGGCAAAAAACAGCCGTGGAGCCACACCAAAAACATGGTTAAAAATACACCACAAAACCACTTGTGAGGAATCAAACCCTCTTCCATGGGAAGAGGACGTGGTATACTTTTTCCTTCTCTCTTTCAGATTGGCCATTCTTTCTTTGCACATGAAAAGGTAAAGAAATAAAAAAACCAAAAAGTTTTCAATTCAATATTGCTTTCTAGTTGCAAATTATCTTCCATTAAACCCTAAGAGTATTGATAAAATTTTATTTTGGAGAAAAAAAAAAAGAAGGTGGAGAAAAAGCTGTTTTGGAAGAGCTTTAATTTTTCTTTTTAAAGTAACTACCTTGTCAAGGAGCTTGCTTATGAACAAGTAGATGTTAATTTGGTACGGTAGTTAGTATTTTTAACATGTATTAGTATTGTACATAATATAGCTCTATGCAATGATGTACCACATAAATTGCCTGCCTGTATCTTCATGATTCATTCTAGCTGGAAGCTTGTGCTCTGCCACTGGCAAAAGTGCTTCAGCTCACAAAAGCGCACAAGGGATGGCCAAAAGTCCAGCAGGTGGGACTCACAGACATGTACAAACCCAGTGAAGCCTCCCCAGTTGAATAACCACTCAAATTCATTTCACATGCAGTTGGCTTGAGATCTTTCTGCAGTGGCTGCTGGGTCACGTCCCAAAACGTGACCCATAGCAGAAGATCCTTCCCCAGGAGCATGCCAAGGGCACAGGACCCAAATTTGTGACCAGCCTGTGGATCCCAAGACCTGACACTAATTTAACTGCTCACACCCTAGATTCACCCAGGGTCAGGGGGTGGGGAGCTGAAAGAAATTAAAGCCACTTTTCCAAACTCATTATCTTCAGCTGTGCTATGCACAAATCTGGTACAGCTGAGGATCTGGCCTCCTGTGATTAAAGCCATTTCCATCAGATTGAAAATGGAGGCAAAACTAATGAGGAGAAAACAAAAGAGCCTGTGGAAAACAAAAGAAATGTGGTTTTAATTTACTTGTGTAAGGTCCAAATTATATGCTGTGTTGTCTGCTGAAGTCAAATGGAGTGTCTGAGAGTTCAGAACACTGCAGTTTTGCAAGAAAACTGCTCTTGTCTCAAATGCAGCACACCTTAACATTTTCTATATTTTGTGCTAGCAACCAGGTATGCCTACAATTTCATTGCAGTTCACTTTCCTTAGTTTTCATATTTCTCAGGCTGCAGTAGGTAAAATTAGCTCAGTCAGATTCCTGTGCAAGACCTGTTGCCGCACTTGGCATTAATTTTTCTGTGGTCTATGGTTAAATGTAGTCAGAGCTGCATGAAGAGTGCATTTCTGCAGGCTGCGTTTCTGTAACCTTCGTGATATAACTGCAGTGTGATGCACCCCAATTCATCTATGTTGGGATGGCTGCTATGACCATCTAGCCAAAACCAGATGACTAAAGAACATTTTAATTCACATTTTTAATTCATTCAAGGAAATAAAGGAAATTTTCAAACATTAACATGAATTCTCACAGTATTCCTGCTATCAGGTGGCATTACTAACTCAAAAGCAGAAGAATAATCTGATGAAAAAATAAAAAAGAAAGTTTCAAAATGAGATCAAGAAATATAAGCATAATTATCTAAAATTTTCATTGAGAAATCCAGGAATTTTGGTAAGTAAAGAAATATTAAAAAATTATTTCATCCTTTTGAGTTTTTCCTGTAAGTTTTCCAGTGATTACTTCAGGCTGGAAAATACAAAGTGATACTTTTAAAGATATTTTAATGTTTCTATTTAACTTGAGAAAGAAAAAATGCTGTTATTTAAAAAAAACCCAAAAACACCATCCTGTGAAAAATGTTTTCTATATCGCTAAATTTCACTTTTATCCGTTGGACTGTTCTGCTTTAGCAGAAACATTTTTTTCAGTGTACAGTTTTATTTAAAAATTCCTGAACTACCCAAGTATAAAATATTTATTTTCAAGTCTAAAAATATTACTATCATATTTAGTGTCTCTCTATGTTATATAGCAAAAAAACAAAAAAAAAAAAAGAAAAAGGAAAAATTAACAAAAAGGCTTCTTCTGCTCTAGTGGCACAAGGGTAAGTATGCTGTTGGATGTAGAGTGATAGGCTTAATACATATGAAGAATCGATCATGCTTTAACCAGTTCCTGGATTAAAAATCTGCAATGTATGAAAGTATTTCCATATAAACTATTTTTCTTTGTTTTTCTCTTAGTATTAATTTCTATTTAGCTTATTTCTAGGGGTCTATTTTGAAAGTTTAATTCTGTTTTTCTACAGTTTAAGCTTTATGTGACCTTTCACCTTTCACTTTGAGCTATTGTGTTGGATTTCACGTCCTTAAATCTTCTGAGCACTGATCCATATATCTAAATCTCCAGCAAAATGTAGGCTTAAAACGCATTGTTGCTATCAGAAGAGAAACTTTGCTTTTATAAAGTGTGAACAGCTGTGCAAAATACTGGCCTAATGTTAGAATTGATGTCAAGAACAAATGTTCAAGCCTTTTGGTTCTAAGATGGACTGTCCAATGTCTGACAAGTAAACAAAAGCAGAGGGGAAAAAAAGAAATCAAGTGAAGCTTATATCTTTATGTAACAGGAAAATTTTACTGTTCAGATATTATTTTAAACAAAAATACGGAAAACATTTAGCATATTCTACAAATGTCTATTTTTGCAAGAGTATACAATGTATTTGCAGTTTTTTAATGGTTATTTTGCTTAGATTTGTCCATTAACCAACAGGTGCCAGGTGGAAACTATCAATACAAAGCAGCAGAGCTCCTGAGGCTGTCTTTCTGGAGAAAATTCACAGTTTAAGTTAGCGTTGTGGAAGCATACTGCTGTCTGTGGAAGGAATATATCTCAACTGCTTCCAATCTCTGAGACAAATTATAACGAGAAAAACAGAAGGAGCCTGTTAATCTCAAATGCACAAAAGGACACTGCAGAGAAGTTTTAGCAATGTTTTTTTTTCTCCCTCACCTTTTTCCAGAATAAAAGAAGCTGTCACAGATCTGATCTTTCATATTTAATATTGAACTGGTATTCCTGCAGTGGCATTTGTATCTCCGGCTAGTTCTTATTTGGATACTCCTTTCACGTTAACCTTAAAATAGTCTTTTCCCAAAATAAATTGACAAGGGATAACCAATGGAATTCTCTCCATGAAGCACTACCAAAAAATGTGGGTACATAGGAAACAAATGCAGCGCAGAGGATGCAGAAATACTTTTTTTTGTGGGTAAGCAACGGAGGGGAAACAAGATGGTTGCTGGAGCTCAGGGACGTTTGTGGTATTGAGAGAACACGAGCCATAGGACATAACTGCAGATAGATGTTTGACATATGTGTGAGTCCTTGGTGAACCGTGAAGAAGAGAAATGCATCAAGCTACACCATTCTCATGACTTGAGTGGAAGCATCTCGAAAAGATTGCTACAGGAAATAATAATTTAAATACAGCGTTCCTTTTATATTTTCGGCAGAGTTACATGTTCAATAAAATAGAACTAGTTATTATTTCTAAGTATACAAGATTGCAAACAGGAAACTGGTGAAGGATAAACTTTTTATACTAAGCAGCGCAGGTACCGCAATCGGAATGGAAGCTACAGGCTAAGGTACACGCACAGAAGGAAAGATACACCATGTAACACATGTTATTTAACACATTTTACACTCAATACTAACTTATGTGCAAATTATGCTTCGTGTATAATATTTAACTGGCTGGTGAAGTCATGGTTTTAAACCACATTTTATTAAATGATCTCTGACTTTTGAAGACAATATTAGTTAAATGCATATACACATGTATATAAAACATTAAATATATATTCATGGATTTATATATATTTCATAGCATATGAAAGAGGAAACATCAATCTTGTTCAATTTCCACTGACTCCCCTAAAAATATTTATACTTTTATATAAAGTTGCAACCCTACACAACATTGCATGAGTCTCAGATTGTCAAGAAAGAGCTGCTCAGCTGAAGGTATTCCAGCTCATAAGGGGAGGGTGCATTGAGCTAAATTTCCAGTCTTTTTTTACCACAGTTGTTGATATTTGTAACCAATAAATAAATGATAGGAATATCAGTCCTGCCAACACTTAGAATGGGATACTTATTTTTCATGTTATTTGATGGTACTTATTTTTTCAAGCCTGCTCCCCTTTCCAAAAATATAAATTCAGATGTTGCGTTCATATGGTGCTGCACTGAACTTTGCAATGTCACATGGAAGCTGCTGGTCTTAGGATGACAATTAGAGTCTTGACCATGTATTGTGGAACATCACTTTTCACAAGATGTTTTGAAATAATATTCTCTTCACAGTCCAGTTTCTAGATGGAGGGAAAAAAACCCAAACCCAACAGTATAAGGAAATTATCTTAAGTGACATGATGAAATAACCTAGGAAAGTGTAAGCAGAAAAGCTTTCTTAAACCATTCTTCTAGACAAGTATTTTGTTAATTTTGTTAATGAAGCATCATAAATACCTACAATGATGCGTAAATAAGAGAGAGAAAAAATTATCTTTCGGAGACGGCCATCCACTAACCTGAATCTGCCTTGACCAAATTAAATTACTTAATCACAAATACCTTTAAAATAGAAGAACTCGGATCCCAATTAAAAGTATGGGTCACCATCAAGCATTTAAAAGTCATGTTTTTGCCTTTTGTTTTTCCTTGATGTCTTTCAGGCATGACACATCTGACAACTCTTTTTCAGCCTGTGCAGACCACAAACTTGGCAATGCAAGGAAATGCCTTTAGCAGAATATTAAAATACTTACTATTTAAATGTTTGAACACACCTTATTTGTTCTTAAGACATATGAACCACACTCTTTCTTCTGCTGCAAAAAGTTCTGTAAAAATATCTTTTCCAAAAAATTAATTGAGATGGAGTTTTTGGTGGCAGGGTAGACAGATTTTGCAAAATAATATTCTATAGAGGGACAAGTAAGGCAAGCAGATGTGCTCTTATTTTTCCTCACAACAGCAGATCTTTCAAAATCATATTTTACCTAAAAGCATGAATAAATTCTAAAACATCTTTGGAAAGAAATATACACTCATTCCTTAATTATATACACAGTCTGAAAGCTCTACTGAAGAATGATACAACTCAGTGTCTGAGGACTGTACTATCTCAGTTCTCCTTATAATTGTATTTTTCATGTTCCAAAACAGTCAGTGGCTGTTGAGAACTACTGTGGGCGTTCACAACTTGTTTCTGGTACTGCTTGAAATAACACAAGAGGAAATTTTATGCAGAAATACTATGTTTCTATATAGTATTTCACCCTTCTATCTGCTCCCTAAGCTTAAAAATTAGCTGAAGAGTGATAATATCAGGTGAGCATAACTTTTCTGATTGTCTCAGTGTTCTGAAAGTGCTTCTGTGGAGCTAAAAGATGCTTTCAGAGAAATGAATGACTTTTAGTTTTTTAAGTCACTTGTTTCGAACACCATAAAATTGCATGGGGTAGTTTCTATTACATCTCAGGAAGATTCAGAGTAATTAAAGGCTTGAATAGGTTATTATTGATATTATATAAGAACATAGGACAGAAAGTATAATAGTCCTCATAGACTCTTGTGGATCAGGAAACAAGGATACACACAGGACTAATGGTTCTTCTATTGAATCGAGCAGAAAAAAAGGTTTACAGGCTAAACACCATCATTTGAGACCTTTATCTGAAAAGTCATACTTTATTCTTATTATTTAATGGAGAAAATATTTCATCCTCACATTGATACTGACATCAGTTACCCACTCATACACTCAAAGCTCGCAGGGTACTTTTGGTATCAAGCAGTGCTAATTCCTACTAGTAGCAGGACTCGTGTATCAGATGATTAAAACTCTGCTGTTATTTCCCGCAGGCCTACAATGGTGAGGACTTAGCACATAAAGATCGCCTGTTTCCTGCAAAATCAAAGCCCAGTTTTTCTCACAGCTCTGCCACAAAGCCATTTTCTAAACTGGCGCATGTCCTGGTGATACTGTTCGGTTTAAACAAACGGATAACTTAAGATATGACAGCACTGACAATAGTCATGCCCTAAGTGCTCTCTCTCTCGATGCACTGGGCAGGATAAATACAAACTAATAAACTGATGGGTTAGAGTAGATAATCACAGAGAAAAACTGGTGTTCCAGTTTGTAGTGTTTTATTTGTGTGTTTAAAATAAAGCAATATACAGAGTGTTGGGGGGGGACTGGTTCGACATTTTAACAAATTCTCTTTCCCAGAGAAGTTATCAGAGTGTTTAGTGCATTAGTTTCCCTGAGTGGTCTTCCGTTTTTTATATTGTACACTAATGATGCATTTTGGATTAAGTTCTGCTTGTCTGACCACAAATTCGTGGCACTACCAGATGGAAAAAACGTGCTCTTTTCAATGGATTTGGTCCATCTCCTTTGCCAGCAAGGAGCGTCCACTTCAGCACGGTTTCTATTTATATTCTATTTAGCATAAGTGCTGCAAAAGATGGCAAGCTACCCACTCCCTGCGGAAGACCAGAACTCGTCCCAGTTGCTTGGAATACTGAATTTCTTGCATGCAGCTTTATTCCCAGAGAATAAATTCTAGGAAGCTGTGAAGGTCTTTGAGTGTGGACAACCTGGTCCAGTCGTACACCAACCGTTATTTTATGCCATTCTCCTTTATCAGATAACTCTTCCTGTAATGTGTAGCAGCCCAGCGGGTTTGGGTGTGTGGTGGTGCCTTGCCACGAGTCCGACACGTCCAGCCGAAGAACTGGTGCAGCCTCGTGCCTGGCGAGACCTCTGGCCGCGTCATGCCCAGGAGAAAACTCAGTTGACAGCTTTTGCTTGGGGCAAGTGGTGAGACACCGACCCGTGCAGATCTGCACGCACGTCCCCCCGACGTCGGTAGAACAGGTCTTGGAGAAGACCCATGGTGCTGACTGATCTTTCTGGGGTATCTTTTTACGTGCAGGTTACACAAGGAGAAGAAGAGAACACGTTGCAGAAGTGGGTCCCTTTATACAGCTTGTTCCCCTCTGTGAAGCTGTACCAGTGGAAAGGCTGCAGGCAGCAAAAACAAGATAGCTTGTGACTGTGTGTGATTTTCACTTGAGAAGAGCTTTGCACCATTTCCAGCAAGAATGCCATCTCAAACTTTGATGGAGGAAATTTTCCTTGGGCAGATGATATATAGTAATTTTTGGAGCAGATAATAAATATCGTCTCTTACTAATGCATTCCATTTTATTAGCCAGATCAATATTGCTGTAATTTCCAGCCATTAGCATCTCATTGCTGCATAGTACATAAAAATATTTACATTAACACTGATCAAAATTGCAACAGCATATATTAAAATATGAATGACATATAATCAGAATTTTCTGTTTCTACTGCCTCCAGTTATTTGTGACCCCAGATATGAAGTTCAAGTTTACACTTAATAGCACAATTATGTAAATCTGTAATTCTAACACTGAATTACAGCTGGTAATGATCAATAATTATATTTATGTATGATGTGAAGTTAATACTGCCACCATAGATTAATGTAAACAACAAAATTATTTCTGCAGTCAAGAGCTAACAAATCATCATAAACAAAGAGAAGTAAAACAATCTCTTTGGAGCTTAATTCCCCCAGCGTAGTAAACAGATTTTTTATTTCCAATGAATGTAAAAGCACTGATTAAAGAAAACACATCTCTACAAAAATTGCACAATGGCTGTATCTGTTAGTACAGCTTTTTTTAAAAAAAGGATCTTTGAAACAGAATTTGTTTGACAGAAAGAAAAATATCTCCAAAGAAACCTGGATAATAATTTTGTTGGAAGAGTTCTGGGGGAAAATAAACCCTGAGGAAAAAAAGCAGATCAAAAAGAAAACAGAATGAGGGCTAATCAAACACAGTATTTCATAACTTTTGGAGCTCTTCAGAGTTCGGTCACCTGTAATATCGATCGCTGCTCAATAGGACAACAGGAAACTGCATAACGGGACAGGAGGTCCTTGGAGTACCTGGGAGTTGGCTGGAGCAGTGCCCCGAAGCGGGTCTAGCACCAAGGGGAGGCTGTGTCTAGTCAGAAAGGCGATCCATGCACACATACCCTGACGTCCCCCTTGCAGGGTTGGTTAAAAATTTACCTTATAGCAGCTGTAACACCCAGGTAAAGCTGTGGATGGCTAATTAAAATAAGCTGCACTTGCTCTTCAAGGAAGAAGGTCGTATGATGTCTATCAACATACCAAGTGGCCGCAGCCACATAGCAGAAAGGCACTTGGTGGTTGGAGAAGTGGGGTTAAGGCATTTTTGTGGAGGAACAGTGTCTGGTCTGAGATCCAGGAGGCAACTTCTATTTCTCCGATGTGTGTCACATTTTCAAAAAATGGGCATCACAGCAACATGGGTGGAAATGTCTTCAAGGGCAGAAAAATGGGAAAGTGGGATTGCAAACTCAGAGCAGGGGAGATAATTACCATCTATCTTTAGAAAATGTCAGCAAACCTGGTTTTGGAGCACAAGCTGAGCTTTCTCTGCAGTGCCAAGGGACTGATCCAAAATGTACCAAAGGCCTTCACTGATGTCAGTGAGCTTCGTCTCACTCCTTAACTCTGCTTTTTCTCTGATACATATAATTTAAGTATTTTTTTTAAATTTATTGCTGCTGCTGGGTTTCTGTATATCCCAGATGAGGCTTATGATTCTATTAAATATTCCTCTCTGCAGAAGGAGGTCTAATGACAGCTTTTATCTAAACCCCCTTATTTACAGGCTTGAAACAATTGTAAGACCATGAGTTAATAAGAAAACTGTGCTACAGAGCCCTGAAGTTGATTGGAAAGTGTGTGTATTATTTACTAACTTTTTTAAGGTTTTAGTAAACGTGTAGGAACAAGGAGGTGAGTATATAGTTATGTTAATTCTCTAAAAAAAAACCCTGCAGTGTTTAATTACAAATAAAATAAAAAATTGTTTTGTAGTAGCCTTTTTTTTTTTGGCACCTGAACGATGGAAGAAAGCTGCCAAGTTTATTACGTTTTTTTGATATGTTGTCAGACAGTGCCCTAAGTGGGTGGAGGGTTGGCTCACAACTTTTAATTTCATTTTTAGGCAGTTAATTTCTGCAAGCTGTTGTGAAGATGAGAAGATTAAGAACTGAATATTGAGGAGGGAGCCAAACACCCCCTGTAGCAGCGAAAATTCTTTGAACAAAATAAGGAGAGCTTCCATCATTTCAGTGCTACATTTTTTTAAAAAGTTTTGGTCTTTCCTTTCATATTTCTTTGCACTTTACTTCCCTTCTATCCACAATATTTCCTGTTAAATTAGCTTTCTGACTAGGAGAGCTCTTGCTAAATAAATTAAAAAACATTTAGCTGTACAATAGAATCAAATGTGGAATCCAAAGAAACAGAAAACAGAACCAAGAGAAAGAGTCTTAAGCTCAAATCAAATCTTACAACAACATTAAACCTAATCCACAGTCTTTAAAACAAATTTAAAGCAGACTCAAAGTTTATAAAAAGGGTAAACTGGTGAATAAAAAAAAAAACAGAAAAGAAAGAAGGAGTCCTGAGAATAAGTCTCTGTGAGGCTCAAGGGTACTGATTTAAAAAATTGCTGAGACGGCTCGTTCCAGCCATGTTTTTTTATTCAGTCAGCATCTGCAGGAAAACCAGGGAAACCCCGTGTTACGACAAACACTTTGTGAAGATCTAGTGCCCAGCATTGAGAATGAGTTTGCAGGAAATTTACAGGAATAAATGAAAAGGGTCTCCTGAATTATTTTGAGGTATGTCCACAGTAATTTCAGTGGAGAAAAGAGGTGTATGACATACTAAAACAACAAAGAGGATCAAGTAATTACGCTTAAAATTGAAATAGTAATCAGACTGCCTCAGAGGATGAATTTGGTGTGGGTTTAGTACACGATACTTACCCCGTTTATTTCAGAGTAATGACTGACTCTGAAACCTTCTCCCCATCCACACTCAAGTTGAAAACTATGCCAAAAGAAGGAGCCTGGGAAAATATTTCTTTGGGGATTGTTACTTCCCGTAAAACCTTCATATAAATTTTTACTGTGTCAACATAATCCAGAGTTGTAACTAATTCTGTTAATGTGAAGAGTCGGTAATGGTTGACATACTAATTACAGGAAAGACTATTGGATAATTCAGGTGGAATTAATATTGATCACAGTTAGGACAGAGTTTAAAGCAAAGCACCTGAAGAGACTTTTCCCTTACCTGGGTCATTGTAAAACACAGATTTTCCTCCACTACCCATAATATTCCCTGAATGCATCTTTGGATGTTCCTTATCCTGCAGGAATTACTCATTAGTTGGGATGGAACAAGCAGTTTACTTTTATTTAGTGCTCTTCATGTGGTGAATCAAGGAAGACTGGGTTAGAAAATATGTATATGTTTCAGCATGAAAGCTTCTATCAGTGTATCTTAAGTAAATAATTTAAAATACTTTCATTGCTGAGTACAGAACTTTAGAAAACATTCCTAGAAATATGTGACTAGAGCAACCATTAAAAAACAAACATGTGTATTAAGATAATGGAAACACCATTTTAATTTAAGCCATATGCTGAAAGATAGTAGTTAAACTACTTAAGTCACATTTACCACAGTAGAAAATAATGTGGATCATGATACAGAGCATAAGTGCACATGTTACTGAAATGTTTTCCATCCTTGTGACAAATTTGGAAACTGATATAAAAAAACTTGTAAAGATGCAGAACGAGTATTCAAAAGTATCATACTTGAGGGCTAGCCAGAGGCAAAGAGAAAAGTCATACTTTTGAGTTTTCCGTTATTGGCCTGTTTTGATAGTTTAACTGTTGTGGGGGATGTGCTTCTGTGCAAAAGTGTCACATTCGTGAAAGACACCTCGCTATCAAATCATTGAAAACGAAGAGGCAAAAATATCCTTCCAGTGCTTTATGTAAAGACACATATTGCCAATGTGATTTTGAAACAGTGGTCATGCCGCAAGTTTTGACCCCTGCAGCACAACACAAGTATGAACTGGAAACTCTTTGGCAGAACATAGCAACCCTCCTAAAATTACCCCCACAAAGATGCAAAATTTCTGATCAGATGTAAAATAAAATTCAAGACACCGGAATTTTGTTTATATGAGAGAGGTCTCGGAGTACTCTGTGTCAAACAGAGGACCGTAAGGAACAATGAACGCATTGCTACTCAGGAAAATAAAGCAGGAAGATGACTGTGGTTCACTACAGCTGAATACAGAAAGATGTTGTGGAAAGAGTCACCCGTTGCTTGTGGGTAAAACATGAAAACAAGGTTGCAGTGAAAACTACTTTGTTTAACTCCAGCAGTAATGGCTTCCTTAAGATGATGACAGCTCATAAACAGATGAGGTAAATGTATTATAGCAGGACAGCAAGGTTGCTTCACCTTCTCCAGCTCGGGTGAGCAGGTAGAAGCACAACAAGGAGGCAATTAGAAATTTGCTCACGCCTCGGTCAAAGAAATTGTTTCAAAACAAGGACAGTTGTATATTCAGGAGGTGTCAGAAACACATCCTGAGACCTATTTTAAAATTAGTAAGCCCAGCCAAATTAGCACGACTGAAATATCACTGTTTGTGAAGGAATTAAAAAAAATCCACACACTCTAAGAAGGAGTGAGAGCTGCTGGGAAAGGTGCTAAAACAGACCAACTACTCTGCAGAGAAACTGCAACCCTCTTGTACGGAGAACGACTCAGTGGAGGGAAAAAGAGGATACAGCCTACTTCCACCCCTGGCCCTCCATCTCCTCGTAGATCTCTGGCAGGCCAACCCATAACTTGTGCTGAGGGTTGATGTGCCCTTCCCAAAACCTTCATGAATGGAGGAGGTCAGGTGAGGGCTGGCCGGCATCTGCAGGTTGGTCTCCTTGCAGTAGTCAGTGATGTCTGGGTCTTTAGGTTTGCTGCAGCCCTTCTGCACCTCTGAAGAATGGCTTCACCGATCCGAGCAGTGATGGAGCCTTCAGTGATTAATGGAATTGGTTGATGAAGAGAGATTGCTGCTCAAACTGTTCTACTACAGTTTCCTGTTTCTGTACAGTAGCGCAATGCAACACACAAGATGCTAATGTAAAGAGACTGAAATATCTCTTGATTTACTACATATTTGGCATGCCTCTTCTTACCCTTGGGTTTTTTTTGGTGTTTTTTTTGATTTTTTTGTTGTTGTTGGTTTGTTTTTCTTTTTAGTTATGACATTCATTTTGAATGCAACAGTGATTAAAATTTAGCAGAGCTTTATTGTTTGTTCTGCCACCTTCCCCTACTGGTTCATACACATAAGCTCCTTCTGTGTTAGGCAGAGAAACCAAACACCAGCAGCTTTATTTTGGGGAATTGCTTGGAAATATTGCTTGATCCATGCTTGCATTAAACTGAATGTGCTTTCTTTCTGTGCTCAGTACAACCTCTTGAAACTGGAAGGCAATGCTTCCCGAAGTTCAGGGTAGTCTTTTCTTCTCTCAGGTTTCCGTATGTAGTCAACTGAAAAGTTGTTACAAGACATTGAAACCCTCCATTAAAACTCTGTATTCCATTAATTTGCTATAATTTTTTAGAGGGTTCCAGCTTTAAGAGGCACATTTTCAACAGGGAATTAAAATTTGTTAGTTCAACACCTGGTGTCTTACCTTCAGCAAACAGCATGCACTCATGCTCATATTGAAAATAAAGGATGCATGGAGGGATGGGACTGAGGTGTTGGTAAGAATAACTATAGTAAGATATTTGAGGAGGAATCAGGAAAAAAAGTCAATCCAACTGTAGTAACCATTTGAATGAAAATGCCTTTTTAGTATATGCCATGAGTTGCTAACATTTGTCTAATATAATCCAGAAAAAATATAGAGGATTTACTCAAAGCTGTTTTGATATCAGTCTTAGAAATCCACTGTTAACATCTATTATCACTTGTAAAGTACCAATTACTAGCACTGTCAAAATCCCATTTTTATTCTCAATACCACATTACATGTAGCAGTTACGTGTAAAACAGCACAAGATATCCATCAGATTCTTTTAAAATACAAATTTAAATCTTAAGTAATCTTTTCCAAAACATACACCCACTGCCCAACACAATTCACATTCATGCCTGGTATTTCTACAGCAGCATGGATATCATCACTTAAAAGATGTCAAACAATCAACAAATGACTGGAAAAGAAGAAATCAGCTGGAAAAATTATGTATTTTCTACATTGTGATGAACATCCACTAACAAAAAATATATATTTATTACTTTAAAAAAAACCACAGTGATTACTTTGTTTTGCTTACTTCAGTTTCCTTAGGCATAACACCTAATCTTGCAATTTCCCAGCACTTCAGATATCTGGCATTTGTGGTGCTTTTGTATAGGGAACTGTCAACAGTTTATAAGTGAGCTCAGGCTTTAGAAGGGGGGCCTTCAGGGAGGTTGTTTATTTTCTATTTGTTCTAATTCTCCCTCATTGAAAACCTGGAAAACAAGATCTTTCACAGAAATACTCTCAGAAACAAGCGTCTTTTTTCTAACTATGCCAGAGACCTCTCCTATCCCAATCGATAAGGAGATAATGCTGGTGGTCAAAACCTAAGCATTAATAAAGCCTGCAACTGTTATTGCAATATAGTAACTTAATCTACAAGTAAGCAAGCAACACTCTCCACAACTCCTCTTTTTTAACATTCTGCCATTAAGAGATTTAACGGCATTATCTAGATGACCATTTCTTTCCAGAGTAAACCTCCCAGATACCTATTTTGCTCTTGCTTTCACTATAGATTTGCAAAAATGTTCATTCTTTTAATAAAAGTTTTATACTCACTGTAGTGTACGCATCTGTTAACTACCATGCAAGGAAGGAGTAAATAAATCTTCACCTCAAAGTCACTTTGAAAAGCCCGTAGTCAATTCATATCTTAAAAATTTTATTTTTACCTAATCAATTAGCTTGCAAATTCTTATCTACCTGCCACACTTCCTCCTTGTTCAGCAAAGAAGCTGACAGAAATGCTCTGCAATGCCAGCTGTCGGCTGCTGCTGTCCTTTGACCCCTACCACTTGATAAAGAATCAGTGGTTGATGATCCTACCTTGATCACCTACAAGTAAAGATCATCGTCACTGTTGGACTCCGAGGAGCTGTTTGATCATTATCCTCTAGGAGGCTGAGTTTATGATCCATCATATGTGTTGTTCTGAAGGAACTCTTACTTTGCACTGAGATCCTTCACCTCTAACCCAGGCCTATTCTCCATGCTACTTATCTCCTATAAAAAAGAAAGAGTGGGCTGAAATGTAGTGATAGCTTAGATGACAATCAACTCAACATTCATGTCAAGTTGAATTGATTTTTCCAATTGGTGAGCCAAAATCAGGAACTGCATAAATACTAGAAGGACCAAAGAAAACAGGGTGGCAACTGGATTTTGAAGAGTACACCACTTGTACATCTGAAATGCTAAAAGTAATGGGTACTCAAAATGTTATGGACTGAAAATCCATTTCTATCTGCCATTGATTACAATATCATGTTTCATTTTATTTGACACCTCTCTGCTCCTGGATATCTCTATATTTGAGTTTCTAGTTCTTATTACAACCCATTATATGCAGAAATAAAATGATTTACAATAGACGTTCAAAAGGTACAGGCTGTTGCAGACCATCTGCTTAACAGCTCAGTTCAGCACGAATGCATCATGAGATCAATACGCTCTCTGCAAGGAGTCTTACTTTAACGGAGCATTCATTTAAGGATTATATAAAGGTATAGAAAAGCTATATATATCCCAGTGGTAGGGATCACACATGGCCTTTGAGAATGACAAGGTCCTTCACATGAATTGGACTTGGGTGGAGCTAAAATCAAAGCATAGAGGAAGGACTCATGATTTTAGCTGGGAGCTAGCATGGAAACAGGACATGTGCTCCTCAGTCACATTCAAAGATGAGAGAAATTCATAAAAAATATATTGGACACTAAGAATGTTATGAATGTCATAACTAAAGCAAAACCACAACTCTGATAACAAGAACAGTTAGAAACCCATCCAAGAAAGGTTGTAAAAAAGGGTAGAAAAAAGTGAGAGAAGAATATTTAAAGTATGTAGATAAGTGCTTTCAAATACACATAGTTGTTAAGGCCAGGTGGGTCTATATAGTTTCCTCACATAAAGAAAACTGTTATGACACCAGAGGCAAGAAGTTTTGTTTTTGGCTATCTCATGTAAGAAAAAACACTGAATAAAATGGGAAGAAATAAAAAAAAATGATATTGTGTCAAAACAAGGAGTTTGTGTTTTTGATATCAGCCTCTTTTTAAGGCAGGCTTGTGCCTACTCAGGGGGATCCAATCACATCACAGAAAATCTTTGACAATATTTATCTAGACTTCTAATTGCCATTGCATAATCTGCAGTACCGTATGCATAACTACTCACACCACACAAGCATACATATATTACACAACAACTTAAACAGTTCCTTTAGCCCGTCCCATCTGCTTCTGCAGTGAGGTCAACAGATTTTATTTGTGATCCCATCCATTTCCACAGCAACAGACCAATGTTGGGCACTTCATGGTAGTGGCTTCTGATGCCACTACCATGTCAAGAAAAGGATGACATCTAGCATAAGAAGAGTCTTTATTCCAAGAAAAGTGCCTTTGATAACAGCAGTTGTCAGAAAAACGCTAGCAAGTAAATTATCATTTTCAGCATGGTCTGGAATGCCAGGAGTTTCCTTTCCCTGCTGAAATCATACCCACCATGTCCGCAAACCTCCACATTTTAATAAGAAGGAAACTCATACCTTCTATCAAAATCCCTCCAATGCAGAAATTCCCAGCAAAGAACAAAGACAATTCTGTGTCCTTGGAAACAAGATATTGCTTTGGGTGCAAGTAACTGACAGGGGATGTGGGATTGGCAAAATCTAAGAGACTGAAATAATTAGGTTTTTTATTAAAATATGTTTCTTTGATGCTCAGCTGTATAAAGAATGGTGTGGATGTTTATATACTATAATTGCCTCTTCCTCCTTCTCTCACATGTACATCCACGAGATGCACGGCCCTGTTTGTTTTAAATAACTTGGCATATCGGCACTGTGGAGGTTGAACTTCAAGGTCTTGTGAATTGGTCATTTGCTTCTTTCAGTGGTATTTGGCTCAAAACCCTTGCAATTAGTTCAGAACTACACGCTCCTGCGACAAAATTGGAAAAAGTGTTATTCCCTCTCTCCAACACATTTAAACTACAACTAGCCTTAAGAACTTTCAGCCTGACATGGACATGGAGATGGATATTGTTATTATTCCCCCTCTATCAAGCTAGACCTCAAGCAAGAATTCTGTATTTGGGCTCCATTCCTATTTTCAAGCAAGTATTAAAAATGAACAAAACATTTAGAAGCAATTTAACTTTTATTTCCTTTCTTTTCACTTCTTTCGTTCTTTTGCCCATATTAATTTCAAATATTTCCTGTATTTCTACACTTCTGTTTGATTGTCTTTTTATTTTCTCTTGCTTTTCCACCTCTTCTCTAACACTTTCCACCATCCAGTTCCCTTCCATTTTTTGTCTGTCTATTAGCTTTTTTTCTCTATCTCACACCATTTCCCGAGAAAACAGCTCTGTGCTCTTGGTTCTTCTAATTTTTATTTTACCCTCTCAATACTTTACTCTCTTTTCCCAGTTTTCTCCTCCTTTTCTGTAGGACACTGTATAACAAATATGTATTTTTAATGCCATACAGCAGAGAACATCCTTTGAGAGGCAAAGATAATGTAAGATTATATACAAATAGAAAAGTTGGGACAGAGACTAAATTAAAGTAACTCAGTATGTCAGTGAATCAGAGAGATTTTAAGGTTTCATTCTTTTTCATTATGCTTTGAAACATTCTTTTTTTTTGTGAGTTTCTGTCCCTTTCACTTTTTTGATTTAAAGTACGTTTTCTATCTTTTTTCAGAGGAATTCTTTTCTCTAGACCATTTTCCTGGACTCCAAACATACCAGCAAAGAAATCTCAGCCCTCTGTTCACAAAACCCAACTTAAAATTGAAGAAAGAAAAACTGTCTTTAAAAAAACCCCAAACTTAAAATATTATGGACTGGGTGAGCTCTTGTGTAGGAAAGCTGAGCTTACAGTTAGCAGTAGTGTGGGTAAAATAATCAGGAACTAAATACTAACTTTTTTTATAAGTGTGTTTTACTGTGGGAGGGTGTTCTGCTTTATCCTTAGGGAAATTAAGAATGGCAGAAAAGAAAAAATTGGCTGCCCTGAGGAAACAATGGATAATCTCAGATAGCAATTGGGGTTTTATGCATATCCAAACTAAATTAATCTTCTAATTTTTATGGCTTACCAAACATTAAAGACAATGTTGAACAATTTTTAATGCACGAACAACAAATGTGTAAATGCTCAAAATTACAGGTATTAAATTTTTCAGTGAGAGAGAAGTCAGATCTTTATGACTGTAGGAAATTACAGGAAAATTATTTTATAGAAAATATAATAACTACCTCATAGGATCATTTTAGAATCTGAAAGTTCAGAGAAAGAGAAATTTCAAAGCCTCTGACACCATTACTTGAACTATCCCTTAGAGTCCTACTAGTAAAACTAGTGGCAAATCCACACCAGCATGTTTTTCTCAAATGGATAATTGAGGTGTTTTCTGTGATGTTTCTTTGTTGTAATTACTGAGCTTATGAACAAAATTTCATGAGCACATTTTTATCAATTAAATTGTTACTTTAGCAACAAAAATCAGAAGTCATACTAATGTTTTGTCACTAACTAACCTAATTACATGCAGGCATTTCGGTAAGTGTGGTGTTTGGAATCACCCATTTTAATATTGCAGTACAACAAGGCAGTTTTTAATTGGTAACTGAAACTTTAAGGTGGTCTCTGGATGAGACTTATAGCACAAGGTTTTGTACCTGATTTTTTTTTTTTTTAATCTTGCTGCACACAAGTAGAAAGTGGCCAAAACATGGTAAACAGTCAAAAATACTGTATAATTATGTATAAGACATTAGGAAACCAACAGCAATCCCAATTTCAAATGTTATTTTGGAATTATTTTACATCTGAAATGTATAAATGAAGTTGAGAACAGTCTTCTGTGAGCTGGTGCTAACTTACTACAGGAACAATGGCCCACAATTTGTGGTGTGCATGGGTTCAATTTTTATTTTTTAGATACTTAAAGCACCTTGAGCACCTGTCTTGCAAAAAGCTATTAATAAGCCATTCACTCAAGGCATGTAGTATACTCATGCATATATAGTAAGGTATGTAAATGGTAGCAGAATAAGGGAAGCAAAATCTGATTTACCTTGCCATCTTAAGTCTGTTGCCTTCAGCAGAGTCCTCCAGAGGAGCAAACGGGAGTAGTGGGAAATTAAACCCTGTGTATGGCGTTTTACAGTAAATAAAAACCCTGTGACAAACCCAGCCGTACTGGAAAGGGCATGAGATTATATCAGAGTGATCAACTCACCATTTCAGGGTAACGGACACTGCTTTTTTTCTGTCAGTGTTTTTTTCCAGTTTTGTGTCTGGAGGGAGTGAAACTGCAGGGGCTAATTTTAAAATCGTCCTGTTAGTCCCAGTCAGTGGGATTATCCTGTGAGATTTCCTTATTGAAAAAAAGGAGAATGAACTGAGAGGGTGGAAATAAAGACTTCAGAAATTAAAAAATTAAAACCTTGTGTCTTAGGAGCATTTTCCATATTTCATAAGTAATAGCTTGGGTGCTTCCAAAAAAGCCTTCCTCTATGTATAGCATGTGATAGGCATGTTCTTATATTTTCCAAGTAAAAGGATTATACAAATAATTTAGCTCAAAAATTATTTTGCAAAAGCTTCAAAGATTAAAGATCATTTCACCTACACAGCTGCTATCTCATTTAAATTTGCATCCAATCTACAGTAATTATGAACACACACACACGCACGCACACATAAACTGTCGCTATCTACTATACTAGATTGAAAAAAGATCCCTTACAAATGAAATCTTTACACGCTTCTATGAGAAACTAGAAAACTGAATAAAAGGATCCATCAGGGTGCATTGTTTCGGCTTTCTGAGTGGGTACTAAATACTGACAAATACTTTTCTTCCTAAGAAGAAGAAATAAGTGAAATTAATTCAGCTCTGAACATTTATTTCAGAAAAGATGACGGATTTCTGTACGTAGACATCAACCCACTTTCACTGTGCATAGGATGACCTTCAACTGAACTGTGGAGAGTAAATGGCAGGAAAGTTTCCTGAAAAAGTTTGGTGAGGATATAAGAGATTAATGAATGTATTTGTGTTGGACACTCTCCCCTGTATAGCATAGTCAGAGTGATAGAATCCTGTTATTTATTGTATTTTTCAGATCATTTGCAATGTTAATTTATATGAGTTTGATATCGCTTTTGTCTTTTAGTTGTGTGTTATTCTGAGAAATCCCTGGGGAAGGAAAGGATTTATATGCTTTGTGTACACATTCTGCAGACTAAGCACTCTGGCATAATTATTTTTGGCACTCACTAACTGATTAAAACATCCAATTTAACTCATGATCAGTAAGATTAAACCTTTTTAATATACCTCAAAAGTAAATTATCATTTGCTACTCAAACATCCCTTTCTGCACATGTCCCCAGTAAAGCTGTTCTTTTTTTTGTTAATGTACCTTTTAACAAGGATTCCCTTTCATTTTTTCCTCTGGGCAAAACTGCCTTATCCTTTACAGAGAGGTAGGAACAAAGATGAGATGGAAGCTGACTGTGCTACTACATGGATTTCTAATGTCATACCAATTATAAGTCATTCTTTTTTTGTGTGTGTGTTCTGTACGGAGTCAGCTGTTAAAGAAAACACATCATCTGTTTACTTGATGTACAGATAAATTTCATCAGTTGGGAAGAAATAATATTTGAAAAAAATAATTTGCATGACAGAATAAAATTCTGCAGGCTCTTATTTCATTTGGTAATAGATGTTTTTTAGGATATGTTACATTTTGATTTTGCAACAAGGTCCATTTAGCAACATGTTCAAACCATACTTCAACATTAGAACTTGGAGAGAAGGAAAACAATGGCTCCTAAAGAATGAAAACCTCTCTGCAGCCCTGCATTAGAAAGGAAATATGGTTTGCAGAGCCCAAAACAGGACGGACACCCAGACAGGCATCACTGAAAAAGAAAAATATATGAGGCTTCTCATCCACCACCTATAACGTGCTCTCCTTAAGTAGGACCAACATGGCAGTCTAGGACAGCCACAGGACAGAGGTCATAAACTTAGCAGAAAATGGTGATTGTGTAGATTTTGCAGTCTGTTAGGCACCTGGTTTTGGTCCAATTAGGTCAGAATGAGGTTGTGAGTGAAGAAGCCTTGCTTTAGAAAAGTGTGGTCAATGTAACTTTATTTCTTATGTGATGCCACTTACATGATGCCACCAAGCCAAGCTGTTATCACCAACACAGGTCTCTGAAAGAGTTGCATCTAACCTGTGGTAAAGACAGTTTTGTGATCAGTGCTGTTAATATTTCAAAACTGAGGTGGTTAAAATTGAGCAACAAGTCAGAAAATGTTCAATGTGGAGTAAGCCAATGTAAAATTAAACACCGACTTTTAAGCTAGCTGCTGTATCTGTTTCCTTTATTTGTCTTTCCACACAGAAAAGGGTTGTCATAGAAGCAAGCTAACTCTTTGTGTCTGATAAAGCAAAACAAAACCAAAGGAAACAACTTCTGAGAAGGCAGCTCCAGGCAGCTCTCCATACCAAGTCAAGTTCATTAGGGGGCTGCACTCTCGGCAGTGATGCAATAATCCATTACCCTCTGCTTTAACTGATTTATTTTAAGCACAGGAAGAAAAGTCAAGATTGGACACAGAAGGAGACAATTGCTTTTGGCCTGTTGTGGCTGAGTTTACATGTAGAGGTGCCTTCTGGTCTAGTTGCTGAAGGGGAAACAAGTACAAATGTCTTGGCCTTGGCTGTTCGGGTCTGATTATAAGCACTGTGCTAGAGAATTCATGGATTATTCATGTGTAATTACAGATAGCTATTGTGCTCTTTTAAATCATCCCTATGGCCCATTATGGCCCATAACAACTGAAATAGCAATTGTCATAGTAAGGTTTGGGCTCTGTCATAGAGTGTAGGCTCTAATCAATAATGATGAATGGCAAAATTTAGCATCAAGCAGGAGAAAGTCTAGTTGCCTCCCGCCATAAATCTGTACAAATACCAAGCCGTGCAGCTGCTGGATCTGGAAATTTAAAAGGCAACACTCTCCCTCCACCCCTCCCCCCCCACACCTCTATAAAAGTTGAAAAAGGAGAAATGTGCAATATGTCAATTCTAATAATCCACATGCTGTTAAGACACTTTTCTATTTATTCAAAGCGGGGTGAACCCTAGGTTGTTTTCAAGGTCAATTCCAGGTGAAAGGGGGGTCATCTGGAGGCCACCTCGGCTCCCATGCAGGTCAATAACGCCTCCTCTCTGCCCCAGAAGACAAGCTGCTCACACCCAATCAATCCACCAACGCTGCCGCTGCACCCAGCGTAATGAACAGTGAATAAATGTAGCCTATCATCACAAAACATGCTTTTTAAGTACCTTCCCTTTTCATGTAAAACCTCTTGCTGTCAAATTCTACATTCACTCATCCAGCAGTGAGTAGCAAAAGTGAGAAATCAGGCTCTCATTGGGGTTGGTAAAAGGTCATTGCTGACAGACACGGAGGTTAAACTGCCGAGTTAAAATACTGTTCATTACCCACTGCAGCTTTTTGCTAACTACACTTCTTTGTGTTACAGTCAAGCAGTACATCAATATGCCCCTCCTCCTAATTCATTAGCAATTGTTGAATTGTACAGAAGGGGGAAAAAGAAGGATTGATCTTTTATATGTTTTTTTTTTTCCTTTTCCATGTCAGATACTTTTACGTCTTTATCCACCCAGTATTAAATACTCTGATCGCAGACTATGCTGTCTGCAATGAACAGTCAGCACTATGAGCACAATTCCTGAAGGCAGAGCCAGCCAGTTCATCTGAAACCCCAAAGGTTTGGGGCTGCTCAAGCAATGGTTTCTTTTCTCTTCGCCTTTTATTAATTGCCCTTTGCATAGTGACGTCTGTATATCAATGAACTTGAAATTTCACACTGCAACTACGTCGTACTGAAACATTTTTGAAGTACAAATCAAAGAAAGAAATGCTCCTCCTGCATATGAAATAAAAATTGTTAAAAACAGACGAAACATGCTAAATTGATATCTAGCTTAGATAAAATGCCTATGACCTGTTCATGCTGACTGGGTTAGATCTTTATCAAACACTTGCCTCAGTGTAGATATCAAGACACTCCCTAATCTAATATTTTATTAAGAAATGTTTAATGTCTGCATTTTTTCCATGATTAAAGAATTTTGATGTATCCAAAAGAGCCATTTAGAACAGCAAGGAATCATTGGAGTTCAAATGAAAACAGCAGTGAAGGTTTCATTTGTACCAAAGGCAGTGATTCAGTGGGAATTCTTAACAGTTGAGACCAATTTCCCAAAATGAAATTCTATTCTTTGATTAATTAATAAGTAGATGGGATTCCCTTTATTGAAATGCAAAGCTTTTGTATTTAAAGATAGCCATCTTAAAAAATAATCTCACAGAGCAATAGAAAAATTATCTCTAATCATGAATAAAATAAAGGTTTATTTACATGCACGCTACAACAATAATTTGACTCAAATTACCATTATCTATTTAAATCTTTAAAAAATGCATTCAGAGATTTCTTCAGGAAAATATATCATTTTTTTCCTCCTGTATGCTTTCTCTCTCAGTGGGACTGAAAATAAAATGTTATGACTTAAATCACAAGAGGCTAACATCATTTTTAGCAACAAGGGCTGCATAATTTCAAGACTATGAGTGAGTGGCTGACTTTAACTAAAATGTTTCAGTTCTGTGCGTATATAGGTACATAAATAATTCAGAATTAATCCCTGCAGAGGGGACAATGGGAATCGTAAATTATCCATGTGCCGTCCTCAACATTAGAGGCAATGAACCTATAGTAACAAACTATGAGTGTTACTCATTACATACATTTCACAGACACCTTAACCTTTTGAATATTAATTTCCCTCTGCAGCTTGTAGCTAGGCGGCATAATTTTTTTCCCTTTCCTTTCCTGCTTCTTTCTGTGCCTTCACTCGTTCTCTCTCTCTCTTTTTAACCTTTCCTGAACAACATATCAGTTAAGCTATTGAGTGGGTTGTGAATACTGAAGCAATATTGATTCTTTTTCTAACTAAATAGTTACCAGAAAGCATTTTTTTAAAAGCTAGATTGTTGTTTCAGTAATATTACATGCAACACTTTATGTACTTGGAGATTAGGTATGTGTAAAATACTGGTTTGGCTATTTGATGCAGCCTGATGCATGTAAATCTATGGTTCATGGCTACCTCTAAAGACCAGGAATGCTTTGGAACTCTTAACTGTTTTCTGATGCCAATAATGCCACAATCATTTTATGACATCTAAGCTTCCCAAGTTTTCCGTTAGAAAGGTGAAAAGTGTATTTCATGAGAATCCAAGAGAGATCACTGTAATGTAATTTTTACCTAACATTTTTTCTCTCATAACTAAGTGATAGGGTGTTTTTGTTTTGTTTGGTTGCATTTTTTTAACTCTAAATATGGCACATAAGAATAAAAATTTTTTAAAACCTGTATTAAAAAGGGAGCTTAAGTAACTCATCACAAAATAGTACACCTCTGTCAGAGTCATAAAAGCATAAGAAATGTATTTTCTTTTGGAAACATTTTCCCAGAGAAGATGATTTCAGGAACAACACTGAAACCATACTTAAAAGCTTCAACACTAAAACCATACTCAGAGGCTTTTAAACACACAAGAGGAGTCAATGGGAGGTTATGTGCAGTATGCAGCAATTATGAAAGAAATTATATAGACACTTGCACATTTCAAGTTTAGCTGAAATTATACCCTGACTGTTCCGTAAACCCCTACTTCTCTTAGGAAACTCTACTGGGGCTTTTCATAAGAGGGTTTAGAGGATCAATATCCATTTGGAAAGCTCATGATATTATTTCTGGTAAAAAGTGGAAGAGAACAATACTGTCAGGACACTAATCCCCTGATTTCAAGGGGACTTTATTCACATGAATAAGGGTTGCAAGTACAGGTTGAGGTTTGTTAGATGATTACTATGCTTTCTTCTACTTTCTGTGTATATTTGTATATTTTTCTGTAAGCCTCTGCTGCTGCTTTGACAGAAAGAGGAATGCTGGGCTAAGTAGATGTTTGGTCAGACCCAGCAAGGGGTCATTGTACCAATTTTTGCCAGGTGCATCCAGAAAAGTGATTTGTTGTGAGTTAAAGTTATCTCCATGATATAATAGTATGAAGAAAGCAGAAGTTCTGATGCTTTGTTCCTTGTGATTTTTAAGATTTTTATGATCGTTTTTTCTATGCAGGTCCCTTCCTCCTCTCTTTGCTTTCCCAGATGTCTCTGACATAGTAGGACTGGTGTGGGAAAGCATACTATTACCTTTCCCTAAGACTATCTGCAAAGGAATTGAGATGTGTTTGGCATCAAGTCTAGCTGTCTCTGATTTGCCCATCCTCAGGCTTAAGAAAACCCTTTACAGCAAGGTTTACTGGGGATATCCAGTGTTTTCATGTACACCTGAAGAACCACTTGGCCTCAAGACCCAGCATTCACAGCAAGATGTCCTCAGAGTTTGACTGGTACACCTCTGCTGCTCATGACTTGATTTAATAATCCTACGCTTAGAACTATTCTACATTGTCATCAGCATTTCTTGTTCAAGTTTTTATAATTTTTACTTCCTATTTTGTAATCGTGAGGTTGGGTTTCTTTTATGTATCGTGATTTCCCCAGTTTTTCATCACTCTTATTCAGGTTGCAGCATCCTAGGACAGTAATTCCTGAAGTCTATGGAGCTATTAATTTTGAATTATGGAAGAATCCATGTTTTACTGGGTGAATCTGCTTTCTGTGATTCTTACAAGCTACACATGAAGTGAATTCTTCTTTTTCTTGTTTTTATTAACTTAATACTGCATTAAAATACATGTATAATAACATCATACATGCATTAGAAAATGCCAGCATGCAAGAATATTTTTGTGCCTAGCAAGGAAGATACCTGTAAACTGATTTATCTTTTTAAATGATTTGAGCATAAACAATTCAGATGCAAAGATTCTCTGAGATGGCACAATATGAAATAAATTGGTGTCTTGTCACCATGTGAAATTCCATTGAAATACCCCAATTTATGCCATTTGTTGGTAGACAAGCACTCATTTCTTTCACTGTCTTCAGAAAAAATATATCATAGAATATTCTGAGTTAGAAATCATGCTAACCACAATATTAAGCATGTTTCCAGGCAGAAAATATGTGTATAAAGTGTTCACAAAAACATGGTTGTGTGGTTATGCTAAGAAATAAAAAAAAGCAAAATAAATATTCAAGTGTAGAATTTATGTTAAATGAACTTGCAATAATTGTGTGCTAAAAAAATAAATCATGTTAACCCACTTGACTGAGACTTACATGGTTTCTCTTCTTAGCGAAAGATCCCTCATAAACCGCAGCCCAATTATTCATTTTCCCTTACTAATTATGGAAACTACTCATTTCTTGGCCTCAAGCACTAGATGATGTATCTCTGAAGGGCAACACAAGATTTATCATAATCTGTGGCTCTCTTTATTTAATGAGAATAAAAATAAATACTTCAGAAGTTCCAGTGTCACAGGTAACTTTGGTTCTAGATTGAACTTGATTGATGAAGTTCTCTTATACTGAATATTACAAATAAAAGCATTTTCTGCTGTAAGATAGTTGCAAAGACTGGGATATTCATTAAATGCAAAAAAGCCCAACTACAGATAAAGAATGAATTTGTTACTAGCTCTAACAAGGTTACAAACCATCTCCTAGTGACCACCATGAACTGCTTTGATTATCACAGCATGGAGATGTTATCTGCCATGACCCATTTAAGAAAAGCATTTAAACACAATTCCATCTCCTCTCAGATCAGCATGTAAATGCATGGTTCATCTGATTTTGTGTATTCTGGTTCTGTCCTGAACTAGAGGGTAAGAGGTGACTAAAAGGAGGTGGACGATGTCAAGGAAGGTCTAAAGAGCTGACCTGGCATACGTAAGATACGTTGGGTTCTGCAGTGGGCTTCAGGAGGTTATTTTTCTTTTTGAAGCAATGAATCAGGTACAAAGTTTTCTCTCTGAGAGCAGAAAAAGCGGATCTTGGAAGAAGTCCTTCTATGTCCACCTCTTACTTTCATCAAAGTATGAGAGGTGAGACTCACCTGCCAACAGACATTTCTGCAGCAAGGATGTCTTTTGTCTCTACAATCACTGGAGAAAATAGTTTCTGTGGCACAACTGACTTAATCCCAAACATGCATACCTAAAATGCATTGTCTGGGTTACCTCCTAAAAGTACCAGTTCACTTCATGTCTCTACACTGCTGTAAAAGTCTAGCCCAAAACATTTACCTGTAGCAAAAGGTATTATTTCCTTTCAGCATTGAATATGTAACAGCCAAAGTCCTAGGAAATTACTTCGGGGTCATTCTAGGAAAGTTCTAGGAAATGACAATGGGTAAAATTCTCACTTTCTTTACGTAAAAGTGGTGACCAAGTACAAAGCAATGCTGCACTGACAGCCTGCAATTTTTTGCATGTTTTTTATCGGACATTTTGCAAGCTCTTTACTTACCTCAGGTTGTTTTACTACGCTCTTTGTTGCTATTGTTATTTTAATCAACTGTTCGTTCTCCTCTCGTAAGATTCTTTCCTAGATTTTATCCTACTGTTTAGGAAATTGAGAGGATTGCCTGTAGCTTATGTTCCACCCGTGGATACATTGATTACAACAGGGCAATCAGCAAGTGTTTAAGTCTGGGCACTTAAAGACTATGTTCATAAACACAGGGCCCTTGATTCTGAAGTGCTTCATTCTCTGCTCGGATATAAACATGGCTGTAGTGACTTTTTAAAAAATAAACAGAACTGTGCTTGTATTCCAGCATCAACATGCATTTTCCAAGGAAAACTCTTCTAATTATTATCAGTCTCTCTTAACCATAGCTTTTCTGTGAAGAAGTTATTGACAATGTTCTGGCTAACTTCTGGGGCAAGTCTGATCTGATCATTCACTTGACAGATGTTAGCCTGTCTTATGCCCTAGTTTCTGGAAAGAGTTGGAAAAATCTGCCAAACAGCAAAGCAGATGAATGATACGACCATGGTTAGGGGGAATGGTTTGGGAGTTTGTACCCCATGTGTGGTGCATCTCAGTGTGAGAGTATTATCTGAGGAAAATGGTGGTGGAGAAGTTGTGAGAAGTTAATCTTGAAACTTGTAAGCACAGGCAAATTGAAGTAAATGAACACAATCCGTAAAAGAAGAAACAGTAAGTAATAAAGGTCATAAAACAGCTGTTGAAAAGGAATCAAAGAATAGCCAGAGACACCCAGTGCTGAACACACATCTAAGAGATGGTTTAAATGAAAACAAACTTATGTAAACTGAAAAATAAAAAATGTAAGTACTAACAGCAGAAATATTGATTATAGATAGAGGATATCACAATCAACAGCTGAGGGACTTAACAGATCAAAGAATCAAATATAGCATGTTGAAACAAAATTACGTGACTACTCTGCTTCTTGTCTGAGTCTACTTGAGCATAATCAATTTTCTTTCCAAAACCAAACAACAGTCAGGAGAAACAGCCTAGTAGTTCCTTTTTAAAGCAAAAGAAAATCCAAATACAAACAAAAACGTTTGACAAAATAGGATAGTATCAACCATCTGGTACTGACAATATCAGATGATAACTGAATGTCTGTACTAAAAGCAGCAGCTTCTCCTATAGGAACATGAAATGAGGTGGGAATGAGGAAAGGAGGGAAGGGGAAGTGAACTAAATATCTCTTTATGGACAACAATAGGCTTTTCTCTAACAAAGAAAATTGATCAACACATAGAAATGTGCTATTCAGGTATGGTTAAAAAATATAGATAATTACTTATAGGAAGTTGACATATTATTTTTTTGAGAAAAAGAAAGGTTAGGGTGACATTGTCCATGTTTGCTGCTAACATGTCTATTTAGACTGTCTACTTGTTGCAGCTGAGTATTGTTGTAATATTGTACTGTTGCTTGGTCTCACCTGACTTTGCATAAGCATAAACCTGTCTAAATCTGCCCCTATCTGAGAACACCAGAGAACTGTAGCCCTGGTTTTAGTTTTAAACTGCAGTTTTAACTGCAGTTTCACAGGCACTGCTGGCATTTGCTCGGTGCAGGTTTGTCATTGTTGGTTTTGTAAGAGCTTGAACTTTGCACAGATCACTTCATAATGGGGCAAGTGTAGGAAGTGTAAGCATTTGTAGTGACCACCCTTAGTTGTGCTTAGAGTGTAATGCTGTGACGCAACAATGCTCATAAGGACACATCCTGGATTTTAAACCTGACATAGTTTTCTTTGTATTCTCCTTTTCCTGAATCACTTTTGCTTATTTACCAACCAAGGAACACTATACAAAAGTATTTTTGTAATGCTTTTCAGATAGTAACCAAGCAAGTTTCTGTGTAGGAAAATTGGGTCCTATGATGGCAAAACATATCCTTGTTTTTAATCTTTGGTAATAGAGATAAAAACCCACAGCCAGACACACCGTATTGTTATTGATACACTGAATGTGCATTATCCCAGCTGTAGGTGCTTCACAACCTACCCCCACATGCAAAAGGAAGACAAACAAAAAACCCCCAGATGCCCTCTACAATACTGTTGCAACAGAGAAAACCAAGGAATGCTGGAAAACATAAATTAAAATTCAACCTTGAACAATAATGTATGTCAGATTAAGGTTAAACATTCATTTTGTACTCGATATACATGAAGTTAACATCGAAAAAGCATGCAGCCATATCCAAACTAAAACAGCCTGCTCAGCATTCTGAATTTTCTAGTCGTCTTCTGAAGTAACAACTGGTCCGTGCCTAATGGGGCCGGTCACCAGATCTGCAGGTTTAGGAAACTGTCTCTTAGGATAATGAAAATCTCTAGCTAAATATGCAAATAATCCAAACCGGTAATTTAGTTTTGCTAGAAATTGAAATTAAAAACTGTAACATTGAGGAAAACAGTAACTTATTATTTCTCAGCAGCAAAAAAATATAAATATTTTAGAATAGGTTCTAACACTCTGCAAATTAAAACGTAAAAAAACTTGTTTGCCTTTTTTTTTTTTTCCTGGAGGAGCAAGGAACAAAAGAAAACAAACCCCACTGAAAGATATTCAGAGCCTCATTAAAAGAGGTGAGTCAAGTAACTGAATAGAACACACACATATCATCAACAGAAACACTGGCTGATTTGGCTGATAGATTTTCACAAAACGTCAGTATGTAAGTACATACCTGTTAATTTATAAATACATGAATGTACACCAAATAATAAATTAAACTGGAGATATATGTGAGATAAAGCAAAGGTTAACAACAATGTGATGTCAGAAAAGTAAAGAAATATGTGCTATTTGGGAGTCAGGAACAAAAGATTAATTTTTTCATTTTGTTGGATTTTCAATGAGTGAAAAGAGAAGTAGCTTGACATCTGGTATCAGAAACTGTAAGAGCAAAGGCAAACTCATGACTCCACAGTATCTCAAAAAAAAAGTGTATACTCTGAAGCAGATCAAGATTATAACAGGTAATGCATGATGGTTTTTATGCATTGAGCTAATTAACAACAACAACAACAACAAAAGTAGCAATTTACACACATGCCCTGTCAAACACTCAGGGGAAGCACAAATGGCATCGACAAGGGGCATAAATACTCTAGTATTTATAAAATCTGCATAATTCTTCTGAACATCTGAAGGCCTGCAAAAAAACACATGTAAACATAATGTTGGAAATATCACCACATATTAAAAATTGAAAAAATTTATGTGTGTATATACACAGATGATGATAAGGCAAGAAGTGGTCTTTAGGTCATGGCTGCTTCATAATCTATGAAATTTAGGGGAAAAAAACATGGTACAGAGAAAAACATTAAATATTAGGTCCTCTTATCTTCAGCTGAATGCAGCTGTGTACAGACCACTTTTTCAATAAGTCTGTCAGACTTCCAAAGTTTTGGTCACTTGGCACTTTTAGGCTTGTTTCATCTGTCTAACTTCTTTTGTTTTTTCAAACTCCCTTAGCTCATTTTAATTTAATTTCCATGGAGAGTCATCCCTGGATTGTATTTATTTTTGGATCCTTGGTTTGTTCAAAGAAAAACTTCCTCTCATTTATGATCACAGTTCACTGCATCATCACAGCTTTTGAGAAAGAGTTTTAGATGGTGAAGTGCAATGTCTTTTAAATTTAATTTTTCCATTTAAATGTAGTTACCAAAATGTCATCATCGTTTAAACAGAAAAAAATTACGTGCCACACTGTGCTATAGCACCAAGCATCTGTATCAAATGTTGCACTGTTCTCAAAGTATTTTTGGCTACTCCTCCCTTCAGTAACCAGGAGCAAAAATCAAAAGGGTGCTTCAAAAAAGCTTCACCGAGTCTGTTTTAATGCAAAACACACAAAATCTCAATTTTCATAATTTTTATAATAAACTTTCTCTCTCTTGAACATAATTCCGAGCCCTCCAGATTGGCAAAAATCTTTCAGAGCTGTGAAACGAGTCAAGTGTTATTTTCTATTTGATTAGAAAACACATTAGTAAAATATCTTGCTTTCCTCTTTGTGAGGGGAGTACAATCCTTCTCCTGAGAGGCTTTTTGTTGGTTTGTTTGCTGCTGTTGAATGATCCTTGGCTGTACAGTGGAAAGGGCATTCCTTTAGGACTTTAAAGGCAAAGTAGAAAAAATGACATGAAAGCCTTGCTTGGATTTGATTGATGCACTCTCATATTTGAAGTTCACTCACAGCTTTGTGCTAGAAGACCAGGGTCACTCCATCCAGTCCTCTAATGAGACTGTGCATGAACACTTGCAGCTTTGTAGGCCTTGTTTTAATCAGAGATTGAGAAACACTCCTGACTGATAGTCTTCAGGATCGGATCTAAACAGAAAATAACATGCTCGATTTGGCCTCTGAAGGTGGGTTGAGCAAATCTTTGTGATGTATTGGAGCATTTGCCGAGTGCAAGCGCACGTGGTATGGTTCCTATTTCTGTCGGCAAATACAAATTTTTCACTCAGCAGGCATAATCAGAGCTAACTCGAGAGGAGAAATAACAAAAACTCAACAGCCCTTAGCAACTCAGCATGGCATAGAGGGATTTAAGACTTTAGCATTTTATCTCTATCAGTATGAAAATGTATGAGGAAATCTGAACTTTGGAAGTGCAAATAAACACATTTAACACATTATAAACCACCCATTCTACCAATGACTCCTGGGTCTTTTCTTTTTCTGTTTTTCCTTTGCCAGCCTCACTCTCCCGAAATAATAAAGCTGATTCATTAATTTGGGTTTAAACTAAAAACATGTTGTTTTGACAGAGTTACTTTAGAGGTAAGGGAGGAAGTGTGCACAAACTATTGTTAGCATCCCTCAGCTGAGAATGGAGACAACATCGTGTTCTGCGTTTCATAATATTTTGCTTCTCTGCAGCTCTTGTTTACTGCCGTTCTCTCGGCTGGGAGAGGAATGCAATCCAGTGCTTGAGGTTTCTGAGGACATGACGACAATAAAAGTGTTAGGTATCCTCCCGAAATCTAATTAGGTAATTGCATTCTGCAAAAGTAAAAATTCACCCTGTATTTTAACTAAAAATATTTGCTTTGCCTCCTAGGAACTGCTGTGTCAATGGATGTGGTTTACAATCACTAATGTTTCACTACGTGCGAATATCTGTACATAAGTAGAGACTTTAGGAAGGAAAAGAAGGAATTTTTACATGGGATAGCAGGCCACTAAGGAAGTGGAAGAAAAATAAATCCACACGCTTATGTTAACACTAAAAAGCATTTGAAACACTGAAGATTTAACACAGTGTTTTTTTCTCAGCTTCCTTCCCTGTCATCCCTGGGTTACTATATTTGTTTTCCACATCTCTCTCTCTACTGGTTAATCTGCATCAGTTGCATCTCCTCCACGCGCTGCTTTCCACACCGTGTCAGCCTGTGTCCTTACAGCAAACACAGCCGTACTCCTGCCTCCCCTGAACCGTGTCACAGGACTGGACATCACAAGCTACTGCACTTGCATTTCATCACGGGGTACTCTTTAGCAGAGTTACCTCCCACAAAAATGTACTAAAAAGTGCTTCTTTGCAAGAACAACGGAACCAGCATGGATCTCGTAGCCAAGCAACTAAATAACAAGAAAAAAAGGAAAGAAAAAAAAAAGTGTTTAGTTGCCCTAAATTTAGAGTGACTTCTCTGGTTTACTCCAGATTTCTCCTCAAAACACAATTTTTGGTAAAGATGTACCATATAAGCTTTGAAGACACTGCTTCTGTGTGGAACAATTTAGAAATGTTGAATTAGAAATCAAGCTTGCAATGGGAAATGTACTTAACTATAAAATGACTGAAGACCCTGAAATAAACTAGTGAATGGCTTCGGATTGACAGATTTACAAGTCCAAAAGAGTAGATTGCCATTTCTCTACTAGAACTTGCTAAGGCTGTACCTGTTAGTACTGACTTTGATATCAGATGCCAGGCTGTTAGGATCACTATTTGTTTTCATTCCCAGTGAGTTTTTCTCTCTTACTTTTAGCATGCCACTACAAAAAACTTTTACTGAGTAGATCTAACTGCTAATCACTTACTAAGAGCTGAAAGCAGCAACCCATTATGAATCATTCTGTGGGTATTAATAGACAATGAGTTCTTTCACATCTTCTGGTTTAATTCTTTCTCTCTAGATAATATACCTTCTTTCAATTACAGTGTTTATCTTTTGAAGACAACTAACCCTCCCTCTAATTGCATTATTCCTCGAAACACCTTGCTGGTTTTTTTCCTTCGTACTTTACAGCTCAATATGAAAAGCAGCATCATTAGATCTTTGCTACCTCATAGGCCACAACACTGAAGAAGGAAAATGTTGTCACCCAGACCATAATTTAGTGTCCAATCAGCGGGACCTGTAACAGATACGGCAGCCCCATTTCAACTCCTCCTCAGTGTTCAAGCTGCTGCGTTGTATTTCCTAAGGGCAAATGCTGAATTTAAGCAGTGGAGTAGCAAACTCCAGCTGAAGTTCAGAACTTCCCTAAAATGAGGCGGTTCAACCACCCAGTCGCAGCGTGGGTAGATCTCTAGCAAATCATACTTCTGGAGGTAAAGGAATACGTCCCCCCCGCCCGCCCCCCACTCTGCTTTATATGTGACAAACACTGGAATCGGCCCCTTCATGTTAGTTCCTTCTCAAAGAGCAGATGTCCTTCACTAGCCATGTCCTCATGGAAGGCAACCCACTGCTACTTGCTCAGAGGAGCACCGACTGCGTCGAGGTTCCTCCTGGACTTCCCTCCTCAGGTCCTGCGCAGGGGTGAAAGCAAAGCTCTCCCCCCAGGAGAGGTTCACGAAGGGGGCTGGGGGGAAAGGAGTGGTTACTTCTGCTCTCCACCAACCTACAGCCGTTCCTCGGCTTCTTTGCTGAGAAACCAAAGCTTTCCAGAAAACATCAGGTAGTGTACCAGTTATTCAGCACTGTACTAAACAATAAAAACGAATTATGATGTCCGTTCTGTTTAGATAACTGATACTTGTTTAATGTTTTCTTTTCCTTTGGAAACAATCATCTCCCCACTCCTCTTTCTTTTCTAAATCACCGTAGGGCTTGCCTGATTTCTTGGTGAATTTCCAGTTTTTATTGCTTCACTAGCCAAATCCCATCCAAAAACTGCTCTTGTTAGAGCCTGAGTTCTCTCAGAGTTGCCATAAACGCAAATCTCAATTTACAAAACCCAGCATCTTGTGTCTTTATAAAGTGTTTGTTATCTGATATACTGATTTACCTTCTTTCATGTCATTTTTGTAACATCAGTTGCACTTACTGTATTGATAGATTATTTGTTTAATGCTAGATTTATGTTACATTTTAAAAAAAGAATCATATGGCAAACATTATTAGCAAAAGCAACGAGTTGGAGGGAATTCAGTCTGACCCTGCACCTTTGAAAAGACTGTAGCTGGTTACCTGAGCTACTTACTTAAACTAGTAAAGTTAAAAATAAGAGCTCAGAGAGAAGAAAAGGCGAAATCTGGTGAAGCATGGATGGATATTGATTTTAAAAGAGCTCTTATTCCACAGTACTGACTTCTTATTTGTCTTCTCTCTCTTCCCAAGGTATATTTACTGCTATACATGGTCTTTCTTCAAGCATCACAGAAAGGCATCTGGCTCAGATAAAAAAGGATATGAGAGCGAAAAAAGGTCCTGCCTAAAGAGAAATTAGTGTTCTTGAAAATATGGGGTCAAATTCCCCTCTTAGTTTCAGCAGTGAAGCTTTACTGAAAATCAGTGAGAATACAGTAACAAAACAGAAAAAAATATGCCCTTACAAGGTGGCTGTGGTCCGTGTGGTGCGCGATCAGTGGACCTGCTTCTCTCTCAAATCCAATCACTTATTTTCTAAAATGAAACAAATTATTAAGACCCACACTGCTATTGCAGTAATGCCTGCCTGTAATAATACAACACATAATAGATTAGTACCCCAAAACTCTTTTCTACACCATCAAAGTACATGGTGTGTACTTGCAAATCAAAGCAAGACATCCAACTTAGATACAAAAATGTGATAAGATCAAATGAAACTAGTGGCATACTTTCCTGCTGAGGGCAGGAAGATCCTGTTCGGAAAAAGTCTCATGTAAGTTCAGGGCAGAAAATTTTAGGATAATGTGTAATTGAACTAGTGTCTTTCTGGGCTCATGAGTTCATTTTTTGCATTTACACTAAAGAATGATGTTTCAGACTTTTCACATTTTTACAGTGTACTATAATGATTTTGAGGATAACAAAGTAATAGAGATTTGTATTATTATATTTAAATTAAGGTGATGGCTACAGGTTTTCATAATGTATGTAAAGATCTATATGGCACATAATGTAATAAGGTGTTACAAATAAGTGAATTTATAATTAAAATGTATTTATTCAAATATAATAGCATGGTAATATTTTCTATATTTCTGCAGTCCAAGGAAACCTGTGAGTAGAGTCACCATGAGGAAAAGCCTTCAGGGGAAAAAACGTAAAATAAGAAAAGTATCTACCTCGTATGGACAGCAAACAAAAAGAGGGAAAATAATTTGCAGAGGCTCTTGTAAAATACAGTCATCTGTTTTAGGCAACTAGATACAAACATACACTTACATAATTTCTGCTTATCTGGTACCTTGCAGCTATAGTGGGAGCATTACTTTCTTTAGTAACTGCAGATAAAATTAGCACCCCACCCAGAGTAATATACAATCTGGAAAAGAAACAAAAAATGATTGATCGTTACTCTTTGTTTTGCTTAATTCAGCTATATTTTGGCTCCGCATTTGTGGCTTGAACACATTCCTGTTAGGGCAAGAGCTCGTTTCACTGACCCAGGGACGGTGCCAGAAGCAGTGACACGGCCAAGTTGGCTCCAGTTATGGACCAGGCACCCCTTGGCCAAGCAGCTGCCATACTCACATCCACCTTTCATCACTGTCTTGGGGCCTGGCACAAGCAAGATTTAAATAATAAAAAAAAAAAAAAAGCACTTACTATAACAGATGCTTGGATGTACAGCTCCACATCCTCATAACAGCATTTCAGAGACTTTCCGGGATGTTTTGCACTCAGAAAATTCATGTGTGTGTCTGTTTTTCATTGGTATATGGAGTATATGGAGTATATGGTATATTGGTATATGGAGTTGGGAAAAAAACCCAAAAAACCCCCACCCCTGGACAGTTTTCTAGGTTACTTCATAAGAAATGAATAAATGCTACATTGTCCAAATTAGAAGTGGGCACAACAATACCTGTGAGTTTGTGTAAGCAAAAAATAGACAATTTGGACTTGTCATTACTTCCTTTTAGAAAAGGGATACAATATAACAGAAAATGAATTGTTTAAATGTTTTCATTTCAACAAATAGAAATAAAACCCTGAAACCTTTTAGAATGAAAAGCATTCTTTGCGATGTAATTATAACAAAGTTAGTAAAAATATACAGTAAGTTTATATTTCATTATTGCAGTAAAGGGTGTGCAGACCTTGTATAAGAACTAGCAAGACTCAATTAAGGTATATGAAGGTACAATATGTGAAACAGGCACCAGGTCATTAAATATAGGAAGCAGAGGATAAAAAGGAGTATGCTTTCCACTCTCAGACTCTCAGACAAGCATCAGTTATAAATAACTGCTCTCCAAACACAAATGTTTCTGAATCAAAGAAAAAAAAAAAAAAAAAGCAAAGGTCTAACTGCCATGTAAACTCATTTTAAATGTCATGTCTTATTAGAACCCAATAAGTGGAATGTCTGTTTTCCCCCTTTGGTTGAGCCATCAAATTTGTCAAAATTTTATGATAATTCATTCCATCATTCCTCAGACATTTAAATGACAGACAGTCCTTGGGAAAAAAAAAATCCCTGTAATCCTACTCTTCATGTTAAACTGCCTCTAGAGAGGTTTTTAAAATATACCACATCATGGTAGAAGCAGAGCCCTAAACTTCTCAATTCCACTTATGATTTGCTGCCTTTTTGGAAAATGACAATAAATTGGCTCTCTACTATTCTTGACCTCTTGACTTCTGAACCATGGCTGTCCATGCCTTAACTTTGCTTGTTTAAGTCAGCAGCTATCGTATCACTCTGATCCTCTCCCAGAGGGTCTGGAGATTTAACTCTCCTGAACGGTTAAGCTCCCCCTCTAGTGTTCACTGCTCATCACATTATTCCTCCAAGAAGAAGGGAAGAGGCATGTCACTTTATAACTTCTCGCAGAGACGGTTTCTGCTCATTTATAGCTTAAGAGTATAATGGCAGTGGCAAGAAGATTAAAAGGTAAATAGAGACCTTTAAATGCGTTTTTATTTGGCTTCTTTCAGCTAACTTTGTAAGAACAAACAGAAAATAACAATGGAGATTCTGATTTGAAATTAGTGTAGAGCAACGGCTGTTTCAAAATATATATAGTGGCATGCAGAGTATCTGAAACAGTCAGAATTTAGAAGGCAAAAAATAGCATAGCATTATCCCTGGGAAAGCATTAATTTGTACATAGGTGAGTAAGCTAATAACTGGAACCAAGGCGTGAGAATTCCTCATTTGAGTGCTGATTAGTAATCAAATTGGGGTAGGGTTTTCTCACGTATGTCTTTCCTTACTAAGTCTTGTTAGTGACCTGAAAAAGACATCCTTTATTGCTTGAGGGTCAGGATATTCATATATATGCATGCTCATCGATGATTTGGATTTACTTTAATGAAAGGAAATCTAAATTAAAATCGGTTAGTTGTAATAATCAAATTCTGGGAGCCTGAAAGGTTAAAAGTTCAGTCTCTTTGTTAAATGCAGCCTTGGACCCTCAGCTAGACACAACCCAGAATTTATTGTACTATGGAAACATGGAAAAAATAAACCCTGGCACTTCAGATGAGGGTACATGAGCATGTCATCTGCAAATCTGAATTGATTTCAATTTTAAAGGCACAGTGTTAAAATTAAATTAATGAATGTAAAAGCAGCTCTTCTTTTCAAGTCCCCCCCCTGCAAATCCCAAACATGAAAAAAACTCCTTCATACAATACCGTTAAAAATTCAAAGCACAGATACTGATCTGCAACAGAAAATCATTTGTTGTCTATTAGTCCAGATAATTTTTCTTAACTAGTATCTACCTGTGATTCATTTAAGTAATTCTTCTCTTTGTACAGTAGCCACTGTTTAACTGTACAGAAATTTAAAAAGGGAAGGTCAGACAGATGTCATGCTAAAAATTACTGGTTTTGTTTTAGATATGAAAACTTATATCAAATGTGCCCTAGCAAAAGTCTGGTGGAGCAATAACTACTGTTCTAATGATTCTCTTGCAAAATAAATGCTCTGGAAAATTATGTTGATTGTGCCAAAATTTTGCTTCAAAAGAGAAGAAGAAATCATGCCCTGTTTGATAACTTCTACATGGCCTATTTAACTTTTGTCTTTTCAGCATGACTTGCCTTCTTTTTTTTCCTTAAAATTAAATATTGCAGCATGTAAAAATTGAAGTAAAAATGTAAAATATATCTGAACAAAATCAGATGCTTTAGTGGATTTAGTATTATTTTTTTCATCATTATATTCTTTAATGAACAATTTCAATATCTGGATTTTTCGTTCCAAGTCACACTGAAAACTCCTTATCCCTACTGTAACGGACAATTCTGCCCTCCACATGCTTCTGTGAGGTACACACAATAGGAAAATTCTTGTGCTTAAAATAAAGAAGTGTTTTAGAAAATACAATTGGGAATTTTGCAAGCTTCTGAAAGTTGTTTGTTCTGCTAGTGCTGCAGCAGAGCTCTGTAGTCAGAACATATTTAGACTGGTTAGAGCAGCGAGTTGCAAGGGCATGTGGATTGTATCTGTGATGGGGAATTTCTAGCTGAAGTGGACAGAACTATTGTTTAGTGCAATCTTTTTACAAAAGTGCAATTTCTACAGTACTATAGAAATATGCTATATAAGTGCAAAGGTAGAGCAAAGATTGATTGTTTTGGAAGGAAGAAAGAAACAGCTAAATATGAAAATACGAATCATCATCTTTAATACCATTTATTTCAGGTACAGGGCACCATTGGAGAGAGCATTGACTAATGAGGACATTAAATCACCCATAAAGCAAAGATTTACGTGTTCCTTACATGTAGACCACTCCACATCATATGCAAAAGCAAGTATCTACGTAACACATGCTTCAATTCCTTGGCGCTACAGTGGAAGTACCCATCCTGCCCTGATGTCCTCCAGTGAATGTTCTGCAGAAGAATAGGTTGTTGAGGCTGAGGAGGAGATTGCCTGGTGTCAAGTTGGTTGGTACCCCTGAAAAGGGCAGGTGATCAGCCCTGTTGCAAGAGGACTGCCCTGATTCATAGAGCAAGGAGACAAGTCAAATGAGAAACCCAACCTGAGGCAGGAAGTAAACAACTCAAATTGTATGCAACTCAGAATCTTAATCAGTTTCTAAATGGTTCCAATGGCAAGAAATCTGTTGCTGTGTTAAGAGGAGCAGGGTGCAGAGAAACCTTTCAGGAAGAAGTAGGCAGAATGAGAGGAAATAAAGACACAGCTATGCTATCCACCACACAAACTTCCCCATATGGAGGAGTCAGCATAGAAGAATGTACACAGAATTTCACTGAAGTCCTTTGCTCCTGAATACTGGTTTCTTTACAGTAAAAGTCAAAATAAAGAGATACAAAGATTGTTTCAGACATCTAAGACTAAAAGATGGCACATACTTCAAAATATCTGTATTAAAAAATGGTATTGACTGGTAGTGTAGACATAAAATGAATAAGAGAAAGGTTAAAAACAAAGTAGGAAGAAGGAATTTTCTCTATCATTCTCCTGGACAAGCAAAATACTTCTAAAAAAATTAAAGGTGATAACAATAGGACTGATAAGGGGTTCTTAAAAAAAATGTATAATGTCTTATTAATCAAACACACTTACTGTTACAGGAAATTATACCCTAAATATGATTAAACTGGAAAATTAATATACTTCTGAATTAAAACAAAAAAACAATAAAGGTAATCACACTGTTACAATTACAAATCCTACATGAGATTAGAAGAACAGTTCTTCACTTGGCAATTTACTGTGTTTGCAAGGTATCCCATCTCCTGCAGAAGATACTTGAGCATGATTTGAAACTGAACAGACACTAAACAAGACACTGAACATGAATTAGAACTGTTTTCTATGCTGCCTCTGTAGCTTTAAAAAAAAAAATGTTGATAGCATAAACATCTACTTGAAAAAGCTTGAACTTCACACATCAAATGATTACCCAAAGAGATCATATGTGATTGGACAATAGTCTCTGCTTTCAACCAGTAAAACCTACTAAATATTTGAATAAACTTCAGTTCTCTTAATTTTTTTTTTCCCTTGACACCTGGAATGTGATATAGGTTTCTGTCTATAACCCTTCTAGGACTATGTTAATCTGCGGTATCTGAAGTTTATATACAAGTTCATTTGGTACCAAGAAAATATTTCCTTCTTCACTAATTTCTCAAGTGTCGTTTATATAACTGCATTATATCACTGTAAACTCAGGAATAAAACATCCTGTTGTAACTTCAATTAAATCAAAACTATTTCTGGCTTGTTTATTACAGTGATGGGACAGAATGCTGATGTTCTTTGAACTCTCTTCCTACCTATTTCAAATATGTTTTAGGATATTGCTTCATTATTATGTATCCATCCGTCTTCTACCTTTTTTAAATTTAAGACTGCATAACAAAAGCAATTGCTTAATTTGTAAATTTTTTTCCTTGGAGATTGTAAGGGAAATTGTTTGATTTGCTGGTAGGCTTTTTGTTTGTTTGTTGAACTTAGTGAGAGAGTTTATGCATGTGCATGTTTGTTGTATATGTATGGGACGGAATTATTTCTGGAGAGACAACTTCAGAGCCTAACTCTGTCGTCAGTTTTGTGTCCCTTTTTATCTCTTGGAAGAGATCATTCCATAATCGAGGCTGAGCCTGTGAGGTGGGTGACTTTTTTATTCATCTCTTAAGCATCCCTCCTGTTAGTCAACAATTGTGCTGAACTGCTGCCATGAAAGGTCACGGAAGGAAACCTGATCTCTCAGATATCAAGGATCAAACCCTTGGAGGGATCTGAGCAGCAGGCTAGAGACCTTGAACCAAGCACTGCCATCAGTACAAAGCCAGTATAAAAGGCAGAGCACTTGAAGTACCACTGGCTATTAAGCAAACTGGTTAGCAGACCTTTTTGGTGGGGCATATATGTGTACGCACAGCCCTTCTTACACAGTTACAAGCTGGTGCTTTTTCAGGGTGTGTGTTTTCATCCTTAAATATAATGAGCAGCAGTAATACTGTTTTACATTTTTCTTCCTCTTTAATTTTGTTAGCAAGTAAATGCTGATCAAGCTGATACACATAAGCACCAAAGCTATCCAATTTTCATTAACACAAACATTCTCAGCTGCAAAAATTGCTATCATTTTAACAGTTCTTTCTCTGGAATGTTTTTTTTTCTTTTTTTTTCTTTTTTTTCTCTGGTGGATCTTATCCACATGATTCTTCAGAGAATCAATCAAAACTTCTTTTTCCTAGTGCGAATCAATCAATCAATTTCTCATGCCTGACATTGCCTGTTACGTACTAAAGAATCACAAAGCACCCATTTGGATTTCCTTAACAACATGTTTACCTTCCATTTAACAGAGAGAGATTGCCAAATACTTTAGAGGACAAATACACAGACATTTATGTTACTAGCTTCTATAAACTGTCCCTCCTCTATTATCTGATTTCTGTATCAGACCTGCCTTTAAAAGACCCACCTTCTCTACCTTGAAATACATAGTGCTGGCTGGAAAAATTAAACTGTACAGAGCTATCAAATTTTCTATATCTTACAGTAATACTACAGTTATTTAGAGAAAGAATTCCCCAGACTCCAGTCATTTACTATCAGATTCAAGCTGTACCTCTGATGGGGAGCGTAGAAGGGAGAGTTTTAAGTAATTTCCTTCTCTTCTTTTTGCATCATTGGAAGGAAAAATAGCTTTTTCTGCTTTGTAAGGGTGCCTGACACCCAGAGGAAGACGATGGAGAGGAAATGGGGTGGTGAATGCTCTACTGACCTTCCTCCTTTGCAGTTGGGTTTTGGTGGTGAATTGAAGAGAATGTTATGAAAAAAAAATAATCTCTGGTTGTGACTGACTTATTCTGGGCTTTGCTCTGACTCTGTTCATTAAGAAAGGTCAAGTTTTTCAGCTTTCTAGAGCTAAATGATTTATCATTAGTTTTAGTGGTCCATACACAATTAAGGCCTATTATTTTCGGGTTAGAGAATTTAACTGGCAAAGAAACTGTAAGATTTAGCACTTGTCTATAATTCCTTATGAAGTCTTCTTCTTGTGAAAGTAGTAGCAGGTAGATACCATTTGAAAACCTATGCAACTCCATAATTAGCTCTGGTTGTGTTCTTACATGCACAGAGCACTGCTCCAAAAATGCTAAAGGGGAAAATGTCCCCAGTGCATATGTTCCTAACTCAAATATACTGTAATTTGGAGACAATTTTGAGAAATTATTTTGGTCCATTAATGGGTATGAATTGCTTAATGGGCCTTTCTTTTTATTTTGTTTTGAACTTTCTCTTACCTGTTCCTTTGCAGAGTTAATAGATAAGGCTGAGGAAAATATGGATGCCAAGTTTAAAGCAGATGTTTTCCAAGTACCACATACTGAAGAAATTGCCTTTTAATCTTTTTTCTGCATTTCTTTTAAATTTAGAAAACCTATTTAGCATCTGTTAAAAGTGCTGGATTGACAGCTATTGAGACCTGTTCAGCAGCACAGGTAGCAGAAGTGAGTTTTCTTACATCACTTTTTTTTTGATGTCTTTTTACCTTTCTTAAGAAGATCCACCTCTTAGTTGAAAACAGAAGCACACCCTCTACATCCATTCAGCACTTAAGTCTTCTCTGCAAGGTGACAGTAACTTACCTGTGTGTTTTGAAAAATGCATTGATAATCATAGTTCATCTTGATTATGGAGCATCCACTAACGAAGAGTCATGACTTTTAATTGACTAAATAAGACATCTTTGTTTTAACATTCATTTTAAATGTGTCTTCACTTAATATATTGAATGCATCCAAAAGCAATGTTTCACATCATTGAAATGGATAATTTTTTAATTTAAATATTACGGCTCCTGATTCCCAGAGGCAACTGATGAATGTACAGTACAACTCATTTATAGGTGAGAGTTAAAGTATCATTAAGTTGATCTGATGGTTTCTCTGATGTTGGACTGACGTGTTTCATTAAGAAAAAGCTACAGCACTCTAAAGGGCTTCTCCCTATTACATCTGCTATGAAGAGGCCAGCTGGAGGTTGGATAATGCAAAGAAACCCTCACAACTTTTGCTCAATCATTCTCATATGCCAAGTACAGGACTTGTAGATGGTTGCAGATGTAATAATGTGTGTGAGTTCAGTGTCTCTTTCCTGGAATTAGATATACTAATATTTTTCAAAATTGGAGAGAAGTAAATCCAGAAATATTGAATACAGAAGTTCTAATTTTTGTGTTCTAGTATGTAGAAATGATTAAAATGCATAGAGTAGAAATGCACAAAGAGATTTTTTTTTTTAAGCTTGTGCCCCATATTCTTCAAACTTCTTGCTAATGAAGTTACCAACAAAAGTAATTCATTCTCAATATACTTTTAACATCCTGAGTTTTTCAGAACAGTACAATCTCCTAAGAAATAATAGTATTTTCAACCCTTCTTATGCAGTAGTGTTTATGGTAAAATAAGGGAAGCCATGTCCCGATAGCCAAAGATCAATATGGCAAATGTGGAGATCTTCGAGACTATAATAAAAACCCTGAAAAATATCTGCTCTTCTGTTAAGAATGTTAAGTAGTGAATGCAGGAAAGGCAACTGTGATGTTTACCTCATGTATTTCTCTGTGCAATTTTTTTATAAATTTATACCCCACAAAACTGTTAAAATAATCAAATACCACCAAAATAGACTTGACTTGTCTTCATGCAGTGTGAGACAAATGGAAGACATTCTAATGATGCCTCAAAATTAATGATGTTTTACAATGACACTCAAAATACTTTGCCCCTTATCACCAAAATACTTACCATCTTATCAAGGAGGAGAGTGGATCTGCCATTAGTGCCAAAAATATTGCACAGGGCAGAAGGACAGGGAAGCAATGTCTGTTGACTGTTATCTTCCTACGTCTTCTGCATATTTCAAGATTTTTTTCATTCCACATAACAGTAGTACCTGTTGCATGGCCTTGCATAGTAGATAATTTAAAAATTTAAAGTTAGATGCTACACTGAAATAAACTGAGATGGTTTTTCTGACTTCGACAGCTAGTTCTATATTGAAAAAAATTACCTCTTGTGAAAATTTTGCACACCACCCATTTTATTCTTGTGACCAGGAAAATTTTCACAACAGCATTTTAACATCTGAAATGTTGGGTTGGGCTGCTGTAAAAACTGAGATGGTGTTCTGCAGGCAATATTTTAATTTGATTTGATCCATGCTGATTTTAACCGGGTGTAGTCTGACCCACCTAGAGTTTAAAATGACTTAGCTTCCTTTATTATAAAGTAACACAAAGCTACCTGTGATTCTCATGCGTAGACACAGTTTGCTAAAAACAGACCAGAATCAGTCTGCTTTGAATCAGCCTCAGACACAGCAGGACGCTGAACACTAAGGGCATAACATTACTGGACTGCACTGTACGGAAGAGACACAGTGATACAAGCAAATGGCATGAAATTGCAGAGGGGCTTTGCTCTGACTAAACCTCTCAGGGCTCTACTCAACAGCCAGAGAGCTTAGACCATACAGGGGACAGGATATCCCCTATAATGTGTTTTAAAGTGGAGTGTAAGAGGCACATGTCTTTACCCAAACTGTAGCCACTGTAGTCCTTTCTAAGGATGCTGTGCATCCTGAAGGCTGAACAACGTTCTTCTGCTTGCAGAAACTTTAGAAGATTGTGGAGCATCCTCCAAGGCCTTAAGATATAAGATGGTGATCATGCTGCCTATCTACACTACCAGATCTTACTGACCTCAAGATTAATTATCATGAAGACTTTAAAGCTAGTGTTTTTGCAAGCTTTTTTAATGTGTTTTCTGTCCATGTTTTCAGAAGGAGTTGTTGGTAGTGGACATCTGAGTTTTGAGTCACAGAATTGAAACACTTTGAGTCTGTTTTTCAAAGTCCACAATGTCTGCAAACATCAAGCTGTGGCTGCCAATGTCTTTTACAATTTGGTCTAAGATGGGACAAATTTGATGTCCAAAATACATGTGGGCGTTTGGCCCTCAGTATATGAATGTTTTAGAGAAAATCTTGTCAGACACTTAGCTCCTGTGCTTTTTTTTATTTCTTCCATCCCATTTCAGAACAATACAATACACCAGTGTTAGCACTACCCCCTTTGTGATTTTTTTCCACTTGTTCACTTAGAAAAACTGAAGATGCACAACTTGACGTACAAGACACACCAGAAGTCATTGAAAAGATTAGTAAATGATAACTCCTGACACTCAATATTACATCTACTAGCTAACTCCATCAACTTGTAATTAGATTTTGTCTAATATAACTTCAAAAAATTAAAACCAAACTGTTAAAACTTCTGCTATGGTTTAGCACTGAAACCATCTGCTAGCTCTCATTTATCCATATTACTGTCCCCCAAACACACACAGGATTTTACATGTGTGTGTGTGTATCTAAGCTCTCTTCCATGAAGAGTACAGGGTTGAAGTCTTAGCCCCACTGAAGCCTGGTTCTGTGCCATCTTGCAACTAGGATCAAAGACCTCTGAGAAGAATGGCAAGAATATACTCTGATAGAATGAATTAAGAGAAGAGCAGGAAGAAAGCTGGAATAACAATGACAGCATTTTCAAAGCAAGGTTTTCTTGACAGTTCTTTGCAGCAAGTAAATGACTGTTTTCTTTCTAAGAGTTTTGTGGAAAGACCAGTAATATACTGCAGATATTGCTGGGATAAAGTTGAGTAGTAAAGTTACCCTCCCTACCATGCTCATTCACTTGCTGATTAGGAAACCTAAAAGAGCACAAAGATGATGTGGTAAGAAACAAGTGAGTGCATTATATTCTATAATATCATGCCAGATGAATATTGTTTTCTTGAATTGCTCACTAAACTCTGAGGGTTATAATTGTTGATTCTATTCAATACTGATCATTACACAAAAAAGACCACAAACGAAAAACACTGCTGACTTCTAAACCTGGGAGATGAGGAGATGACTTTAATTCGATGTATCTTTAAAAATGTTCTGGTAAAACTAATATTTTCAATTAATTAATACCGGGTGACTTCAATGAACTCTTCAGACCATTTATTGTCTTGCTGTTCCTCAAAATGCCTTTTGGTCATTCCACTATGTGATTTCTGTATTATGTTGCTGAGATTCTTCACTTTGATACTGTTAATACACTGAAAATGAATCCAAAAAGTGTCATAAGGAGAAAAATTCATAAATATGGATTCCACTCTGAAGTCAGCATAAGTGGAAATCCAGTAACTTGAAATAAACAGAATTGCACAAGAAACATAGATGTAAGATACAGGTGAATCTTAAGGTCAATTTATGTTTAAATTAGAATCAAATAACCATTAAAATCATTTACAGAAGACATCTGGGCATTGAAACTGGATTGCATAAGAAAATTGTTCTCCTTTTCTTGGACTCAGCATTAATACAGTTGCCGTTCCTAAATTACTTCTGAAGATTGCCTTTTGTATTGTAATGGAAATGTTGTGCAAATATGGCTTACTACATAAAATTAGAGCTGTTATGCTGTCCCTTATGGTTTTGTGCTAATTTATAAGGAGTTTACTGACACAAGTCACAGCAGATTCTGCCCTCTGGTGCCCCATAGTCTGTTCTGTTATTGCTGTACTCCATGCAGGCTGGCACCAAGAACAAATGCAGGTTCTGTGATTGAACGAAAAAAAAAAAAAACCAAACACGTGGAAATACATATGTGTACCTGTCATATATGCTTCTTAAATTTAATAAGAAGTAAATATCACACAATGCTGGTCAATGTGTTTTTAAAAGAAGATTTTTACTATGCAGAATGTTATTTGAGGGTGCCCCAAAAGGATATCCAGAAACAGATACTCTGTCGGTACATAGATCCATTAAAACTACTAAGAGGCTTGGAAAAAATAATTTTTCAGAAGAAAACCTAGGGTTGAGAGAACAGGGAGCTTACAATAATTATTACTGGGTTTTGTGAATGGAGATTTTTTCCTATCTTTATCAGTAGAACAAATTTAAAATAAATTGGTTTTGTTCACTATGTCTATTCTTATAGAAGAAGACATCAGCTAAAATGATCAGATTAAAAAAAACCCACTAAGATGCTTAATGTGTAGAAGAAAATCCTGACATTCAGCAAGATCTGAACTGTTCTTTAAATATGTTATTATTCAGTATGATGAAGTATTTTATCAGGATCTACATAAACAGAAACTGATGGATACTACCTGTCAGACTGAATTATTAAACTTTTAGCAAAAAGGAAAAAAGAAAGCTGATGGATATTTCCACCTTTTCTGCTTGTGATCAAAACCAGTATGTTTTGTGTATTTAAAATTAACACTACAAGAAAAGCAGCTTAGCTGTACAGACTTGTCTGTTAGTACATGACTGGAAAAAAAATCCCATTTAAAATGACACTTTAGTGTTGAATTACAGCCATTTCAGTGTGACTACTATGCAATCTTATTCTGTTTATCAGTGTAAAATGTTTTTCTAGCTTATCAAAAATCATATTTTCCTTTTTCTGGTTCATTTATCAACAGAAATACCAGATAAGCCAAACTGAAAACAAAATCTATGTCCACTGGTTGAACGTTGGGAAATGGTGTTTTCTTTTTATAGGAAGAAATCACCTGCATATACTCCTATTGTACTATTTGCAGTTTATGCATTATCCACGTATGCCACTGCTTGTGCAAAACCAAGGAACCTCCACGGGTGCCTATATTATGCCAAAATATCCTATGAGGAAGTATGTTACAACACATATCGGCATCAAACATTATTATCCACATGTTCAACAGCTGGCAGTTTTGGAGTGACAGGAACATTGGAAACCAACCAAAGATAGGAGTAATGTTCCAATATGTTTTTTGTCAATCGATATATCGTCACCTTTGAAACTTTACACTAATCTCTTCAAGTTTCTTGTAGAACAACAACATACATATATAATCACTTTTGTCTGTATGAACATGAAGAAACAATACGTTAAACTCCTATTCATCCAGAGAGAGGCAGAGTCAATAAAAAGTCCTAATTTCTGCAGAAGCAGGAGTGGAAACAAAAGGACTTAATGAAATGATCTGTTTACAAAATATTAAGAGGGTTCTCTTGGAAAACTGCATTAAATCCAATCCTGTTCTTTTATGTGGCTTGGAAAGCTGTCTCATGAAGCTCTGCCTTGTCTTTGCAAATGCAGTGACATGACTTCTCAAAAAAAAGCCCACCAAAACAAAACCTGAAGAAAAGAACATTGAGCCCCCCTCCAACTTTGCTAAGGCTCTCTAAATAGCCCAGAAGAGATAAATCAAAGCCTGAACTGTAACCTTACACTTATATACTTGTTAAATGACTTTTTTACAGTCTGTTATTGCTAGAAATTGGATTGCTTTTAAACTAATGTTGTCTGGCGGGCAAAAGTGAGTGAAACCGCAAAGCCTGGAGGAACACTAATTACTTGTTTTAATTAGCAGCAACTTTCACTAGAGTATAATCTCCCTACAGGCCACTTTTCGGTAGGTGTGGGGGAAAAAAAAAAAAAAAAAGAAGACGTAGAAACAAACCAATAATCTCTTATTTGCCCCTAAATGGGAGCCGTGCCCTTATTCCAGCGCGGGCGCAGGGTTTAGCGCGAGCCGCTCGCCCCAGGGGGAGCGGGGCCTACGGCCAGGACCGCTCCGCTCGGGGACCTTTAGCAATCAGCTGCACAATGCAGCCCCTTATTTTACGCTGCAACATCATAAAAGTGCTCCTTTTGTTACATTTCTCCCCTTTAAAGGGTCTTGATCCCTTTCTTTTCAGGCCGGCCTGCGGTGAATTCCTCAGGGACATCCCACTCGCCACAAGGGCTGCAATGGCCCACTCGGGAAGCACTGGCGAAAGCTTTCAGCCTTTTTAATATTTTTTTTTCCCCAGCTGCCACACTCCGGAGAACATTAGATCGCGCTTTTAATTCCCCTCACCATAGGGGCAACCCCCTTAATGATGAGAGAGAAATTCCTTCACTCCGGCCTATGACACCATTTTGCTGCCGAGAGGCATCTCCCTGGCCTGGAAATCAAACATGGCTTCCAGCAGGTGGACAGTGCTGAAGGTCACGGGCTGAGAAACGGGGAGGCTATAGGGAACTTGACTTCCCACGGCAAATTAAGTCATCTGTGAAACCTTTTTCATTTACTGGGGGCTGGATTTATGACTGCTTTAAAGGCCCAAAAGAGCTTGAGTACAGACGTTCCTTACAGACAGTACATGGGCTTGCGTGGCTCTGTGACTGACCCACAATATTATTAATTTTGTTAATAACAGGTGATGTAAATTTCAAGATGAAAGAAAAGAAAAGGCACCTCTGTTTTGATTACTGCTTAAAAAAATGGGCTAGGAAAAGTACCAAATTAATTAAACATTGTCTGGAGTCATAAGCATATGCTAACGCCCATTGCACATGTAAATATATGCTGGATATGTAGAAGCCAACATAGTGATCTTTTTAATTTCATTGATTTGGAAAAAAACATTGTCTTTTAAGAAGAAAAAAGAAAATGTCCTCATGACTGATTTACATGACTTTACATCCAGCAGACTTCTCAAAACGATATGACATCTTCAGAGCATGAATTTGGGTTTTACTGAACTGTAGAGCTATGCCAACATATCTGGAGAAGATACTTTTGAAATCTGGATTTTTCATCTATAGTTTATTTTCCCTCTTAAAACAAATGCAGAAACTGTACATAAAACAAAAGGATAAATATTTCTCAATTAGATTTTAATATTTATATGCCAATCCTTGTTAACTGGAATTTGAGGAGGGCAACGTAGAACAATATTCTCCAACGATGACCATACTTTTGTGTATGTATATATGTATATACACAGACACACGTACATGTACACATACATGCATGCTTTTGGGACATTATAGAAATTGGTCTGTAATGTCAAATTTGTCGACATGCATCATAACATGTATCTATCATTGGAGCAGAGAGCACAGGAAGAATCTGTTTCCAGAAATGCAGGTTACAGATGCTGGAATGACAGCTGCCACCTTCTGATGAAAGTATTCATATCTTGGTCCTAATTAATCTCATGCAATGATACAGCAAAAAAAGCGTTTCTAACTACTGCTTTTTATTTGTTGTGGATTCTGCCTTACAAAGTTGCAAACCTGTACTTTAACATCTTTATGTGAAAATGTTTTGCAGCATTATCCTTTTGTTACATTTTGTCATCTACAGGCAGGATTGTCACATTTCATAATATATTCCAAAACGCGCTTTGTAGTGTATTTCAGACATGAAAGTAAATAACTGCTTTTGTAAAACTAAAAAACCCTACATGCCCAGAAGCAAAAAACCCCAGAAGCTGGGGGGTGTGGGGGGGAAATCACAAGGGCAAAAAGCAGAAAGCACCAAGGAAAACTCTGGACAGTATCACACAATGGATTCTTATTTGTGGCATCTTTGCCTAAGAAGGAAAAGTGTCATTCCTCAATAAATAACCTTTTTTACCATCTGGGGAAGAAAGAGAGATACAAGTAGGAAGACATTCACTGAGCAAATTAAAGCAGCTCTCTTGTCATCGTGCGTCCACACAGCCAGCCTGTGTCCTCAGCGAGAGATTAGAGGCAGTTGTAGATAATAAGGAGAATTACAAGGGCTGGGGTGGGGGGTGTGAGTGTGTGTGGAAATAAATCAGGTTTCTTTGCACCCACTCCTTGGAGGACTGGGGCCGGGACGGTTGTTGGCTGAGTTTTGCTGTGTTTTTTTACCTCGGGAGGCATGTGCTGGATTTCATTTTCTCTTTCTCTGCCTCCCTGCGCTGGCTCCAGCGAGCTGGTTGCCTGGAAGACCGAGACTGAGGGAAGGAGAGATTTGAATGAAAAAAGTAAACATTACCAACAAAGACTATAATTGAAAGGGGCTTTGTGAACAAGGGGTGTTGTCGGAGAGCAGAATGGGCGAGGGTGGGGCTGCCTGGGGCTCTTTGTCTCCGCACACACTGGAGCTGCCTGTAGTGCTGCATTGTACTAGGAAGGAATTTACCATCTCACGAGCAGGCTAATAGCTACCTCCACAAACAAATCGAACTACAAAGCTTAAATATTTATAGCTATTTATGACTCCATTTTAATAATTAGTGGCCACCTCCACTTTCAAGGCCTAGTTTTTTCTTTTTTCTCTTTTACATTTTTTTTTTTTATGGACTGTACTAATTGCTTGTTAGGCTGCGGAACACCACTTCTGAAGCTGTTCGCTGGATGCTCTGCCACCCAGAAATGACTGGGAAAAAATAGCTGTACACCAGTTATTTGTAGTATTTACAATCCAACAATGATTTAGAACTACAGTTTCAGATTCTTTACTTTCAACAGTTAGAAATCTCTTCGTTTTTTGTTTAATTTTCCTGCAAAATTGTTTTTTATAATAAATTGAGTGTCATCTGATCTGCGTAGAATGCAAACAGGGAAAATATATATGGAAAAGAGAAGAAGAAAAGTGAGGCTTACAGTATAGATGATTACTGCTAACTACTTGCTTGTGTTTGAAGCAAAGAAGTACAGCTGAACCTGGTGCATACAATATAACTGTCCTATCACTAATGACACTAAATGAAGCTCGGAAACAATGTCAGGAATAACTTACATCGCATCATTTTTAATCTAATCTGTATATACACAGGTTCTACACAGAGATTTCAATACAGCACATATCTATAAAGTCTCCTTGACTGCATAACCTTCAGCTGTTGTTTGAATTCTTTTATTAAATTTATTTATATTTTAAAGCTATTGCATACGTATAAATATAAATAATTTAGGCAATGAAAACTTACAGCATAACAGATAAAGAAAAACACATGCAAAAAAGTCCCCTGGAAAAACCTCGCTTTACATTTTAAAACTGTTTACAAACTCTGGCTCCCCTGCCACAATGTTTTTCTATTTGCCCAGGTGCCAAAGTATAGTTTTGATTCCTGACTTTCTTATTACTATAGTGAAGATGACAATAGTATTTTTGTTAACATGTTCTCTTTCACCATAATGCCCTCATAACTCTGGGGTAAATCTCATATCTCAAAACCAGTCTTTAAGAAAATAGGAGATTGGTTAAAAGGATGCAGGGAAGTTTTCAGTTCATCAAAGGCTTCACTTTTGGTCATTTCTTTTTGTTTGTACCTTTTTTAAGGGTCTAATCTAATACTTGTTGTAGGAAATTGAAAGATCCCAAGTGGCTTCATTGGGATTTGAATAAGTCAATAAATCCTCTCTCTCTTCTCCCTACAGCAGCTACACCTCAAGAAAAGTCGTGATAACTACCCTGTGAGATCAGAACACAGCTCTGTAGTTGTAAGCAAAATCGCTCAGTGTGGAGCATACAGAGCCATGGATTTGCTGCGTAAGCAGTAAGTTCAACATTTCCTTCTCTCTGATGCAGTGTGCTCAAATGGTCATATGTTTGAAGGGTCACTGTCTGAAGCGTCCTACAAACTGTGGTAAGTGCCGGGTATATGTGGAATGGCGTTTTTAATCTGAGAGAGAAGAGTGTTTTGTTTCATAATTTTCATAGAAAAGTGCTAATAACCACTTCCCGCACTTCTATACAAACATTTACATCTATATCTAGTAATGTCTTTATTCCATCTGAGGTAGTTGTCAGGAAAATAAAATGATTGGTTGGTCTGCATTCCACAGTGGTAGCAATGATATGTTTAAATGTTGCTTTCTTACTGCTTATCAATGTTGGATACATTCAGAACAATTCTTAATTCTAAGTTTCTGTTTTTTCCTTTTCTCCCTTTAAGAAACTCATGAGTAGTTTTTATCTGTCAGTGAAAAATAAGGCACTGAAAGAATGTTTTCATATTTTAACATTTTCCCCCATTCTCAAAATTACTAAATAGGAACTGGAAGAAAGACAAAAGCCAACACATGACAACCAAATGAAGATATTCCATACATACTTATTGCTTATGAGACATTGATAGAAACACATGTGTGATTTCATTAGCTAACTTTGGAAATTAACATGAAGAAATATTGTGTTCTAAATGGAAAAGCAACACAAAAGAAGGGTATACTAATATTTGTTTCATAAAATGTATTCATACTAAGCCAAACTGGGTGTCCTTCTAAAAGTTATGTAAAACTAAGACAGGCAGAATAATTTACTGTGTGAAAGTTACATCCTCTGCTATGCCTGAAATTAGAGAACGCCGAGAATGGTCCATTGTGTACTTAAAATCTACAAAGACCTAGTCCTTTTTTTAAAGTACCTGAACTGTTTCTTATCACCTGCTGTATGAATTTCAGAATGTTCCGGAGTATTGCCTGTATTTCCTCAAACAACAATAAAATAATCCTCCTCCATGTGAAGGTTTCTACCATCTGTGATGTCTTTCTCTTACCTGCCAAAGTTTCTTTCCAGTTAGTGTCAAGACCTGCAAAATCCAGAGACCAGCAACAGCTAAACTATTTGAGAGGGAGCTGGATCCAATACTTATCAATCATTGGGACAGGCTTTAATTATAAAGTGTTTAAATAAAGTTAGTTGCTGATCAAATCTGTCGTAATGACTGATAGGAATTGTAGTCCACTCACTCACAGACAGCTATTGGGGTCATTAGGACTCTGGAGGCTACTACCTTGCAAGAGCATAAAATAGAATTCAGTTTGTGAAAGGTAATATCCTTCAGGTTTGCGTCTCTCTAATCTGGAGCCTTTGAGAATTAAAAATTGCATATTTCATTTACGGTGGCCCTGGAGAAATAATGGCCTCACAAGTCTCTTATGACCTTCAGGCAGTATGAGTACCCTACATATTTGACTTTTCGTTTTGGAAGGTGAAACAAGAAGATATAACTAACTCTAAGGTTCAAAAGACAGTAGCTGGTGGCTCTCCATAAAAAATTTGAGAATGCTGAGGGTGCCAAGAAGCACAGATTCCACCCTTCACAATCTGGACGCTGAAAACCCTCATCACTGGGAACAAGCATGAACCACACATAAAGAACATATATTTGGGGACGTGAGGTTTTGAGTTCAGACGGTGAAGAAACCTCCATTGCAGGTAGTTATTCTGTAACTCTTACCATTGCAAAGAGAAGACAAATTATCCCATTAGCAGCGGAACTAATTGAGCATGGTTTCTTAAGGAGTTTGATAGGTTCTTCTACCACAGTAATTACCCCTGCCCCCCTCCTATTCCCATAGTGAGATGATGACTTTAGGAGCTAATTCTTACCTACCTACCAGCTTGGCAACAAGAACATCACAGCGGGTTTTGAGCAATGGGAGCACTGATCCTGCATGACTGGGCAGCTGCGGTCTGGTAGCACTGCTGATAATCTTGTACTACAGGAGTAAGTTGTGTCTGTCTTCTGTATCCAGTCACTAGTTTTCAGGAAACCTGCAGGAATTGAGTTATTTTTTCATCTTTTGTGAATGTGTGAAATTTTTTTGAAACCTGTTGAAACTGGACAACTGGTCAAAAATTACTAAAGGGGAACTAACAGGCAGACAGATGGATGACACAGCCTCATTTCCTTGGAAACCAGGCTGCGTCTTCAAATCCCAGCTATTGCTGCTGAAGTTATTTCCTCATGTGCGTAGAATGTGTTTGTTAGTGACCTTCACAAAGTTTGACTAAGTGGCTTGTATGAGACATAGTAAAACAAGATTTTCACTGACTAGCAAGAAAATAAATTTTCTCATTCTGAATGATTACCTGTTGAATGATGCTTCAAACATATCTGCAGAATGTAGGTGCTTCCTACTAAATATAGCAGAGTTTTTTGACTTAACTAGTTATCTTGGAACAAGAGGCTTGTCTTCTACCTTTTGCTCACCCACCTCCTTCACTTATGAGCAATATTAAACCCATTTGCCTGCCTGTCAGCTTGTCACACAGAAGTTTACATCCATACTCCTGCACTTATCTATATCTACAGCCCTTATGCACAAAATGCTTTCATAGAACTGATTTGTAAAAAAAGACCGCCTTACTCTCTCCTCAAGATCAATATTTGTCAGAAGGCTTATAAGAGAACAGCCAGCTACTCAGCCAGTTCTCTTGAAGGAAAAGACAGCTCTTTCTTTTTCTGTAAAACAATTCCCATGCAGATCTGAGCATAATGAATTGTGCATATTAAATTTCATCTTTTTTTCTGCAACTTTGGGCTGCAGACTTTTGGGGCTGAGGTTGTTCCTAACAGCTCTCTCCTCCTCTTTTAAAACCTTAAATTTTGTGTATCAGGTGCCATAATGGGGCCTGTATCTTTTGTAAGGTTCTTAGGTCTGGTGGTATCATTTAAGCAAAATAGTACAGATTTCTTGTTTCTGTTCAACTGGAAACACTGTATTGCCAGGAAAATCCCATTTTGTGATTATCAGAAACCTCCATTCCCTGTGTCATTTGAAAAGAATACCAGGGCAGAGAAGTAGCATGAGGATGAGAAAGAAATTCTTCCTAATTTAACTGAACACTGAAAAGTGTCTCAATAGTTAATTCTGGACTATTACTAGTCTTTGTAAACGAAATGGGCTGTTCTACAGGTATCTTTTACTGCGGGAAAGAACCCCACTGAACCCCATGAGCAGTGGGAAGAGGATTTGGCTCAGGGGCTTTTGTGAGCTCTAGTTAAGAAGTGAGTGGTAAAAAGGATGAGTTCATTTTAAGACTGAACTTGAAAATATTCTACAGAGGTGTAATGTTCACACGCTAGAGTAAATATCACAAAACATCTTTTGCTTCTGAAACCTAACTGCTGTCATAATGGCCATCTGCTGGCTGTAGGTTTCTAACATTCCCTGACCTATGACATTTATGACAAATTACGCACCAAAGTGCTAGAGACGGCTTGTTAAAATGAAGCCTGAGGCCCACAAGTTCTCAACCCCTTTTGTCTTTAAAAGCATGGGTTAAATGGGAACAAGAAGTAGTTTGGACAGAAAACAGACATAGCAACGGCTAAAAGGAAATGAAATCCTAATCCTCTAACCCTTTGACTTTTGCAGCTTGCTGCACAGCAATGTGCTTTCAACCATTAAACTACCTTAACCTTCTAAAGAGCCAAATCAGTTCAAATTGACTGAAAATTTGCACATCACCACACAAGCCTTGATTGATTCCTATTTGAAAATTGTATGGAAGACAACCATTTAATGCAATATTTTTAACCAACAAAATATGTTTCACAGTCACCTCCAGTGCACAGTATAATTGGTGTCATATAAAAGCAATGTGAAGAAACACTTTTCAAAGTCACAAAGTTAGTCTAGCTGTAAAACACACTGGTGTCAGTTAGATTTAGACAGATCTCTAGAGTTTGTTCAGGGTTAACTAATATGTATGGGAATTAAAAAAATGCTTTTATTCTTTTTAACTCCTTCTTTACTACATTCAGCAGCTCATCCTGTTGTGTTTCTTCTGTGTTTTTAGCTTTAGGACATCAGAAACTCAACTCTTGTTCCAAAATGTTAAGTTTCTTTTATTAAAATAAATTTAATTATGGACCTTACTTTTTAAAAAAAGAAGCTTATTTTAAAGTGAAAAGGGAAAATTGTAATATTTTATCTAATCAGCATGAAGACTGTCAAATTCCAACAAATGCTACCAAATAATTATCATAAACCCAAGGGAACAAAAAAAAGCTACACACTCACATTATATTTGTAACACTACCTGACTATGCATTAAAATGTCAAGAGTAAAATAGCACATACGGATAGTTTAAAAAAAACACCTGTTGAAGGTTCATAATAAAATTCGGCTTTATTTTTTATTCTTTTAAGATTCTATCTATAATCTTAATTGAGTCAGCATAAGATACTGCATTTAAAAAAAACCCTCTAATTGCTAAGTTTCTGATAAACACAAGAAAAAAAATTATATTGGGTTAGAAGGACCTCCAGGATTAGATATATAAAATCTTCATACATCTCCATATGCCTTTAAAAAAGACTTTTTTGTACTGTATCCCATGACCTTCATATTAGGTAATGACCTGTGAAAACAAAGTAGGCATTATGTGATAACATTACGGTGTTTGGTAAAACCACTGTAACATTTTGGTACCGCAGGAAGGAATGCATACACCACCAGTTTCATCTGCAGAACCCCCTGCCATGTAACTTTACTGCACAAAGTTAAATACATAAAATTTAGCAAAAGTATGCATACAATTTCACAGGTCTCCTAACCCTTCCTCCCTGCAGGCTTCTGTTACCTATGTTTCTTTCCTCTTGTCATCTTCAAGAAGATCTCATAGTTTGGTACCTCTATGGTATCTCTAGGAATTTGCAGGCTGACATGATTGACCTTGTCTTAGACTATATCTAGCCCTTGTCTTCTCCTTTCACAAAGTAATGCTGCCCAGAAATGAATGAAAAGCATCAAAATGGCTATTAGCAGGAATGAGAGTTTATTTTCAGTCACTTGGCCACCAGAGACTCAACCAGGACTGTCAACTGAGATAGTGAGGAAAAAAGAAAAAGGTCATGCAAGGAAAAGGTGCATATAAAAGGAGAAAGCAGAAGAACATGAGAGATACGTAAGACTCATAATTCAGGCAACAGTTTAAGCATGTATGAAAACACTCTTTCTGCATTTCAGAATAAAGGCTTTGTTTAAATTGGATATACTTTTAATTTGTTTCTGTTAGAAAAATACCACACGTGATCTTCATCTCCATAAAGCTTCAGTCACCTTAATTTTCTGCCACATTGATTTACATGAAAGGAAATTCAGGAACATACAACTTAGCTAATGCCTGCTAAACTGTTACCTACAAAGATATATGGAATCACTCACTGTAAATAAAGTAGCCTACATGTAAAATATCTCTGGGGTATTCTTTATCTAACTTAAAAAATGTAGATGAGACACTAAATTATTTTCCTGTCTGACACAGGTCTATAAACTTTTCTTGAAATTTTCATTCCACATCAGGATAAAAGACAGGCTCTGTAAAGTTTACTTGTTTCTTTCTCCCCCAAAAAAGGGGAACAAAGGGAAGAGAAAAAGGAACTGAGACAAGGATAACAAAAAGCTCAGTGAGCTCAAGCATTCACATAGGGAAAAAAAGATTTGGGTTTTGTTCTCGTACAGCCATTTTTCACATTCCAGTGCTCTACTCCTTTGTTGAAATAATTAATTGTATTGTGGCTGTCAGAAGACTTGACATAAGCACAAGCACAGGGACAGGGTGGTAAACTTTACTTCCATAATTATTTATTTCTGCAAAATGGAGTGGCTCCAGCTGGTGAGACTAAAAGCCACATCCACTTTGAATCACTCAGGTACAAGTCTCAAGTTTGTCTATCATATTTCCAAGTGAATACAGTGACCACGAGTCAATGGTCCTGGTTTTGATCATAAAGTGTGCTAGGAGGCTAAGAAATTTTTCATATTCTACTTGCTGTCTTCTTCCTTTCTCTTTCCCACCATTCCTCGGAGGTTTGGTTTTGTTGAACTGAAATTTTTTTAAATTAAATCCATAAGTCAGAAAAGTTCCTGTCTATGCTTACTCTTGACTGGAAAGAAATTATTGTCTTTGGGTAATTCTGAGGTGGGGAGACTTCAAACACATTTAACTTTATTCTTAAATTCATTACAGAGCTTTTCACATGCTTAGGCAGTTAAAGAAAGCAGCACGGCACACTTATGGATGAAATGCCTTAGTAACTTTGCCACCCAAAAAGTACAAGCATATCTTCTTTGACCTCATATACTGAGCATTGACAAGTCACGAAACTACACCAGGGTGAGTATATCCAGACTCTGGCCAGGGAAAACACACGTTCGTAACAAATGGCCAGACAGAAAATCTCTTCTACGCCCACACTAGAGCCAATGTCAGCCCTAGTGGGTCTTCTAGTCTTTTTCCATGGCCAAGAGCACTTCGTATATATCTTAATACAAACACCCCTTCTAACGACTTCTGTGTGTCTGTACATAGCACTTCTTTGATATTCTAAGTAGTTCATTCACATAGCCTTAGAGTGCCTCTCCTCTATTGTTCAAAAGATATAAAAATACAAATTTTAGGTATCACCATTTTCTCTGTTCTCTGAAAGGCATATCCAAGAGGTTTGATCCTCTCTGAATTTTGTGCAACAGCCCTCAAAAAATCTCAGGACTCTGTAAAGGACCTCCAGTTGACTATCTTAAATTAGAAAACTCTGAAGACACCAAAAAATATGGGACATTGATTTTGTTTAGAAATTTCTTTCTTTATGAATGCACGTTTTCTGGACTGTTTTAAATTGTGAACATGTGTGGAAATAGTACGTAGTATGTTACATTTGTTTTCTCTCTATTGCTTAAAAGGCATCTATATCAATACCATTGAACATAGACACTTAAAAGTATACATGTCATGCAGGAAAAGATAAAACAGCTTTCTATGTGAGCACTAGTCCTCCAACTATTGTGATTATAATATTCATCATGAGTTATGCATCCTAGTTCAAACTGCAATAATATATTATGACATTAAGGTTGTTACAAGTCCTGTATCAAAGAAAACTACTGGTATGGAAGACCATGATTTTAAATAGTCCCCTGTTTGTAAACAAAAAATAATAATTTAAAATATTAATAAGAAGACATTTATGAAATTACATTCTCTCTAAACAAGTTAGAGGACTTCCTCTCAAAAGTCACTGAGATCCACTTGTATATCTGAGTAACAGTCTGATTTCAATTTTGCACACACTACAGTATACTTTATTACAAATGATCTTTGTAGTTTGTTGTTTGCAAAGCAAATCTCATGATTTGGAGCTGTCATAGCCTCTTCCCTCATATGTTTTTTGTAATCTAGTAAAAACATCAAAGCAACCCTGTCACTAGGGTCCTGTCTACAAATAATAGCAATAAAAGGCTCACTCCACATGTTATGTAGAGGTCACCGATACCAAAAATTCTTCCATATGGGCTTGAAGCTCTTTAATCAGATTTATACGAGCAGGTTAGCCTTTGCTGCACCCACTAGGATCCTTGTTCTCAAAAAGAATTCGGTACAACCAAGGGCAGAATATGTTAGAGCTATTGCCTCAGGCTTCTCCCATGCGGAAGATAACCTTATTTTTTAGATTTGTGAATCGGGTACTGCTGCAGGAGGGCACTGGGACCATAGAGCATGCTACAGTTTTACCCTGCTACCCGTCACAGCTCATCTGCCCTAAGGGCTTCTCCTGAAAGTTTTGCTGCTCCAACCATGGCCTGTCCGTATCAGAAGTCTCTCTGCCAGCAGAGAGATGCCTTGATAAAACATTGCTTCTGCAAAGTGTTTTACTGAAAGGATTTATTTTCTTGCTGTGGTGAAGTTGGTAAATTACATTATAAATGTAGGTTATTACAACATTTCCTGTTATGCCAAACAGGAAAGATTGAAGATGTGCTTTTATAAATATCATCTAAATGGAAGTGGTAGACACAGCTCAGCTGTAGCAGACTTTGCTCCTAAATGCCTTGGTACCATGCCTGTTTTGCCCACTGATGCAGCTGGAAAGCAGTAAGGATGACACAAGGCTGAACAGCTTAAGCTATGGACTTCCTGATTTCTCTTTGAAAGAGAAGTTAGATAGTCCATGTTCTAAAAGAAGTGTTTCCAAAACAATGGTTTTGGAAAAAACTTTTTTTTTCCCTGGAAAAAAAACAGCCTTTCAAATAACTGTGAAATGGCCTATTTTGGGTAATTCACTCTAAGAAACAAAACCTTGAATGACCTTTGAACATTGTTTAAAACCTTAAAATTTTATAACATAGAGACGCTGAAATAAAGGCAGAGTACATAGTTACCACATTTTTCCAACGGTCTCAAGTAATAGCTCATATGACTGGATATTTTGTTGCAACTAGAAAGAAATTCTTAATGGAATTTACAGTATCCATACTTAAACTTATGATTTACCAAGGAGAAGCCAGCATTGTTCACACTTAATGATAAAACCCTGGAGGATCTTCACGGGTTCCGTCTCCTTAATCTCCTTATCTCTGTATAAATAAATAAAAGGACTTTTTGCACCTTCTCCCAGCAATGATGGTAAATTTTCTTAAAATACTCTAGACACAGCAGCTATGAATAACTGACGTCAACATGTGCTTGAAAATCATATAGCTATCCTGGTATAAAAAGAACAAACACCCTATCATTTTTGTATTAAAAAAAAGGTAGTGAACATAGGGAAAAGCTGTGTATCATGGAGATCTAAATTCATGCTCTAGTCAGACTGTGAAACCAGTCATTTCACAAAATGACTGAAAATAGTAGAGAGACCACATGAGATGTTAGTTGCCAGCTATTTCAGGTTATTACTGAAGTAACATGCAAAACAATTTTCTACATGAGCATTTTAAAAAAAAGAGATAGTTTTATATTTATTTTTAAAATTATCAGCAATAACTGTAGTTTTTCCAGAAACAATGCTTACTTTTGCAAGTAAGACTAACCTGATACCAGCTATTACGTTTCATCTTTATTTAGTGACATTATATCTACCTGTTGTACATATCTTTGAGCTACTATTACATTTTACAAAATTCTGATCTCTCAGGACAAAGATCTCTCAGAGCAGGGGCAACAAGACAGAACAACAACCAAAGTATTTCTTTATTGTGATTCCACCTCTTTCTAAAAAGGCAAACAGGTTATTCTCAGTTCTTTTCACAGTGATGTGCTCTGAGGAAGGTAATCCATAGGAATGTGGTCAAATGTATTGACTTTGTGTTTTACCTGCCTGAAGTGTAATTGGTTGTGTTTTATCAGCATTCTCGCTGTGAAGTTTGGGCTGTGAAGTCTTCCTCCATTGCTCACAGTAAACTAGCATAAATAATTTAAATCTTCTATAAATAATTTAAATTTTCTGGGGAACAATTCCAGATGGTAGTTACCTGGCTGAGGGCTCTAGCAGCCAAAGACTTCTTGGCTCAAGGACTGGTTTGGATCGAGAAACTTGGGGCTCTGGAGGAATCTGCAGAGATGTTAGGTCTGGAAAAGAGTTTATGTTATTTTAAATACCTAGTGACAAAAGCAGTTGTCTAAAGCAGATCCACTGGTGCATCAGGGATGCAGGGAGAAGCACAGGGCACCAGAGGCATCCATAGTGGGTGGACAGCTGATGGTCACCCACAAAAAAGGAATCACCTCAGTGTGCCACAGAGCTGTATGTTATACGTGTTTCCTTCCAAAGTGAAGGATAACTCCCTTGGTAGACAAATAAAATATCCAGGTCCCATCCCAGGAGTGTGATTTCCACCTTTTTTTAGTACTACCATTGATATATTGATACTCAACATGATCTGTTGAGGACGTCTTGTTTTTTTCATGGACCGGGATGAACTAAGGCTAGAAAAGCATTCTGAGTTCACTTCTGTGTCAAATTCAGATCCCTTTATGTTTTCAGCACAGGGAGGAAAGTAAGTAGGTGAAGTATTACTTCTTTGCATCTCTCAGATGTATGGCGCAAAGAATGCAACATATGGAGATGTTAGTGGTAACTGTTAAAGGGAAGGGATGGAAACAGTATTGCTGTGGAAGTATATAGCTTTTCTGAGAAGACACCACTGGAGGTGTGGTGTCTGAGGATGCGTGTGACACCAAGACCTTAAACTACTCAAATATAGGAAGTTCCTCTGGGAAGAGCAGCTTTTCTCCTCTCTCTCTATCTGGCTGAATGAAATGAACAGAAAAGAAAAATAAAACATGAAAACTTTTATTCAGGATTGGTGAAGCTGTACTAACTACGAAGAGAAAAATAATTCTCTCTACATTGTTGTGTATTTGCACTTCCTTAGAGCAAAATAATTCTCTCTACATTGTTGTGTATTTGCACTTCCTTAGAGCAATCCCTTAGACAACTATTTTAAATAAAGAACAGAAAACTGAAATTAAAAATCAGGCTTTCAAATAGTGAAATGTCATGCTTCATGGAAAATATATCAGAAGTGGACAACTGTTTAGTTTGTGTTTTTCAGATATCCGTAAGGCTAAAAAGCTCTATATTTAAACACTTGGTTAATTTTCACAAAGGTGAGAGAACCAGTGGTTACAGTTGATGGTGACTGAGTGCTGTTCAACAAGGAAGATAAGAAAGATGCTAAAGAGTTGTACACACACACATATATGCTCATACATATATCTCAAGGTCCAGTATGATATGAAATTAAAAATAGACTATTAGTATATTTAGTTATTACTTGAGCACTTCACATACAAGAATTGTGACCTTTTTGCATGTAAAGGTTTATGTTCATTTTCCAGGTAATAGGAGCTCAATTTTCCATGCTTATTATACTTTATCATCATAATTAATGAAGTTTCATCATCAGCTTCATCTTTGGGAATTTGTTGTGGAATACAGAAACATTTGAAGCTAAAATTAATTTATTAAGATAGTCATCCGGTCAGCTAAAACCAACTAACGGATTTTGTGTAGCTTATGTGAATTGCATGTTGATGGATTCCAGATTTATTGCTTAATTTGTGGGCAGCAAAAATATATGGGTGGTATTAAAAAATCTTTAAAAATGCTTATTAAAACATTAGTATAGTCTTTATATTTTTGAACACCCTGTTTTCTCTGCGAAAAATCTAGTCACTGGGTCTGAGCCTTTCCCAAGGGTTTTTGGTTTCTTCCCTGTCTTATGCAGAGGAGTTACCAGTTACGTTCATTGCAATTTCCAGTCCATTACTTTTGAAGAGTAATGGCAATTACAGGGAGCACTGATAATGCCCTTGCTGTAGTCTAGACACTCACAACATTTGCTATTTTTTCTTAAAGCCCTTTTTCATGTAGCTATGTAATTGCTAAGCTACTTTGATTTTATTTTCCTAAGCAATCTTCTAGTGTCTCTGCTGAAAAAGTATAAACTCTAATGCAAACCTCCAGGACCCAATATTTATTATTGTTATTCTTAAGTCTGATAATATTTTGAGTTGAACTGGGATCCACTAAAGCACTCATAAAATGGGCTTAGGCACCACCAAGCTGCCCCACTGCAGTGCCCGAGTGTGATCTAGAGGGAAAATGCCATTTATGTGGTACAAATAAAAGACAGATGAGGACAGGCAACCACCATCCCTGGTGCTCTGGGAACACTCCAACAACTTCATTTGTGCAGTTACATTAGAATTACCCTAACAATAGTGTATTCACTATGGATAACCACAGAGTGACAATATAAAGATGAAAGCATTGCCCTGTAGGAGCTGGTAAAGACAAATCAAGCTGGTGGATCTGGCACTATTAGGATCTCCTGGCACAACTCCCCATGTGGCAGAGCTGCACATCAGTAGCTCCAGCAGAGGAGGAGCTTCTACACTTACAGCTAGTCTGGACTTTTCTGATAAAGAGTGGTTTCATCACAAAAATGACAATTCATCAAAGATGGAGTGTTTCAAAACAGAACATAAGTTTTAATGCATTTATAAAGCCTCCCCTGTCTCCACCCAGTCGTGTGTGTCCCTCCCAAACCCTGAAACAGGCAACCCTCTGTGGTCAGGATGTGCTGTCAGACTCATGCTTGGTTTTCTATCAGCTCCCCGGTAACTTTTGAAAACCCAATTGTGCAATTGCAGAGTAGGAAATAAACTGCCCAGGTGGACCTCTGCAAGACTGAAATACCTGATAACCTCTCAGCTCCTGCCAAGGCTCAGCCTACCTCCTTGCTCTTTGTCAGCGACTCGGGGCTAAACCTGAGACAGAAATTTCTGATGCTTGAGGTTCAGGCATTATGACCTTAATTTTCTGTCAGAGCTTTTTATGTTGGGTGTTTTGTCTATTTTAAAACAGAAAAAACTCAAATAATCCCAATTATTTTCTTCCAGAAACTTTATGTTCTTTCTCTGGCAAATGTCAAATATAAATTTTAAGATGCTCAACCCATAAGCCTCTTGGCCATGGGTGCAATGAGGAACCTAGTTTTATTTTGTGAATCACCATGAACACAACACTGTTTCTTGAATAGCAAAGCTGTAAGATTTATTTCTCTATCTCAAAATACCTGTTTAAGGTAAAATTTTCAGTCATATCTAGGGTGCCAGTGACATTGTATTTTACAGTTATTATTTTTAGTTTTTGTAGACTCAAAAACAACTGTTGAGATTATACAGCTGCAAATATTTTATAATGGAAATGCAACTAAAGGCATTATTTGTATAAAATAGCTATTTAAGACTTTTGTGTCTGTAGCTTATCTTTCCTCAGTTTATGTATTCTTAAACACAAACGCAACATACTGTGTTCCTTATTATATCACGCTTGGCAAAATAGACTAGTTATGATTAAAATTACTTGACATTAGCCACAGTTTTACTGTAATTGCATTGATTATTTTACTAAATTTTAACCATTTTTTCTGAAATCTTCCAAGCTGCTTCGTTGCCTTAGGATAAAATTTTATATGAAGGGTCAGCCAAAGGAATACAGCTAATGAGGCTGGGGAACATATGTCTTTTTTGTATTGTTAATGTAGTCTGGCCATATTTTTTCTGAGAAGCACTGATGCTTTGAAGCATGAGGTGGGACTTGTGAGTGAGTGGGACTGAGTATCAGTTGGTGGGAGAGAAGCAAATGCTGAGACCAAATGAGAGCTGTCTAGAGAAGTGGAGGCAGAGGTGGCATGGGTGAGAGGCCAATAAACAGAAGGTTAGAACACATTCAGGTGAATAAATGTGAACTGAAGGGAGGAGAGATTGAAGTGGACAACTGGTTATGGCTGATGGAGAAGAAGCAACATCAAATGAGAAGGAATTGAGGCTGAGTGGGAAAATGGTTTGGGATCAGGGTGAGATTTGGACTTGGGTGGACAACCCAAGGCAAAGAATATTCTATACAGGTGGGAAAATGGAGACCAGAATGAAAGCCAGGGGTAAGAAAGATATGGGATAGTTTGGCAGTGAAAAGGAGGAGGAGCGCCATGTATTTGTGTCCCAAAGAGACTCTGTAAAACTACTTCAGCAGTGTCGTACCTCTTTCAATGCTGTTCTAATGAGATGGTAATCACGTACTGTTACTGTCTGCTGTTCTGTCACAAAAAGATACGGGTCTGTGAGTGTTAAAACTTCCTTTCCTGTTACAGAAATATAAAGACGTGAAACCACAAGCACAGACAGAATTTCTACTTTTTCAGCTTTTTAAAAGCCTAAAAAATTAAATGAAAATCCATCTAAAAACATTCTGGTTGCAGTGTCATTCATGGAGAAGTTAAGATATATCAAAATTAAGGATCGTTGTGCAATTGTAATCCACCTGCCTTGTTATGTTATGATGTAATTTTCACTTGTATAAATATATCCTTTTATATTCTTTTTTTTTTCTTTTTCTTTTTTTCTCCAAAGGACTATAGCTTTGTTTGTTAATTAGATAAAAGGATATGCTAGCAGGATGAATTAAGATACTGTGTTGACAAAAGCCCCTGTCACTAACTGGTCTTCATTTATCCTATTGTAAAGCTGTGAAGGCTTTCATGAATAAGGTAGAGGACACTATCAGTTATATAAATTATGCATATAAAAAGAATTGTGGGAATAGTTGAACTGATTCAAACAATGGCACAACTGCATATTTCTAAGAAGTAAGAAGTTTGGTCTTTTCAAATGTTTCAAACAGGTATCCTGCACAAATTTGTTTAGCTGTTTCAGTGAAAATTCCTTGCCGCTCCAAGAAAAGTTATTTTGTCTTCATCTTTCAGGCAGCAAAATTCAACATGGTTATGACAGGTGAGCAATTTCTAGCCTAGGGAGAAAAGCTAGGAAGGATAAGGAAGGTTTCACACAGTGTGGATAGAAAAGAGGAGCACCTGAGAAGGTTTTGTGAGATGAGAACTAACACATCAAAATTGCTTATATTATAACTGCAGTAGTTACAAAGGTGCTACAGCATAATTCACATCCTCTGGAAGTCAAAAAGACAGGATTTCTACTGAGCCATGTGAGTTTTCTTTTAAGCCATGTGATCACTCACAATTGGTCAGTTTTGGGGCAGTATTTCAGCAGAAAATGTGATTTTGAAGTACAATGGTCCCTCCATACTCTATATGAATCACAGAATCATAGGATCACTAAGGTTGGAAAAGACCTTTAAGATCATCAAGTCCAACCATCAACTCAACACCACCATTTCCCCTAAACCATGTCCTGAAGTGCCACATCTACACGCTTTTTGAACACTTCCAGTGATGGTGACTCCACCACCTCCCTGGGCAGCCTGTTCCAGTGCTTGACCACTCTCTCATGAAAGACATTTTCCTAATACCCAATCTAAACCTTCCCTGGCACAACTTGAGGCCATTATCTCTCGTCCTGTCGCTGGTTACTTGGGAGAAGAGACCAACCCCCACCTCACCACAACCCCCTTTCAGGTAGCTGTAGAGAGCGATGAGGGCTCCCCTCAGCCTCCTCTTCTCCAGACTGAACACCCCCAGTTCCCTCAGCCACTCCTCATAAGACTTGTGCTCCAGACCCCTCCCCAGCTCCGTTGCCCTTCTCTGGACACGCTCCAGTACCTCAATGTCCTTCTTGGAGTGAGGGGCCCAACATTGAACACAGAATTCAAGGTGTCACCTCACCAGTGCCGAGTCCAGGGGCACAATCCCTGCCCTGCTCCTGCTGGCCACACTAGTGCTGATACAGGCCAGGATGCTGTTGGCCTTCTTGGCCACCTGGGCACACTGCCGGCTCATGTTCAGCCGGCTGTCAGCCAGCACCCCCAGGTCCCTTTTCCCCAGGCAGCTCTCCAGCCGCTCCTCCCCAAGCCTGTAGCGTTGCATGGGGTTGTTGTGACCCAAGTGCAGGATCCTGCACTTGGCCTTGTAAAACCTCATACAGTTGACCTCTGCCCATCGATCCAGCCTGTCCAGATCCCTCTGCAGAGCCCTCCTACCCTCCAGCAGATCAACACTCCTGACCAACTTGATGTCATTTGTAAAGTTACTGAGGGAACACTCGATCCCCTCGTCCAGATCATCAATAAAGACATTAAACAAGACCGGCCCCAGATATATATATATATATGGACTTTCAGATACCCCATCCCCCTTAGTATAATTAACCCATTCATTTTCCTGAAGGTTAATGAACTGCACATATCTTTTTATGTATGTCACTTATGTATTGGTCCTTATTGTACTAGCATTCCTTTGAAAATGAATGAAAATTGCAGTCAGTACTGATTCAAGGAGGGAAGAAAAAATTACCCCAAAACTGCTGTTTAACCTAGAACACAGAATTAGATGTTCTGCCAGTTGAGTGCATGTTATCCCAGACAAACATGTCACATTGTATATTTCACTTTGTCTTTCAAAAAAGACTGGAACTTCCACCTTCATCTTTTTTTCACTGTCCTGATATTTTACAAGTCTTCCTACCAACAGGCCAGAAACCATATAATCTGCATACATACCCACAAAGTTGTATTATGAAGAGCTAAAAGGTCTATTCCTATAGCTCATGTTGATGAAGTTAAGACAATACAAACCCCTTTCTATTTCACAGTAATTAAAATGTTAATTTGCTAAGAAGTTTTGCCACTTTTCTTAAAAGCTTTGAATTTTAACATGTAAATATCGGATTTTGAAAACCAGCAGCCTCACAGTGGGATAGGAAATCTGTGAGCCTGGATAATGTCTTTAAAACATTCATAAGCAACAACAAAATACATTTTTGGACATGCCAGAAGGAGTTAACTGTGATTAATTGCTTTTTACTCCAGTTCATTTCACGATTAAGATTTCTGTCTCAAGGAATTGTCAGTATAGAACAATATATCAAAGTTTAAATATCAGTAATAAAACGTTACAGGAAGATATTCTGTGACTACTTAGAACTGAAAGCATTTTATTGAAAAAGGCCTTGTTTTATTTGGCAGTCATCCATGACCTCCTACTGTTGACAAAACTAGCAGCAATTCCTATTTGAAGTGTACCAGAAGATGATCCTGCTCAGCAGAAGCTGCTGCTTTAGAGCATTTACAGGATTTATCTCTAAATTAATATTTTCATCGAACACTTTCACTATACACCTTACATAATCTTTAAATTATAGGAAAACGCTAGAAGGGTGTTCTGAGAGTTGGCTGCTGAAGTAATGCTGGAGATTTATAGCTCTCTGAAGTCGACATTTGTGACTGACCTACAGCGCACCAGGGCTGCTATTTCCCTTTCCTGATTCATGATAAGTGCAGCTGTCTCCAAATAAGCCTCCAGAGCCCATTAATGCCCAGTTCATTCCCTCATGGTAAATATGCACATCTCTAGCTTCACTTTTTAATGCTCTGTTGCTGTTAAGTTGAATAGAAAATTAGGTTTTCTATTTTTGACTCCTTTAAAAGTGAATTTTTTAGGCACCAAGGTAGCAATGACTTTAAAGACTAATTCATACATATGTGTTTCTGTCTAAATAAGTATTTTAAAAAAAGAAGCTATTTATACACTAAAGACTGCAAAATCATATTTCACTTGCTTGATGGATTTTTAATCTCTCTTAGTGTAGTCCCCTAGCTTCCTTGCATTTGTTGTGTGAAGCACATACAAGATACAACTAATTAACAAAATCATTTGCAGGATGATATGAGGGTAAATATTAAAAGGAAAGAGAATACACATTTTTAAAATGTCAAAAAAAGCCAACGCATTTGTCATCCCTGCCTCAATTTGTTTTTCATTAATAAAATATACATTGTTTTCCATTCGCAAAATTTACTAGGGGCAACACATTCAGCACGCAGCTTTGTCTCGTTAGAGATGAAGTCTTTGTTTAAGCACCGGCAATGGGGTTTTTGTGCCATTGTCTAATCTGTCAGATTGGATGAGCATGTGTGTTTAGGGGTGCAAAGATGTGCGGCCACACCTGCTGTGCAAAGCTGCGAACACACAACTCTCCCGACCATTACAATGTGTTGTGCTTGGAGCTCCTTTGTTGTGATGGAGCTGCTGGTGGCTGCGTGGCTGAAGTGTCACAAGTGTCAGGCCTCATTACGGTCACCGTAATCACTCTAAAACAACCTCTTATTTTGACCATTTAATATTGAAGGGTAGGAAATTAAAGGCTAGATATCTAATAGGTTTTGTGAGGTTCAGTTGATTGTTCACTGCGATTTGAAAGCACAAAACAAAAATTAAAAAGGTCTGTTAATAATGTCCATTGTTGATCTGGAGCATAGTTTTTTTAAATGATACCAGTAACACCGCACAAACAGGTGACAAACCATTTAGATGGCATTTTAGCAAGTGATCAATTTCTTTTAGGGAGTTATTTCTGCAGAGTTATAGAATGTGAGATATTTAACAAGCCAAAATGATTCTTTAAATTTATGTTTTTACTCTTTTTCCACTATAATATCTAACAAACTCCTTTGTCTTCAGTGCTGCACTGGGCTTAGCTTTCAGTGCTTTTATTTGAGAAAAAACATTTTCTTTATCAACATTTGCATCACAGGTTTTATATTAGCTGATTACAGAGACAACAGCTATAAAATTTGGACCAGATTATTTCTGAGTTCTTCAATGCTAAACAGGGTTCAAAACTGCAGCTTTGATTTGAGACATATCTATATGATAGTTACAGTATCTCTCAGTCACTATTTAACTTTTACGGTTAATTTTATTCACAAAAGTGAAAAAGTAATGACTTCAATAGGAAGCTGGAAATACATGCAGAATATAGAAATATCAATTCTGTCAATAATTCAAATATTTGAAGGGATTTGTATTTCACTTGACTCTAGATGGTGCGTTGAATTCTCCTGAACACATTTTCACATTGTAAATCATATCTTTGACTTTTATTTTTCTTCACAAAGTTACTTCTCAGCAAATGTGGGTTAATGGAGAAATTTTCACTACAGTCAAGTTATGGGTGATCATCATTAATTAAATAATACAGCTGATGATATTTATGAAATTATGCTTAAGCAAAACCTACATCTGTTGTCACTCTTATAATACCATGCAGCCCACCACAGGATTAATCGATTCTAATCTAGATGGGTCTTTTTAGGGACCTTAGACCTGTATGGCTTCATTAATTCAGATGGTACGTGACAGTTCAGAGGTTTCTTAAACCAGCCATAACCTGCATAAACAGACTCCTGTGCCAGCCCGAGATGCATACTGCTATCAAGTTAGAATTTCTGTTTTCCACCTGAAGTTGTTAGGCAGCAAAACTAAAATCCATGGACTCAGTTTCATCCTGAATTTTAAGAAACAGCATGCAATGTCACCTTCCCACAACACAACAAAGGGCAAGAAAGCTTACAGGATCACCTATATAAATGCTCCAGTGCCATCAAAATATATCAGGTACTGTAAAAACATGTAAGAGAAGGTAAAAATTATGAAAATTAAGGAGAAAAATACAGAGTTTATAAATAAAATAATTCAGGTGTACACTAGCTTAAGCTGGACCACTTTGTTTTTTCTATAAACTATCAACCCAGAATTGTTGTTCTACATAGGCAATGTTTGTTCACTTTTTTCCTGTTCTCTATGAACTATTAACACTTGCCATTTGTCTGAGGTCCTGTCCTCCTCTTTCACAGACCTCTCTCTTTCCCCTTTCCAACCAAAAATAAATCTCAGTTTCTCACAGCAGGCGTGATACCCTCCTTAAGGGTGTTACATCACTCCAAAGAACAACTGTACCCTGTCACAGAGATAACAAAATGAATCACCAGGTGCTAACACTGCTCTCTCCTCTACAGCTAGTTCCGAAATATGAGTTTAAACCTTTTGAACACAAAAAACTGGTACACAGTTAGCTAAATATACTCAGGATTCATATTTTTTTCTTATGTCAAAAATCTGAAGGATTCGTAGAAAAAGAGTACAGATGCATTGTCATCAGTTTGCTCTCATGTATGGATCTGGGGAGAAGATAGCACATTGATAAATGGATGATCTCACTCAGAAATTGTGTACAACCAGTTTAGCTGTGAATTAACACACCTCCAGAGAACATCTTTTAAAAGCACAGTTCCTCTAATGTTCTATTTTAATGATAAATGGGTCCCGTACCTAAGTGCTGTCCAGTACCTAAGTCCAATACCTGTTCCTAAAGGACAGACAGCAGCAGACTTTCCTGGCCATAACCCTAAAGAAACTTTTATTTTATCTTACTGAAACAGAAGGATTGTATTTAACTCAGTGACAGAGTAAAGACGAATTAAAAACCATATCCTTTGGCTGCCTTAACATCTGAAGACCCATGCCCTTGAGCTCCTGAACTGCTGTGAACTCAGTTACAAGTGACTATGAAGTGGTCTCGCACACTGCTTTGATGAGATAAATGTAATAAACGTTTACTAAAACAAATAAAACAACTTACGCCAAATGGGGTTAAAGGCCACAAAAAGTCCACGAACACCTATGAAACCCCTAAATTCAGGTATCACCTAGATTTTGCAGCTCAGGGTGATCTATTTGGAATTATGGATTGACAACAATTCATTACTTAGGTCAATTAAAATGAATAGAAGGTTTAAAAGAAAAAAGAGAGCTAGAGCTCCACAGAAACACTCCAGAATTTCTAGATTAGGATGCAGTGAAGCCTGCAGAACAGAACATTTTGTAACATTATAAATAGGCAGTTATTGATAGTGCCAGGCTTTTTCATTACTACTCAAATTGTACATTTAAGAGAAAAAGTTTTAAACTGCAGCACAGCTGTGGAAGTGGAACAACGTTCTACCTCTCTCACTTTGTGGACACTATGTAGAGCAACAGAGGCATGATGGCTTCCAATAAACAAGGTTTTGCACAAATGAGTAAGAAAGAAGTACCACTTCCCCACAACCTGTGGTATCCTTGAAGGGTGAGGAAGGGACAAATCGGTCACCCTGAGCCTGAACAGTCAGCGGCCAGGGCCTGATCCAGACCTGCTAAAAGACTTTTGTACCACTGACTTAGAAGAAACAAGATGACACTTGTCCTAAAGAGCCTAAAACCGAGCACCTCTTTAGTAAATGAGTAGTCAGACATCAAAATCAAGACTTTAAAAAGAAATTTTTTTTTTAATTCAGAAATGAGATGAAAGGTTTGCCAATGTAGACCAAAGTACCTATTACATTTCTGGAAGACAAATGATGCCTTTTGAAGCTCAAATTCCGGGGAGAAAAAAGCTACTAGTATACTATTGAAAATTGTAGCAACATAATAAAAACCAACACCACCTACAAACTCCATCCAACTTATATAGGAACGATAAGTAGTGTGAACACCAGTTACTTTAAAAAAAGAACTCTCTTCAGTGAAGATGTTATTACCTCTTTACTGATTTCCAAGTTGAATGAAATTTTAACACCTCTGAAGGATCAGGGTTATATGCAAAACAGAAAATGCAGGTATGACTGCCATGTAATCAAATAGTCTACAACAACCTGTAACCTGGGAGATGAATTAAGGCTTCCCTTTTTAAAACACTTTGAATGAGTTATTGCTGCTAACCACAGTTTAAATTTTATTACTTTTAAAGGAATGCTAAGAAAACATTCTACTTTCTACAAGGTAGTCAGCTTAACTTTGAAAACAAATAAATGAAATTAAGGATACAATGTTGATATTGCAAGGGAATGTTTAAATCAGAATGAGAGAAAACTATGTTTTTTCAGTTAATATTTATCTTTTCTTCATTATATCTCAAAAAGTGTGCATTTAAAAAAACTTAATTTGGGGGACTAAGCTGCCTAGGAATCTTCTTTAATTATTTAGAAGCACACTTTTCTCATAATTTTATGTCCTGGCTTTCATGACTTGTACACAGTTTGTATCATCAATGGCCTGACCCATTTTAAACCTTCTGAACACACATTATATTTTACATAAGCGATCCATAAGGTGATTTGTTTCTTTTGCATTATGTTAATGAAAACCCGTGCTAAACAGCAAGTTCCTAAAAGTGAAAATGTGTTATTATTTTATGGAAAATATCAACAGTTTCTAAAGACCATTGTATCAGTTATAAGTATATCTAGAGTATCTAGTAGGAAGTAATATTCTGACTTACATTTTTATGTGCCAGATTAGTCTTTATATTTGTTTGGATAGAAAAGCAGGCAACAGCCTATTTCATGGACAATAAATTCAAGATAGTAATGAGGAGATAGTACTGCCTCAGCTAACTGCACACAGATTGGAGGGTCACATATTTGACACAGATCTAGTATGGCCCTTAATGAATCTATATACTTGATTATAGATACTGTCTTTTATAGCACTAAATAGCTTTTCACACAAAACTAGCTCATTTCATACAGGGTTAAACGAGTCACTCTGTTCTAAAAGAAAATAACCTCTACAAATTGTCAAAAAAGTTCTAAATTTCTTGTGAATTTCTTCCAATAATTTCTTATGCAAAAAGCTCAAAGAGATTCTTCTTTCTGGGATTTGGAGATAAATAATGTCTCCAAATACAAAATCCTCAATGAAACAATATGTGGCCATATCATAGTAAAAGATCTGTATTATTTTAGCATGAAATCTCCATATTATCTGTTTTCTTTTTTTCCCTTCTCAGAAATTTTTACCTTTTTACCACCTTATCTGCTCTATTCTTTTAAATGAGCACTTTTTCACCTACAATGCCCCTGGTCTATGAATTTCTCAAAATTCCCATTTCTCTCATCTTGGTTTCACACCAGTTGTCATTTTGCCATTTCAAGCTCTTGTTTTCTTTTCCAAGGTATTTGTCTCCATCTTCCAATTCTCCTTTTTTTATTTTGTCTGTCCTGTTGTAGGTTGCCTATTCAGTAAATGTAATTTTCCATCAGGAAATGTAACTCTCTTCCTCTTTATTAGCTTCTATAAGATTTTACATTAAAAAGAAACCAATTTAGAGGTGAAAATATGGCTCCGCAAAGATCAATAGCAGGTCTTGTCCTGGGTCAGGACTCCAACCTAGGAATGTAGGTGGCATCATCAACAATTTCATCCTACAAAATAAGACTGGGCTAATAATTCAGAAAAATGTATTCCTATCTCTAATTTAAAAGATCACAAATGACTCATGCCCTATTCCAAGCCATTTCCCAATAAAGCTGCATGAATAGCAATCCATGCATGTCACATATGGAATCTGCATAAAATAAGAATAATAGGGTCCAATTTGTAATTCTTTATAGGTGAACTATGCAACATGTAAAGAGCAATTTCCAGCTGAGACAAGCTTAGCTTGGCTAGGAAGATCAAACCTTTTCTGGCTCAACCTACTAAAGTTGCTGTCTATGCATGAAGCAGAGTCCCATTTTGAGCTTTAGTTGTTCCAGCATACAGAGCAAACACAAGATGTACAGGATATATCATAAGCACACAGTTTTGGAAAAAAAACCCCATGCTTACGACATCTAACCTCAGATTACAACAGAGATGTTTTAGTCTCAAATTCTGCCTGTTTTGTAACAAAGCCACAGGATAGATTACAACCAAATTTGAAAAGACCATATAAGGAACACACTTTCCTTGATGCTATTTAACTTTATTCCTTGGGGGAATATCCATATGTTTATACACGTGGGGATAAATTGTTCTTTTGCCATATAGATAAATAATTTTTGTCACCGGTCTTGATGGGTAGATGCCTGAGAATAACCACTTTATGGTAAGACTCTACATGGTGTGACCTGTCATGCTTTTGCTCTGTATTCTGGGTAAAGAAAAAGATTTGCTGTGCTACTGCATATCCTAGTATCTCTACTTCCAAGCCAGCTGTGTGAATATGAACAGTTGGAATGTGATTTATTTCTCTTTGTATCACCTTGGCAATGTGTTAAGGACGAGTGTTTGTCTTCTATGAAAATATATTGCCCCTCTCTATCTCACTCTTACAACTTTAAGGTATTATGCTACATTGCTACTGGTAGACTTTTTTTCATTCCAGGTTACTTCTAATCTTTTCCTTTTTGGTTTCTCTTCGTGCCCTTTTGCAAGTATCACTATAGAAAACATTGCCATAAAGCAGCTGGCATAGCTTATGCTCTCTGTCACTCTATCTTTCAGACGCAGAGATGGTGTTTTTTTCATGGTTGATAACACAGTCCTTTTATGTGCAGAATGATGGCCCTTGTTTCATTCACCACCAGGGCTTCTATTTTTGTGTGGGGTAACAGAAGTGGTAAAAGACACTTCTTCATATTTATTTTATTTTTAATAATAAAAATAGTGCCTTTAGCATACACTCCCCACCCAATATAATCAGAGTCCAGAACTGAAACATAAGGCTGGACAATTATTAGAAACCTTATTGGTCTTTCTTACATCTAAATGCTGGGCTACAAAACTAACTTTTCAGCAAGTAGCCAAAGTTACAGAACAGCCCATTCTATATAGGATCAAGGTTTAACTTTTAAAACACCATTCCCATTTCAGAACCTCTTGTGAAGAGATCATAGTCTCAAAACACAGGCTTTTAGGATGCATGGGTTATTTCTCCGTCTAATATTCAGCCACAACTAGATGAGCTGTGCAAAACTGAAAACAAGATTTTTAAGAAATGATATTATCAGTTTGGAGCCAAGAGCAACACTGAATGCTGGGCCTAACCTGTTCCTTCAGATGTAATTTTTCTGACACATGCCAACTGTAATCTCCCTTTTCTTACTGTTTCTAACAAAGCCTCATTGTGAAAAACTGACTCCAATGGAGATTAACTGATTTACAATCATAGAATCATTTCCACTATCTCTTTACATTTATCATATAAGTTGTATAGTATGACACAGGTAAAATCCTGTAGCCTGCTTTGAACAAGTGAACATTTCTATTGTCCATGCTACAAAACAGTAGGAAAATGTTTAATGTAAGAGTAAAGTTCAGTTTTCTACCAGCTCTTCACTATGATAAATTTTTGTGTTCGATATCCTGCATTTTTTTTCTCTGAGAGAATAAAGCATTACTCTCTGTGAGTGATAGTAATCTATTTTTCTGTTCTAGCAGGGACACATTAACCAGGAAGCCCCCTGCACATGTTTATATTTCTTAGCATAGAAAAGACAACCAGACATACACCATTAAAATATATCAATGAAAAATAACATCTTCCTTTAAATTAACTAATATCTACGTTTAATGAAGCTCAGTTTATAGTGATTTTCTGGATGAAGTGCTCTTCTTTCAGCCTAATTATGTGCACAGCTTTCAGACAACAAGGAGTGTCTTTAACATTAGATAAGAACCTAGGCTTTTATCTCAATCAATAGTCTTTAGCCTTTGAACTCATGTCAGAGGAAGACCAGTCCGTCACATTCAGTTCTACCTGACCTCTTTCTTCTTAATGCACACTGCCATTTACAGAAGGGAAACACACAGATATACTGTATATAAGCAAGTAAACTATTTAGGGCATTTTGTGTACAGTGGGGATGGGATCTTTTATGGCTGTAAAAATCTGTGACTGTAATGATGATGTTAAAATTTTCTTGTTTCCTTTCACTGGGCTTTGTGTATCTCAAAGGAGCCCCATATGGTGCTCTTTGTCCGTGTCATTACCTCGTTACAGCCGCTGTCTGCCAGCCAAAGGTAGAACGCTGCAGCTGTAGACAGCGATACAACTGGAATTGTCTAAGGTCAACAGTGCCGTAATTACTTTAAAATGTCAGCGTACAATAAAATACAACAGTTCATCTGGCAGAAAGCAAATTAGCTTTGACCATAGCGTAATTACCCTTTTCTCAGCACCATTAGAAGAGATCAAATCTCCACATTCAGTGTTTGAGGAAAGGCCATCAGAGTACACTCTACCTGACAAGGATGCACATTTGCCATTTTGAGATGTAATTAATTGTCCCTATAATAGAAATTTTTATATTTGACTCTGGAATTGAAATGTGTAATAACCTGGCTTCTTCATATTTAACCATTTCCACTCTGAATAGATATGCATTGCAAAGTGAAACTAGGCGTTATCAACACAATGAAAACGTGTTAACCAGTCAATCAATCAGTAAAAAAATGAAACAAAGTTATTTTTATCAATTAGCTTAAGCTTAATTGGCCAGCCTCTGATCTCATCAGCATGGGTGTAAATCTGGGATGACTTTACTGAAGCAAATAACATGACTCTGGATTTATACAGGTTGCTTTGACTTTGCAGTCCAGTTCATTATATTGTATGGGCTAAAAAGTCATATCCAAAGGAGAAAAGAAATTAAGAATCCAAAAGCACTGTACACCATAAATAAATAATTTTCCAAATTACTTTCTCCAAATTTACCTTTTCAGTCTTATCTTGTTAATTTAAACTAAACCTCACCAGTACCTCTCTCTTATTAGTGGCCAACTTCAAAACCCGATCCCAGTTGGAACTTCAGCTATAAACTCTTACAGTGGGATAGGGCTGATGAAGACCTCCTCACCTGGGGAAACTCTTACAGTGGGATAGGGCTGATGAAGACCTCCTCACCTGGGGTGTTGGGATGAATGTCTCATATTGAACCAGCTACTTCTTCCAAAGCTTTTATTAACAGTGTGTTTACATATACGTTCATCAGTGATGTGATAATCTGGTTAAATGGGGAACAAGTGACAAGAAGCAGGCCGGTGATTACAGTTGCTTTGGGCAAAAAAAGTGCCTTGCATGCGTGTTCAATTTCATTACTATTTAATGATTTTGAGGAAGGTCTAAGCTGATTTAAAATTGCTTATAGTGTCTGAACAGTATTCTACTGTACGTCTGAATGTGGATTCATATCAAATAGCTATTTCATATCAGAAGTCCCTTATAGAGCATTTAGGGAATTCCACCAAGCGGAAGATATTCATACCCTTTGTGCCGTGGGTTTTATTTTTGTTTGTAGAATTTAAAATTGCAGCGTGTTCTTGTGAGTCTAGAACTAAAACATAGAAGGTTTGATTAAAATAAAATCTCTGAATCTGGCTAGTAATAAAGACAAAAATTTTGTAGTGCATACTAGGAATACTGGAAACCACGTAAGAATCATGTTTTTTTAAATACCTTTGCTTTTGAAAGCATATTTTTATCCTTACATACATTTTTGAAGTGTAATACAGCAAATAACACCTTGAAAACTAAAAGAGTATCTAGACCTTGTTATTAATTCTTACTGCAATACTTTGACAGGTTCTAACCAGCTCATCTCCCTATAGTGTTTGCCCTGTCTTAAGTGTCGCTTACAAGTCCTTGGATCATAATTATACAATGATATTTATACACACAATATGAATGCAAACAAAGCTTGACTCCACTGAAATAGATTCTCAGCAGCACAAGGCAGACAATCACAAACTGGTAAAAGCTTGTCTTTTTACTTTGCTTAAAAAAAAGAAAGAAAAGAAAAAAAGCAGAATTGCAGTTCTCTGTGGCTTTGTCTGCTTAGTGCCCACAGCCATCGTGAATGTGTCTCACTGCATATACATGTCCATGTTTGAGGGTGTTACTGAACATCTAATTCAGCTTTCCACATCATTGGATCTGTAGCTCAATCTTACTCATGTACTCACCAGCACTTGCACGTAGAATGGAAAGTTAATGGAAACTCAGTGCAGTCAAGTGGGAATGAGGAGGGAAACACAAAAATAAATAAAGCCAAATCACCAAAACTAGGTCAGAACATATCTCAGCTCTTGATCTCATTTTGAAAGTCTATGTAGCAATGGATGTATAAACAATATAATTAAAAAAAAATAGGGAAATTACACAGAGTCAAAATATAGTCCTAAAACTGGGGGCAACAAAAGTACAGTGATAGAAATATCCAATAAAGCAACAAAAGTTATATCGAGGAAAAACAATGATGAGAGAAGAGCATATCCCATATATTTAGCCAGTTTTCCTTTGTGAAAAACACATATTAGTATCACTCATTAATGTCATGTCATTAGTATAATTTAGTCAGAATTTTTCTACTGATTGCAGATGACCTGGATTTGCCTTCAGGAACACAAGGGGAAAAGGAAATAACAGAAAACAGCGAATATTGTAGCAGCCACAACAGCTGACAAATAAAAAAATACCAGCAGTACCATCCCTAACCTCAACAATCATGCCTAAAAAAAATCCATCTGGGAGTACACCTCAATCAGAGAAAGATGTATTGAACCTGGCTTTGATCTTATGTGTATATATCAGTACCATAAAATCTGTTTAAATCCAACAAGTTCAATTCTAAGCACATTGCAAATGAAATCCAAACGTTTGGAAGTATCTGTTTGGGCCACACTGACATGAGGCAGAACACGGGACCAAAATACAGAGAACCTGTTCTTCACTGAGCCTGAGTGAGAAGCAGCACAGTTTGAAATAGCAAAGGTTTTTCTATTAACAGTGACATTCATGCACATACCTGAAGCAACTCTGAAAACTTGTCCTTGTTTAGGTTCTGTATGGGAGCAAAGCCTTAATGATATTTTGCTTGATTTTAACTCTTAAAGCTTGTCCATGGAATGACAGCACATTTGTTTAATTCTCTGCCATCAGGTTCAGTAACATGAGGATTTACTCTTGTAAGGGAAATACTGACAAATTTACAGCTGTAGAATAATATATTCAAAACAATTTCCTGTTTATTACTATTAAAAATAATTCTATAGATATGTACATTTGTTCTCTGTAAAACTTAGAACAAATGTATTCACATCCCATAAAAGCCAGAGAGACACATTACATATCTTACCCTTTTCTTTTCTGGGTGACTACACCTGTTTTCCCACATAATATCTTCCCATGGTTTAGTTGTACAGTTTCCTTTCAAGATTCCTGTGGAGTGGAAAGGGAAGGGGGAAAAAGTTTGTTGATAAAAGGAAATGTCCATTGGATACTGTTTCCCATTATGTTATCCCAGGTGCCTTCCTCAGGTAATGCCTTATTCAATTATTGATAGACCATTCAGGCATCTGAATGAACACTAACCTTCTCCAGAACTCTGATCCCTGACAAAAACCTTAACCCTTTTCTGCCTCTAAGAAGTACTTATAGTAATAAGGAAATTGAGGTGTGTATATTCTTAGACAGTCTGGCAGGACTGTCATGATTTAGTTACCTGAATTACATAGACACCACATGGAGAAGTGCAGACCGGAATAAAAATAGCTGCTGTAGTCTTTCCCTGAAGATCCATCTTTCTGGAATTCTCACTCATATCACAAACAGGTTCATACATGTATGTAAAAAGTTACATGTACAGTATCACAAAACCTTCTCCATTTCAGATGAAACAGCATATTTTCGGTAAGGTTTTAAATCCTTATATAGAAACATTTGAAGTTATTTTAAAGGGATGGTCAGAATAACAGCACACACCAAAATCACACTAATTAATTAATACATACACATGCATATGTATGTACATGCACATACATGTATATGCACACACATGTTGTAAATACAGTAGTTTTTAAATCTACTTTTAAAAGTGGTTTTAATCAGCTCAGGTAAATCAACCTACCACTACTGGTGGCAGAAGGTTATGCTGCATTTTACTCTTGATCTCACTGACAAAATGTCCCTCTTGCAGTGAAACTGAGACCCAGCATCTGATGATCCAGCTCTACCTGGCTTGTGTCTAATGAACAAATACACTTCAGATCATTGATATGTAACACTGTAGAAAGGAAGAAAAAAGGCAAGCATTGAAGAAAGGGTTTTGGTTGACACCAAAGTGATTCAGACTGATTGAAAAATTTTGCTCAGGCTCATAGTTTGCCAGCTTTGAGAGAAAGAGAAGAAACAGTTCAGAGGTGAGCATGTGGTTATGCTTAGTGCAAGCATCTCTTGATACACAGTATCATAGGCTACACCAGATATTAAACGTTCTCTGTTTTCTACTTGAAGAGATAGATGGGTAACTAGTGAAAAAAAACATTACATGCAATTTCATGATGTTCAGTATGGGCCTCACTCTGCATTCATAATAGCACTTTGGCTACATAAAAAACTCCGTAAGTTTCCAGACAAATCCTGTCACATAGAACATTAAACATTATTTACATTTAATTAGGCAAAATCAAATCCTGCAAGTTAGTTCATTAGATTTCTCCAAGGCCAGTTGTTTATGTAAGCACTGAATCATTAATATGCAGCTACTTCCATAATTATAAGGCTGTCAGATAAGAAACCTGCTGCCTCGGACAGATAAAGAAACTTGGAGATAGTTACAGATATAAACCTTGATTCAGCTCTACCGTGTTTGGAAAAAAGTAGCCTGAAAATGCAGAATCACTTTCAGATGCAAACCAACAACGCAGAAATGAAACAATGAATCCCACATTAATGAAATTTAGAGATGAAAGCAGAAAATAAAATAATAGCTTCAATTTCTTTCTTCATTTTTGGAAAGAAGAAAAAGTCAAAGAACTTGAGCTATAATGTTATGTATAATTCTAAATTTATATAGGTGGTGAAACCATATTTTCTTCTTTGCAAGGAAAGAATTTTCTTTTTTCATGGATCTTTATTTAGGCAGCAGCATCTCTAAATGATATGGTGAAATTCAAGGCAGGGCCAGTATGTTCCTACAGAATACAATGCAGAGTACTTGGCAAAGTTACTTAAGAGGAGAAAGATATCACATTCTCTGATGTTTCTTTCTCTATGTTTCATCATACCTTAACACTTCCCACAATCACCACATATGCGTGTTATGGTTTACAGTGGACTCCAAGGATTACTCTAACTTGGTAGAAGGATCCACCCTCAAAAGGTACAACTTTATTTTTTTCATACTCTACCAGAGGTTTCATGATAGCAAAAGATTATTGAAGACTATGACAGGGTGTAGGTCAAATGTTGAATTTAACTGGTCTCTTAAGGCAGGTTTCCCAGTTGGACCTTCTTTTACAGGATACTTTATCTTAAACTTTTAAGCAGAATGAAAACACTCATTTCTTGAGGGTGAAGCACTGGATTGACAAAAGAAAGGGAAATTCTTGCTCCTTTGAAAATCCTTCTAGCTAAGGACAGTTTCTGACCTGGCCATTAAAACAGCTATCTTCTTAGAGGAGGACTGTGCTGCCACTAACTCACTCTTCTATTTTAAAAAAGTCTAAATATTTATGTAGAACTGCATTGCAGACTCCCCGAGATACCCACGTAGAGCTTCTCTGTATGACACAGCACCCAAGGGAGGTCTCTGAAGTGGCTTCTGGGGATACCCTAGGTATCTGAAGAACACTGCAGATCTCATTTCAAACACATGGATTAATCTGTACAGAAAGTGTTCAGTTCCTAACAGATAAATACCCAGTGCCATTTGGGAGGTCTCCATAGTGCCTGAGACCCCCAGGCAGAGCAGACCAGCATGGTGCCACATTTACAACAGCACTGACCTGTCCTGGTGTAGTGACTACAGACCAAATAAGGCTCCTTGCAGCATCTGAAGTGACACTGTGGAACCTGTTTCCAGACACCTGAACCCTGCTCTGTACAGCTGGGCGTGAGCTAACGGTCCATGCACAGAGACAGTGGACTTCTAGGCATTAAAATTGGGGTTAAAATAAATGTTTTAGTGCAATGTGAGATGTCCTTGTGTATGCCTCCTGGCTGATCTTGAGAAGCACACATTTTTCCCAGATCTCATGTCCTATCTGCCAGTTCTGTGTCAATGCCATGCCCTCGTCATAGGATATTAGGTTTTAAAACAGCTGAAAGTGGCACTAGGTCAGTATGTTAAACACCTGAATTACTCTCCAGTGTTTAGCTGCCAAATTTGTATCAGAAAGAGTGTGGCCAGAAGGACTAGGGAAGTGGTTGTCCCGTACTCAGGTGTGATGAGGCCACACCTCGAATCCTGTGTTCAGTGTTGGGCCCCTCACTACAAGAAGGATGTTGAGGTGCTGGAGTGTGTCCAGAGAAGGGCAACGAAGGGTCTAGATCACAAGTCTGATGAGGAGCGGCTGAGGGAACTGGGGGTGTTCAGTCTGGAGGAGGCTGAGGGGAGCCCTCATCGCTCTCTACAACTCCCTGAGCGGCTGAGGGAACTGGGGGTGTTCAGTCTGGAGAAGAGGAGGCTGAGGGGAGCCCTCATCGCTCTCTACAACTACCTGAAAGGGGGTTGTGGTGAGGTGGGGGTTGGTCTCTTCTCCCAAGTAACCAGCAGTAGGATGAGAGGCAATGGCCTCAAGTTGCGCCAGGGGAGGTTTAGACTGGATATTAGGAAAAATGTCTTTACTGAGAGAGTGGTCAAGCATTGGAACAGGCTGCCCAGGGAAGTGGTTGAGTCCCCCACGCTGGAGATATTTAAAAGATGTATGGATGTGGTGCTTAGGGATATGGTTTCATGGTGGACGTGGCAGTGGTAGGTTAATGGTTGGGCTCAATGATCTTAAAGGTATTTTCCAACCTAAATGATTCTATGATTCTAAGACTTACTTGTCTGCACCCTCATTCTGAGGTCCATCTCACTGCTCTGGCCTTGACAGCAAGGAGGAGGTCCAGGGGAGATGGAATGGGACAGGATGGTGGGGAGGGGGGATGGGACAGGATGGTGAAGGGCTGTGAAGGAGGCTTTCCCCACACAGACAGGAATGACAGTGGGTTCTCCATGTCATCTCTTTTCCTCGTGGGCCCGAGTTATGGGGTTTGTCCATCCCACTGCATTTAACAAAGATGAAGAATGACAGCCATTTTTCCCTGAGGGGACAAGACCTGGGTGTTCCATCAGCACTGGCTCCACCCAGTGATGTGGTAGCTGTGTCACAATGGGCAGAAGTTGGTGTTGACGGTGTCACAGTGGCTTCATGACACAGCTGCCCAGGTAGGGTATAGAAAGGGCTGGGAGGACAGAGAGACCAGACTGGAGGTGAGCAGGCAGGTGAGTGAGGGCTGAGGCATGAAGAGGTGGGGGAAGGAGAGGGCTGCAGAACTGGGGCGGGGAAAGAGAGGGCTGCAGAACTGGGGCAAGGAAGCAAAGGTTGCAGGTGACATGACAGAGGGCAGCTGCTCCTTCTTTGTCTTCCAGAATGGCAGGCCACACAAGGACAGCACCAGACCATGGTGCAATCCTGTCCTCAGCCGCACAGAATTTTGCTACATTCTCCATGATATTTGAAAAGTCATGGCAGTCAGGTGAAGTCCCTGGAGACTGGAAAAAGAGTAACATTGCACTCATTTAAAAAAAAATATAGTAAGGAGGACCTTGTGAACTTACCGGCGTGTCAGCCTCACCTCTGTGCCTGGGATCATGGAACAGATCCTCCTAGGAGCTATGCTAAGGCACATGAAGGACAGTGAGGTGATTCAAGACAGCCATCGTGGCTTCACCAAGGGCAAGTCCTGCACGACCAACCATGTGGCCTTCTATGATGGAGTGATCACATCAGTGGGCAAAGGAAGAGCTACTGATGTCGTCTATCTGGACTTCTGAAAGGCCTTTCATCATGAGGGTGGTAAACCCCTGGCCCAGGTTGCCCAGAGAGATGGGGGTGCCCCATCCTTGGAAACATTCTGGGTCAGGCTGGACGGGGCTCTGAGCAACCTGCTCTGGTTGGGGATGTCCCTGCTCACGGCCGGGGTGTTGGACTGGATGGCCTGGAAAGGTCCCTTCCAACCCAAACTATTCTATGATTACAGAAGGAAAAATTCACAAAGTTAGGGAACCAAGAGTGTGGCAGTGCCCTGGGCAAGGGTTTCTCATGGTGGCTGAGTGTGGTGCCCCACTGTTTGTTGATATTGTCCTGCCTTTTACAGCTGCAGGCCCAGACAGGGACAGGACCAGACAACAGCGCTTACCTGTCCTCAGCCACACAAAAACTCAGTATATTTTAGAAGGAAAAAGTCAAAAGTTAAGGATTCAAGAGTGTGGTAGTGCCCTGGGCAACAGGTTCTCCTGGTGATTGAGTGTGGCTGGCCCTCTGTGTCATGATATTATTCTGCCTTTTATATCCGCAGGCCCAGAGAGGGACAGGACCAGACCATGGCACACTCCCGCCCTCAGCCACACAGCCAGAGATTCGTTACCCTCTTCAAGGACACTGACACTAAGATAAAGCGTCAAGAGTCTGGCAGAGCTCTGGGCAGGGGTTGACCGTGGATATTGAGGGAGGGTGCCCTGCTGTTAGTTGATATTATCCTGCCTTTCACAGCCACAGGCCTAGACAGGGACAGGACCAGACCATGGTGCTGTCCTTTTCTCAGCCACAGAGAGACTCTCTACCTTCTACAAGGACACAGACACAAAGTTAAGGAATCAAGAGTGTGGCAGTGCCCTGGGCAAAGGATTCCCATAGTTACTCATTGTGACTGCCCTGTTGTTTCTTCATAGTATCCTGCCTTTCACAGCCACAGGCCTAAAGAGGGTCAGGACAAGACCATGGACCACTCCTGTTCTCAAACTGCCACACATTCACTACGTTCTTCAAGGACATGGACAAGAAGTTAAGGATTGAAGTGTTTAACAGAACCCTGTGAGGGCTTTCTCATGGTGACTGAGTGTGGCTGCCCCATTGTGTGTTGATATTACCTGGCCTTTTACAGCTGTGGGCCCTGGCATGGAGACGACCAGACCATAGTGCTCTCCTCTCCTCAGCCAAACTGCCACGGATTCGCCACCTTCTTCAAGGACACTCCATCAAGAGTCTGGAAATGTGCTTGGCAGGTGTTGACAATGTAGATTGAGGGAGGGTGCCATGTTGTTTGTTGATATTATCCTGCACTTTACAGCTGCAAGCTCAGAGATGGTGAACTCCCACTCTCAGGCACACAGCCGGAGATGCGTTACCTTCTTTAAGGACACTGACACACAAAGACTGGCAGCACTCTGAGCAGGGATTGACTGTGGATATTGAGGGACGGTGCCACATTGTTTATTGACCTTGCCTTTTACAGTTGCAGGCCGTGGTGGGGACAGGACCAGACTATGAACCATCCTTGTCCTCAGCCAAAATGCCACAGATTTGCAACCTTCTGCAAGGACATGGAGTAAAAGTTAAGCATTCAAGTGCTTAACAGAACTCTGCGCAAGGGTTTCTCACGGTGACTGAGTGTGACTGCTCTCTGTTGATATTATTCTGCCTTTTACAGCCAGAGGCCCTGAAAGGGACAGGACTAGGCCATAAAGTGCTCCCATCCTCAGATACACAGCCACAGATTCGTCACTTTCTTCAGGGACACTGACAAAAGGTTAAGGATTCAAGAGTCTGGCAGTGCCATGCGGAAGGATTGCTCATGGTACTGAGTGTGGCTGCCTGATTGTTTGTTGATATTATCCTGCCTTTTACATCCACCGGCCCAGGCATGGGCAGGATGAGACCGTGGCACACTCCTGTCCTCAGCAGACAGAGATTTACAACTCGCTAAAAGGAAAAAAACAGAAAGTTAAGGAATTAAGAGAGCAGGGGCTCCTCATGATGTATGAGAGTGGCTGCTGTCTTTCTGTGTTGATATTATCCTGCCTTTAGAGCTGCAGGCCCAGATAGGGACAGCATCAGACTATGGCTCGCACAGCCGGAGTTTTGCTACTTTCTCAAAGGACACTGACACTAAGATAAGGCTTCTGGCAGCGCACGGGGCAGAGACGGACCATGGAGATTCAGTGTGGCTGCTCTGTTGTTTGTTGAAGTTGTCCTGCCTTTTACAGCTGCAGGTCCAGCATTTTTGTTGATATGTCCCTGCCTTTCACAGCTGCGGCCACAGGCACGGACACGAGCAGAGGACGGCACTCTCCTCTCTTCTCCGCAGCCGCAGAGACTCGCTGCCTGGTGGAGCCTCCTGGTGGAGGCCCATGCCACCCCGAGACAGGTGTTTCCTGCCTGCCAGGGAAGTTTTAGACTGAGAGCCTTGGCCCGAGGCTGGGAAAGCACTGGGCACGTGTCGCCTGTGGTGAGTGAGTGTTGCTGACCCGCTGTTCGTTGATATTATCGTGCTTTTCACAGCGGTGGGCCCGGACGGGGACAGGAGCAGCCCATGGCACATGCCCGCCCTCAGGCACGCAGCCAGAGACACGGTACTTTCTACAAGGACGCCGACACTGAGATAAGGCGTCAAAAGTCTGGCAGCACGCAGGGCAGAGGTTGAATGTGGAGACTGAGGGAGGCTGCCCCGTTGTTTGTTGATATTATCCTGCCCTTTACAGCTGCGGGCCCAGGCATGGACAGGACCAGACCATGGCACGCTCTCGTCCTCAGCCACATAGCCAGATATGCCAAAAATTCTGCAAGGACACTTGCACAAAGTTAAGCGATCGAGAGTGTGGCAGAGCCCTGGGCAGGGACTTCTCATGAGGACTGAGAGTGGCTGCTGCTTCTCTTTGTTGAGATTATTCTGCCTTTTACAGCTGCAGGCCCAGGCAGAGACAGGACCAGACCATGGTGCGCTCCTGCCCTCAGCCACATAGCAGGAGATTTGCTACCTTCCACGTTTTTTTGTTGATATGTCCCTGCCTTTCACAGCTGCGGCCACAGGCACGGACACGAGCAGACGACGGCACTCTCCTCTCTTCTCCGCAGCCGCAGAGACTCGCTGCCTTCTTCAAGGACACAAACACAAAGTTAAGGATTCAAGAGTGTGGCAGTGCCCTGCGCAAGGCTTTCTCATGGTGACTGGATGTAGATGTCCTCTGAGTTTGTTGACATTTTCCTTCCTCTTACAGCCGCAGGCCCAGGCAGGGACAGGACCAGACCATGGCGCACGCCGGCCCTCAGCCACGCAGCCAGACGTGTTCTACCTACTCCAAGGGCACTGACACTAAGATAAGGCTCCAAGTGTCTGGCCATGTACGGGGCGGGGGTTGACCGTGGGGACTGACGGTGGCTGCCAGGTTTGTTGATATTATCCTGCCTTGCACAGCCAGAGGCGCAGGCAGGGAAAGGACGAGACCATGGCACAATTCTGTCCTTAGCCAAACTGCCACAGGTTTGCCACCTTCTTCAAGGCCACAGACAAAAAGTATAGGATTCAAGAGTTTAGCAGAACCCTGCGCGCGAGCTTCTCATGGTCACTAAGTGTGGCTGCTGTCTCTCTTTATTGACATTATCGTGCATTTTACAGCCGCAGGCCCAGACCATGGAGCTCTCATGTCCTCAGCCACACAGCCAGACATTCCTAAATTGCTGCGGGGACGCTTTACACAAGGTTAAGGAATGAGACGTGCAGCAGAGCCCTGGGCAGGGGCTTCTCATGAGGACTGAGAGTGGCTGCCCCATTTTTTTATAGATATTTGCCTGCTTTTTACAGCCGCAGGCCCAGGCAGGGACAGGACCAGACCATGGTGCACTCCCACCCTCAGCCACACAGCCAGAGACTTGCTACCTTCTACAAGGACTCTGACGCTAAGATAAGGCTTCAAGAGTCTGGCTGCCCTCACACCGGGGGTGGACTGTGGATATTGAGGGAGGCTGCCATGTATTATGTTGGTATTATCCTGCCTTTCACAGCCGCAGGGCCAGCCACAGAGGACCCGACCATGGCACTCTCCTCTCCTCAGCCTCATAAAGACTCCCTAACTTCTTCAAGGACACAGACATACAGTTAAGGATTCAAGAGGGGCAGTGTGCTTGGCAGGGGTTGACCGTGGAGTATGAGGAAGGCTACCCCATTGTTTGTTGATATTATCCTGCTCTTCAGAGCCGCAGGACTAGAGAGGGAGAGGACCAGGCCATGGCCCAGCCTTGTCCTCAGAGAAACAGCCAGATGTTGGGTACCTTTGACAGGGCCACTGACACGAGGGTAAGAATCAAAAGTGTGACTGGCTCTGGGCACCAACGCCAGCGATGTGCCCTGTCAGATTGGGCAGCAGGCTGGTGGAGGCCCATGCCACCCCGAGACAGGTGTTTCCTGCCTGCCAGGGAAGTTTTAGACTGAGAGCCTTGGCCCGAGGCTGGGAAAGCACTGGGCACGTGTCGCCTGTGGTGAGTGAGTGTTGCTGACCCGCTGTTCGTTGATATTATCGTGCTTTTCACAGCGGTGGGCCCGGACGGGGACAGGAGCAGCCCATGGCACATGCCCGCCCTCAGGCACGCAGCCAGAGACACGGTACTTTCTACAAGGACGCCGACACTAAGATAAGGCGTCAAAAGTCTGGCAGCACGCAGGGCAGAGGTTGAATGTGGAGACTGAGGGAGGCTGCCCCGTTGTTTGTTGATATTATCCTGCCCTTTACAGCTGCGGGCCCAGGCATGGACAGGACCAGACCATGGCACGCTCTCGTCCTCAGCCACATAGCCAGATATGCCAAAAATTCTGCAAGGACACTTGCTCAAAGTTAAGCGATCGAGAGTGTGGCAGAGCCCTGGGCAGGGACTTCTCATGAGGACTGAGAGTGGCTGCTGCTTCTCTTTGTTGAGATTATTCTGCCTTTTACAGCTGCAGGCCCAGGCAGAGACAGGACCAGACCATGGTGCGCTCCTGCCCTCAGCCACATAGCAGGAGATTTGCTACCTTCCACGAGGACACTGACAACTAAGATAAGGCTTCAAGACCGTGTCAGCGCGCTGACCCTGGAGATGGAGGGAGGCCGCCACGTTTTTTTGTTGATATGTCCCTGCCTTTCACAGCTGCGGCCAGAGGCACGGACACGAGCAGACGACGGCACTCTCCTCTCTTCTCCGCAGCCGCAGAGACTCGCTGCCTTCTTCAAGGACACAAACACAAAGTTAAGGATTCAAGAGTGTGGCAGTGCCCTGCGCAAGGCTTTCTCATGGTGACTGGATGTAGATGTCCTCTGAGTTTGTTGACATTTTCCTTCCTCTTACAGCCGCAGGCCCAGGCAGGGACAGGACCAGACCATGGCGCACGCCGGCCCTCAGCCACGCAGCCAGACGTGTTCTACCTACTCCAAGGGCACTGGCACTAAGATAAGGCTCCAAGTGTCTGGCCATGTACGGGGCGGGGGTTGACCGTGGGGACTGACGGTGGCTGCCAGGTTTGTTGATATTATCCTGCCTTGCACAGCCAGAGGCGCAGGCAGGGAAAGGACGAGACCATGGCACAATTCTGTCCTTAGCCAAACTGCCACAGGTTTGCCACCTTCTTCAAGGCCACAGACAAAAAGTATAGGATTCAAGAGTTTAGCAGAACCCTGCGCGCGAGCTTCTCATGGTCACTAAGTGTGGCTGCTGTCTCTCTTTATTGACATTATCGTGCATTTTACAGCCGCAGGCCCAGACCATGGAGCTCTCATGTCCTCAGCCACACAGCCAGACATTCCTAAATTGCTGCGGGGACGCTTTACACAAGGTTAAGGAATGAGACGTGCAGCAGAGCCCTGGGCAGGGGCTTCTCATGAGGACTGAGAGTGGCTGCCCCATTTTTTTATAGATATTTGCCTGCTTTTTACAGCCGCAGGCCCAGGCAGGGACAGGACCAGACCATGGTGCACTCCCACCCTCAGCCACACAGCCAGAGACTTGCTACCTTCTACAAGGACTCTGACGCTAAGATAAGGCTTCAAGAGTCTGTCTGCCCTCACACCGGGGGTGGACTGTGGATATTGAGGGAGGCTGCCATGTATTATGTTGGTATTATCCTGCCTTTCACAGCCGCAGGGCCAGCCACAGAGGACCCGACCATGGCACTCGCCTCTCCTCAGCCTCATAAAGACTCCCTAACTTCTTCAAGGACACAGACATACAGTTAAGGATTCAAGAGGGGCAGTGTGCTTGGCAGGGGTTGACCGTGGAGTATGAGGAAGGCTACCCCATTGTTTGTTGATATTATCCTGCTCTTCAGAGCCACAGGACTAGAGAGGGAGAGGACTAGGCCATGGCCCAGCCTTGTCCTCAGAGAAACAGCCAGATGTTGGGTACCTTTGACAGCGCCACTGACACGAGGGTAAGAATCAAAAGTGTGACTGGCTCTGGGCACCAACGCCAGCGATGTGCCCTGTCAGATTGGGCAGCAGGCTGGTGGAGGCCCATGCCACCCCGAGACAGGTGTTTCCTGCCTGCCAGGGAAGTTTTAGACTGAGAGCCTTGGCCCGAGGCTGGGAAAGCACTGGGCACGTGTCGCCTGTGGTGAGTGAGTGTTGCTGACCCGCTGTTCATTGATATTATCGTGCTTTTCACAGCGGTGGGCCCGGACGGGGACAGGAGCAGCCCATGGCACATGCCCGCCCTCAGGCACGCAGCCAGAGACACGGTACTTTCTACAAGGACGCCGACACTAAGATAAGGCGTCAAAAGTCTGGCAGCACGCAGGGCAGAGGTTGAATGTGGAGACTGAGGGAGGCTGCCCCGTTGTTTGTTGATATTATCCTGCCCTTTACAGCTGCGGGCCCAGGCATGGACAGGACCAGACCATGGCACGCTCTCGTCCTCAGCCACATAGCCAGATATGCCAAAAATTCTGCAAGGACACTTGCACAAAGTTAAGCGATCGAGAGTGTGGCAGAGCCCTGGGCAGGGACTTCTCATGAGGACTGAGAGTGGCTGCTGCTTCTCTTTGTTGAGATTATTCTGCCTTTTACAGCTGCAGGCCCAGGCAGAGACAGGACCAGACCATGGTGCGCTCCTGCCCTCAGCCACATAGCAGGAGATTTGCTACCTTCCACGAGGACACTGACAACTAAGATAAGGCTTCAAGACCGTGTCAGCGCGCTGACCCTGGAGATGGAGGGAGGCCGCCACGTTTTTTTGTTGATATGTCCCTGCCTTTCACAGCTGCGGCCACAGGCACGGACACGAGCAGACGACGGCACTCTCCTCTCTTCTCCGCAGCCGCAGAGACTCGCTGCCTTCTTCAAGGACACAAACACAAAGTTAAGGATTCAAGAGTGTGGCAGTGCCCTGCGCAAGGCTTTCTCATGGTGACTGGATGTAGATGTCCTCTGAGTTTGTTGACATTTTCCTTCCTCTTACAGCCGCAGGCCCAGGCAGGGACAGGACCAGACCATGGCGCACGCCGGCCCTCAGCCACGCAGCCAGACGTGTTCTACCTACTCCAAGGGCACTGGCACTAAGATAAGGCTCCAAGTGTCTGGCCATGTACGGGGCGGGGGTTGACCGTGGGGACTGACGGTGGCTGCCAGGTTTGTTGATATTATCCTGCCTTGCACAGCCAGAGGCGCAGGCAGGGAAAGGACGAGACCATGGCACAATTCTGTCCTTAGCCAAACTGCCACAGGTTTGCCACCTTCTTCAAGGCCACAGACAAAAAGTATAGGATTCAAGAGTTTAGCAGAACCCTGCGCGCGAGCTTCTCATGGTCACTAAGTGTGGCTGCTGTCTCTCTTTATTGACATTATCGTGCATTTTACAGCCGCAGGCCCAGACCATGGAGCTCTCATGTCCTCAGCCACACAGCCAGACATTCCTAAATTGCTGCGGGGACGCTTTACACAAGGTTAAGGAATGAGACGTGCAGCAGAGCCCTGGGCAGGGGCTTCTCATGAGGACTGAGAGTGGCTGCCCCATTTTTTTATAGATATTTGCCTGCTTTTTACAGCCGCAGGCCCAGGCAGGGACAGGACCAGACCATGGTGCACTCCCACCCTCAGCCACACAGCCAGAGACTTGCTACCTTCTACAAGGACTCTGACGCTAAGATAAGGCTTCAAGAGTCTGGCTGCCCTCACACCGGGGGTGGACTGTGGATATTGAGGGAGGCTGCCATGTATTATGTTGGTATTATCCTGCCTTTCACAGCCGCAGGGCCAGCCACAGAGGACCCGACCATGGCACTCGCCTCTCCTCAGCCTCATAAAGACTCCCTAACTTCTTCAAGGACACAGACATACAGTTAAGGATTCAAGAGGGGCAGTGTGCTTGGCAGGGGTTGACCGTGGAGTATGAGGAAGGCTACCCCATTGTTTGTTGATATTATCCTGCTCTTCAGAGCCGCAGGACTAGAGAGGGAGAGGACTAGGCCATGGCCCAGCCTTGTCCTCAGAGAAACAGCCAGATGTTGGGTACCTTTGACAGCGCCACTGACACGAGGGTAAGAATCAAAAGTGTGACTGGCTCTGGGCACCAACGCCAGCGATGTGCCCTGTCAGATTGGGCAGCAGGCTGGTGGAGGCCCATGCCACCCCGAGACAGGTGTTTCCTGCCTGCCAGGGAAGTTTTAGACTGAGAGCCTTGGCCCGAGGCTGGGAAAGCACTGGGCACGTGTCGCCTGTGGTGAGTGAGTGTTGCTGACCCGCTGTTCGTTGATATTATCGTGCTTTTCACAGCGGTGGGCCCGGACGGGGACAGGAGCAGCCCATGGCACATGCCCGCCCTCAGGCACGCAGCCAGAGACACGGTACTTTCTACAAGGACGCCGACACTAAGATAAGGCGTCAAAAGTCTGGCAGCACGCAGGGCAGAGGTTGAATGTGGAGACTGAGGGAGGCTGCCCCGTTGTTTGTTGATATTATCCTGCCCTTTACAGCTGCGGGCCCAGGCATGGACAGGACCAGACCATGGCACGCTCTCGTCCTCAGCCACATAGCCAGATATGCCAAAAATTCTGCAAGGACACTTGCACAAAGTTAAGCGATCGAGAGTGTGGCAGAGCCCTGGGCAGGGACTTCTCATGAGGACTGAGAGTGGCTGCTGCTTCTCTTTGTTGAGATTATTCTGCCTTTTACAGCTGCAGGCCCAGGCAGAGACAGGACCAGACCATGGTGCGCTCCTGCCCTCAGCCACATAGCAAGAGATTTGCTACCTTCCACGAGGACACTGACAACTAAGATAAGGCTTCAAGACCGTGTCAGCGCGCTGACCCTGGAGATGGAGGGAGGCCGCCACGTTTTTTTGTTGATATGTCCCTGCCTTTCACAGCTGCGGCCACAGGCACGGACACGAGCAGACGACGGCACTCTCCTCTCTTCTCCGCAGCCGCAGAGACTCGCTGCCTTCTTCAAGGACACAAACACAAAGTTAAGGATTCAAGAGTGTGGCAGTGCCCTGCGCAAGGCTTTCTCATGGTGACTGGATGTAGATGTCCTCTGAGTTTGTTGACATTTTCCTCCCTCTTACAGCCGCAGGCCCAGGCAGGGACAGGACCAGACCATGGCGCACGCCGGCCCTCAGCCACGCAGCCAGACGTGTTCTACCTACTCCAAGGGCACTGGCACTAAGATAAGGCTCCAAGTGTCTGGCCATGTACGGGGCGGGGGTTGACCGTGGGGACTGACGGTGGCTGCCAGGTTTGTTGATATTATCCTGCCTTGCACAGCCAGAGGCGCAGGCAGGGAAAGGACGAGACCATGGCACAATTCTGTCCTTAGCCAAACTGCCACAGGTTTGCCACCTTCTTCAAGGCCACAGACAAAAAGTATAGGATTCAAGAGTTTAGCAGAACCCTGCGCGCGAGCTTCTCATGGTCACTAAGTGTGGCTGCTGTCTCTCTTTATTGACATTATCGTGCATTTTACAGCCGCAGGCCCAGACCATGGAGCTCTCATGTCCTCAGCCACACAGCCAGACATTCCTAAATTGCTGCGGGGACGCTTTACACAAGGTTAAGGAATGAGACGTGCAGCAGAGCCCTGGGCAGGGGCTTCTCATGAGGACTGAGAGTGGCTGCCCCATTTTTTTATAGATATTTGCCTGCTTTTTACAGCCGCAGGCCCAGGCAGGGACAGGACCAGACCATGGTACACTCCCACCCTCAGCCACACAGCCAGAGACTTGCTACCTTCTACAAGGACTCTGACGCTAAGATAAGGCTTCAAGAGTCTGGCTGCCCTCACACCGGGGGTGGACTGTGGATATTGAGGGAGGCTGCCATGTATTATGTTGGTATTATCCTGCCTTTCACAGCCGCAGGGCCAGCCACAGAGGACCCGACCATGGCACTCTCCTCTCCTCAGCCTCATAAAGACTCCCTAACTTCTTCAAGGACACAGACATACAGTTAAGGATTCAAGAGGGGCAGTGTGCTTGGCAGGGGTTGACCGTGGAGTATGAGGAAGGCTACCCCATTGTTTGTTGATATTATCCTGCTCTTCAGAGCCACAGGACTAGAGAGGGAGAGGACTAGGCCATGGCCCAGCCTTGTCCTCAGAGAAACAGCCAGATGTTCGGTACTTTTGACAGCGCCACTGACACGAGGGTAAGAATCAAAAGTGTGACTGGCTCTGGGCACCAACGCCAGCGATGTGCCCTGTCAGATTGGGCAGCAGGCTGGTGGAGGCCCATGCCACCCCGAGACAGGTGTTTCCTGCCTGCCAGGGAAGTTTTAGACTGAGAGCCTTGGCCCGAGGCTGGGAAAGCACTGGGCACGTGTCGCCTGTGGTGAGTGAGTGTTGCTGACCCGCTGTTCGTTGATATTATCGTGCTTTTCACAGCGGTGGGCCCGGACGGGGACAGGAGCAGCCCATGGCACATGCCCGCCCTCAGGCACGCAGCCAGAGACACGGTACTTTCTACAAGGACGCCGACACTAAGATAAGGCGTCAAAAGTCTGGCAGCACGCAGGGCAGAGGTTGAATGTGGAGACTGAGGGAGGCCGCCCCGTTGTTTGTTGATATTATCCTGCCCTTTACAGCTGCGGGCCCAGGCATGGACAGGACCAGACCATGGCACGCTCTCGTCCTCAGCCACATAGCCAGATATGCCAAAAATTCTGCAAGGACACTTGCACAAAGTTAAGCGATCGAGAGTGTGGCAGAGCCCTGGGCAGGGACTTCTCATGAGGACTGAGAGTGGCTGCTGCTTCTCTTTGTTGAGATTATTCTGCCTTTTACAGCTGCAGGCCCAGGCAGAGACAGGACCAGACCATGGTGCGCTCCTGCCCTCAGCCACATAGCAAGAGATTTGCTACCTTCCACGAGGACACTGACAACTAAGATAAGGCTTCAAGACCGTGTCAGCGCGCTGACCCTGGAGATGGAGGGAGGCCGCCACGTTTTTTTGTTGATATGTCCCTGCCTTTCACAGCTGCGGCCACAGGCACGGACACGAGCAGACGACGGCACTCTCCTCCCTTCTCTGCAGCCGCAGAGACTCGCTGCCTTCTTCAAGGACACAAACACAAAGTTAAGGATTCAAGAGTGTGGCAGTGCCCTGCGCAAGGCTTTCTCATGGTGACTGGATGTAGATGTCCTCTGAGTTTGTTGACATTTTCCTTCCTCTTACAGCCGCAGGCCCAGGCAGGGACAGGACCAGACCATGGCGCACGCCGGCCCTCAGCCACGCAGCCAGACGTGTTCTACCTACTCCAAGGGCACTGGCACTAAGATAAGGCTCCAAGTGTCTGGCCATGTACGGGGCGGGGGTTGACCGTGGGGACTGACGGTGGCTGCCAGGTTTGTTGATATTATCCTGCCTTGCACAGCCAGAGGCGCAGGCAGGGAAAGGACGAGACCATGGCACAATTCTGTCCTTAGCCAAACTGCCACAGGTTTGCCACCTTCTTCAAGGCCACAGACAAAAAGTATAGGATTCAAGAGTTTAGCAGAACCCTGCGCGCGAGCTTCTCATGGTCACTAAGTGTGGCTGCTGTCTCTCTTTATTGACATTATCGTGCATTTTACAGCCGCAGGCCCAGACCATGGAGCTCTCATGTCCTCAGCCACACAGCCAGACATTCCTAAATTGCTGCGGGGACGCTTTACACAAGGTTAAGGAATGAGACGTGCAGCAGAGCCCTGGGCAGGGGCTTCTCATGAGGACTGAGAGTGGCTGCCCCATTTTTTTATAGATATTTGCCTGCTTTTTACAGCCGCAGGCCCAGGCAGGGACAGGACCAGACCATGGTGCACTCCCACCCTCAGCCACACAGCCAGAGACTTGCTACCTTCTACAAGGACTCTGACGCTAAGATAAGGCTTCAAGAGTCTGGCTGCCCTCACACCGGGGGTGGACTGTGGATATTGAGGGAGGCTGCCATGTATTATGTTGGTATTATCCTGCCTTTCACAGCCGCAGGGCCAGCCACAGAGGACCCGACCATGGCACTCTCCTCTCCTCAGCCTCATAAAGACTCCCTAACTTCTTCAAGGACACAGACATACAGTTAAGGATTCAAGAGGGGCAGTGTGCTTGGCAGGGGTTGACCGTGGAGTATGAGGAAGGCTACCCCATTGTTTGTTGATATTATCCTGCTCTTCAGAGCCACAGGACTAGAGAGGGAGAGGACTAGGCCATGGCCCAGCCTTGTCCTCAGAGAAACAGCCAGATGTTGGGTACCTTTGACAGCGCCACTGACACGAGGGTAAGAATCAAAAGTGTGACTGGCTCTGGGCACCAACGCCAGCGATGTGCCCTGTCAGATTGGGCAGCAGGCTGGTGGAGGCCCATGCCACCCCGAGACAGGTGTTTCCTGCCTGCCAGGGAAGTTTTAGACTGAGAGCCTTGGCCCGAGGCTGGGAAAGCACTGGGCACGTGTCGCCTGTGGTGAGTGAGTGTTGCTGACCCGCTGTTCGTTGATATTATCGTGCTTTTCACAGCGGTGGGCCCGGACGGGGACAGGAGCAGCCCATGGCACATGCCCGCCCTCAGGCACGCAGCCAGAGACACGGTACTTTCTACAAGGACGCCGACACTAAGATAAGGCGTCAAAAGTCTGGCAGCACGCAGGGCAGAGGTTGAATGTGGAGACTGAGGGAGGCCGCCCCGTTGTTTGTTGATATTATCCTGCCCTTTACAGCTGCGGGCCCAGGCATGGACAGGACCAGACCATGGCACGCTCTCGTCCTCAGCCACATAGCCAGATATGCCAAAAATTCTGCAAGGACACTTGCACAAAGTTAAGCGATCGAGAGTGTGGCAGAGCCCTGGGCAGGGACTTCTCATGAGGACTGAGAGTGGCTGCTGCTTCTCTTTGTTGAGATTATTCTGCCTTTTACAGCTGCAGGCCCAGGCAGAGACAGGACCAGACCATGGTGCGCTCCTGCCCTCAGCCACATAGCAAGAGATTTGCTACCTTCCACGAGGACACTGACAACTAAGATAAGGCTTCAAGACCGTGTCAGCGCGCTGACCCTGGAGATGGAGGGAGGCCGCCACGTTTTTTTGTTGATATGTCCCTGCCTTTCACAGCTGCGGCCACAGGCACGGACACGAGCAGACGACGGCACTCTCCTCTCTTCTCCGCAGCCGCAGAGACTCGCTTGCCTTCTTCAAGGACACAAACACAAAGTTAAGGATTCAAGAGTGTGGCAGTGCCCTGCGCAAGGCTTTCTCATGGTGACTGGATGTAGATGTCCTCTGAGTTTGTTGACATTTTCCTTCCTCTTACAGCCGCAGGCCCAGGCAGGGACAGGACCAGACCATGGCGCACGCCGGCCCTCAGCCACGCAGCCAGACGTGTTCTACCTACTCCAAGGGCACTGGCACTAAGATAAGGCTCCAAGTGTCTGGCCATGTACGGGGCGGGGGTTGACCGTGGGGACTGACGGTGGCTGCCAGGTTTGTTGATATTATCCTGCCTTGCACAGCCAGAGGCGCAGGCAGGGAAAGGACGAGACCATGGCACAATTCTGTCCTTAGCCAAACTGCCGCAGGTTTGCCACCTTCTTCAAGGCCACAGACAAAAAGTATAGGATTCAAGAGTTTAGCAGAACCCTGCGCGCGAGCTTCTCATGGTCACTAAGTGTGGCTGCTGTCTCTCTTTATTGACATTATCGTGCATTTTACAGCCGCAGGCCCAGACCATGGAGCTCTCATGTCCTCAGCCACACAGCCAGACATTCCTAAATTGCTGCGGGGACGCTTTACACAAGGTTAAGGAATGAGACGTGCAGCAGAGCCCTGGGCAGGGGCTTCTCATGAGGACTGAGAGTGGCTGCCCCATTTTTTTATAGATATTTGCCTGCTTTTTACAGCCGCAGGCCCAGGCAGGGACAGGACCAGACCATGGTGCACTCCCACCCTCAGCCACACAGCCAGAGACTTGCTACCTTCTACAAGGACTCTGACGCTAAGATAAGGCTTCAAGAGTCTGGCTGCCCTCACACCGGGGGTGGACTGTGGATATTGAGGGAGGCTGCCATGTATTATGTTGGTATTATCCTGCCTTTCACAGCCGCAGGGCCAGCCACAGAGGACCCGACCATGGCACTCTCCTCTCCTCAGCCTCATAAAGACTCCCTAACTTCTTCAAGGACACAGACATACAGTTAAGGATTCAAGAGGGGCAGTGTGCTTGGCAGGGGTTGACCGTGGAGTATGAGGAAGGCTACCCCATTGTTTGTTGATATTATCCTGCTCTTCAGAGCCACAGGACTAGAGAGGGAGAGGACTAGGCCATGGCCCAGCCTTGTCCTCAGAGAAACAGCCAGATGTTGGGTACCTTTGACAGGGCCACTGACACGAGGGTAAGAATCAAAAGTGTGACTGGCTCTGGGCACCAACGCCAGCGATGTGCCCTGTCAGATTGGGCAGCAGGCTGGTGGAGGCCCATGCCACCCCGAGACAGGTGTTTCCTGCCTGCCAGGGAAGTTTTAGACTGAGAGCCTTGGCCCGAGGCTGGGAAAGCACTGGGCACGTGTCGCCTGTGGTGAGTGAGTGTTGCTGACCCGCTGTTCGTTGATATTATCGTGCTTTTCACAGCGGTGGGCCCGGACGGGGACAGGAGCAGCCCATGGCACATGCCCGCCCTCAGGCACGCAGCCAGAGACACGGTACTTTCTACAAGGACGCCGACACTAAGATAAGGCGTCAAAAGTCTGGCAGCACGCAGGGCAGAGGTTGAATGTGGAGACTGAGGGAGGCCGCCCCGTTGTTTGTTGATATTATCCTGCCCTTTACAGCTGCGGGCCCAGGCATGGACAGGACCAGACCATGGCACGCTCTCGTCCTCAGCCACATAGCCAGATATGCCAAAAATTCTGCAAGGACACTTGCACAAAGTTAAGCGATCGAGAGTGTGGCAGAGCCCTGGGCAGGGACTTCTCATGAGGACTGAGAGTGGCTGCTGCTTCTCTTTGTTGAGATTATTCTGCCTTTTACAGCTGCAGGCCCAGGCAGAGACAGGACCAGACCATGGTGCGCTCCTGCCCTCAGCCACATAGCAAGAGATTTGCTACCTTCCACGAGGACACTGACAACTAAGATAAGGCTTCAAGACCGTGTCAGCGCGCTGACCCTGGAGATGGAGGGAGGCCGCCACGTTTTTGTTGATATGTCCCTGCCTTTCACAGCTGCGGCCACAGGCACGGACACGAGCAGACGACGGCACTCTCCTCTCTTCTCCGCAGCCGCAGAGACTCGCTGCCTTCTTCAAGGACACAAACACAAAGTTAAGGATTCAAGAGTGTGGCAGTGCCCTGCGCAAGGCTTTCTCATGGTGACTGGATGTAGATGTCCTCTGAGTTTGTTGACATTTTCCTTCCTCTTACAGCCGCAGGCCCAGGCAGGGACAGGACCAGACCATGGCGCACGCCGGCCCTCAGCCACGCAGCCAGACGTGTTCTACCTACTCCAAGGGCACTGGCACTAAGATAAGGCTCCAAGTGTCTGGCCATGTACGGGGCAGGGGTTGACCGTGGGGACTGACGGTGGCTGCCAGGTTTGTTGATATTATCCTGCCTTGCACAGCCAGAGGCGCAGGCAGGGAAAGGACGAGACCATGGCACAATTCTGTCCTTAGCCAAACTGCCACAGGTTTGCCACCTTCTTCAAGGCCACAGACAAAAAGTATAGGATTCAAGAGTTTAGCAGAACCCTGCGCGCGAGCTTCTCATGGTCACTAAGTGTGGCTGCTGTCTCTCTTTATTGACATTATCGTGCATTTTACAGCCGCAGGCCCAGACCATGGAGCTCTCATGTCCTCAGCCACACAGCCAGACATTCCTAAATTGCTGCGGGGACGCTTTACACAAGGTTAAGGAATGAGACGTGCAGCAGAGCCCTGGGCAGGGGCTTCTCATGAGGACTGAGAGTGGCTGCCCCATTTTTTTATAGATATTTGCCTGCTTTTTACAGCCGCAGGCCCAGGCAGGGACAGGACCAGACCATGGTACACTCCCACCCTCAGCCACACAGCCAGAGACTTGCTACCTTCTACAAGGACTCTGACGCTAAGATAAGGCTTCAAGAGTCTGGCTGCCCTCACACCGGGGGTGGACTGTGGATATTGAGGGAGGCTGCCATGTATTATGTTGGTATTATCCTGCCTTTCACAGCCGCAGGGCCAGCCACAGAGGACCCGACCATGGCACTCTCCTCTCCTCAGCCTCATAAAGACTCCCTAACTTCTTCAAGGACACAGACATACAGTTAAGGATTCAAGAGGGGCAGTGTGCTTGGCAGGGGTTGACCGTGGAGTATGAGGAAGGCTACCCCATTGTTTGTTGATATTATCCTGCTCTTCAGAGCCACAGGACTAGAGAGGGAGAGGACTAGGCCATGGCCCAGCCTTGTCCTCAGAGAAACAGCCAGATGTTGGGTACCTTTGACAGGGCCACTGACACGAGGGTAAGAATCAAAAGTGTGACTGGCTCTGGGCACCAACGCCAGCGATGTGCCCTGTCAGATTGGGCAGCAGGCTGGTGGAGGCCCATGCCACCCCGAGACAGGTGTTTCCTGCCTGCCAGGGAAGTTTTAGACTGAGAGCCTTGGCCCGAGGCTGGGAAAGCACTGGGCACGTGTCGCCTGTGGTGAGTGAGTGTTGCTGACCCGCTGTTCGTTGATATTATCGTGCTTTTCACAGCGGTGGGCCCGGACGGGGACAGGAGCAGCCCATGGCACATGCCCGCCCTCAGGCACGCAGCCAGAGACACGGTACTTTCTACAAGGACGCCGACACTAAGATAAGGCGTCAAAAGTCTGGCAGCACGCAGGGCAGAGGTTGAATGTGGAGACTGAGGGAGGCCGCCCCGTTGTTTGTTGATATTATCCTGCCCTTTACAGCTGCGGGCCCAGGCATGGACAGGACCAGACCATGGCACGCTCTCGTCCTCAGCCACATAGCCAGATATGCCAAAAATTCTGCAAGGACACTTGCACAAAGTTAAGCGATCGAGAGTGTGGCAGAGCCCTGGGCAGGGACTTCTCATGAGGACTGAGAGTGGCTGCTGCTTCTCTTTGTTGAGATTATTCTGCCTTTTACAGCTGCAGGCCCAGGCAGAGACAGGACCAGACCATGGTGCGCTCCTGCCCTCAGCCACATAGCAAGAGATTTGCTACCTTCCACGAGGACACTGACAACTAAGATAAGGCTTCAAGACCGTGTCAGCGCGCTGACCCTGGAGATGGAGGGAGGCCGCCACGTTTTTGTTGATATGTCCCTGCCTTTCACAGCTGCGGCCACAGGCACGGACACGAGCAGACGACGGCACTCTCCTCTCTTCTCCGCAGCCGCAGAGACTCGCTGCCTTCTTCAAGGACACAAACACAAAGTTAAGGATTCAAGAGTGTGGCAGTGCCCTGCGCAAGGCTTTCTCATGGTGACTGGATGTAGATGTCCTCTGAGTTTGTTGACATTTTCCTTCCTCTTACAGCCGCAGGCCCAGGCAGGGACAGGACCAGACCATGGCGCACGCCGGCCCTCAGCCACGCAGCCAGACGTGTTCTACCTACTCCAAGGGCACTGGCACTAAGATAAGGCTCCAAGTGTCTGGCCATGTACGGGGCGGGGGTTGACCGTGGGGACTGACGGTGGCTGCCAGGTTTGTTGATATTATCCTGCCTTGCACAGCCAGAGGCGCAGGCAGGGAAAGGACGAGACCATGGCACAATTCTGTCCTTAGCCAAACTGCCACAGGTTTGCCACCTTCTTCAAGGCCACAGACAAAAAGTATAGGATTCAAGAGTTTAGCAGAACCCTGCGCGCGAGCTTCTCATGGTCACTAAGTGTGGCTGCTGTCTCTCTTTATTGACATTATCGTGCATTTTACAGCCGCAGGCCCAGACCATGGAGCTCTCATGTCCTCAGCCACACAGCCAGACATTCCTAAATTGCTGCGGGGACGCTTTACACAAGGTTAAGGAATGAGACGTGCAGCAGAGCCCTGGGCAGGGGCTTCTCATGAGGACTGAGAGTGGCTGCCCCATTTTTTTATAGATATTTGCCTGCTTTTTACAGCCGCAGGCCCAGGCAGGGACAGGACCAGACCATGGTGCACTCCCACCCTCAGCCACACAGCCAGAGACTTGCTACCTTCTACAAGGACTCTGACGCTAAGATAAGGCTTCAAGAGTCTGGCTGCCCTCACACCGGGGGTGGACTGTGGATATTGAGGGAGGCTGCCATGTATTATGTTGGTATTATCCTGCCTTTCACAGCCGCAGGGCCAGCCACAGAGGACCCGACCATGGCACTCTCCTCTCCTCAGCCTCATAAAGACTCCCTAACTTCTTCAAGGACACAGACATACAGTTAAGGATTCAAGAGGGGCAGTGTGCTTGGCAGGGGTTGACCGTGGAGTATGAGGAAGGCTACCCCATTGTTTGTTGATATTATCCTGCTCTTCAGAGCCACAGGACTAGAGAGGGAGAGGACTAGGCCATGGCCCAGCCTTGTCCTCAGAGAAACAGCCAGATGTTGGGTACCTTTGACAGGGCCACTGACACGAGGGTAAGAATCAAAAGTGTGACTGGCTCTGGGCACCAACGCCAGCGATGTGCCCTGTCAGATTGGGCAGCAGGCTGGTGGAGGCCCATGCCACCCCGAGACAGGTGTTTCCTGCCTGCCAGGGAAGTTTTAGACTGAGAGCCTTGGCCCGAGGCTGGGAAAGCACTGGGCACGTGTCGCCTGTGGTGAGTGAGTGTTGCTGACCCGCTGTTCGTTGATATTATCGTGCTTTTCACAGCGGTGGGCCCGGACGGGGACAGGAGCAGCCCATGGCACATGCCCGCCCTCAGGCACGCAGCCAGAGACACGGTACTTTCTACAAGGACGCCGACACTAAGATAAGGCGTCAAAAGTCTGGCAGCACGCAGGGCAGAGGTTGAATGTGGAGACTGAGGGAGGCTGCCCCGTTGTTTGTTGATATTATCCTGCCCTTTACAGCTGCGGGCCCAGGCATGGACAGGACCAGACCATGGCACGCTCTCGTCCTCAGCCACATAGCCAGATATGCCAAAAATTCTGCAAGGACACTTGCACAAAGTTAAGCGATCGAGAGTGTGGCAGAGCCCTGGGCAGGGACTTCTCATGAGGACTGAGAGTGGCTGCTGCTTCTCTTTGTTGAGATTATTCTGCCTTTTACAGCTGCAGGCCCAGGCAGAGACAGGACCAGACCATGGTGCGCTCCTGCCCTCAGCCACATAGCAAGAGATTTGCTACCTTCCACGAGGACACTGACAACTAAGATAAGGCTTCAAGACCGTGTCAGCGCGCTGACCCTGGAGATGGAGGGAGGCCGCCACGTTTTTTTGTTGATATGTCCCTGCCTTTCACAGCTGCGGCCAGAGGCACGGACACGAGCAGACGACGGCACTCTCCTCTCTTCTCCGCAGCCGCAGAGACTCGCTGCCTTCTTCAAGGACACAAACACAAAGTTAAGGATTCAAGAGTGTGGCAGTGCCCTGCGCAAGGCTTTCTCATGGTGACTGGATGTAGATGTCCTCTGAGTTTGTTGACATTTTCCTTCCTCTTACAGCCGCAGGCCCAGGCAGGGACAGGACCAGACCATGGCGCACGCCGGCCCTCAGCCACGCAGCCAGACGTGTTCTACCTACTCCAAGGGCACTGGCACTAAGATAAGGCTCCAAGTGTCTGGCCATGTACGGGGCGGGGGTTGACCGTGGGGACTGACGGTGGCTGCCAGGTTTGTTGATATTATCCTGCCTTGCACAGCCAGAGGCGCAGGCAGGGAAAGGACGAGACCATGGCACAATTCTGTCCTTAGCCAAACTGCCACAGGTTTGCCACCTTCTTCAAGGCCACAGACAAAAAGTATAGGATTCAAGAGTTTAGCAGAACCCTGCGCGCGAGCTTCTCATGGTCACTAAGTGTGGCTGCTGTCTCTCTTTATTGACATTATCGTGCATTTTACAGCCGCAGGCCCAGACCATGGAGCTCTCATGTCCTCAGCCACACAGCCAGACATTCCTAAATTGCTGCGGGGACGCTTTACACAAGGTTAAGGAATGAGACGTGCAGCAGAGCCCTGGGCAGGGGCTTCTCATGAGGACTGAGAGTGGCTGCCCCATTTTTTTATAGATATTTGCCTGCTTTTTACAGCCGCAGGCCCAGGCAGGGACAGGACCAGACCATGGTGCACTCCCACCCTCAGCCACACAGCCAGAGACTTGCTACCTTCTACAAGGACTCTGACGCTAAGATAAGGCTTCAAGAGTCTGGCTGCCCTCACACCGGGGGTGGACTGTGGATATTGAGGGAGGCTGCCATGTATTATGTTGGTATTATCCTGCCTTTCACAGCCGCAGGGCCAGCCACAGAGGACCCGACCATGGCACTCTCCTCTCCTCAGCCTCATAAAGACTCCCTAACTTCTTCAAGGACACAGACATACAGTTAAGGATTCAAGAGGGGCAGTGTGCTTGGCAGGGGTTGACCGTGGAGTATGAGGAAGGCTACCCCATTGTTTGTTGATATTATCCTGCTCTTCAGAGCCGCAGGACTAGAGAGGGAGAGGACTAGGCCATGGCCCAGCCTTGTCCTCAGAGAAACAGCCAGATGTTCGGTACTTTTGACAGCGCCACTGACACGAGGGTAAGAATCAAAAGTGTGACTGGCTCTGGGCACCAACGCCAGCGATGTGCCCTGTCAGATTGGGCAGCAGGCTGGTGGAGGCCCATGCCACCCCGAGACAGGTGTTTCCTGCCTGCCAGGGAAGTTTTAGACTGAGAGCCTTGGCCCGAGGCTGGGAAAGCACTGGGCACGTGTCGCCTGTGGTGAGTGAGTGTTGCTGACCCGCTGTTCGTTGATATTATCGTGCTTTTCACAGCGGTGGGCCCGGACGGGGACAGGAGCAGCCCATGGCACATGCCCGCCCTCAGGCACGCAGCCAGAGACACGGTACTTTCTACAAGGACGCCGACACTAAGATAAGGCGTCAAAAGTCTGGCAGCACGCAGGGCAGAGGTTGAATGTGGAGACTGAGGGAGGCTGCCCCGTTGTTTGTTGATATTATCCTGCCCTTTACAGCTGCGGGCCCAGGCATGGACAGGACCAGACCATGGCACGCTCTCGTCCTCAGCCACATAGCCAGATATGCCAAAAATTCTGCAAGGACACTTGCACAAAGTTAAGCGATCGAGAGTGTGGCAGAGCCCTGGGCAGGGACTTCTCATGAGGACTGAGAGTGGCTGCTGCTTCTCTTTGTTGAGATTATTCTGCCTTTTACAGCTGCAGGCCCAGGCAGAGACAGGACCAGACCATGGTGCGCTCCTGCCCTCAGCCACATAGCAAGAGATTTGCTACCTTCCACGAGGACACTGACAACTAAGATAAGGCTTCAAGACCGTGTCAGTGCGCTGACCCTGGAGATGGAGGGAGGCCGCCACGTTTTTTTGTTGATATGTCCCTGCCTTTCACAGCTGCGGCCACAGGCACGGACACGAGCAGACGACGGCACTCTCCTCTCTTCTCCGCAGCCGCAGAGACTCGCTGCCTTCTTCAAGGACACAAACACAAAGTTAAGGATTCAAGAGTGTGGCAGTGCCCTGCGCAAGGCTTTCTCATGGTGACTGGATGTAGATGTCCTCTGAGTTTGTTGACATTTTCCTTCCTCTTACAGCCGCAGGCCCAGGCAGGGACAGGACCAGACCATGGCGCACGCCGGCCCTCAGCCACGCAGCCAGACGTGTTCTACCTACTCCAAGGGCACTGGCACTAAGATAAGGCTCCAAGTGTCTGGCCATGTACGGGGCGGGGGTTGACCGTGGGGACTGACGGTGGCTGCCAGGTTTGTTGATATTATCCTGCCTTGCACAGCCAGAGGCGCAGGCAGGGAAAGGACGAGACCATGGCACAATTCTGTCCTTAGCCAAACTGCCACAGGTTTGCCACCTTCTTCAAGGCCACAGACAAAAAGTATAGGATTCAAGAGTTTAGCAGAACCCTGCGCGCGAGCTTCTCATGGTCACTAAGTGTGGCTGCTGTCTCTCTTTATTGACATTATCGTGCATTTTACAGCCGCAGGCCCAGACCATGGAGCTCTCATGTCCTCAGCCACACAGCCAGACATTCCTAAATTGCTGCGGGGACGCTTTACACAAGGTTAAGGAATGAGACGTGCAGCAGAGCCCTGGGCAGGGGCTTCTCATGAGGACTGAGAGTGGCTGCCCCATTTTTTTATAGATATTTGCCTGCTTTTTACAGCCGCAGGCCCAGGCAGGGACAGGACCAGACCATGGTGCACTCCCACCCTCAGCCACACAGCCAGAGACTTGCTACCTTCTACAAGGACTCTGACGCTAAGATAAGGCTTCAAGAGTCTGGCTGCCCTCACACCGGGGGTGGACTGTGGATATTGAGGGAGGCTGCCATGTATTATGTTGGTATTATCCTGCCTTTCACAGCCGCAGGGCCAGCCACAGAGGACCCGACCATGGCACTCTCCTCTCCTCAGCCTCATAAAGACTCCCTAACTTCTTCAAGGACACAGACATACAGTTAAGGATTCAAGAGGGGCAGTGTGCTTGGCAGGGGTTGACCGTGGAGTATGAGGAAGGCTACCCCATTGTTTGTTGATATTATCCTGCTCTTCAGAGCCACAGGACTAGAGAGGGAGAGGACTAGGCCATGGCCCAGCCTTGTCCTCAGAGAAACAGCCAGATGTTCGGTACTTTTGACAGCGCCACTGACACGAGGGTAAGAATCAAAAGTGTGACTGGCTCTGGGCACCAACGCCAGCGATGTGCCCTGTCAGATTGGGCAGCAGGCTGGTGGAGGCCCATGCCACCCCGAGACAGGTGTTTCCTGCCTGCCAGGGAAGTTTTAGACTGAGAGCCTTGGCCCGAGGCTGGGAAAGCACTGGGCACGTGTCGCCTGTGGTGAGTGAGTGTTGCTGACCCGCTGTTCGTTGATATTATCGTGCTTTTCACAGCGGTGGGCCCGGACGGGGACAGGAGCAGCCCATGGCACATGCCCGCCCTCAGGCACGCAGCCAGAGACACGGTACTTTCTACAAGGACGCCGACACTAAGATAAGGCGTCAAAAGTCTGGCAGCACGCAGGGCAGAGGTTGAATGTGGAGACTGAGGGAGGCTGCCCCGTTGTTTGTTGATATTATCCTGCCCTTTACAGCTGCGGGCCCAGGCATGGACAGGACCAGACCATGGCACGCTCTCGTCCTCAGCCACATAGCCAGATATGCCAAAAATTCTGCAAGGACACTTGCACAAAGTTAAGCGATCGAGAGTGTGGCAGAGCCCTGGGCAGGGACTTCTCATGAGGACTGAGAGTGGCTGCTGCTTCTCTTTGTTGAGATTATTCTGCCTTTTACAGCTGCAGGCCCAGGCAGAGACAGGACCAGACCATGGTGCGCTCCTGCCCTCAGCCACATAGCAAGAGATTTGCTACCTTCCACGAGGACACTGACAACTAAGATAAGGCTTCAAGACCGTGTCAGCGCGCTGACCCTGGAGATGGAGGGAGGCCGCCACGTTTTTTTGTTGATATGTCCCTGCCTTTCACAGCTGCGGCCACAGGCACGGACACGAGCAGACGACGGCACTCTCCTCTCTTCTCCGCAGCCGCAGAGACTCGCTGCCTTCTTCAAGGACACAAACACAAAGTTAAGGATTCAAGAGTGTGGCAGTGCCCTGCGCAAGGCTTTCTCATGGTGACTGGATGTAGATGTCCTCTGAGTTTGTTGACATTTTCCTTCCTCTTACAGCCGCAGGCCCAGGCAGGGACAGGACCAGACCATGGCGCACGCCGGCCCTCAGCCACGCAGCCAGACGTGTTCTACCTACTCCAAGGGCACTGGCACTAAGATAAGGCTCCAAGTGTCTGGCCATGTACGGGGCGGGGGTTGACCGTGGGGACTGACGGTGGCTGCCAGGTTTGTTGATATTATCCTGCCTTGCACAGCCAGAGGCGCAGGCAGGGAAAGGACGAGACCATGGCACAATTCTGTCCTTAGCCAAACTGCCACAGGTTTGCCACCTTCTTCAAGGCCACAGACAAAAAGTATAGGATTCAAGAGTTTAGCAGAACCCTGCGCGCGAGCTTCTCATGGTCACTAAGTGTGGCTGCTGTCTCTCTTTATTGACATTATCGTGCATTTTACAGCCGCAGGCCCAGACCATGGAGCTCTCATGTCCTCAGCCACACAGCCAGACATTCCTAAATTGCTGCGGGGACGCTTTACACAAGGTTAAGGAATGAGACGTGCAGCAGAGCCCTGGGCAGGGGCTTCTCATGAGGACTGAGAGTGGCTGCCCCATTTTTTTATAGATATTTGCCTGCTTTTTACAGCCGCAGGCCCAGGCAGGGACAGGACCAGACCATGGTGCACTCCCACCCTCAGCCACACAGCCAGAGACTTGCTACCTTCTACAAGGACTCTGACGCTAAGATAAGGCTTCAAGAGTCTGGCTGCCCTCACACCGGGGGTGGACTGTGGATATTGAGGGAGGCTGCCATGTATTATGTTGGTATTATTCTGCCTTTCACAGCCGCAGGGCCAGCCACAGAGGACCCGACCATGGCACTCTCCTCTCCTCAGCCTCATAAAGACTCCCTAACTTCTTCAAGGACACAGACATACAGTTAAGGATTCAAGAGGGGCAGTGTGCTTGGCAGGGGTTGACCGTGGAGTATGAGGAAGGCTACCCCATTGTTTGTTGATATTATCCTGCTCTTCAGAGCCGCAGGACTAGAGAGGGAGAGGACTAGGCCATGGCCCAGCCTTGTCCTCAGAGAAACAGCCAGATGTTCGGTACTTTTGACAGCGCCACTGACACGAGGGTAAGAATCAAAAGTGTGACTGGCTCTGGGCACCAACGCCAGCGATGTGCCCTGTCAGATTGGGCAGCAGGCTGGTGGAGGCCCATGCCACCCCGAGACAGGTGTTTCCTGCCTGCCAGGGAAGTTTTAGACTGAGAGCCTTGGCCCGAGGCTGGGAAAGCACTGGGCACGTGTCGCCTGTGGTGAGTGAGTGTTGCTGACCCGCTGTTCGTTGATATTATCGTGCTTTTCACAGCGGTGGGCCCGGACGGGGACAGGAGCAGCCCATGGCACATGCCCGCCCTCAGGCACGCAGCCAGAGACACGGTACTTTCTACAAGGACGCCGACACTAAGATAAGGCGTCAAAAGTCTGGCAGCACGCAGGGCAGAGGTTGAATGTGGAGACTGAGGGAGGCTGCCCCGTTGTTTGTTGATATTATCCTGCCCTTTACAGCTGCGGGCCCAGGCATGGACAGGACCAGACCATGGCACGCTCTCGTCCTCAGCCACATAGCCAGATATGCCAAAAATTCTGCAAGGACACTTGCACAAAGTTAAGCGATCGAGAGTGTGGCAGAGCCCTGGGCAGGGACTTCTCATGAGGACTGAGAGTGGCTGCTGCTTCTCTTTGTTGAGATTATTCTGCCTTTTACAGCTGCAGGCCCAGGCAGAGACAGGACCAGACCATGGTGCGCTCCTGCCCTCAGCCACATAGCAAGAGATTTGCTACCTTCCACGAGGACACTGACAACTAAGATAAGGCTTCAAGACCGTGTCAGCGCGCTGACCCTGGAGATGGAGGGAGGCCGCCACGTTTTTTTGTTGATATGTCCCTGCCTTTCACAGCTGCGGCCACAGGCACGGACACGAGCAGACGACGGCACTCTCCTCTCTTCTCCGCAGCCGCAGAGACTCGCTGCCTTCTTCAAGGACACAAACACAAAGTTAAGGATTCAAGAGTGTGGCAGTGCCCTGCGCAAGGCTTTCTCATGGTGACTGGATGTAGATGTCCTCTGAGTTTGTTGACATTTTCCTTCCTCTTACAGCCGCAGGCCCAGGCAGGGACAGGACCAGACCATGGCGCACGCCGGCCCTCAGCCACGCAGCCAGACGTGTTCTACCTACTCCAAGGGCACTGGCACTAAGATAAGGCTCCAAGTGTCTGGCCATGTACGGGGTGGGGGTTGACCGTGGGGACTGACGGTGGCTGCCAGGTTTGTTGATATTATCCTGCCTTGCACAGCCAGAGGCGCAGGCAGGGAAAGGACGAGACCATGGCACAATTCTGTCCTTAGCCAAACTGCCACAGGTTTGCCACCTTCTTCAAGGCCACAGACAAAAAGTATAGGATTCAAGAGTTTAGCAGAACCCTGCGCGCGAGCTTCTCATGGTCACTAAGTGTGGCTGCTGTCTCTCTTTATTGACATTATCGTGCATTTTACAGCCGCAGGCCCAGACCATGGAGCTCTCATGTCCTCAGCCACACAGCCAGACATTCCTAAATTGCTGCGGGGACGCTTTACACAAGGTTAAGGAATGAGACGTGCAGCAGAGCCCTGGGCAGGGGCTTCTCATGAGGACTGAGAGTGGCTGCCCCATTTTTTTATAGATATTTGCCTGCTTTTTACAGCCGCAGGCCCAGGCAGGGACAGGACCAGACCATGGTGCACTCCCACCCTCAGCCACACAGCCAGAGACTTGCTACCTTCTACAAGGACTCTGACGCTAAGATAAGGCTTCAAGAGTCTGGCTGCCCTCACACCGGGGGTGGACTGTGGATATTGAGGGAGGCTGCCATGTATTATGTTGGTATTATTCTGCCTTTCACAGCCGCAGGGCCAGCCACAGAGGACCCGACCATGGCACTCTCCTCTCCTCAGCCTCATAAAGACTCCCTAACTTCTTCAAGGACACAGACATACAGTTAAGGATTCAAGAGGGGCAGTGTGCTTGGCAGGGGTTGACCGTGGAGTATGAGGAAGGCTACCCCATTGTTTGTTGATATTATCCTGCTCTTCAGAGCCGCAGGACTAGAGAGGGAGAGGACCAGGCCATGGCCCAGCCTTGTCCTCAGAGAAACAGCCAGATGTTCGGTACTTTTGACAGCGCCACTGACACGAGGGTAAGAATCAAAAGTGTGACTGGCTCTGGGCACCAACGCCAGCGATGTGCCCTGTCAGATTGGGCAGCAGGCTGGTGGAGGCCCATGCCACCCCGAGACAGGTGTTTCCTGCCTGCCAGGGAAGTTTTAGACTGAGAGCCTTGGCCCGAGGCTGGGAAAGCACTGGGCACGTGTCGCCTGTGGTGAGTGAGTGTTGCTGACCCGCTGTTCGTTGATATTATCGTGCTTTTCACAGCGGTGGGCCCGGACGGGGACAGGAGCAGCCCATGGCACATGCCCGCCCTCAGGCACGCAGCCAGAGACACGGTACTTTCTACAAGGACGCCGACACTAAGATAAGGCGTCAAAAGTCTGGCAGCACGCAGGGCAGAGGTTGAATGTGGAGACTGAGGGAGGCTGCCCCGTTGTTTGTTGATATTATCCTGCCCTTTACAGCTGCGGGCCCAGGCATGGACAGGACCAGACCATGGCACGCTCTCGTCCTCAGCCACATAGCCAGATATGCCAAAAATTCTGCAAGGACACTTGCACAAAGTTAAGCGATCGAGAGTGTGGCAGAGCCCTGGGCAGGGGCTTCTCATGAGGACTGAGAGTGGCTGCTGCTTCTCTTTGTTGAGATTATTCTGCCTTTTACAGCTGCAGGCCCAGGCAGAGACAGGACCAGACCATGGTGCGCTCCTGCCCTCAGCCACATAGCAAGAGATTTGCTACCTTCCACGAGGACACTGACAACTAAGATAAGGCTTCAAGACCGTGTCAGCGCGCTGACCCTGGAGATGGAGGGAGGCCGCCACGTTTTTTTGTTGATATGTCCCTGCCTTTCACAGCTGCGGCCAGAGGCACGGACACGAGCAGACGACGGCACTCTCCTCTCTTCTCCGCAGCCGCAGAGACTCGCTGCCTTCTTCAAGGACACAAACACAAAGTTAAGGATTCAAGAGTGTGGCAGTGCCCTGCGCAAGGCTTTCTCATGGTGACTGGATGTAGATGTCCTCTGAGTTTGTTGACATTTTCCTTCCTCTTACAGCCGCAGGCCCAGGCAGGGACAGGACCAGACCATGGCGCACGCCGGCCCTCAGCCACGCAGCCAGACGTGTTCTACCTACTCCAAGGGCACTGGCACTAAGATAAGGCTCCAAGTGTCTGGCCATGTACGGGGCGGGGGTTGACCGTGGGGACTGACGGTGGCTGCCAGGTTTGTTGATATTATCCTGCCTTGCACAGCCAGAGGCGCAGGCAGGGAAAGGACGAGACCATGGCACAATTCTGTCCTTAGCCAAACTGCCACAGGTTTGCCACCTTCTTCAAGGCCACAGACAAAAAGTATAGGATTCAAGAGTTTAGCAGAACCCTGCGCGCGAGCTTCTCATGGTCACTAAGTGTGGCTGCTGTCTCTCTTTATTGACATTATCGTGCATTTTACAGCCGCAGGCCCAGACCATGGAGCTCTCATGTCCTCAGCCACACAGCCAGACATTCCTAAATTGCTGCGGGGACGCTTTACACAAGGTTAAGGAATGAGACGTGCAGCAGAGCCCTGGGCAGGGGCTTCTCATGAGGACTGAGAGTGGCTGCCCCATTTTTTTATAGATATTTGCCTGCTTTTTACAGCCGCAGGCCCAGGCAGGGACAGGACCAGACCATGGTGCACTCCCACCCTCAGCCACACAGCCAGAGACTTGCTACCTTCTACAAGGACTCTGACGCTAAGATAAGGCTTCAAGAGTCTGGCTGCCCTCACACCGGGGGTGGACTGTGGATATTGAGGGAGGCTGCCATGTATTATGTTGGTATTATCCTGCCTTTCACAGCCGCAGGGCCAGCCACAGAGGACCCGACCATGGCACTCGCCTCTCCTCAGCCTCATAAAGACTCCCTAACTTCTTCAAGGACACAGACATACAGTTAAGGATTCAAGAGGGGCAGTGTGCTTGGCAGGGGTTGACCGTGGAGTATGAGGAAGGCTACCCCATTGTTTGTTGATATTATCCTGCTCTTCAGAGCCACAGGACTAGAGAGGGAGAGGACTAGGCCATGGCCCAGCCTTGTCCTCAGAGAAACAGCCAGATGTTGGGTACCTTTGACAGCGCCACTGACACGAGGGTAAGAATCAAAAGTGTGACTGGCTCTGGGCACCAACGCCAGCGATGTGCCCTGTCAGATTGGGCAGCAGGCTGGTGGAGGCCCATGCCACCCCGAGACAGGTGTTTCCTGCCTGCCAGGGAAGTTTTAGACTGAGAGCCTTGGCCCGAGGCTGGGAAAGCACTGGGCACGTGTCGCCTGTGGTGAGTGAGTGTTGCTGACCCGCTGTTCGTTGATATTATCGTGCTTTTCACAGCGGTGGGCCCGGACGGGGACAGGAGCAGCCCATGGCACATGCCCGCCCTCAGGCACGCAGCCAGAGACACGGTACTTTCTACAAGGACGCCGACACTAAGATAAGGCGTCAAAAGTCTGGCAGCACGCAGGGCAGAGGTTGAATGTGGAGACTGAGGGAGGCCGCCCCGTTGTTTGTTGATATTATCCTGCCCTTTACAGCTGCGGGCCCAGGCATGGACAGGACCAGACCATGGCACGCTCTCGTCCTCAGCCACATAGCCAGATATGCCAAAAATTCTGCAAGGACACTTGCACAAAGTTAAGCGATCGAGAGTGTGGCAGAGCCCTGGGCAGGGACTTCTCATGAGGACTGAGAGTGGCTGCTGCTTCTCTTTGTTGAGATTATTCTGCCTTTTACAGCTGCAGGCCCAGGCAGAGACAGGACCAGACCATGGTGCGCTCCTGCCCTCAGCCACATAGCAAGAGATTTGCTACCTTCCACGAGGACACTGACAACTAAGATAAGGCTTCAAGACCGTGTCAGCGCGCTGACCCTGGAGATGGAGGGAGGCCGCCACGTTTTTTTGTTGATATGTCCCTGCCTTTCACAGCTGCGGCCACAGGCACGGACACGAGCAGACGACGGCACTCTCCTCTCTTCTCCGCAGCCGCAGAGACTCGCTGCCTTCTTCAAGGACACAAACACAAAGTTAAGGATTCAAGAGTGTGGCAGTGCCCTGCGCAAGGCTTTCTCATGGTGACTGGATGTAGATGTCCTCTGAGTTTGTTGACATTTTCCTTCCTCTTACAGCCGCAGGCCCAGGCAGGGACAGGACCAGACCATGGCGCACGCCGGCCCTCAGCCACGCAGCCAGACGTGTTCTACCTACTCCAAGGGCACTGGCACTAAGATAAGGCTCCAAGTGTCTGGCCATGTACGGGGCGGGGGTTGACCGTGGGGACTGACGGTGGCTGCCAGGTTTGTTGATATTATCCTGCCTTGCACAGCCAGAGGCGCAGGCAGGGAAAGGACGAGACCATGGCACAATTCTGTCCTTAGCCAAACTGCCACAGGTTTGCCACCTTCTTCAAGGCCACAGACAAAAAGTATAGGATTCAAGAGTTTAGCAGAACCCTGCGCGCGAGCTTCTCATGGTCACTAAGTGTGGCTGCTGTCTCTCTTTATTGACATTATCGTGCATTTTACAGCCGCAGGCCCAGACCATGGAGCTCTCATGTCCTCAGCCACACAGCCAGACATTCCTAAATTGCTGCGGGGACGCTTTACACAAGGTTAAGGAATGAGACGTGCAGCAGAGCCCTGGGCAGGGGCTTCTCATGAGGACTGAGAGTGGCTGCCCCATTTTTTTATAGATATTTGCCTGCTTTTTACAGCCGCAGGCCCAGGCAGGGACAGGACCAGACCATGGTGCACTCCCACCCTCAGCCACACAGCCAGAGACTTGCTACCTTCTACAAGGACTCTGACGCTAAGATAAGGCTTCAAGAGTCTGGCTGCCCTCACACCGGGGGTGGACTGTGGATATTGAGGGAGGCTGCCATGTATTATGTTGGTATTATCCTGCCTTTCACAGCCGCAGGGCCAGCCACAGAGGACCCGACCATGGCACTCGCCTCTCCTCAGCCTCATAAAGACTCCCTAACTTCTTCAAGGACACAGACATACAGTTAAGGATTCAAGAGGGGCAGTGTGCTTGGCAGGGGTTGACCGTGGAGTATGAGGAAGGCTACCCCATTGTTTGTTGATATTATCCTGCTCTTCAGAGCCGCAGGACTAGAGAGGGAGAGGACTAGGCCATGGCCCAGCCTTGTCCTCAGAGAAACAGCCAGATGTTGGGTACCTTTGACAGCGCCACTGACACGAGGGTAAGAATCAAAAGTGTGACTGGCTCTGGGCACCAACGCCAGCGATGTGCCCTGTCAGATTGGGCAGCAGGCTGGTGGAGGCCCATGCCACCCCGAGACAGGTGTTTCCTGCCTGCCAGGGAAGTTTTAGACTGAGAGCCTTGGCCCGAGGCTGGGAAAGCACTGGGCACGTGTCGCCTGTGGTGAGTGAGTGTTGCTGACCCGCTGTTCGTTGATATTATCGTGCTTTTCACAGCGGTGGGCCCGGACGGGGACAGGAGCAGCCCATGGCACATGCCCGCCCTCAGGCACGCAGCCAGAGACACGGTACTTTCTACAAGGACGCCGACACTAAGATAAGGCGTCAAAAGTCTGGCAGCACGCAGGGCAGAGGTTGAATGTGGAGACTGAGGGAGGCTGCCCCGTTGTTTGTTGATATTATCCTGCCCTTTACAGCTGCGGGCCCAGGCATGGACAGGACCAGACCATGGCACGCTCTCGTCCTCAGCCACATAGCCAGATATGCCAAAAATTCTGCAAGGACACTTGCACAAAGTTAAGCGATCGAGAGTGTGGCAGAGCCCTGGGCAGGGACTTCTCATGAGGACTGAGAGTGGCTGCTGCTTCTCTTTGTTGAGATTATTCTGCCTTTTACAGCTGCAGGCCCAGGCAGAGACAGGACCAGACCATGGTGCGCTCCTGCCCTCAGCCACATAGCAAGAGATTTGCTACCTTCCACGAGGACACTGACAACTAAGATAAGGCTTCAAGACCGTGTCAGCGCGCTGACCCTGGAGATGGAGGGAGGCCGCCACGTTTTTTTGTTGATATGTCCCTGCCTTTCACAGCTGCGGCCACAGGCACGGACACGAGCAGACGACGGCACTCTCCTCTCTTCTCCGCAGCCGCAGAGACTCGCTGCCTTCTTCAAGGACACAAACACAAAGTTAAGGATTCAAGAGTGTGGCAGTGCCCTGCGCAAGGCTTTCTCATGGTGACTGGATGTAGATGTCCTCTGAGTTTGTTGACATTTTCCTTCCTCTTACAGCCGCAGGCCCAGGCAGGGACAGGACCAGACCATGGCGCACGCCGGCCCTCAGCCACGCAGCCAGACGTGTTCTACCTACTCCAAGGGCACTGGCACTAAGATAAGGCTCCAAGTGTCTGGCCATGTACGGGGCGGGGGTTGACCGTGGGGACTGACGGTGGCTGCCAGGTTTGTTGATATTATCCTGCCTTGCACAGCCAGAGGCGCAGGCAGGGAAAGGACGAGACCATGGCACAATTCTGTCCTTAGCCAAACTGCCACAGGTTTGCCACCTTCTTCAAGGCCACAGACAAAAAGTATAGGATTCAAGAGTTTAGCAGAACCCTGCGCGCGAGCTTCTCATGGTCACTAAGTGTGGCTGCTGTCTCTCTTTATTGACATTATCGTGCATTTTACAGCCGCAGGCCCAGACCATGGAGCTCTCATGTCCTCAGCCACACAGCCAGACATTCCTAAATTGCTGCGGGGACGCTTTACACAAGGTTAAGGAATGAGACGTGCAGCAGAGCCCTGGGCAGGGGCTTCTCATGAGGACTGAGAGTGGCTGCCCCATTTTTTTATAGATATTTGCCTGCTTTTTACAGCCGCAGGCCCAGGCAGGGACAGGACCAGACCATGGTGCACTCCCACCCTCAGCCACACAGCCAGAGACTTGCTACCTTCTACAAGGACTCTGACGCTAAGATAAGGCTTCAAGAGTCTGGCTGCCCTCACACCGGGGGTGGACTGTGGATATTGAGGGAGGCTGCCATGTATTATGTTGGTATTATTCTGCCTTTCACAGCCGCAGGGCCAGCCACAGAGGACCCGACCATGGCACTCTCCTCTCCTCAGCCTCATAAAGACTCCCTAACTTCTTCAAGGACACAGACATACAGTTAAGGATTCAAGAGGGGCAGTGTGCTTGGCAGGGGTTGACCGTGGAGTATGAGGAAGGCTACCCCATTGTTTGTTGATATTATCCTGCTCTTCAGAGCCGCAGGACTAGAGAGGGAGAGGACTAGGCCATGGCCCAGCCTTGTCCTCAGAGAAACAGCCAGATGTTCGGTACTTTTGACAGCGCCACTGACACGAGGGTAAGAATCAAAAGTGTGACTGGCTCTGGGCACCAACGCCAGCGATGTGCCCTGTCAGATTGGGCAGCAGGCTGGTGGAGGCCCATGCCACCCCGAGACAGGTGTTTCCTGCCTGCCAGGGAAGTTTTAGACTGAGAGCCTTGGCCCGAGGCTGGGAAAGCACTGGGCACGTGTCGCCTGTGGTGAGTGAGTGTTGCTGACCCGCTGTTCGTTGATATTATCGTGCTTTTCACAGCGGTGGGCCCGGACGGGGACAGGAGCAGCCCATGGCACATGCCCGCCCTCAGGCACGCAGCCAGAGACACGGTACTTTCTACAAGGACGCCGACACTAAGATAAGGCGTCAAAAGTCTGGCAGCACGCAGGGCAGAGGTTGAATGTGGAGACTGAGGGAGGCTGCCCCGTTGTTTGTTGATATTATCCTGCCCTTTACAGCTGCGGGCCCAGGCATGGACAGGACCAGACCATGGCACGCTCTCGTCCTCAGCCACATAGCCAGATATGCCAAAAATTCTGCAAGGACACTTGCACAAAGTTAAGCGATCGAGAGTGTGGCAGAGCCCTGGGCAGGGACTTCTCATGAGGACTGAGAGTGGCTGCTGCTTCTCTTTGTTGAGATTATTCTGCCTTTTACAGCTGCAGGCCCAGGCAGAGACAGGACCAGACCATGGTGCGCTCCTGCCCTCAGCCACATAGCAAGAGATTTGCTACCTTCCACGAGGACACTGACAACTAAGATAAGGCTTCAAGACCGTGTCAGCGCGCTGACCCTGGAGATGGAGGGAGGCCGCCACGTTTTTTTGTTGATATGTCCCTGCCTTTCACAGCTGCGGCCAGAGGCACGGACACGAGCAGACGACGGCACTCTCCTCTCTTCTCCGCAGCCGCAGAGACTCGCTGCCTTCTTCAAGGACACAAACACAAAGTTAAGGATTCAAGAGTGTGGCAGTGCCCTGCGCAAGGCTTTCTCATGGTGACTGGATGTAGATGTCCTCTGAGTTTGTTGACATTTTCCTTCCTCTTACAGCCGCAGGCCCAGGCAGGGACAGGACCAGACCATGGCGCACGCCGGCCCTCAGCCACGCAGCCAGACGTGTTCTACCTACTCCAAGGGCACTGGCACTAAGATAAGGCTCCAAGTGTCTGGCCATGTACGGGGCGGGGGTTGACCGTGGGGACTGACGGTGGCTGCCAGGTTTGTTGATATTATCCTGCCTTGCACAGCCAGAGGCGCAGGCAGGGAAAGGACGAGACCATGGCACAATTCTGTCCTTAGCCAAACTGCCACAGGTTTGCCACCTTCTTCAAGGCCACAGACAAAAAGTATAGGATTCAAGAGTTTAGCAGAACCCTGCGCGCGAGCTTCTCATGGTCACTAAGTGTGGCTGCTGTCTCTCTTTATTGACATTATCGTGCATTTTACAGCCGCAGGCCCAGACCATGGAGCTCTCATGTCCTCAGCCACACAGCCAGACATTCCTAAATTGCTGCGGGGACGCTTTACACAAGGTTAAGGAATGAGACGTGCAGCAGAGCCCTGGGCAGGGGCTTCTCATGAGGACTGAGAGTGGCTGCCCCATTTTTTTATAGATATTTGCCTGCTTTTTACAGCCGCAGGCCCAGGCAGGGACAGGACCAGACCATGGTGCACTCCCACCCTCAGCCACACAGCCAGAGACTTGCTACCTTCTACAAGGACTCTGACGCTAAGATAAGGCTTCAAGACTCTGGCTGCCCTCACACCGGGGGTGGACTGTGGATATTGAGGGAGGCTGCCATGTATTATGTTGGTATTATCCTGCCTTTCACAGCCGCAGGGCCAGCCACAGAGGACCCGACCATGGCACTCTCCTCTCCTCAGCCTCATAAAGACTCCCTAACTTCTTCAAGGACACAGACATACAGTTAAGGATTCAAGAGGGGCAGTGTGCTTGGCAGGGGTTGACCGTGGAGTATGAGGAAGGCTACCCCATTGTTTGTTGATATTATCCTGCTCTTCAGAGCCGCAGGACTAGAGAGGGAGAGGACTAGGCCATGGCCCAGCCTTGTCCTCAGAGAAACAGCCAGATGTTCGGTACTTTTGACAGCGCCACTGACACGAGGGTAAGAATCAAAAGTGTGACTGGCTCTGGGCACCAACGCCAGCGATGTGCCCTGTCAGATTGGGCAGCAGGCTGGTGGAGGCCCATGCCACCCCGAGACAGGTGTTTCCTGCCTGCCAGGGAAGTTTTAGACTGAGAGCCTTGGCCCGAGGCTGGGAAAGCACTGGGCACGTGTCGCCTGTGGTGAGTGAGTGTTGCTGACCCGCTGTTCGTTGATATTATCGTGCTTTTCACAGCGGTGGGCCCGGACGGGGACAGGAGCAGCCCATGGCACATGCCCGCCCTCAGGCACGCAGCCAGAGACACGGTACTTTCTACAAGGACGCCGACACTAAGATAAGGCGTCAAAAGTCTGGCAGCACGCAGGGCAGAGGTTGAATGTGGAGACTGAGGGAGGCTGCCCCGTTGTTTGTTGATATTATCCTGCCCTTTACAGCTGCGGGCCCAGGCATGGACAGGACCAGACCATGGCACGCTCTCGTCCTCAGCCACATAGCCAGATATGCCAAAAATTCTGCAAGGACACTTGCACAAAGTTAAGCGATCGAGAGTGTGGCAGAGCCCTGGGCAGGGACTTCTCATGAGGACTGAGAGTGGCTGCTGCTTCTCTTTGTTGAGATTATTCTGCCTTTTACAGCTGCAGGCCCAGGCAGAGACAGGACCAGACCATGGTGCGCTCCTGCCCTCAGCCACATAGCAAGAGATTTGCTACCTTCCACGAGGACACTGACAACTAAGATAAGGCTTCAAGACCGTGTCAGCGCGCTGACCCTGGAGATGGAGGGAGGCCGCCACGTTTTTTTGTTGATATGTCCCTGCCTTTCACAGCTGCGGCCACAGGCACGGACACGAGCAGACGACAGCAACTCTCCTCTCTTCTCCGCAGCCGCAGAGACTCGCTGCCTTCTTCAAGGACACAAACACAAAGTTAAGGATTCAAGAGTGTGGCAGTGCCCTGCGCAAGGCTTTCTCATGGTGACTGGATGTAGATGTCCTCTGAGTTTGTTGACATTTTCCTTCCTCTTACAGCCGCAGGCCCAGGCAGGGACAGGACCAGACCATGGCGCACGCCGGCCCTCAGCCACGCAGCCAGACGTGTTCTACCTACTCCAAGGGCACTGGCACTAAGATAAGGCTCCAAGTGTCTGGCCATGTACGGGGCGGGGGTTGACCGTGGGGACTGACGGTGGCTGCCAGGTTTGTTGATATTATCCTGCCTTGCACAGCCAGAGGCGCAGGCAGGGAAAGGACGAGACCATGGCACAATTCTGTCCTTAGCCAAACTGCCACAGGTTTGCCACCTTCTTCAAGGCCACAGACAAAAAGTATAGGATTCAAGAGTTTAGCAGAACCCTGCGCGCGAGCTTCTCATGGTCACTAAGTGTGGCTGCTGTCTCTCTTTATTGACATTATCGTGCATTTTACAGCCGCAGGCCCAGACCATGGAGCTCTCATGTCCTCAGCCACACAGCCAGACATTCCTAAATTGCTGCGGGGACGCTTTACACAAGGTTAAGGAATGAGACGTGCAGCAGAGCCCTGGGCAGGGGCTTCTCATGAGGACTGAGAGTGGCTGCCCCATTTTTTTATAGATATTTGCCTGCTTTTTACAGCCGCAGGCCCAGGCAGGGACAGGACCAGACCATGGTGCACTCCCACCCTCAGCCACACAGCCAGAGACTTGCTACCTTCTACAAGGACTCTGACGCTAAGATAAGGCTTCAAGAGTCTGGCTGCCCTCACACCGGGGGTGGACTGTGGATATTGAGGGAGGCTGCCATGTATTATGTTGGTATTATCCTGCCTTTCACAGCTGCAGGGCCAGCCACAGAGGACCCGACCATGGCACTCTCCTCTCCTCAGCCTCATAAAGACTCCCTAACTTCTTCAAGGACACAGACATACAGTTAAGGATTCAAGAGGGGCAGTGTGCTTGGCAGGGGTTGACCGTGGAGTATGAGGAAGGCTACCCCATTGTTTGTTGATATTATCCTGCTCTTCAGAGCCGCAGGACTAGAGAGGGAGAGGACTAGGCCATGGCCCAGCCTTGTCCTCAGAGAAACAGCCAGATGTTCGGTACTTTTGACAGCGCCACTGACACGAGGGTAAGAATCAAAAGTGTGACTGGCTCTGGGCACCAACGCCAGCGATGTGCCCTGTCAGATTGGGCAGCAGGCTGGTGGAGGCCCATGCCACCCCGAGACAGGTGTTTCCTGCCTGCCAGGGAAGTTTTAGACTGAGAGCCTTGGCCCGAGGCTGGGAAAGCACTGGGCACGTGTCGCCTGTGGTGAGTGAGTGTTGCTGACCCGCTGTTCGTTGATATTATCGTGCTTTTCACAGCGGTGGGCCCGGACGGGGACAGGAGCAGCCCATGGCACATGCCCGCCCTCAGGCACGCAGCCAGAGACACGGTACTTTCTACAAGGACGCCGACACTAAGATAAGGCGTCAAAAGTCTGGCAGCACGCAGGGCAGAGGTTGAATGTGGAGACTGAGGGAGGCTGCCCCGTTGTTTGTTGATATTATCCTGCCCTTTACAGCTGCGGGCCCAGGCATGGACAGGACCAGACCATGGCACGCTCTCGTCCTCAGCCACATAGCCAGATATGCCAAAAATTCTGCAAGGACACTTGCACAAAGTTAAGCGATCGAGAGTGTGGCAGAGCCCTGGGCAGGGACTTCTCATGAGGACTGAGAGTGGCTGCTGCTTCTCTTTGTTGAGATTATTCTGCCTTTTACAGCTGCAGGCCCAGGCAGAGACAGGACCAGACCATGGTGCGCTCCTGCCCTCAGCCACATAGCAAGAGATTTGCTACCTTCCACGAGGACACTGACAACTAAGATAAGGCTTCAAGACCGTGTCAGCGCGCTGACCCTGGAGATGGAGGGAGGCCGCCACGTTTTTTTGTTGATATGTCCCTGCCTTTCACAGCTGCGGCCACAGGCACGGACACGAGCAGACGACGGCACTCTCCTCTCTTCTCCGCAGCCGCAGAGACTCGCTGCCTTCTTCAAGGACACAAACACAAAGTTAAGGATTCAAGAGTGTGGCAGTGCCCTGCGCAAGGCTTTCTCATGGTGACTGGATGTAGATGTCCTCTGAGTTTGTTGACATTTTCCTTCCTCTTACAGCCGCAGGCCCAGGCAGGGACAGGACCAGACCATGGCGCACGCCGGCCCTCAGCCACGCAGCCAGACGTGTTCTACCTACTCCAAGGGCACTGGCACTAAGATAAGGCTCCAAGTGTCTGGCCATGTACGGGGCGGGGGTTGACCGTGGGGACTGACGGTGGCTGCCAGGTTTGTTGATATTATCCTGCCTTGCACAGCCAGAGGCGCAGGCAGGGAAAGGACGAGACCATGGCACAATTCTGTCCTTAGCCAAACTGCCACAGGTTTGCCACCTTCTTCAAGGCCACAGACAAAAAGTATAGGATTCAAGAGTTTAGCAGAACCCTGCGCGCGAGCTTCTCATGGTCACTAAGTGTGGCTGCTGTCTCTCTTTATTGACATTATCGTGCATTTTACAGCCGCAGGCCCAGACCATGGAGCTCTCATGTCCTCAGCCACACAGCCAGACATTCCTAAATTGCTGCGGGGACGCTTTACACAAGGTTAAGGAATGAGACGTGCAGCAGAGCCCTGGGCAGGGGCTTCTCATGAGGACTGAGAGTGGCTGCCCCATTTTTTTATAGATATTTGCCTGCTTTTTACAGCCGCAGGCCCAGGCAGGGACAGGACCAGACCATGGTGCACTCCCACCCTCAGCCACACAGCCAGAGACTTGCTACCTTCTACAAGGACTCTGACGCTAAGATAAGGCTTCAAGAGTCTGGCTGCCCTCACACCGGGGGTGGACTGTGGATATTGAGGGAGGCTGCCATGTATTATGTTGGTATTATCCTGCCTTTCACAGCCGCAGGGCCAGCCACAGAGGACCCGACCATGGCACTCTCCTCTCCTCAGCCTCATAAAGACTCCCTAACTTCTTCAAGGACACAGACATACAGTTAAGGATTCAAGAGGGGCAGTGTGCTTGGCAGGGGTTGACCGTGGAGTATGAGGAAGGCTACCCCATTGTTTGTTGATATTATCCTGCTCTTCAGAGCCACAGGACTAGAGAGGGAGAGGACTAGGCCATGGCCCAGCCTTGTCCTCAGAGAAACAGCCAGATGTTGGGTACCTTTGACAGCGCCACTGACACGAGGGTAAGAATCAAAAGTGTGACTGGCTCTGGGCACCAACGCCAGCGATGTGCCCTGTCAGATTGGGCAGCAGGCTGGTGGAGGCCCATGCCACCCCGAGACAGGTGTTTCCTGCCTGCCAGGGAAGTTTTAGACTGAGAGCCTTGGCCCGAGGCTGGGAAAACACTGGGCACGTGTCGCCTGTGGTGAGTGAGTGTTGCTGACCCGCTGTTCGTTGATATTATCGTGCTTTTCACAGCGGTGGGCCCGGACGGGGACAGGAGCAGCCCATGGCACATGCCCGCCCTCAGGCACGCAGCCAGAGACACGGTACTTTCTACAAGGACGCCGACACTAAGATAAGGCGTCAAAAGTCTGGCAGCACGCAGGGCAGAGGTTGAATGTGGAGACTGAGGGAGGCTGCCCCGTTGTTTGTTGATATTATCCTGCCCTTTACAGCTGCGGGCCCAGGCATGGACAGGACCAGACCATGGCACGCTCTCGTCCTCAGCCACATAGCCAGATATGCCAAAAATTCTGCAAGGACACTTGCACAAAGTTAAGCGATCGAGAGTGTGGCAGAGCCCTGGGCAGGGACTTCTCATGAGGACTGAGAGTGGCTGCTGCTTCTCTTTGTTGAGATTATTCTGCCTTTTACAGCTGCAGGCCCAGGCAGAGACAGGACCAGACCATGGTGCGCTCCTGCCCTCAGCCACATAGCAAGAGATTTGCTACCTTCCACGAGGACACTGACAACTAAGATAAGGCTTCAAGACCGTGTCAGCGCGCTGACCCTGGAGATGGAGGGAGGCCGCCACGTTTTTTTGTTGATATGTCCCTGCCTTTCACAGCTGCGGCCACAGGCACGGACACGAGCAGACGACGGCACTCTCCTCTCTTCTCCGCAGCCGCAGAGACTCGCTGCCTTCTTCAAGGACACAAACACAAAGTTAAGGATTCAAGAGTGTGGCAGTGCCCTGCGCAAGGCTTTCTCATGGTGACTGGATGTAGATGTCCTCTGAGTTTGTTGACATTTTCCTTCCTCTTACAGCCGCAGGCCCAGGCAGGGACAGGACCAGACCATGGCGCACGCCGGCCCTCAGCCACGCAGCCAGACGTGTTCTACCTACTCCAAGGGCACTGGCACTAAGATAAGGCTCCAAGTGTCTGGCCATGTACGGGGCGGGGGTTGACCGTGGGGACTGACGGTGGCTGCCAGGTTTGTTGATATTATCCTGCCTTGCACAGCCAGAGGCGCAGGCAGGGAAAGGACGAGACCATGGCACAATTCTGTCCTTAGCCAAACTGCCACAGGTTTGCCACCTTCTTCAAGGCCACAGACAAAAAGTATAGGATTCAAGAGTTTAGCAGAACCCTGCGCGCGAGCTTCTCATGGTCACTAAGTGTGGCTGCTGTCTCTCTTTATTGACATTATCGTGCATTTTACAGCCGCAGGCCCAGACCATGGAGCTCTCATGTCCTCAGCCACACAGCCAGACATTCCTAAATTGCTGCGGGGACGCTTTACACAAGGTTAAGGAATGAGACGTGCAGCAGAGCCCTGGGCAGGGGCTTCTCATGAGGACTGAGAGTGGCTGCCCCATTTTTTTATAGATATTTGCCTGCTTTTTACAGCCGCAGGCCCAGGCAGGGACAGGACCAGACCATGGTGCACTCCCACCCTCAGCCACACAGCCAGAGACTTGCTACCTTCTACAAGGACTCTGACGCTAAGATAAGGCTTCAAGAGTCTGGCTGCCCTCACACCGGGGGTGGACTGTGGATATTGAGGGAGGCTGCCATGTATTATGTTGGTATTATCCTGCCTTTCACAGCCGCAGGGCCAGCCACAGAGGACCCGACCATGGCACTCTCCTCTCCTCAGCCTCATAAAGACTCCCTAACTTCTTCAAGGACACAGACATACAGTTAAGGATTCAAGAGGGGCAGTGTGCTTGGCAGGGGTTGACCGTGGAGTATGAGGAAGGCTACCCCATTGTTTGTTGATATTATCCTGCTCTTCAGAGCCACAGGACTAGAGAGGGAGAGGACTAGGCCATGGCCCAGCCTTGTCCTCAGAGAAACAGCCAGATGTTGGGTACCTTTGACAGCGCCACTGACACGAGGGTAAGAATCAAAAGTGTGACTGGCTCTGGGCACCAACGCCAGCGATGTGCCCTGTCAGATTGGGCAGCAGGCTGGTGGAGGCCCATGCCACCCCGAGACAGGTGTTTCCTGCCTGCCAGGGAAGTTTTAGACTGAGAGCCTTGGCCCGAGGCTGGGAAAACACTGGGCACGTGTCGCCTGTGGTGAGTGAGTGTTGCTGACCCGCTGTTCGTTGATATTATCGTGCTTTTCACAGCGGTGGGCCCGGACGGGGACAGGAGCAGCCCATGGCACATGCCCGCCCTCAGGCACGCAGCCAGAGACACGGTACTTTCTACAAGGACGCCGACACTAAGATAAGGCGTCAAAAGTCTGGCAGCACGCAGGGCAGAGGTTGAATGTGGAGACTGAGGGAGGCTGCCCCGTTGTTTGTTGATATTATCCTGCCCTTTACAGCTGCGGGCCCAGGCATGGACAGGACCAGACCATGGCACGCTCTCGTCCTCAGCCACATAGCCAGATATGCCAAAAATTCTGCAAGGACACTTGCACAAAGTTAAGCGATCGAGAGTGTGGCAGAGCCCTGGGCAGGGACTTCTCATGAGGACTGAGAGTGGCTGCTGCTTCTCTTTGTTGAGATTATTCTGCCTTTTACAGCTGCAGGCCCAGGCAGAGACAGGACCAGACCATGGTGCGCTCCTGCCCTCAGCCACATAGCAGGAGATTTGCTACCTTCCACGAGGACACTGACAACTAAGATAAGGCTTCAAGACCGTGTCAGCGCGCTGACCCTGGAGATGGAGGGAGGCCGCCACGTTTTTTTGTTGATATGTCCCTGCCTTTCACAGCTGCGGCCACAGGCACGGACACGAGCAGACGACGGCACTCTCCTCTCTTCTCCGCAGCCGCAGAGACTCGCTGCCTTCTTCAAGGACACAAACACAAAGTTAAGGATTCAAGAGTGTGGCAGTGCCCTGCGCAAGGCTTTCTCATGGTGACTGGATGTAGATGTCCTCTGAGTTTGTTGACATTTTCCTTCCTCTTACAGCCGCAGGCCCAGGCAGGGACAGGACCAGACCATGGCGCACGCCGGCCCTCAGCCACGCAGCCAGACGTGTTCTACCTACTCCAAGGGCACTGGCACTAAGATAAGGCTCCAAGTGTCTGGCCATGTACGGGGCGGGGGTTGACCGTGGGGACTGACGGTGGCTGCCAGGTTTGTTGATATTATCCTGCCTTGCACAGCCAGAGGCGCAGGCAGGGAAAGGACGAGACCATGGCACAATTCTGTCCTTAGCCAAACTGCCACAGGTTTGCCACCTTCTTCAAGGCCACAGACAAAAAGTATAGGATTCAAGAGTTTAGCAGAACCCTGCGCGCGAGCTTCTCATGGTCACTAAGTGTGGCTGCTGTCTCTCTTTATTGACATTATCGTGCATTTTACAGCCGCAGGCCCAGACCATGGAGCTCTCATGTCCTCAGCCACACAGCCAGACATTCCTAAATTGCTGCGGGGACGCTTTACACAAGGTTAAGGAATGAGACGTGCAGCAGAGCCCTGGGCAGGGGCTTCTCATGAGGACTGAGAGTGGCTGCCCCATTTTTTTATAGATATTTGCCTGCTTTTTACAGCCGCAGGCCCAGGCAGGGACAGGACCAGACCATGGTGCACTCCCACCCTCAGCCACACAGCCAGAGACTTGCTACCTTCTACAAGGACTCTGACGCTAAGATAAGGCTTCAAGAGTCTGGCTGCCCTCACACCGGGGGTGGACTGTGGATATTGAGGGAGGCTGCCATGTATTATGTTGGTATTATCCTGCCTTTCACAGCCGCAGGGCCAGCCACAGAGGACCCGACCATGGCACTCGCCTCTCCTCAGCCTCATAAAGACTCCCTAACTTCTTCAAGGACACAGACATACAGTTAAGGATTCAAGAGGGGCAGTGTGCTTGGCAGGGGTTGACCGTGGAGTATGAGGAAGGCTACCCCATTGTTTGTTGATATTATCCTGCTCTTCAGAGCCGCAGGACTAGAGAGGGAGAGGACCAGGCCATGGCCCAGCCTTGTCCTCAGAGAAACAGCCAGATGTTGGGTACCTTTGACAGCGCCACTGACACGAGGGTAAGAATCAAAAGTGTGACTGGCTCTGGGCACCAACGCCAGCGATGTGCCCTGTCAGATTGGGCAGCAGGCTGGTGGAGGCCCATGCCACCCCGAGACAGGTGTTTCCTGCCTGCCAGGGAAGTTTTAGACTGAGAGCCTTGGCCCGAGGCTGGGAAAGCACTGGGCACGTGTCGCCTGTGGTGAGTGAGTGTTGCTGACCCGCTGTTCGTTGATATTATCGTGCTTTTCACAGCGGTGGGCCCGGACGGGGACAGGAGCAGCCCATGGCACATGCCCGCCCTCAGGCACGCAGCCAGAGACACGGTACTTTCTACAAGGACGCCGACACTGAGATAAGGCGTCAAAAGTCTGGCAGCACGCAGGGCAGAGGTTGAATGTGGAGACTGAGGGAGGCTGCCCCGTTGTTTGTTGATATTATCCTGCCCTTTACAGCTGCGGGCCCAGGCATGGACAGGACCAGACCATGGCACGCTCTCGTCCTCAGCCACATAGCCAGATATGCCAAAAATTCTGCAAGGACACTTGCACAAAGTTAAGCGATCGAGAGTGTGGCAGAGCCCTGGGCAGGGACTTCTCATGAGGACTGAGAGTGGCTGCTGCTTCTCTTTGTTGAGATTATTCTGCCTTTTACAGCTGCAGGCCCAGGCAGAGACAGGACCAGACCATGGTGCGCTCCTGCCCTCAGCCACATAGCAAGAGATTTGCTACCTTCCACGAGGACACTGACAACTAAGATAAGGCTTCAAGACCGTGTCAGCGCGCTGACCCTGGAGATGGAGGGAGGCCGCCACGTTTTTTTGTTGATATGTCCCTGCCTTTCACAGCTGCGGCCACAGGCACGGACACGAGCAGACGACGGCACTCTCCTCTCTTCTCCGCAGCCGCAGAGACTCGCTGCCTTCTTCAAGGACACAAACACAAAGTTAAGGATTCAAGAGTGTGGCAGTGCCCTGCGCAAGGCTTTCTCATGGTGACTGGATGTAGATGTCCTCTGAGTTTGTTGACATTTTCCTTCCTCTTACAGCCGCAGGCCCAGGCAGGGACAGGACCAGACCATGGCGCACGCCGGCCCTCAGCCACGCAGCCAGACGTGTTCTACCTACTCCAAGGGCACTGGCACTAAGATAAGGCTCCAAGTGTCTGGCCATGTACGGGGCGGGGGTTGACCGTGGGGACTGACGGTGGCTGCCAGGTTTGTTGATATTATCCTGCCTTGCACAGCCAGAGGCGCAGGCAGGGAAAGGACGAGACCATGGCACAATTCTGTCCTTAGCCAAACTGCCACAGGTTTGCCACCTTCTTCAAGGCCACAGACAAAAAGTATAGGATTCAAGAGTTTAGCAGAACCCTGCGCGCGAGCTTCTCATGGTCACTAAGTGTGGCTGCTGTCTCTCTTTATTGACATTATCGTGCATTTTACAGCCGCAGGCCCAGACCATGGAGCTCTCATGTCCTCAGCCACACAGCCAGACATTCCTAAATTGCTGCGGGGACGCTTTACACAAGGTTAAGGAATGAGACGTGCAGCAGAGCCCTGGGCAGGGGCTTCTCATGAGGACTGAGAGTGGCTGCCCCATTTTTTTATAGATATTTGCCTGCTTTTTACAGCCGCAGGCCCAGGCAGGGACAGGACCAGACCATGGTGCACTCCCACCCTCAGCCACACAGCCAGAGACTTGCTACCTTCTACAAGGACTCTGACGCTAAGATAAGGCTTCAAGAGTCTGTCTGCCCTCACACCGGGGGTGGACTGTGGATATTGAGGGAGGCTGCCATGTATTATGTTGGTATTATCCTGCCTTTCACAGCCGCAGGGCCAGCCACAGAGGACCCGACCATGGCACTCGCCTCTCCTCAGCCTCATAAAGACTCCCTAACTTCTTCAAGGACACAGACATACAGTTAAGGATTCAAGAGGGGCAGTGTGCTTGGCAGGGGTTGACCGTGGAGTATGAGGAAGGCTACCCCATTGTTTGTTGATATTATCCTGCTCTTCAGAGCCGCAGGACTAGAGAGGGAGAGGACTAGGCCATGGCCCAGCCTTGTCCTCAGAGAAACAGCCAGATGTTCGGTACTTTTGACAGCGCCACTGACACGAGGGTAAGAATCAAAAGTGTGACTGGCTCTGGGCACCAACGCCAGCGATGTGCCCTGTCAGATTGGGCAGCAGGCTGGTGGAGGCCCATGCCACCCCGAGACAGGTGTTTCCTGCCTGCCAGGGAAGTTTTAGACTGAGAGCCTTGGCCCGAGGCTGGGAAAGCACTGGGCACGTGTCGCCTGTGGTGAGTGAGTGTTGCTGACCCGCTGTTCGTTGATATTATCGTGCTTTTCACAGCGGTGGGCCCGGACGGGGACAGGAGCAGCCCATGGCACATGCCCGCCCTCAGGCACGCAGCCAGAGACACGGTACTTTCTACAAGGACGCCGACACTAAGATAAGGCGTCAAAAGTCTGGCAGCACGCAGGGCAGAGGTTGAATGTGGAGACTGAGGGAGGCTGCCCCGTTGTTTGTTGATATTATCCTGCCCTTTACAGCTGCGGGCCCAGGCATGGACAGGACCAGACCATGGCACGCTCTCGTCCTCAGCCACATAGCCAGATATGCCAAAAATTCTGCAAGGACACTTGCACAAAGTTAAGCGATCGAGAGTGTGGCAGAGCCCTGGGCAGGGACTTCTCATGAGGACTGAGAGTGGCTGCTGCTTCTCTTTGTTGAGATTATTCTGCCTTTTACAGCTGCAGGCCCAGGCAGAGACAGGACCAGACCATGGTGCGCTCCTGCCCTCAGCCACATAGCAAGAGATTTGCTACCTTCCACGAGGACACTGACAACTAAGATAAGGCTTCAAGACCGTGTCAGCGCGCTGACCCTGGAGATGGAGGGAGGCCGCCACGTTTTTTTGTTGATATGTCCCTGCCTTTCACAGCTGCGGCCACAGGCACGGACACGAGCAGACGACGGCACTCTCCTCTCTTCTCCGCAGCCGCAGAGACTCGCTGCCTTCTTCAAGGACACAAACACAAAGTTAAGGATTCAAGAGTGTGGCAGTGCCCTGCGCAAGGCTTTCTCATGGTGACTGGATGTAGATGTCCTCTGAGTTTGTTGACATTTTCCTTCCTCTTACAGCCGCAGGCCCAGGCAGGGACAGGACCAGACCATGGCGCACGCCGGCCCTCAGCCACGCAGCCAGACGTGTTCTACCTACTCCAAGGGCACTGGCACTAAGATAAGGCTCCAAGTGTCTGGCCATGTACGGGGCGGGGGTTGACCGTGGGGACTGACGGTGGCTGCCAGGTTTGTTGATATTATCCTGCCTTGCACAGCCAGAGGCGCAGGCAGGGAAAGGACGAGACCATGGCACAATTCTGTCCTTAGCCAAACTGCCACAGGTTTGCCACCTTCTTCAAGGCCACAGACAAAAAGTATAGGATTCAAGAGTTTAGCAGAACCCTGCGCGCGAGCTTCTCATGGTCACTAAGTGTGGCTGCTGTCTCTCTTTATTGACATTATCGTGCATTTTACAGCCGCAGGCCCAGACCATGGAGCTCTCATGTCCTCAGCCACACAGCCAGACATTCCTAAATTGCTGCGGGGACGCTTTACACAAGGTTAAGGAATGAGACGTGCAGCAGAGCCCTGGGCAGGGGCTTCTCATGAGGACTGAGAGTGGCTGCCCCATTTTTTTATAGATATTTGCCTGCTTTTTACAGCCGCAGGCCCAGGCAGGGACAGGACCAGACCATGGTGCACTCCCACCCTCAGCCACACAGCCAGAGACTTGCTACCTTCTACAAGGACTCTGACGCTAAGATAAGGCTTCAAGAGTCTGGCTGCCCTCACACCGGGGGTGGACTGTGGATATTGAGGGAGGCTGCCATGTATTATGTTGGTATTATCCTGCCTTTCACAGCCGCAGGGCCAGCCACAGAGGACCCGACCATGGCACTCTCCTCTCCTCAGCCTCATAAAGACTCCCTAACTTCTTCAAGGACACAGACATACAGTTAAGGATTCAAGAGGGGCAGTGTGCTTGGCAGGGGTTGACCGTGGAGTATGAGGAAGGCTACCCCATTGTTTGTTGATATTATCCTGCTCTTCAGAGCCACAGGACTAGAGAGGGAGAGGACTAGGCCATGGCCCAGCCTTGTCCTCAGAGAAACAGCCAGATGTTCGGTACTTTTGACAGCGCCACTAACACGAGGGTAAGAATCAAAAGTGTGACTGGCTCTGGGCACCAACGCCAGCGATGTGCCCTGTCAGATTGGGCAGCAGGCTGGTGGAGGCCCATGCCACCCCGAGACAGGTGTTTCCTGCCTGCCAGGGAAGTTTTAGACTGAGAGCCTTGGCCCGAGGCTGGGAAAACACTGGGCACGTGTCGCCTGTGGTGAGTGAGTGTTGCTGACCCGCTGTTCGTTGATATTATCGTGCTTTTCACAGCGGTGGGCCCGGACGGGGACAGGAGCAGCCCATGGCACATGCCCGCCCTCAGGCACGCAGCCAGAGACACGGTACTTTCTACAAGGACGCCGACACTGAGATAAGGCGTCAAAAGTCTGGCAGCACGCAGGGCAGAGGTTGAATGTGGAGACTGAGGGAGGCTGCCCCGTTGTTTGTTGATATTATCCTGCCCTTTACAGCTGCGGGCCCAGGCATGGACAGGACCAGACCATGGCACGCTCTCGTCCTCAGCCACATAGCCAGATATGCCAAAAATTCTGCAAGGACACTTGCACAAAGTTAAGCGATCGAGAGTGTGGCAGAGCCCTGGGCAGGGACTTCTCATGAGGACTGAGAGTGGCTGCTGCTTCTCTTTGTTGAGATTATTCTGCCTTTTACAGCTGCAGGCCCAGGCAGAGACAGGACCAGACCATGGTGCGCTCCTGCCCTCAGCCACATAGCAAGAGATTTGCTACCTTCCACGAGGACACTGACAACTAAGATAAGGCTTCAAGACCGTGTCAGCGCGCTGACCCTGGAGATGGAGGGAGGCCGCCACGTTTTTTTGTTGATATGTCCCTGCCTTTCACAGCTGCGGCCACAGGCACGGACACGAGCAGACGACGGCACTCTCCTCTCTTCTCCGCAGCCGCAGAGACTCGCTGCCTTCTTCAAGGACACAAACACAAAGTTAAGGATTCAAGAGTGTGGCAGTGCCCTGCGCAAGGCTTTCTCATGGTGACTGGATGTAGATGTCCTCTGAGTTTGTTGACATTTTCCTTCCTCTTACAGCCGCAGGCCCAGGCAGGGACAGGACCAGACCATGGCGCACGCCGGCCCTCAGCCACGCAGCCAGACGTGTTCTACCTACTCCAAGGGCACTGGCACTAAGATAAGGCTCCAAGTGTCTGGCCATGTACGGGGCGGGGGTTGACCGTGGGGACTGACGGTGGCTGCCAGGTTTGTTGATATTATCCTGCCTTGCACAGCCAGAGGCGCAGGCAGGGAAAGGACGAGACCATGGCACAATTCTGTCCTTAGCCAAACTGCCACAGGTTTGCCACCTTCTTCAAGGCCACAGACAAAAAGTATAGGATTCAAGAGTTTAGCAGAACCCTGCGCGCGAGCTTCTCATGGTCACTAAGTGTGGCTGCTGTCTCTCTTTATTGACATTATCGTGCATTTTACAGCCGCAGGCCCAGACCATGGAGCTCTCATGTCCTCAGCCACACAGCCAGACATTCCTAAATTGCTGCGGGGACGCTTTACACAAGGTTAAGGAATGAGACGTGCAGCAGAGCCCTGGGCAGGGGCTTCTCATGAGGACTGAGAGTGGCTGCCCCATTTTTTTATAGATATTTGCCTGCTTTTTACAGCCGCAGGCCCAGGCAGGGACAGGACCAGACCATGGTGCACTCCCACCCTCAGCCACACAGCCAGAGACTTGCTACCTTCTACAAGGACTCTGACGCTAAGATAAGGCTTCAAGAGTCTGGCTGCCCTCACACCGGGGGTGGACTGTGGATATTGAGGGAGGCTGCCATGTATTATGTTGGTATTATCCTGCCTTTCACAGCCGCAGGGCCAGCCACAGAGGACCCGACCATGGCACTCTCCTCTCCTCAGCCTCATAAAGACTCCCTAACTTCTTCAAGGACACAGACATACAGTTAAGGATTCAAGAGGGGCAGTGTGCTTGGCAGGGGTTGACCGTGGAGTATGAGGAAGGCTACCCCATTGTTTGTTGATATTATCCTGCTCTTCAGAGCCACAGGACTAGAGAGGGAGAGGACCAGGCCATGGCCCAGCCTTGTCCTCAGAGAAACAGCCAGATGTTGGGTACCTTTGACAGGGCCACTGACACGAGGGTAAGAATCAAAAGTGTGACTGGCTCTGGGCACCAACGCCAGCGATGTGCCCTGTCAGATTGGGCAGCAGGCTGGTGGAGGCCCATGCCACCCCGAGACAGGTGTTTCCTGCCTGCCAGGGAAGTTTTAGACTGAGAGCCTTGGCCCGAGGCTGGGAAAGCACTGGGCACGTGTCGCCTGTGGTGAGTGAGTGTTGCTGACCCGCTGTTCGTTGATATTATCGTGCTTTTCACAGCGGTGGGCCCGGACGGGGACAGGAGCAGCCCATGGCACATGCCCGCCCTCAGGCACGCAGCCAGAGACACGGTACTTTCTACAAGGACGCCGACACTAAGATAAGGCGTCAAAAGTCTGGCAGCACGCAGGGCAGAGGTTGAATGTGGAGACTGAGGGAGGCTGCCCCGTTGTTTGTTGATATTATCCTGCCCTTTACAGCTGCGGGCCCAGGCATGGACAGGACCAGACCATGGCACGCTCTCGTCCTCAGCCACATAGCCAGATATGCCAAAAATTCTGCAAGGACACTTGCACAAAGTTAAGCGATCGAGAGTGTGGCAGAGCCCTGGGCAGGGGCTTCTCATGAGGACTGAGAGTGGCTGCCCCTTTTTCTTATAGATATTTGCCTGCTTTTTACAGCCGCAGGCCCAGGCAGGGACAGGACCAGACCATGGTGCACTCCCACCCTCAGCCACACAGCCAGAGACTTGCTACCTTCTACAAGGACTCTGACGCTAAGATAAGGCTTCAAGACTCTGGCTGCCCTCACACCGGGGGTGGACTGTGGATATTGAGGGAGGCTGCCATGTATTATGTTGGTATTATCCTGCCTTTCACAGCCGCAGGGCCAGCCACAGAGGACCCGACCATGGCACTCTCCTCTCCTCAGCCTCATAAAGACTCCCTAACTTCTTCAAGGACACAGACATACAGTTAAGGATTCAAGAGGGGCAGTGTGCTTGGCAGGGGTTGACCGTGGAGTATGAGGAAGGCTACCCCATTGTTTGTTGATATTATCCTGCTCTTCAGAGCCGCAGGACTAGAGAGGGAGAGGACTAGGCCATGGCCCAGCCTTGTCCTCAGAGAAACAGCCAGATGTTCGGTACTTTTGACAGCGCCACTGACACGAGGGTAAGAATCAAAAGTGTGACTGGCTCTGGGCACCAACGCCAGCGATGTGCCCTGTCAGATTGGGCAGCAGGCTGGTGGAGGCCCATGCCACCCCGAGACAGGTGTTTCCTGCCTGCCAGGGAAGTTTTAGACTGAGAGCCTTGGCCCGAGGCTGGGAAAGCACTGGGCACGTGTCGCCTGTGGTGAGTGAGTGTTGCTGACCCGCTGTTCGTTGATATTATCGTGCTTTTCACAGCGGTGGGCCCGGACGGGGACAGGAGCAGCCCATGGCACATGCCCGCCCTCAGGCACGCAGCCAGAGACACGGTACTTTCTACAAGGACGCCGACACTGAGATAAGGCGTCAAAAGTCTGGCAGCACGCAGGGCAGAGGTTGAATGTGGAGACTGAGGGAGGCTGCCCCGTTGTTTGTTGATATTATCCTGCCCTTTACAGCTGCGGGCCCAGGCATGGACAGGACCAGACCATGGCACGCTCTCGTCCTCAGCCACATAGCCAGATATGCCAAAAATTCTGCAAGGACACTTGCACAAAGTTAAGCGATCGAGAGTGTGGCAGAGCCCTGGGCAGGGACTTCTCATGAGGACTGAGAGTGGCTGCTGCTTCTCTTTGTTGAGATTATTCTGCCTTTTACAGCTGCAGGCCCAGGCAGAGACAGGACCAGACCATGGTGCGCTCCTGCCCTCAGCCACATAGCAAGAGATTTGCTACCTTCCACGAGGACACTGACAACTAAGATAAGGCTTCAAGACCGTGTCAGCGCGCTGACCCTGGAGATGGAGGGAGGCCGCCACGTTTTTTTGTTGATATGTCCCTGCCTTTCACAGCTGCGGCCACAGGCACGGACACGAGCAGACGACGGCACTCTCCTCTCTTCTCCGCAGCCGCAGAGACTCGCTGCCTTCTTCAAGGACACAAACACAAAGTTAAGGATTCAAGAGTGTGGCAGTGCCCTGCGCAAGGCTTTCTCATGGTGACTGGATGTAGATGTCCTCTGAGTTTGTTGACATTTTCCTTCCTCTTACAGCCGCAGGCCCAGGCAGGGACAGGACCAGACCATGGCGCACGCCGGCCCTCAGCCACGCAGCCAGACGTGTTCTACCTACTCCAAGGGCACTGGCACTAAGATAAGGCTCCAAGTGTCTGGCCATGTACGGGGCGGGGGTTGACCGTGGGGACTGACGGTGGCTGCCAGGTTTGTTGATATTATCCTGCCTTGCACAGCCAGAGGCGCAGGCAGGGAAAGGACGAGACCATGGCACAATTCTGTCCTTAGCCAAACTGCCACAGGTTTGCCACCTTCTTCAAGGCCACAGACAAAAAGTATAGGATTCAAGAGTTTAGCAGAACCCTGCGCGCGAGCTTCTCATGGTCACTAAGTGTGGCTGCTGTCTCTCTTTATTGACATTATCGTGCATTTTACAGCCGCAGGCCCAGACCATGGAGCTCTCATGTCCTCAGCCACACAGCCAGACATTCCTAAATTGCTGCGGGGACGCTTTACACAAGGTTAAGGAATGAGACGTGCAGCAGAGCCCTGGGCAGGGGCTTCTCATGAGGACTGAGAGTGGCTGCCCCATTTTTTTATAGATATTTGCCTGCTTTTTACAGCCGCAGGCCCAGGCAGGGACAGGACCAGACCATGGTGCACTCCCACCCTCAGCCACACAGCCAGAGACTTGCTACCTTCTACAAGGACTCTGACGCTAAGATAAGGCTTCAAGAGTCTGGCTGCCCTCACACCGGGGGTGGACTGTGGATATTGAGGGAGGCTGCCATGTATTATGTTGGTATTATCCTGCCTTTCACAGCCGCAGGGCCAGCCACAGAGGACCCGACCATGGCACTCTCCTCTCCTCAGCCTCATAAAGACTCCCTAACTTCTTCAAGGACACAGACATACAGTTAAGGATTCAAGAGGGGCAGTGTGCTTGGCAGGGGTTGACCGTGGAGTATGAGGAAGGCTACCCCATTGTTTGTTGATATTATCCTGCTCTTCAGAGCCGCAGGACTAGAGAGGGAGAGGACTAGGCCATGGCCCAGCCTTGTCCTCAGAGAAACAGCCAGATGTTCGGTACTTTTGACAGCGCCACTGACACGAGGGTAAGAATCAAAAGTGTGACTGGCTCTGGGCACCAACGCCAGCGATGTGCCCTGTCAGATTGGGCAGCAGGCTGGTGGAGGCCCATGCCACCCCGAGACAGGTGTTTCCTGCCTGCCAGGGAAGTTTTAGACTGAGAGCCTTGGCCCGAGGCTGGGAAAGCACTGGGCACGTGTCGCCTGTGGTGAGTGAGTGTTGCTGACCCGCTGTTCGTTGATATTATCGTGCTTTTCACAGCGGTGGGCCCGGACGGGGACAGGAGCAGCCCATGGCACATGCCCGCCCTCAGGCACGCAGCCAGAGACACGGTACTTTCTACAAGGACGCCGACACTGAGATAAGGCGTCAAAAGTCTGGCAGCACGCAGGGCAGAGGTTGAATGTGGAGACTGAGGGAGGCTGCCCCGTTGTTTGTTGATATTATCCTGCCCTTTACAGCTGCGGGCCCAGGCATGGACAGGACCAGACCATGGCACGCTCTCGTCCTCAGCCACATAGCCAGATATGCCAAAAATTCTGCAAGGACACTTGCACAAAGTTAAGCGATCGAGAGTGTGGCAGAGCCCTGGGCAGGGGCTTCTCATGAGGACTGAGAGTGGCTGCCCCTTTTTCTTATAGATATTTGCCTGCTTTTTACAGCCGCAGGCCCAGGCAGGGACAGGACCAGACCATGGTGCACTCCCACCCTCAGCCACACAGCCAGAGACTTGCTACCTTCTACAAGGACTCTGACGCTAAGATAAGGCTTCAAGACTCTGGCTGCCCTCACACCGGGGGTGGACTGTGGATATTGAGGGAGGCTGCCATGTATTATGTTGGTATTATCCTGCCTTTCACAGCCGCAGGGCCAGCCACAGAGGACCCGACCATGGCACTCTCCTCTCCTCAGCCTCATAAAGACTCCCTAACTTCTTCAAGGACACAGACATACAGTTAAGGATTCAAGAGGGGCAGTGTGCTTGGCAGGGGTTGACCGTGGAGTATGAGGAAGGCTACCCCATTGTTTGTTGATATTATCCTGCTCTTCAGAGCCACAGGACTAGAGAGGGAGAGGACCAGGCCATGGCCCAGCCTTGTCCTCAGAGAAACAGCCAGATGTTGGGTACCTTTGACAGTGCCACTGACACGAGGGTAAGAATCAAAAGTGTGACTGGCTCTGGGCACCAACGCCAGCGATGTGCCCTGTCAGATTGGGCAGCAGGCTGGTGGAGGCCCATGCCACCCCGAGACAGGTGTTTCCTGCCTGCCAGGGAAGTTTTAGACTGAGAGCCTTGGCCCGAGGCTGGGAAAGCACTGGGCACGTGTCGCCTGTGGTGAGTGAGTGTTGCTGACCCGCTGTTCGTTGATATTATCGTGCTTTTCACAGCGGTGGGCCCGGACGGGGACAGGAGCAGCCCATGGCACATGCCCGCCCTCAGGCACGCAGCCAGAGACACGGTACTTTCTACAAGGACGCCGACACTAAGATAAGGCGTCAAAAGTCTGGCAGCACGCAGGGCAGAGGTTGAATGTGGAGACTGAGGGAGGCTGCCCCGTTGTTTGTTGATATTATCCTGCCCTTTACAGCTGCGGGCCCAGGCATGGACAGGACCAGACCATGGCACGCTCTCGTCCTCAGCCACATAGCCAGATATGCCAAAAATTCTGCAAGGACACTTGCACAAAGTTAAGCGATCGAGAGTGTGGCAGAGCCCTGGGCAGGGGCTTCTCATGAGGACTGAGAGTGGCTGCCCCTTTTTCTTATAGATATTTGCCTGCTTTTTACAGCCGCAGGCCCAGGCAGGGACAGGACCAGACCATGGTGCACTCCCACCCTCAGCCACACAGCCAGAGACTTGCTACCTTCTACAAGGACTCTGACGCTAAGATAAGGCTTCAAGAGTCTGGCTGCCCTCACACCGGGGGTGGACTGTGGATATTGAGGGAGGCTGCCATGTATTATGTTGGTATTATCCTGCCTTTCACAGCCGCAGGGCCAGCCACAGAGGACCCGACCATGGCACTCTCCTCTCCTCAGCCTCATAAAGACTCCCTAACTTCTTCAAGGACACAGACATACAGTTAAGGATTCAAGAGGGGCAGTGTGCTTGGCAGGGGTTGACCGTGGAGTATGAGGAAGGCTACCCCATTGTTTGTTGATATTATCCTGCTCTTCAGAGCCACAGGACTAGAGAGGGAGAGGACCAGGCCATGGCCCAGCCTTATCCTCAGAGAAACAGCCAGATGTTGGGTACCTTTGACAGTGCCACTGACACGAGGGTAAGAATCAAAAGTGTGACTGGCTCTGGGCACCAACGCCAGCGATGTGCCCTGTCAGATTGGGCAGCAGGCTGGTGGAGGCCCATGCCACCCCGAGACAGGTGTTTCCTGCCTGCCAGGGAAGTTTTAGACTGAGAGCCTTGGCCCGAGGCTGGGAAAGCACTGGGCACGTGTCGCCTGTGGTGAGTGAGTGTTGCTGACCCGCTGTTCGTTGATATTATCGTGCTTTTCACAGCGGTGGGCCCGGACGGGGACAGGAGCAGCCCATGGCACATGCCCGCCCTCAGGCACGCAGCCAGAGACACGGTACTTTCTACAAGGACGCCGACACTAAGATAAGGCGTCAAAAGTCTGGCAGCACGCAGGGCAGAGGTTGAATGTGGAGACTGAGGGAGGCTGCCCCGTTGTTTGTTGATATTATCCTGCCCTTTACAGCTGCGGGCCCAGGCATGGACAGGACCAGACCATGGCACGCTCTCGTCCTCAGCCACATAGCCAGATATGCCAAAAATTCTGCAAGGACACTTGCACAAAGTTAAGCGATCGAGAGTGTGGCAGAGCCCTGGGCAGGGACTTCTCATGAGGACTGAGAGTGGCTGCTGCTTCTCTTTGTTGAGATTATTCTGCCTTTTACAGCTGCAGGCCCAGGCAGAGACAGGACCAGACCATGGTGCGCTCCTGCCCTCAGCCACATAGCAAGAGATTTGCTACCTTCCACGAGGACACTGACAACTAAGATAAGGCTTCAAGACCGTGTCAGCGCGCTGACCCTGGAGATGGAGGGAGGCCGCCACGTTTTTTTGTTGATATGTCCCTGCCTTTCACAGCTGCGGCCACAGGCACGGACACGAGCAGACGACGGCACTCTCCTCTCTTCTCCGCAGCCGCAGAGACTCGCTGCCTTCTTCAAGGACACAAACACAAAGTTAAGGATTCAAGAGTGTGGCAGTGCCCTGCGCAAGGCTTTCTCATGGTGACTGGATGTAGATGTCCTCTGAGTTTGTTGACATTTTCCTTCCTCTTACAGCCGCAGGCCCAGGCAGGGACAGGACCAGACCATGGCGCACGCCGGCCCTCAGCCACGCAGCCAGACGTGTTCTACCTACTCCAAGGGCACTGGCACTAAGATAAGGCTCCAAGTGTCTGGCCATGTACGGGGCGGGGGTTGACCGTGGGGACTGACGATGGCTGCCAGGTTTGTTGATATTATCCTGCCTTGCACAGCCAGAGGCGCAGGCAGGGAAAGGACGAGACCATGGCACAATTCTGTCCTTAGCCAAACTGCCACAGGTTTGCCACCTTCTTCAAGGCCACAGACAAAAAGTATAGGATTCAAGAGTTTAGCAGAACCCTGCGCGCGAGCTTCTCATGGTCACTAAGTGTGGCTGCTGTCTCTCTTTATTGACATTATCGTGCATTTTACAGCCGCAGGCCCAGACCATGGAGCTCTCATGTCCTCAGCCACACAGCCAGACATTCCTAAATTGCTGCGGGGACGCTTTACACAAGGTTAAGGAATGAGACGTGCAGCAGAGCCCTGGGCAGGGGCTTCTCATGAGGACTGAGAGTGGCTGCCCCTTTTTCTTATAGATATTTGCCTGCTTTTTACAGCCGCAGGCCCAGGCAGGGACAGGACCAGACCATGGTGCACTCCCACCCTCAGCCACACAGCCAGAGACTTGCTACCTTCTACAAGGACTCTGACGCTAAGATACGGCTTCAAGAGTCTGGCTGCCCTCACACCGGGGGTGGACTGTGGATATTGAGGGAGGCTGCCATGTATTATGTTGGTATTATTCTGCCTTTCACAGCCGCAGGGCCAGCCACAGAGGACCCGACCATGGCACTCTCCTCTCCTCAGCCTCATAAAGACTCCCTAACTTCTTCAAGGACACAGACATACAGTTAAGGATTCAAGAGGGGCAGTGTGCTTGGCAGGGGTTGACCGTGGAGTATGAGGAAGGCTACCCCATTGTTTGTTGATATTATCCTGCTCTTCAGAGCCACAGGACTAGAGAGGGAGAGGACTAGGCCATGGCCCAGCCTTGTCCTCAGAGAAACAGCCAGATGTTCGGTACTTTTGACAGCGCCACTGACACGAGGGTAAGAATCAAAAGTGTGACTGGCTCTGGGCACCAACGCCAGCGATGTGCCCTGTCAGATTGGGCAGCAGGCTGGTGGAGGCCCATGCCACCCCGAGACAGGTGTTTCCTGCCTGCCAGGGAAGTTTTAGACTGAGAGCCTTGGCCCGAGGCTGGGAAAGCACTGGGCACGTGTCGCCTGTGGTGAGTGAGTGTTGCTGACCCGCTGTTCGTTGATATTATCGTGCTTTTCACAGCGGTGGGCCCGGACGGGGACAGGAGCAGCCCATGGCACATGCCCGCCCTCAGGCACGCAGCCAGAGACACGGTACTTTCTACAAGGACGCCGACACTGAGATAAGGCGTCAAAAGTCTGGCAGCACGCAGGGCAGAGGTTGAATGTGGAGACTGAGGGAGGCTGCCCCGTTGTTTGTTGATATTATCCTGCCCTTTACAGCTGCGGGCCCAGGCATGGACAGGACCAGACCATGGCACGCTCTCGTCCTCAGCCACATAGCCAGATATGCCAAAAATTCTGCAAGGACACTTGCACAAAGTTAAGCGATCGAGAGTGTGGCAGAGCCCTGGGCAGGGACTTCTCATGAGGACTGAGAGTGGCTGCTGCTTCTCTTTGTTGAGATTATTCTGCCTTTTACAGCTGCAGGCCCAGGCAGAGACAGGACCAGACCATGGTGCGCTCCTGCCCTCAGCCACATAGCAAGAGATTTGCTACCTTCCACGAGGACACTGACAACTAAGATAAGGCTTCAAGACCGTGTCAGCGCGCTGACCCTGGAGATGGAGGGAGGCCGCCACGTTTTTTTGTTGATATGTCCCTGCCTTTCACAGCTGCGGCCACAGGCACGGACACGAGCAGACAACGGCACTCTCCTCTCTTCTCCGCAGCCGCAGAGACTCGCTGCCTTCTTCAAGGACACAAACACAAAGTTAAGGATTCAAGAGTGTGGCAGTGCCCTGCGCAAGGCTTTCTCATGGTGACTGGATGTAGATGTCCTCTGAGTTTGTTGACATTTTCCTTCCTCTTACAGCCGCAGGCCCAGGCAGGGACAGGACCAGACCATGGCGCACGCCGGCCCTCAGCCACGCAGCCAGACGTGTTCTACCTACTCCAAGGGCACTGGCACTAAGATAAGGCTCCAAGTGTCTGGCCATGTACGGGGCGGGGGTTGACCGTGGGGACTGACGGTGGCTGCCAGGTTTGTTGATATTATCCTGCCTTGCACAGCCAGAGGCGCAGGCAGGGAAAGGACGAGACCATGGCACAATTCTGTCCTTAGCCAAACTGCCACAGGTTTGCCACCTTCTTCAAGGCCACAGACAAAAAGTATAGGATTCAAGAGTTTAGCAGAACCCTGCGCGCGAGCTTCTCATGGTCACTAAGTGTGGCTGCTGTCTCTCTTTATTGACATTATCGTGCATTTTACAGCCGCAGGCCCAGACCATGGAGCTCTCATGTCCTCAGCCACACAGCCAGACATTCCTAAATTGCTGCGGGGACGCTTTACACAAGGTTAAGGAATGAGACGTGCAGCAGAGCCCTGGGCAGGGGCTTCTCATGAGGACTGAGAGTGGCTGCCCCATTTTTTTATAGATATTTGCCTGCTTTTTACAGCCGCAGGCCCAGGCAGGGACAGGACCAGACCATGGTGCACTCCCACCCTCAGCCACACAGCCAGAGACTTGCTACCTTCTACAAGGACTCTGACGCTAAGATAAGGCTTCAAGAGTCTGTCTGCCCTCACACCGGGGGTGGACTGTGGATATTGAGGGAGGCTGCCATGTATTATGTTGGTATTATCCTGCCTTTCACAGCCGCAGGGCCAGCCACAGAGGACCCGACCATGGCACTCTCCTCTCCTCAGCCTCATAAAGACTCCCTAACTTCTTCAAGGACACAGACATACAGTTAAGGATTCAAGAGGGGCAGTGTGCTTGGCAGGGGTTGACCGTGGAGTATGAGGAAGGCTACCCCATTGTTTGTTGATATTATCCTGCTCTTCAGAGCCACAGGACTAGAGAGGGAGAGGACTAGGCCATGGCCCAGCCTTGTCCTCAGAGAAACAGCCAGATGTTCGGTACTTTTGACAGCGCCACTGACACGAGGGTAAGAATCAAAAGTGTGACTGGCTCTGGGCACCAACGCCAGCGATGTGCCCTGTCAGATTGGGCAGCAGGCTGGTGGAGGCCCATGCCACCCCGAGACAGGTGTTTCCTGCCTGCCAGGGAAGTTTTAGACTGAGAGCCTTGGCCCGAGGCTGGGAAAGCACTGGGCACGTGTCGCCTGTGGTGAGTGAGTGTTGCTGACCCGCTGTTCGTTGATATTATCGTGCTTTTCACAGCGGTGGGCCCGGACGGGGACAGGAGCAGCCCATGGCACATGCCCGCCCTCAGGCACGCAGCCAGAGACACGGTACTTTCTACAAGGACGCCGACACTAAGATAAGGCGTCAAAAGTCTGGCAGCACGCAGGGCAGAGGTTGAATGTGGAGACTGAGGGAGGCTGCCCCGTTGTTTGTTGATATTATCCTGCCCTTTACAGCTGCGGGCCCAGGCATGGACAGGACCAGACCATGGCACGCTCTCGTCCTCAGCCACATAGCCAGATATGCCAAAAATTCTGCAAGGACACTTGCACAAAGTTAAGCGATCGAGAGTGTGGCAGAGCCCTGGGCAGGGACTTCTCATGAGGACTGAGAGTGGCTGCTGCTTCTCTTTGTTGAGATTATTCTGCCTTTTACAGCTGCAGGCCCAGGCAGAGACAGGACCAGACCATGGTGCGCTCCTGCCCTCAGCCACATAGCAAGAGATTTGCTACCTTCCACGAGGACACTGACAACTAAGATAAGGCTTCAAGACCGTGTCAGCGCGCTGACCCTGGAGATGGAGGGAGGCCGCCACGTTTTTTTGTTGATGTGTCCCTGCCTTTCACAGCTGCGGCCACAGGCACGGACACGAGCAGACGACGGCACTCTCCTCTCTTCTCCGCAGCCGCAGAGACTCGCTGCCTTCTTCAAGGACACAAACACAAAGTTAAGGATTCAAGAGTGTGGCAGTGCCCTGCGCAAGGCTTTCTCATGGTGACTGGATGTAGATGTCCTCTGAGTTTGTTGACATTTTCCTTCCTCTTACAGCCGCAGGCCCAGGCAGGGACAGGACCAGACCATGGCGCACGCCGGCCCTCAGCCACGCAGCCAGACGTGTTCTACCTACTCCAAGGGCACTGGCACTAAGATAAGGCTCCAAGTGTCTGGCCATGTACGGGGCGGGGGTTGACCGTGGGGACTGACGGTGGCTGCCAGGTTTGTTGATATTATCCTGCCTTGCACAGCCAGAGGCGCAGGCAGGGAAAGGACGAGACCATGGCACAATTCTGTCCTTAGCCAAACTGCCACAGGTTTGCCACCTTCTTCAAGGCCACAGACAAAAAGTATAGGATTCAAGAGTTTAGCAGAACCCTGCGCGCGAGCTTCTCATGGTCACTAAGTGTGGCTGCTGTCTCTCTTTATTGACATTATCGTGCATTTTACAGCCGCAGGCCCAGACCATGGAGCTCTCATGTCCTCAGCCACACAGCCAGACATTCCTAAATTGCTGCGGGGACGCTTTACACAAGGTTAAGGAATGAGACGTGCAGCAGAGCCCTGGGCAGGGGCTTCTCATGAGGACTGAGAGTGGCTGCCCCATTTTTTTATAGATATTTGCCTGCTTTTTACAGCCGCAGGCCCAGGCAGGGACAGGACCAGACCATGGTGCACTCCCACCCTCAGCCACACAGCCAGAGACTTGCTACCTTCTACAAGGACTCTGACGCTAAGATAAGGCTTCAAGAGTCTGGCTGCCCTCACACCGGGGGTGGACTGTGGATATTGAGGGAGGCTGCCATGTATTATGTTGGTATTATCCTGCCTTTCACAGCCGCAGGGCCAGCCACAGAGGACCCGACCATGGCACTCTCCTCTCCTCAGCCTCATAAAGACTCCCTAACTTCTTCAAGGACACAGACATACAGTTAAGGATTCAAGAGGGGCAGTGTGCTTGGCAGGGGTTGACCGTGGAGTATGAGGAAGGCTACCCCATTGTTTGTTGATATTATCCTGCTCTTCAGAGCCACAGGACTAGAGAGGGAGAGGACTAGGCCATGGCCCAGCCTTGTCCTCAGAGAAACAGCCAGATGTTCGGTACCTTTGACAGGGCCACTGACACGAGGGTAAGAATCAAAAGTGTGACTGGCTCTGGGCACCAACGCCAGCGATGTGCCCTGTCAGATTGGGCAGCAGGCTGGTGGAGGCCCATGCCACCCCGAGACAGGTGTTTCCTGCCTGCCAGGGAAGTTTTAGACTGAGAGCCTTGGCCCGAGGCTGGGAAAGCACTGGGCACGTGTCGCCTGTGGTGAGTGAGTGTTGCTGACCCGCTGTTCGTTGATATTATCGTGCTTTTCACAGCGGTGGGCCCGGACGGGGACAGGAGCAGCCCATGGCACATGCCCGCCCTCAGGCACGCAGCCAGAGACACGGTACTTTCTACAAGGACGCCGACACTAAGATAAGGCGTCAAAAGTCTGGCAGCACGCAGGGCAGAGGTTGAATGTGGAGACTGAGGGAGGCTGCCCCGTTGTTTGTTGATATTATCCTGCCCTTTACAGCTGCGGGCCCAGGCATGGACAGGACCAGACCATGGCACGCTCTCGTCCTCAGCCACATAGCCAGATATGCCAAAAATTCTGCAAGGACACTTGCACAAAGTTAAGCGATCGAGAGTGTGGCAGAGCCCTGGGCAGGGACTTCTCATGAGGACTGAGAGTGGCTGCTGCTTCTCTTTGTTGAGATTATTCTGCCTTTTACAGCTGCAGGCCCAGGCAGAGACAGGACCAGACCATGGTGCGCTCCTGCCCTCAGCCACATAGCAAGAGATTTGCTACCTTCCACGAGGACACTGACAACTAAGATAAGGCTTCAAGACCGTGTCAGCGCGCTGACCCTGGAGATGGAGGGAGGCCGCCACGTTTTTTTGTTGATATGTCCCTGCCTTTCACAGCTGCGGCCACAGGCACGGACACGAGCAGACGACGGCACTCTCCTCTCTTCTCCGCAGCCGCAGAGACTCGCTGCCTTCTTCAAGGACACAAACACAAAGTTAAGGATTCAAGAGTGTGGCAGTGCCCTGCGCAAGGCTTTCTCATGGTGACTGGATGTAGATGTCCTCTGAGTTTGTTGACATTTTCCTTCCTCTTACAGCCGCAGGCCCAGGCAGGGACAGGACCAGACCATGGCGCACGCCGGCCCTCAGCCACGCAGCCAGACGTGTTCTACCTACTCCAAGGGCACTGGCACTAAGATAAGGCTCCAAGTGTCTGGCCATGTACGGGGCGGGGGTTGACCGTGGGGACTGACGGTGGCTGCCAGGTTTGTTGATATTATCCTGCCTTGCACAGCCAGAGGCGCAGGCAGGGAAAGGACGAGACCATGGCACAATTCTGTCCTTAGCCAAACTGCCACAGGTTTGCCACCTTCTTCAAGGCCACAGACAAAAAGTATAGGATTCAAGAGTTTAGCAGAACCCTGCGCGCGAGCTTCTCATGGTCACTAAGTGTGGCTGCTGTCTCTCTTTATTGACATTATCGTGCATTTTACAGCCGCAGGCCCAGACCATGGAGCTCTCATGTCCTCAGCCACACAGCCAGACATTCCTAAATTGCTGCGGGGACGCTTTACACAAGGTTAAGGAATGAGACGTGCAGCAGAGCCCTGGGCAGGGGCTTCTCATGAGGACTGAGAGTGGCTGCCCCATTTTTTTATAGATATTTGCCTGCTTTTTACAGCCGCAGGCCCAGGCAGGGACAGGACCAGACCATGGTGCACTCCCACCCTCAGCCACACAGCCAGAGACTTGCTACCTTCTACAAGGACTCTGACGCTAAGATAAGGCTTCAAGAGTCTGGCTGCCCTCACACCGGGGGTGGACTGTGGATATTGAGGGAGGCTGCCATGTATTATGTTGGTATTATCCTGCCTTTCACAGCCGCAGGGCCAGCCACAGAGGACCCGACCATGGCACTCTCCTCTCCTCAGCCTCATAAAGACTCCCTAACTTCTTCAAGGACACAGACATACAGTTAAGGATTCAAGAGGGGCAGTGTGCTTGGCAGGGGTTGACCGTGGAGTATGAGGAAGGCTACCCCATTGTTTGTTGATATTATCCTGCTCTTCAGAGCCGCAGGACTAGAGAGGGAGAGGACTAGGCCATGGCCCAGCCTTGTCCTCAGAGAAACAGCCAGATGTTCGGTACTTTTGACAGCGCCACTGACACGAGGGTAAGAATCAAAAGTGTGACTGGCTCTGGGCACCAACGCCAGCGATGTGCCCTGTCAGATTGGGCAGCAGGCTGGTGGAGGCCCATGCCACCCCGAGACAGGTGTTTCCTGCCTGCCAGGGAAGTTTTAGACTGAGAGCCTTGGCCCGAGGCTGGGAAAGCACTGGGCACGTGTCGCCTGTGGTGAGTGAGTGTTGCTGACCCGCTGTTCGTTGATATTATCGTGCTTTTCACAGCGGTGGGCCCGGACGGGGACAGGAGCAGCCCATGGCACATGCCCGCCCTCAGGCACGCAGCCAGAGACACGGTACTTTCTACAAGGACGCCGACACTAAGATAAGGCGTCAAAAGTCTGGCAGCACGCAGGGCAGAGGTTGAATGTGGAGACTGAGGGAGGCCGCCCCGTTGTTTGTTGATATTATCCTGCCCTTTACAGCTGCGGGCCCAGGCATGGACAGGACCAGACCATGGCACGCTCTCGTCCTCAGCCACATAGCCAGATATGCCAAAAATTCTGCAAGGACACTTGCACAAAGTTAAGCGATCGAGAGTGTGGCAGAGCCCTGGGCAGGGACTTCTCATGCGGACTGAGAGTGGCTGCTGCTTCTCTTTGTTGAGATTATTCTGCCTTTTACAGCTGCAGGCCCAGGCAGAGACAGGACCAGACCATGGTGCGCTCCTGCCCTCAGCCACATAGCAAGAGATTTGCTACCTTCCACGAGGACACTGACAACTAAGATAAGGCTTCAAGACCGTGTCAGCGCGCTGACCCTGGAGATGGAGGGAGGCCGCCACGTTTTTTTGTTGATATGTCCCTGCCTTTCACAGCTGCGGCCACAGGCACGGACACGAGCAGACGACGGCACTCTCCTCTCTTCTCCGCAGCCGCAGAGACTCGCTGCCTTCTTCAAGGACACAAACACAAAGTTAAGGATTCAAGAGTGTGGCAGTGCCCTGCGCAAGGCTTTCTCATGGTGACTGGATGTAGATGTCCTCTGAGTTTGTTGACATTTTCCTTCCTCTTACAGCCGCAGGCCCAGGCAGGGACAGGACCAGACCATGGCGCACGCCGGCCCTCAGCCACGCAGCCAGACGTGTTCTACCTACTCCAAGGGCACTGGCACTAAGATAAGGCTCCAAGTGTCTGGCCATGTACGGGGCGGGGGTTGACCGTGGGGACTGACGGTGGCTGCCAGGTTTGTTGATATTATCCTGCCTTGCACAGCCAGAGGCGCAGGCAGGGAAAGGACGAGACCATGGCACAATTCTGTCCTTAGCCAAACTGCCACAGGTTTGCCACCTTCTTCAAGGCCACAGACAAAAAGTATAGGATTCAAGAGTTTAGCAGAACCCTGCGCGCGAGCTTCTCATGGTCACTAAGTGTGGCTGCTGTCTCTCTTTATTGACATTATCGTGCATTTTACAGCCGCAGGCCCAGACCATGGAGCTCTCATGTCCTCAGCCACACAGCCAGACATTCCTAAATTGCTGCGGGGACGCTTTACACAAGGTTAAGGAATGAGACGTGCAGCAGAGCCCTGGGCAGGGGCTTCTCATGAGGACTGAGAGTGGCTGCCCCATTTTTTTATAGATATTTGCCTGCTTTTTACAGCCGCAGGCCCAGGCAGGGACAGGACCAGACCATGGTGCACTCCCACCCTCAGCCACACAGCCAGAGACTTGCTACCTTCTACAAGGACTCTGACGCTAAGATAAGGCTTCAAGAGTCTGGCTGCCCTCACACCGGGGGTGGACTGTGGATATTGAGGGAGGCTGCCATGTATTATGTTGGTATTATCCTGCCTTTCACAGCCGCAGGGCCAGCCACAGAGGACCCGACCATGGCACTCTCCTCTCCTCAGCCTCATAAAGACTCCCTAACTTCTTCAAGGACACAGACATACAGTTAAGGATTCAAGAGGGGCAGTGTGCTTGGCAGGGGTTGACCGTGGAGTATGAGGAAGGCTACCCCATTGTTTGTTGATATTATCCTGCTCTTCAGAGCCGCAGGACTAGAGAGGGAGAGGACTAGGCCATGGCCCAGCCTTGTCCTCAGAGAAACAGCCAGATGTTCGGTACTTTTGACAGCGCCACTGACACGAGGGTAAGAATCAAAAGTGTGACTGGCTCTGGGCACCAACGCCAGCGATGTGCCCTGTCAGATTGGGCAGCAGGCTGGTGGAGGCCCATGCCACCCCGAGACAGGTGTTTCCTGCCTGCCAGGGAAGTTTTAGACTGAGAGCCTTGGCCCGAGGCTGGGAAAGCACTGGGCACGTGTCGCCTGTGGTGAGTGAGTGTTGCTGACCCGCTGTTCGTTGATATTATCGTGCTTTTCACAGCGGTGGGCCCGGACGGGGACAGGAGCAGCCCATGGCACATGCCCGCCCTCAGGCACGCAGCCAGAGACACGGTACTTTCTACAAGGACGCCGACACTAAGATAAGGCGTCAAAAGTCTGGCAGCACGCAGGGCAGAGGTTGAATGTGGAGACTGAGGGAGGCCGCCCCGTTGTTTGTTGATATTATCCTGCCCTTTACAGCTGCGGGCCCAGGCATGGACAGGACCAGACCATGGCACGCTCTCGTCCTCAGCCACATAGCCAGATATGCCAAAAATTCTGCAAGGACACTTGCACAAAGTTAAGCGATCGAGAGTGTGGCAGAGCCCTGGGCAGGGACTTCTCATGAGGACTGAGAGTGGCTGCTGCTTCTCTTTGTTGAGATTATTCTGCCTTTTACAGCTGCAGGCCCAGGCAGAGACAGGACCAGACCATGGTGCGCTCCTGCCCTCAGCCACATAGCAAGAGATTTGCTACCTTCCACGAGGACACTGACAACTAAGATAAGGCTTCAAGACCGTGTCAGCGCGCTGACCCTGGAGATGGAGGGAGGCCGCCACGTTTTTTTGTTGATATGTCCCTGCCTTTCACAGCTGCGGCCACAGGCACGGACACGAGCAGACGACGGCACTCTCCTCTCTTCTCCGCAGCCGCAGAGACTCGCTGCCTTCTTCAAGGACACAAACACAAAGTTAAGGATTCAAGAGTGTGGCAGTGCCCTGCGCAAGGCTTTCTCATGGTGACTGGATGTAGATGTCCTCTGAGTTTGTTGACATTTTCCTTCCTCTTACAGCCGCAGGCCCAGGCAGGGACAGGACCAGACCATGGCGCACGCCGGCCCTCAGCCACGCAGCCAGACGTGTTCTACCTACTCCAAGGGCACTGGCACTAAGATAAGGCTCCAAGTGTCTGGCCATGTACGGGGCGGGGGTTGACCGTGGGGACTGACGGTGGCTGCCAGGTTTGTTGATATTATCCTGCCTTGCACAGCCAGAGGCGCAGGCAGGGAAAGGACGAGACCATGGCACAATTCTGTCCTTAGCCAAACTGCCACAGGTTTGCCACCTTCTTCAAGGCCACAGACAAAAAGTATAGGATTCAAGAGTTTAGCAGAACCCTGCGCGCGAGCTTCTCATGGTCACTAAGTGTGGCTGCTGTCTCTCTTTATTGACATTATCGTGCATTTTACAGCCGCAGGCCCAGACCATGGAGCTCTCATGTCCTCAGCCACACAGCCAGACATTCCTAAATTGCTGCGGGGACGCTTTACACAAGGTTAAGGAATGAGACGTGCAGCAGAGCCCTGGGCAGGGGCTTCTCATGAGGACTGAGAGTGGCTGCCCCATTTTTTTATAGATATTTGCCTGCTTTTTACAGCCGCAGGCCCAGGCAGGGACAGGACCAGACCATGGTGCACTCCCACCCTCAGCCACACAGCCAGAGACTTGCTACCTTCTACAAGGACTCTGACGCTAAGATAAGGCTTCAAGAGTCTGGCTGCCCTCACACCGGGGGTGGACTGTGGATATTGAGGGAGGCTGCCATGTATTATGTTGGTATTATCCTGCCTTTCACAGCCGCAGGGCCAGCCACAGAGGACCCGACCATGGCACTCTCCTCTCCTCAGCCTCATAAAGACTCCCTAACTTCTTCAAGGACACAGACATACAGTTAAGGATTCAAGAGGGGCAGTGTGCTTGGCAGGGGTTGACCGTGGAGTATGAGGAAGGCTACCCCATTGTTTGTTGATATTATCCTGCTCTTCAGAGCCGCAGGACTAGAGAGGGAGAGGACTAGGCCATGGCCCAGCCTTGTCCTCAGAGAAACAGCCAGATGTTCGGTACTTTTGACAGCGCCACTGACACGAGGGTAAGAATCAAAAGTGTGACTGGCTCTGGGCACCAACGCCAGCGATGTGCCCTGTCAGATTGGGCAGCAGGCTGGTGGAGGCCCATGCCACCCCGAGACAGGTGTTTCCTGCCTGCCAGGGAAGTTTTAGACTGAGAGCCTTGGCCCGAGGCTGGGAAAGCACTGGGCACGTGTCGCCTGTGGTGAGTGAGTGTTGCTGACCCGCTGTTCGTTGATATTATCGTGCTTTTCACAGCGGTGGGCCCGGACGGGGACAGGAGCAGCCCATGGCACATGCCCGCCCTCAGGCACGCAGCCAGAGACACGGTACTTTCTACAAGGACGCCGACACTAAGATAAGGCGTCAAAAGTCTGGCAGCACGCAGGGCAGAGGTTGAATGTGGAGACTGAGGGAGGCCGCCCCGTTGTTTGTTGATATTATCCTGCCCTTTACAGCTGCGGGCCCAGGCATGGACAGGACCAGACCATGGCACGCTCTCGTCCTCAGCCACATAGCCAGATATGCCAAAAATTCTGCAAGGACACTTGCACAAAGTTAAGCGATCGAGAGTGTGGCAGAGCCCTGGGCAGGGACTTCTCATGCGGACTGAGAGTGGCTGCTGCTTCTCTTTGTTGAGATTATTCTGCCTTTTACAGCTGCAGGCCCAGGCAGAGACAGGACCAGACCATGGTGCGCTCCTGCCCTCAGCCACATAGCAAGAGATTTGCTACCTTCCACGAGGACACTGACAACTAAGATAAGGCTTCAAGACCGTGTCAGCGCGCTGACCCTGGAGATGGAGGGAGGCCGCCACGTTTTTTTGTTGATATGTCCCTGCCTTTCACAGCTGCGGCCACAGGCACGGACACGAGCAGACGACGGCACTCTCCTCTCTTCTCCGCAGCCGCAGAGACTCGCTGCCTTCTTCAAGGACACAAACACAAAGTTAAGGATTCAAGAGTGTGGCAGTGCCCTGCGCAAGGCTTTCTCATGGTGACTGGATGTAGATGTCCTCTGAGTTTGTTGACATTTTCCTTCCTCTTACAGCCGCAGGCCCAGGCAGGGACAGGACCAGACCATGGCGCACGCCGGCCCTCAGCCACGCAGCCAGACGTGTTCTACCTACTCCAAGGGCACTGGCACTAAGATAAGGCTCCAAGTGTCTGGCCATGTACGGGGCGGGGGTTGACCGTGGGGACTGACGGTGGCTGCCAGGTTTGTTGATATTATCCTGCCTTGCACAGCCAGAGGCGCAGGCAGGGAAAGGACGAGACCATGGCACAATTCTGTCCTTAGCCAAACTGCCACAGGTTTGCCACCTTCTTCAAGGCCACAGACAAAAAGTATAGGATTCAAGAGTTTAGCAGAACCCTGCGCGCGAGCTTCTCATGGTCACTAAGTGTGGCTGCTGTCTCTCTTTATTGACATTATCGTGCATTTTACAGCCGCAGGCCCAGACCATGGAGCTCTCATGTCCTCAGCCACACAGCCAGACATTCCTAAATTGCTGCGGGGACGCTTTACACAAGGTTAAGGAATGAGACGTGCAGCAGAGCCCTGGGCAGGGGCTTCTCATGAGGACTGAGAGTGGCTGCCCCATTTTTTTATAGATATTTGCCTGCTTTTTACAGCCGCAGGCCCAGGCAGGGACAGGACCAGACCATGGTGCACTCCCACCCTCAGCCACACAGCCAGAGACTTGCTACCTTCTACAAGGACTCTGACGCTAAGATAAGGCTTCAAGAGTCTGGCTGCCCTCACACCGGGGGTGGACTGTGGATATTGAGGGAGGCTGCCATGTATTATGTTGGTATTATCCTGCCTTTCACAGCCGCAGGGCCAGCCACAGAGGACCCGACCATGGCACTCTCCTCTCCTCAGCCTCATAAAGACTCCCTAACTTCTTCAAGGACACAGACATACAGTTAAGGATTCAAGAGGGGCAGTGTGCTTGGCAGGGGTTGACCGTGGAGTATGAGGAAGGCTACCCCATTGTTTGTTGATATTATCCTGCTCTTCAGAGCCACAGGACTAGAGAGGGAGAGGACTAGGCCATGGCCCAGCCTTGTCCTCAGAGAAACAGCCAGATGTTCGGTACCTTTGACAGGGCCACTGACACGAGGGTAAGAATCAAAAGTGTGACTGGCTCTGGGCACCAACGCCAGCGATGTGCCCTGTCAGATTGGGCAGCAGGCTGGTGGAGGCCCATGCCACCCCGAGACAGGTGTTTCCTGCCTGCCAGGGAAGTTTTAGACTGAGAGCCTTGGCCCGAGGCTGGGAAAGCACTGGGCACGTGTCGCCTGTGGTGAGTGAGTGTTGCTGACCCGCTGTTCGTTGATATTATCGTGCTTTTCACAGCGGTGGGCCCGGACGGGGACAGGAGCAGCCCATGGCACATGCCCGCCCTCAGGCACGCAGCCAGAGACACGGTACTTTCTACAAGGACGCCGACACTGAGATAAGGCGTCAAAAGTCTGGCAGCACGCAGGGCAGAGGTTGAATGTGGAGACTGAGGGAGGCTGCCCCGTTGTTTGTTGATATTATCCTGCCCTTTACAGCTGCGGGCCCAGGCATGGACAGGACCAGACCATGGCACGCTCTCGTCCTCAGCCACATAGCCAGATATGCCAAAAATTCTGCAAGGACACTTGCACAAAGTTAAGCGATCGAGAGTGTGGCAGAGCCCTGGGCAGGGACTTCTCATGAGGACTGAGAGTGGCTGCTGCTTCTCTTTGTTGAGATTATTCTGCCTTTTACAGCTGCAGGCCCAGGCAGAGACAGGACCAGACCATGGTGCGCTCCTGCCCTCAGCCACATAGCAAGAGATTTGCTACCTTCCACGAGGACACTGACAACTAAGATAAGGCTTCAAGACCGTGTCAGCGCGCTGACCCTGGAGATGGAGGGAGGCCGCCACGTTTTTTTGTTGATATGTCCCTGCCTTTCACAGCTGCGGCCACAGGCACGGACACGAGCAGACGACGGCACTCTCCTCTCTTCTCCGCAGCCGCAGAGACTCGCTGCCTTCTTCAAGGACACAAACACAAAGTTAAGGATTCAAGAGTGTGGCAGTGCCCTGCGCAAGGCTTTCTCATGGTGACTGGATGTAGATGTCCTCTGAGTTTGTTGACATTTTCCTTCCTCTTACAGCCGCAGGCCCAGGCAGGGACAGGACCAGACCATGGCGCACGCCGGCCCTCAGCCACGCAGCCAGACGTGTTCTACCTACTCCAAGGGCACTGGCACTAAGATAAGGCTCCAAGTGTCTGGCCATGTACGGGGCGGGGGTTGACCGTGGGGACTGACGGTGGCTGCCAGGTTTGTTGATATTATCCTGCCTTGCACAGCCAGAGGCGCAGGCAGGGAAAGGACGAGACCATGGCACAATTCTGTCCTTAGCCAAACTGCCACAGGTTTGCCACCTTCTTCAAGGCCACAGACAAAAAGTATAGGATTCAAGAGTTTAGCAGAACCCTGCGCGCGAGCTTCTCATGGTCACTAAGTGTGGCTGCTGTCTCTCTTTATTGACATTATCGTGCATTTTACAGCCGCAGGCCCAGACCATGGAGCTCTCATGTCCTCAGCCACACAGCCAGACATTCCTAAATTGCTGCGGGGACGCTTTACACAAGGTTAAGGAATGAGACGTGCAGCAGAGCCCTGGGCAGGGGCTTCTCATGAGGACTGAGAGTGGCTGCCCCTTTTTCTTATAGATATTTGCCTGCTTTTTACAGCCGCAGGCCCAGGCAGGGACAGGACCAGACCATGGTGCACTCCCACCCTCAGCCACACAGCCAGAGACTTGCTACCTTCTACAAGGACTCTGACGCTAAGATACGGCTTCAAGAGTCTGGCTGCCCTCACACCGGGGGTGGACTGTGGATATTGAGGGAGGCTGCCATGTATTATGTTGGTATTATCCTGCCTTTCACAGCCGCAGGGCCAGCCACAGAGGACCCGACCATGGCACTCTCCTCTCCTCAGCCTCATAAAGACTCCCTAACTTCTTCAAGGACACAGACATACAGTTAAGGATTCAAGAGGGGCAGTGTGCTTGGCAGGGGTTGACCGTGGAGTATGAGGAAGGCTACCCCATTGTTTGTTGATATTATCCTGCTCTTCAGAGCCACAGGACTAGAGAGGGAGAGGACTAGGCCATGGCCCAGCCTTGTCCTCAGAGAAACAGCCAGATGTTGGGTACCTTTGACAGGGCCACTGACACGAGGGTAAGAATCAAAAGTGTGACTGGCTCTGGGCACCAACGCCAGCGATGTGCCCTGTCAGATTGGGCAGCAGGCTGGTGGAGGCCCATGCCACCCCGAGACAGGTGTTTCCTGCCTGCCAGGGAAGTTTTAGACTGAGAGCCTTGGCCCGAGGCTGGGAAAGCACTGGGCACGTGTCGCCTGTGGTGAGTGAGTGTTGCTGACCCGCTGTTCGTTGATATTATCGTGCTTTTCACAGCGGTGGGCCCGGACGGGGACAGGAGCAGCCCATGGCACATGCCCGCCCTCAGGCACGCAGCCAGAGACACGGTACTTTCTACAAGGACGCCGACACTGAGATAAGGCGTCAAAAGTCTGGCAGCACGCAGGGCAGAGGTTGAATGTGGAGACTGAGGGAGGCCGCCCCGTTGTTTGTTGATATTATCCTGCCCTTTACAGCTGCGGGCCCAGGCATGGACAGGACCAGACCATGGCACGCTCTCGTCCTCAGCCACATAGCCAGATATGCCAAAAATTCTGCAAGGACACTTGCACAAAGTTAAGCGATCGAGAGTGTGGCAGAGCCCTGGGCAGGGACTTCTCATGAGGACTGAGAGTGGCTGCTGCTTCTCTTTGTTGAGATTATTCTGCCTTTTACAGCTGCAGGCCCAGGCAGAGACAGGACCAGACCATGGTGCGCTCCTGCCCTCAGCCACATAGCAAGAGATTTGCTACCTTCCACGAGGACACTGACAACTAAGATAAGGCTTCAAGACCGTGTCAGCGCGCTGACCCTGGAGATGGAGGGAGGCCGCCACGTTTTTTTGTTGATATGTCCCTGCCTTTCACAGCTGCGGCCACAGGCACGGACACGAGCAGACGACGGCACTCTCCTCTCTTCTCCGCAGCCGCAGAGACTCGCTGCCTTCTTCAAGGACACAAACACAAAGTTAAGGATTCAAGAGTGTGGCAGTGCCCTGCGCAAGGCTTTCTCATGGTGACTGGATGTAGATGTCCTCTGAGTTTGTTGACATTTTCCTTCCTCTTACAGCCGCAGGCCCAGGCAGGGACAGGACCAGACCATGGCGCACGCCGGCCCTCAGCCACGCAGCCAGACGTGTTCTACCTACTCCAAGGGCACTGGCACTAAGATAAGGCTCCAAGTGTCTGGCCATGTACGGGGCGGGGGTTGACCGTGGGGACTGACGGTGGCTGCCAGGTTTGTTGATATTATCCTGCCTTGCACAGCCAGAGGCGCAGGCAGGGAAAGGACGAGACCATGGCACAATTCTGTCCTTAGCCAAACTGCCACAGGTTTGCCACCTTCTTCAAGGCCACAGACAAAAAGTATAGGATTCAAGAGTTTAGCAGAACCCTGCGCGCGAGCTTCTCATGGTCACTAAGTGTGGCTGCTGTCTCTCTTTATTGACATTATCGTGCATTTTACAGCCGCAGGCCCAGACCATGGAGCTCTCATGTCCTCAGCCACACAGCCAGACATTCCTAAATTGCTGCGGGGACGCTTTACACAAGGTTAAGGAATGAGACGTGCAGCAGAGCCCTGGGCAGGGGCTTCTCATGAGGACTGAGAGTGGCTGCCCCATTTTTTTATAGATATTTGCCTGCTTTTTACAGCCGCAGGCCCAGGCAGGGACAGGACCAGACCATGGTGCACTCCCACCCTCAGCCACACAGCCAGAGACTTGCTACCTTCTACAAGGACTCTGACGCTAAGATAAGGCTTCAAGAGTCTGGCTGCCCTCACACCGGGGGTGGACTGTGGATATTGAGGGAGGCTGCCATGTATTATGTTGGTATTATCCTGCCTTTCACAGCCGCAGGGCCAGCCACAGAGGACCCGACCATGGCACTCTCCTCTCCTCAGCCTCATAAAGACTCCCTAACTTCTTCAAGGACACAGACATACAGTTAAGGATTCAAGAGGGGCAGTGTGCTTGGCAGGGGTTGACCGTGGAGTATGAGGAAGGCTACCCCATTGTTTGTTGATATTATCCTGCTCTTCAGAGCCGCAGGACTAGAGAGGGAGAGGACTAGGCCATGGCCCAGCCTTGTCCTCAGAGAAACAGCCAGATGTTCGGTACTTTTGACAGCGCCACTGACACGAGGGTAAGAATCAAAAGTGTGACTGGCTCTGGGCACCAACGCCAGCGATGTGCCCTGTCAGATTGGGCAGCAGGCTGGTGGAGGCCCATGCCACCCCGAGACAGGTGTTTCCTGCCTGCCAGGGAAGTTTTAGACTGAGAGCCTTGGCCCGAGGCTGGGAAAGCACTGGGCACGTGTCGCCTGTGGTGAGTGAGTGTTGCTGACCCGCTGTTCGTTGATATTATCGTGCTTTTCACAGCGGTGGGCCCGGACGGGGACAGGAGCAGCCCATGGCACATGCCCGCCCTCAGGCACGCAGCCAGAGACACGGTACTTTCTACAAGGACGCCGACACTGAGATAAGGCGTCAAAAGTCTGGCAGCACGCAGGGCAGAGGTTGAATGTGGAGACTGAGGGAGGCTGCCCCGTTGTTTGTTGATATTATCCTGCCCTTTACAGCTGCGGGCCCAGGCATGGACAGGACCAGACCATGGCACGCTCTCGTCCTCAGCCACATAGCCAGATATGCCAAAAATTCTGCAAGGACACTTGCACAAAGTTAAGCGATCGAGAGTGTGGCAGAGCCCTGGGCAGGGACTTCTCATGAGGACTGAGAGTGGCTGCTGCTTCTCTTTGTTGAGATTATTCTGCCTTTTACAGCTGCAGGCCCAGGCAGAGACAGGACCAGACCATGGTGCGCTCCTGCCCTCAGCCACATAGCAAGAGATTTGCTACCTTCCACGAGGACACTGACAACTAAGATAAGGCTTCAAGACCGTGTCAGCGCGCTGACCCTGGAGATGGAGGGAGGCCGCCACGTTTTTTTGTTGATATGTCCCTGCCTTTCACAGCTGCGGCCACAGGCACGGACACGAGCAGACGACGGCACTCTCCTCTCTTCTCCGCAGCCGCAGAGACTCGCTGCCTTCTTCAAGGACACAAACACAAAGTTAAGGATTCAAGAGTGTGGCAGTGCCCTGCGCAAGGCTTTCTCATGGTGACTGGATGTAGATGTCCTCTGAGTTTGTTGACATTTTCCTTCCTCTTACAGCCGCAGGCCCAGGCAGGGACAGGACCAGACCATGGCGCACGCCGGCCCTCAGCCACGCAGCCAGACGTGTTCTACCTACTCCAAGGGCACTGGCACTAAGATAAGGCTCCAAGTGTCTGGCCATGTACGGGGCGGGGGTTGACCGTGGGGACTGACGGTGGCTGCCAGGTTTGTTGATATTATCCTGCCTTGCACAGCCAGAGGCGCAGGCAGGGAAAGGACGAGACCATGGCACAATTCTGTCCTTAGCCAAACTGCCACAGGTTTGCCACCTTCTTCAAGGCCACAGACAAAAAGTATAGGATTCAAGAGTTTAGCAGAACCCTGCGCGCGAGCTTCTCATGGTCACTAAGTGTGGCTGCTGTCTCTCTTTATTGACATTATCGTGCATTTTACAGCCGCAGGCCCAGACCATGGAGCTCTCATGTCCTCAGCCACACAGCCAGACATTCCTAAATTGCTGCGGGGACGCTTTACACAAGGTTAAGGAATGAGACGTGCAGCAGAGCCCTGGGCAGGGGCTTCTCATGAGGACTGAGAGTGGCTGCCCCATTTTTTTATAGATATTTGCCTGCTTTTTACAGCCGCAGGCCCAGGCAGGGACAGGACCAGACCATGGTGCACTCCCACCCTCAGCCACACAGCCAGAGACTTGCTACCTTCTACAAGGACTCTGACGCTAAGATAAGGCTTCAAGAGTCTGGCTGCCCTCACACCGGGGGTGGACTGTGGATATTGAGGGAGGCTGCCATGTATTATGTTGGTATTATCCTGCCTTTCACAGCCGCAGGGCCAGCCACAGAGGACCCGACCATGGCACTCTCCTCTCCTCAGCCTCATAAAGACTCCCTAACTTCTTCAAGGACACAGACATACAGTTAAGGATTCAAGAGGGGCAGTGTGCTTGGCAGGGGTTGACCGTGGAGTATGAGGAAGGCTACCCCATTGTTTGTTGATATTATCCTGCTCTTCAGAGCCACAGGACTAGAGAGGGAGAGGACTAGGCCATGGCCCAGCCTTGTCCTCAGAGAAACAGCCAGATGTTCGGTACTTTTGACAGCGCCACTGACACGAGGGTAAGAATCAAAAGTGTGACTGGCTCTGGGCACCAACGCCAGCGATGTGCCCTGTCAGATTGGGCAGCAGGCTGGTGGAGGCCCATGCCACCCCGAGACAGGTGTTTCCTGCCTGCCAGGGAAGTTTTAGACTGAGAGCCTTGGCCCGAGGCTGGGAAAGCACTGGGCACGTGTCGCCTGTGGTGAGTGAGTGTTGCTGACCCGCTGTTCGTTGATATTATCGTGCTTTTCACAGCGGTGGGCCCGGACGGGGACAGGAGCAGCCCATGGCACATGCCCGCCCTCAGGCACGCAGCCAGAGACACGGTACTTTCTACAAGGACGCCGACACTGAGATAAGGCGTCAAAAGTCTGGCAGCACGCAGGGCAGAGGTTGAATGTGGAGACTGAGGGAGGCCGCCCCGTTGTTTGTTGATATTATCCTGCCCTTTACAGCTGCGGGCCCAGGCATGGACAGGACCAGACCATGGCACGCTCTCGTCCTCAGCCACATAGCCAGATATGCCAAAAATTCTGCAAGGACACTTGCACAAAGTTAAGCGATCGAGAGTGTGGCAGAGCCCTGGGCAGGGACTTCTCATGAGGACTGAGAGTGGCTGCTGCTTCTCTTTGTTGAGATTATTCTGCCTTTTACAGCTGCAGGCCCAGGCAGAGACAGGACCAGACCATGGTGCGCTCCTGCCCTCAGCCACATAGCAAGAGATTTGCTACCTTCCACGAGGACACTGACAACTAAGATAAGGCTTCAAGACCGTGTCAGCGCGCTGACCCTGGAGATGGAGGGAGGCCGCCACGTTTTTTTGTTGATATGTCCCTGCCTTTCACAGCTGCGGCCACAGGCACGGACACGAGCAGACGACGGCACTCTCCTCTCTTCTCCGCAGCCGCAGAGACTCGCTGCCTTCTTCAAGGACACAAACACAAAGTTAAGGATTCAAGAGTGTGGCAGTGCCCTGCGCAAGGCTTTCTCATGGTGACTGGATGTAGATGTCCTCTGAGTTTGTTGACATTTTCCTTCCTCTTACAGCCGCAGGCCCAGGCAGGGACAGGACCAGACCATGGCGCACGCCGGCCCTCAGCCACGCAGCCAGACGTGTTCTACCTACTCCAAGGGCACTGGCACTAAGATAAGGCTCCAAGTGTCTGGCCATGTACGGGGCGGGGGTTGACCGTGGGGACTGACGGTGGCTGCCAGGTTTGTTGATATTATCCTGCCTTGCACAGCCAGAGGCGCAGGCAGGGAAAGGACGAGACCATGGCACAATTCTGTCCTTAGCCAAACTGCCACAGGTTTGCCACCTTCTTCAAGGCCACAGACAAAAAGTATAGGATTCAAGAGTTTAGCAGAACCCTGCGCGCGAGCTTCTCATGGTCACTAAGTGTGGCTGCTGTCTCTCTTTATTGACATTATCGTGCATTTTACAGCCGCAGGCCCAGACCATGGAGCTCTCATGTCCTCAGCCACACAGCCAGACATTCCTAAATTGCTGCGGGGACGCTTTACACAAGGTTAAGGAATGAGACGTGCAGCAGAGCCCTGGGCAGGGGCTTCTCATGAGGACTGAGAGTGGCTGCCCCATTTTTTTATAGATATTTGCCTGCTTTTTACAGCCGCAGGCCCAGGCAGGGACAGGACCAGACCATGGTGCACTCCCACCCTCAGCCACACAGCCAGAGACTTGCTACCTTCTACAAGGACTCTGACGCTAAGATAAGGCTTCAAGAGTCTGGCTGCCCTCACACCGGGGGTGGACTGTGGATATTGAGGGAGGCTGCCATGTATTATGTTGGTATTATCCTGCCTTTCACAGCCGCAGGGCCAGCCACAGAGGACCCGACCATGGCACTCTCCTCTCCTCAGCCTCATAAAGACTCCCTAACTTCTTCAAGGACACAGACATACAGTTAAGGATTCAAGAGGGGCAGTGTGCTTGGCAGGGGTTGACCGTGGAGTATGAGGAAGGCTACCCCATTGTTTGTTGATATTATCCTGCTCTTCAGAGCCGCAGGACTAGAGAGGGAGAGGACTAGGCCATGGCCCAGCCTTGTCCTCAGAGAAACAGCCAGATGTTCGGTACTTTTGACAGCGCCACTGACACGAGGGTAAGAATCAAAAGTGTGACTGGCTCTGGGCACCAACGCCAGCGATGTGCCCTGTCAGATTGGGCAGCAGGCTGGTGGAGGCCCATGCCACCCCGAGACAGGTGTTTCCTGCCTGCCAGGGAAGTTTTAGACTGAGAGCCTTGGCCCGAGGCTGGGAAAGCACTGGGCACGTGTCGCCTGTGGTGAGTGAGTGTTGCTGACCCGCTGTTCGTTGATATTATCGTGCTTTTCACAGCGGTGGGCCCGGACGGGGACAGGAGCAGCCCATGGCACATGCCCGCCCTCAGGCACGCAGCCAGAGACACGGTACTTTCTACAAGGACGCCGACACTGAGATAAGGCGTCAAAAGTCTGGCAGCACGCAGGGCAGAGGTTGAATGTGGAGACTGAGGGAGGCTGCCCCGTTGTTTGTTGATATTATCCTGCCCTTTACAGCTGCGGGCCCAGGCATGGACAGGACCAGACCATGGCACGCTCTCGTCCTCAGCCACATAGCCAGATATGCCAAAAATTCTGCAAGGACACTTGCACAAAGTTAAGCGATCGAGAGTGTGGCAGAGCCCTGGGCAGGGACTTCTCATGAGGACTGAGAGTGGCTGCTGCTTCTCTTTGTTGAGATTATTCTGCCTTTTACAGCTGCAGGCCCAGGCAGAGACAGGACCAGACCATGGTGCGCTCCTGCCCTCAGCCACATAGCAAGAGATTTGCTACCTTCCACGAGGACACTGACAACTAAGATAAGGCTTCAAGACCGTGTCAGCGCGCTGACCCTGGAGATGGAGGGAGGCCGCCACGTTTTTTTGTTGATATGTCCCTGCCTTTCACAGCTGCGGCCACAGGCACGGACACGAGCAGACGACGGCACTCTCCTCTCTTCTCCGCAGCCGCAGAGACTCGCTGCCTTCTTCAAGGACACAAACACAAAGTTAAGGATTCAAGAGTGTGGCAGTGCCCTGCGCAAGGCTTTCTCATGGTGACTGGATGTAGATGTCCTCTGAGTTTGTTGACATTTTCCTTCCTCTTACAGCCGCAGGCCCCGGCAGGGACAGGACCAGACCATGGCGCACGCCGGCCCTCAGCCACGCAGCCAGACGTGTTCTACCTACTCCAAGGGCACTGGCACTAAGATAAGGCTCCAAGTGTCTGGCCATGTACGGGGCGGGGGTTGACCGTGGGGACTGACGGTGGCTGCCAGGTTTGTTGATATTATCCTGCCTTGCACAGCCAGAGGCGCAGGCAGGGAAAGGACGAGACCATGGCACAATTCTGTCCTTAGCCAAACTGCCACAGGTTTGCCACCTTCTTCAAGGCCACAGACAAAAAGTATAGGATTCAAGAGTTTAGCAGAACCCTGCGCGCGAGCTTCTCATGGTCACTAAGTGTGGCTGCTGTCTCTCTTTATTGACATTATCGTGCATTTTACAGCCGCAGGCCCAGACCATGGAGCTCTCATGTCCTCAGCCACACAGCCAGACATTCCTAAATTGCTGCGGGGACGCTTTACACAAGGTTAAGGAATGAGACGTGCAGCAGAGCCCTGGGCAGGGGCTTCTCATGAGGACTGAGAGTGGCTGCCCCATTTTTTTATAGATATTTGCCTGCTTTTTACAGCCGCAGGCCCAGGCAGGGACAGGACCAGACCATGGTGCACTCCCACCCTCAGCCACACAGCCAGAGACTTGCTACCTTCTACAAGGACTCTGACGCTAAGATAAGGCTTCAAGAGTCTGGCTGCCCTCACACCGGGGGTGGACTGTGGATATTGAGGGAGGCTGCCATGTATTATGTTGGTATTATCCTGCCTTTCACAGCCGCAGGGCCGGCCACAGAGGACCCGACCATGGCACTCGCCTCTCCTCAGCCTCATAAAGACTCCCTAACTTCTTCAAGGACACAGACATACAGTTAAGGATTCAAGAGGGGCAGTGTGCTTGGCAGGGGTTGACCGTGGAGTATGAGGAAGGCTACCCCATTGTTTGTTGATATTATCCTGCTCTTCAGAGCCGCAGGACTAGAGAGGGAGAGGACTAGGCCATGGCCCAGCCTTGTCCTCAGAGAAACAGCCAGATGTTCGGTACTTTTGACAGCGCCACTGACACGAGGGTAAGAATCAAAAGTGTGACTGGCTCTGGGCACCAACGCCAGCGATGTGCCCTGTCAGATTGGGCAGCAGGCTGGTGGAGGCCCATGCCACCCCGAGACAGGTGTTTCCTGCCTGCCAGGGAAGTTTTAGACTGAGAGCCTTGGCCCGAGGCTGGGAAAGCACTGGGCACGTGTCGCCTGTGGTGAGTGAGTGTTGCTGACCCGCTGTTCGTTGATATTATCGTGCTTTTCACAGCGGTGGGCCCGGACGGGGACAGGAGCAGCCCATGGCACATGCCCGCCCTCAGGCACGCAGCCAGAGACACGGTACTTTCTACAAGGACGCCGACACTGAGATAAGGCGTCAAAAGTCTGGCAGCACGCAGGGCAGAGGTTGAATGTGGAGACTGAGGGAGGCCGCCCCGTTGTTTGTTGATATTATCCTGCCCTTTACAGCTGCGGGCCCAGGCATGGACAGGACCAGACCATGGCACGCTCTCGTCCTCAGCCACATAGCCAGATATGCCAAAAATTCTGCAAGGACACTTGCACAAAGTTAAGCGATCGAGAGTGTGGCAGAGCCCTGGGCAGGGACTTCTCATGAGGACTGAGAGTGGCTGCTGCTTCTCTTTGTTGAGATTATTCTGCCTTTTACAGCTGCAGGCCCAGGCAGAGACAGGACCAGACCATGGTGCGCTCCTGCCCTCAGCCACATAGCAAGAGATTTGCTACCTTCCACGAGGACACTGACAACTAAGATAAGGCTTCAAGACCGTGTCAGCGCGCTGACCCTGGAGATGGAGGGAGGCCGCCACGTTTTTTTGTTGATATGTCCCTGCCTTTCACAGCTGCGGCCACAGGCACGGACACGAGCAGACGACGGCACTCTCCTCTCTTCTCCGCAGCCGCAGAGACTCGCTGCCTTCTTCAAGGACACAAACACAAAGTTAAGGATTCAAGAGTGTGGCAGTGCCCTGCGCAAGGCTTTCTCATGGTGACTGGATGTAGATGTCCTCTGAGTTTGTTGACATTTTCCTTCCTCTTACAGCCGCAGGCCCAGGCAGGGACAGGACCAGACCATGGCGCACGCCGGCCCTCAGCCACGCAGCCAGACGTGTTCTACCTACTCCAAGGGCACTGGCACTAAGATAAGGCTCCAAGTGTCTGGCCATGTACGGGGCGGGGGTTGACCGTGGGGACTGACGGTGGCTGCCAGGTTTGTTGATATTATCCTGCCTTGCACAGCCAGAGGCGCAGGCAGGGAAAGGACGAGACCATGGCACAATTCTGTCCTTAGCCAAACTGCCACAGGTTTGCCACCTTCTTCAAGGCCACAGACAAAAAGTATAGGATTCAAGAGTTTAGCAGAACCCTGCGCGCGAGCTTCTCATGGTCACTAAGTGTGGCTGCTGTCTCTCTTTATTGACATTATCGTGCATTTTACAGCCGCAGGCCCAGACCATGGAGCTCTCATGTCCTCAGCCACACAGCCAGACATTCCTAAATTGCTGCGGGGACGCTTTACACAAGGTTAAGGAATGAGACGTGCAGCAGAGCCCTGGGCAGGGGCTTCTCATGAGGACTGAGAGTGGCTGCCCCATTTTTTTATAGATATTTGCCTGCTTTTTACAGCCGCAGGCCCAGGCAGGGACAGGACCAGACCATGGTGCACTCCCACCCTCAGCCACACAGCCAGAGACTTGCTACCTTCTACAAGGACTCTGACGCTAAGATAAGGCTTCAAGAGTCTGGCTGCCCTCACACCGGGGGTGGACTGTGGATATTGAGGGAGGCTGCCATGTATTATGTTGGTATTATCCTGCCTTTCACAGCCGCAGGGCCAGCCACAGAGGACCCGACCATGGCACTCTCCTCTCCTCAGCCTCATAAAGACTCCCTAACTTCTTCAAGGACACAGACATACAGTTAAGGATTCAAGAGGGGCAGTGTGCTTGGCAGGGGTTGACCGTGGAGTATGAGGAAGGCTACCCCATTGTTTGTTGATATTATCCTGCTCTTCAGAGCCACAGGACTAGAGAGGGAGAGGACTAGGCCATGGCCCAGCCTTGTCCTCAGAGAAACAGCCAGATGTTCGGTACTTTTGACAGCGCCACTGACACGAGGGTAAGAATCAAAAGTGTGACTGGCTCTGGGCACCAACGCCAGCGATGTGCCCTGTCAGATTGGGCAGCAGGCTGGTGGAGGCCCATGCCACCCCGAGACAGGTGTTTCCTGCCTGCCAGGGAAGTTTTAGACTGAGAGCCTTGGCCCGAGGCTGGGAAAGCACTGGGCACGTGTCGCCTGTGGTGAGTGAGTGTTGCTGACCCGCTGTTCGTTGATATTATCGTGCTTTTCACAGCGGTGGGCCCGGACGGGGACAGGAGCAGCCCATGGCACATGCCCGCCCTCAGGCACGCAGCCAGAGACACGGTACTTTCTACAAGGACGCCGACACTGAGATAAGGCGTCAAAAGTCTGGCAGCACGCAGGGCAGAGGTTGAATGTGGAGACTGAGGGAGGCCGCCCCGTTGTTTGTTGATATTATCCTGCCCTTTACAGCTGCGGGCCCAGGCATGGACAGGACCAGACCATGGCACGCTCTCGTCCTCAGCCACATAGCCAGATATGCCAAAAATTCTGCAAGGACACTTGCACAAAGTTAAGCGATCGAGAGTGTGGCAGAGCCCTGGGCAGGGACTTCTCATGAGGACTGAGAGTGGCTGCTGCTTCTCTTTGTTGAGATTATTCTGCCTTTTACAGCTGCAGGCCCAGGCAGAGACAGGACCAGACCATGGTGCGCTCCTGCCCTCAGCCACATAGCAAGAGATTTGCTACCTTCCACGAGGACACTGACAACTAAGATAAGGCTTCAAGACCGTGTCAGCGCGCTGACCCTGGAGATGGAGGGAGGCCGCCACGTTTTTTTGTTGATATGTCCCTGCCTTTCACAGCTGCGGCCACAGGCACGGACACGAGCAGACGACGGCACTCTCCTCTCTTCTCCGCAGCCGCAGAGACTCGCTGCCTTCTTCAAGGACACAAACACAAAGTTAAGGATTCAAGAGTGTGGCAGTGCCCTGCGCAAGGCTTTCTCATGGTGACTGGATGTAGATGTCCTCTGAGTTTGTTGACATTTTCCTTCCTCTTACAGCCGCAGGCCCAGGCAGGGACAGGACCAGACCATGGCGCACGCCGGCCCTCAGCCACGCAGCCAGACGTGTTCTACCTACTCCAAGGGCACTGGCACTAAGATAAGGCTCCAAGTGTCTGGCCATGTACGGGGCGGGGGTTGACCGTGGGGACTGACGGTGGCTGCCAGGTTTGTTGATATTATCCTGCCTTGCACAGCCAGAGGCGCAGGCAGGGAAAGGACGAGACCATGGCACAATTCTGTCCTTAGCCAAACTGCCACAGGTTTGCCACCTTCTTCAAGGCCACAGACAAAAAGTATAGGATTCAAGAGTTTAGCAGAACCCTGCGCGCGAGCTTCTCATGGTCACTAAGTGTGGCTGCTGTCTCTCTTTATTGACATTATCGTGCATTTTACAGCCGCAGGCCCAGACCATGGAGCTCTCATGTCCTCAGCCACACAGCCAGACATTCCTAAATTGCTGCGGGGACGCTTTACACAAGGTTAAGGAATGAGACGTGCAGCAGAGCCCTGGGCAGGGGCTTCTCATGAGGACTGAGAGTGGCTGCCCCATTTTTTTATAGATATTTGCCTGCTTTTTACAGCCGCAGGCCCAGGCAGGGACAGGACCAGACCATGGTGCACTCCCACCCTCAGCCACACAGCCAGAGACTTGCTACCTTCTACAAGGACTCTGACGCTAAGATAAGGCTTCAAGAGTCTGGCTGCCCTCACACCGGGGGTGGACTGTGGATATTGAGGGAGGCTGCCATGTATTATGTTGGTATTATCCTGCCTTTCACAGCCGCAGGGCCGGCCACAGAGGACCCGACCATGGCACTCGCCTCTCCTCAGCCTCATAAAGACTCCCTAACTTCTTCAAGGACACAGACATACAGTTAAGGATTCAAGAGGGGCAGTGTGCTTGGCAGGGGTTGACCGTGGAGTATGAGGAAGGCTACCCCATTGTTTGTTGATATTATCCTGCTCTTCAGAGCCGCAGGACTAGAGAGGGAGAGGACTAGGCCATGGCCCAGCCTTGTCCTCAGAGAAACAGCCAGATGTTCGGTACTTTTGACAGCGCCACTGACACGAGGGTAAGAATCAAAAGTGTGACTGGCTCTGGGCACCAACGCCAGCGATGTGCCCTGTCAGATTGGGCAGCAGGCTGGTGGAGGCCCATGCCACCCCGAGACAGGTGTTTCCTGCCTGCCAGGGAAGTTTTAGACTGAGAGCCTTGGCCCGAGGCTGGGAAAGCACTGGGCACGTGTCGCCTGTGGTGAGTGAGTGTTGCTGACCCGCTGTTCGTTGATATTATCGTGCTTTTCACAGCGGTGGGCCCGGACGGGGACAGGAGCAGCCCATGGCACATGCCCGCCCTCAGGCACGCAGCCAGAGACACGGTACTTTCTACAAGGACGCCGACACTGAGATAAGGCGTCAAAAGTCTGGCAGCACGCAGGGCAGAGGTTGAATGTGGAGACTGAGGGAGGCTGCCCCGTTGTTTGTTGATATTATCCTGCCCTTTACAGCTGCGGGCCCAGGCATGGACAGGACCAGACCATGGCACGCTCTCGTCCTCAGCCACATAGCCAGATATGCCAAAAATTCTGCAAGGACACTTGCACAAAGTTAAGCGATCGAGAGTGTGGCAGAGCCCTGGGCAGGGACTTCTCATGAGGACTGAGAGTGGCTGCTGCTTCTCTTTGTTGAGATTATTCTGCCTTTTACAGCTGCAGGCCCAGGCAGAGACAGGACCAGACCATGGTGCGCTCCTGCCCTCAGCCACATAGCAAGAGATTTGCTACCTTCCACGAGGACACTGACAACTAAGATAAGGCTTCAAGACCGTGTCAGCGCGCTGACCCTGGAGATGGAGGGAGGCCGCCACGTTTTTTTGTTGATATGTCCCTGCCTTTCACAGCTGCGGCCACAGGCACGGACACGAGCAGACGACGGCACTCTCCTCTCTTCTCCGCAGCCGCAGAGACTCGCTGCCTTCTTCAAGGACACAAACACAAAGTTAAGGATTCAAGAGTGTGGCAGTGCCCTGCGCAAGGCTTTCTCATGGTGACTGGATGTAGATGTCCTCTGAGTTTGTTGACATTTTCCTTCCTCTTACAGCCGCAGGCCCAGGCAGGGACAGGACCAGACCATGGCGCACGCCGGCCCTCAGCCACGCAGCCAGACGTGTTCTACCTACTCCAAGGGCACTGGCACTAAGATAAGGCTCCAAGTGTCTGGCCATGTACGGGGCGGGGGTTGACCGTGGGGACTGACGGTGGCTGCCAGGTTTGTTGATATTATCCTGCCTTGCACAGCCAGAGGCGCAGGCAGGGAAAGGACGAGACCATGGCACAATTCTGTCCTTAGCCAAACTGCCACAGGTTTGCCACCTTCTTCAAGGCCACAGACAAAAAGTATAGGATTCAAGAGTTTAGCAGAACCCTGCGCGCGAGCTTCTCATGGTCACTAAGTGTGGCTGCTGTCTCTCTTTATTGACATTATCGTGCATTTTACAGCCGCAGGCCCAGACCATGGAGCTCTCATGTCCTCAGCCACACAGCCAGACATTCCTAAATTGCTGCGGGGACGCTTTACACAAGGTTAAGGAATGAGACGTGCAGCAGAGCCCTGGGCAGGGGCTTCTCATGAGGACTGAGAGTGGCTGCCCCATTTTTTTATAGATATTTGCCTGCTTTTTACAGCCGCAGGCCCAGGCAGGGACAGGACCAGACCATGGTGCACTCCCACCCTCAGCCACACAGCCAGAGACTTGCTACCTTCTACAAGGACTCTGACGCTAAGATAAGGCTTCAAGAGTCTGGCTGCCCTCACACCGGGGGTGGACTGTGGATATTGAGGGAGGCTGCCATGTATTATGTTGGTATTATCCTGCCTTTCACAGCCGCAGGGCCAGCCACAGAGGACCCGACCATGGCACTCTCCTCTCCTCAGCCTCATAAAGACTCCCTAACTTCTTCAAGGACACAGACATACAGTTAAGGATTCAAGAGGGGCAGTGTGCTTGGCAGGGGTTGACCGTGGAGTATGAGGAAGGCTACCCCATTGTTTGTTGATATTATCCTGCTCTTCAGAGCCACAGGACTAGAGAGGGAGAGGACTAGGCCATGGCCCAGCCTTGTCCTCAGAGAAACAGCCAGATGTTCGGTACTTTTGACAGCGCCACTGACACGAGGGTAAGAATCAAAAGTGTGACTGGCTCTGGGCACCAACGCCAGCGATGTGCCCTGTCAGATTGGGCAGCAGGCTGGTGGAGGCCCATGCCACCCCGAGACAGGTGTTTCCTGCCTGCCAGGGAAGTTTTAGACTGAGAGCCTTGGCCCGAGGCTGGGAAAGCACTGGGCACGTGTCGCCTGTGGTGAGTGAGTGTTGCTGACCCGCTGTTCGTTGATATTATCGTGCTTTTCACAGCGGTGGGCCCGGACGGGGACAGGAGCAGCCCATGGCACATGCCCGCCCTCAGGCACGCAGCCAGAGACACGGTACTTTCTACAAGGACGCCGACACTGAGATAAGGCGTCAAAAGTCTGGCAGCACGCAGGGCAGAGGTTGAATGTGGAGACTGAGGGAGGCCGCCCCGTTGTTTGTTGATATTATCCTGCCCTTTACAGCTGCGGGCCCAGGCATGGACAGGACCAGACCATGGCACGCTCTCGTCCTCAGCCACATAGCCAGATATGCCAAAAATTCTGCAAGGACACTTGCACAAAGTTAAGCGATCGAGAGTGTGGCAGAGCCCTGGGCAGGGACTTCTCATGAGGACTGAGAGTGGCTGCTGCTTCTCTTTGTTGAGATTATTCTGCCTTTTACAGCTGCAGGCCCAGGCAGAGACAGGACCAGACCATGGTGCGCTCCTGCCCTCAGCCACATAGCAAGAGATTTGCTACCTTCCACGAGGACACTGACAACTAAGATAAGGCTTCAAGACCGTGTCAGCGCGCTGACCCTGGAGATGGAGGGAGGCCGCCACGTTTTTTTGTTGATATGTCCCTGCCTTTCACAGCTGCGGCCACAGGCACGGACACGAGCAGACGACGGCACTCTCCTCTCTTCTCCGCAGCCGCAGAGACTCGCTGCCTTCTTCAAGGACACAAACACAAAGTTAAGGATTCAAGAGTGTGGCAGTGCCCTGCGCAAGGCTTTCTCATGGTGACTGGATGTAGATGTCCTCTGAGTTTGTTGACATTTTCCTTCCTCTTACAGCCGCAGGCCCAGGCAGGGACAGGACCAGACCATGGCGCACGCCGGCCCTCAGCCACGCAGCCAGACGTGTTCTACCTACTCCAAGGGCACTGGCACTAAGATAAGGCTCCAAGTGTCTGGCCATGTACGGGGCGGGGGTTGACCGTGGGGACTGACGGTGGCTGCCAGGTTTGTTGATATTATCCTGCCTTGCACAGCCAGAGGCGCAGGCAGGGAAAGGACGAGACCATGGCACAATTCTGTCCTTAGCCAAACTGCCACAGGTTTGCCACCTTCTTCAAGGCCACAGACAAAAAGTATAGGATTCAAGAGTTTAGCAGAACCCTGCGCGCGAGCTTCTCATGGTCACTAAGTGTGGCTGCTGTCTCTCTTTATTGACATTATCGTGCATTTTACAGCCGCAGGCCCAGACCATGGAGCTCTCATGTCCTCAGCCACACAGCCAGACATTCCTAAATTGCTGCGGGGACGCTTTACACAAGGTTAAGGAATGAGACGTGCAGCAGAGCCCTGGGCAGGGGCTTCTCATGAGGACTGAGAGTGGCTGCCCCATTTTTTTATAGATATTTGCCTGCTTTTTACAGCCGCAGGCCCAGGCAGGGACAGGACCAGACCATGGTGCACTCCCACCCTCAGCCACACAGCCAGAGACTTGCTACCTTCTACAAGGACTCTGACGCTAAGATAAGGCTTCAAGAGTCTGGCTGCCCTCACACCGGGGGTGGACTGTGGATATTGAGGGAGGCTGCCATGTATTATGTTGGTATTATCCTGCCTTTCACAGCCGCAGGGCCAGCCACAGAGGACCCGACCATGGCACTCTCCTCTCCTCAGCCTCATAAAGACTCCCTAACTTCTTCAAGGACACAGACATACAGTTAAGGATTCAAGAGGGGCAGTGTGCTTGGCAGGGGTTGACCGTGGAGTATGAGGAAGGCTACCCCATTGTTTGTTGATATTATCCTGCTCTTCAGAGCCGCAGGACTAGAGAGGGAGAGGACTAGGCCATGGCCCAGCCTTGTCCTCAGAGAAACAGCCAGATGTTCGGTACCTTTGACAGGGCCACTGACACGAGGGTAAGAATCAAAAGTGTGACTGGCTCTGGGCACCAACGCCAGCGATGTGCCCTGTCAGATTGGGCAGCAGGCTGGTGGAGGCCCATGCCACCCCGAGACAGGTGTTTCCTGCCTGCCAGGGAAGTTTTAGACTGAGAGCCTTGGCCCGAGGCTGGGAAAGCACTGGGCACGTGTCGCCTGTGGTGAGTGAGTGTTGCTGACCCGCTGTTCGTTGATATTATCGTGCTTTTCACAGCGGTGGGCCCGGACGGGGACAGGAGCAGCCCATGGCACATGCCCGCCCTCAGGCACGCAGCCAGAGACACGGTACTTTCTACAAGGACGCCGACACTAAGATAAGGCGTCAAAAGTCTGGCAGCACGCAGGGCAGAGGTTGAATGTGGAGACTGAGGGAGGCCGCCCCGTTGTTTGTTGATATTATCCTGCCCTTTACAGCTGCGGGCCCAGGCATGGACAGGACCAGACCATGGCACGCTCTCGTCCTCAGCCACATAGCCAGATATGCCAAAAATTCTGCAAGGACACTTGCACAAAGTTAAGCGATCGAGAGTGTGGCAGAGCCCTGGGCAGGGACTTCTCATGAGGACTGAGAGTGGCTGCTGCTTCTCTTTGTTGAGATTATTCTGCCTTTTACAGCTGCAGGCCCAGGCAGAGACAGGACCAGACCATGGTGCGCTCCTGCCCTCAGCCACATAGCAAGAGATTTGCTACCTTCCACGAGGACACTGACAACTAAGATAAGGCTTCAAGACCGTGTCAGCGCGCTGACCCTGGAGATGGAGGGAGGCCGCCACGTTTTTTTGTTGATATGTCCCTGCCTTTCACAGCTGCGGCCACAGGCACGGACACGAGCAGACGACGGCACTCTCCTCTCTTCTCCGCAGCCGCAGAGACTCGCTGCCTTCTTCAAGGACACAAACACAAAGTTAAGGATTCAAGAGTGTGGCAGTGCCCTGCGCAAGGCTTTCTCATGGTGACTGGATGTAGATGTCCTCTGAGTTTGTTGACATTTTCCTTCCTCTTACAGCCGCAGGCCCAGGCAGGGACAGGACCAGACCATGGCGCACGCCGGCCCTCAGCCACGCAGCCAGACGTGTTCTACCTACTCCAAGGGCACTGGCACTAAGATAAGGCTCCAAGTGTCTGGCCATGTACGGGGCGGGGGTTGACCGTGGGGACTGACGGTGGCTGCCAGGTTTGTTGATATTATCCTGCCTTGCACAGCCAGAGGCGCAGGCAGGGAAAGGACGAGACCATGGCACAATTCTGTCCTTAGCCAAACTGCCACAGGTTTGCCACCTTCTTCAAGGCCACAGACAAAAAGTATAGGATTCAAGAGTTTAGCAGAACCCTGCGCGCGAGCTTCTCATGGTCACTAAGTGTGGCTGCTGTCTCTCTTTATTGACATTATCGTGCATTTTACAGCCGCAGGCCCAGACCATGGAGCTCTCATGTCCTCAGCCACACAGCCAGACATTCCTAAATTGCTGCGGGGACGCTTTACACAAGGTTAAGGAATGAGACGTGCAGCAGAGCCCTGGGCAGGGGCTTCTCATGAGGACTGAGAGTGGCTGCCCCATTTTTTTATAGATATTTGCCTGCTTTTTACAGCCGCAGGCCCAGGCAGGGACAGGACCAGACCATGGTGCACTCCCACCCTCAGCCACACAGCCAGAGACTTGCTACCTTCTACAAGGACTCTGACGCTAAGATAAGGCTTCAAGAGTCTGGCTGCCCTCACACCGGGGGTGGACTGTGGATATTGAGGGAGGCTGCCATGTATTATGTTGGTATTATCCTGCCTTTCACAGCCGCAGGGCCAGCCACAGAGGACCCGACCATGGCACTCTCCTCTCCTCAGCCTCATAAAGACTCCCTAACTTCTTCAAGGACACAGACATACAGTTAAGGATTCAAGAGGGGCAGTGTGCTTGGCAGGGGTTGACCGTGGAGTATGAGGAAGGCTACCCCATTGTTTGTTGATATTATCCTGCTCTTCAGAGCCACAGGACTAGAGAGGGAGAGGACTAGGCCATGGCCCAGCCTTGTCCTCAGAGAAACAGCCAGATGTTCGGTACTTTTGACAGCGCCACTGACACGAGGGTAAGAATCAAAAGTGTGACTGGCTCTGGGCACCAACGCCAGCGATGTGCCCTGTCAGATTGGGCAGCAGGCTGGTGGAGGCCCATGCCACCCCGAGACAGGTGTTTCCTGCCTGCCAGGGAAGTTTTAGACTGAGAGCCTTGGCCCGAGGCTGGGAAAGCACTGGGCACGTGTCGCCTGTGGTGAGTGAGTGTTGCTGACCCGCTGTTCGTTGATATTATCGTGCTTTTCACAGCGGTGGGCCCGGACGGGGACAGGAGCAGCCCATGGCACATGCCCGCCCTCAGGCACGCAGCCAGAGACACGGTACTTTCTACAAGGACGCCGACACTGAGATAAGGCGTCAAAAGTCTGGCAGCACGCAGGGCAGAGGTTGAATGTGGAGACTGAGGGAGGCCGCCCCGTTGTTTGTTGATATTATCCTGCCCTTTACAGCTGCGGGCCCAGGCATGGACAGGACCAGACCATGGCACGCTCTCGTCCTCAGCCACATAGCCAGATATGCCAAAAATTCTGCAAGGACACTTGCACAAAGTTAAGCGATCGAGAGTGTGGCAGAGCCCTGGGCAGGGACTTCTCATGAGGACTGAGAGTGGCTGCTGCTTCTCTTTGTTGAGATTATTCTGCCTTTTACAGCTGCAGGCCCAGGCAGAGACAGGACCAGACCATGGTGCGCTCCTGCCCTCAGCCACATAGCAAGAGATTTGCTACCTTCCACGAGGACACTGACAACTAAGATAAGGCTTCAAGACCGTGTCAGCGCGCTGACCCTGGAGATGGAGGGAGGCCGCCACGTTTTTTTGTTGATATGTCCCTGCCTTTCACAGCTGCGGCCACAGGCACGGACACGAGCAGACGACGGCACTCTCCTCTCTTCTCCGCAGCCGCAGAGACTCGCTGCCTTCTTCAAGGACACAAACACAAAGTTAAGGATTCAAGAGTGTGGCAGTGCCCTGCGCAAGGCTTTCTCATGGTGACTGGATGTAGATGTCCTCTGAGTTTGTTGACATTTTCCTTCCTCTTACAGCCGCAGGCCCAGGCAGGGACAGGACCAGACCATGGCGCACGCCGGCCCTCAGCCACGCAGCCAGACGTGTTCTACCTACTCCAAGGGCACTGGCACTAAGATAAGGCTCCAAGTGTCTGGCCATGTACGGGGCGGGGGTTGACCGTGGGGACTGACGGTGGCTGCCAGGTTTGTTGATATTATCCTGCCTTGCACAGCCAGAGGCGCAGGCAGGGAAAGGACGAGACCATGGCACAATTCTGTCCTTAGCCAAACTGCCACAGGTTTGCCACCTTCTTCAAGGCCACAGACAAAAAGTATAGGATTCAAGAGTTTAGCAGAACCCTGCGCGCGAGCTTCTCATGGTCACTAAGTGTGGCTGCTGTCTCTCTTTATTGACATTATCGTGCATTTTACAGCCGCAGGCCCAGACCATGGAGCTCTCATGTCCTCAGCCACACAGCCAGACATTCCTAAATTGCTGCGGGGACGCTTTACACAAGGTTAAGGAATGAGACGTGCAGCAGAGCCCTGGGCAGGGGCTTCTCATGAGGACTGAGAGTGGCTGCCCCATTTTTTTATAGATATTTGCCTGCTTTTTACAGCCGCAGGCCCAGGCAGGGACAGGACCAGACCATGGTGCACTCCCACCCTCAGCCACACAGCCAGAGACTTGCTACCTTCTACAAGGACTCTGACGCTAAGATAAGGCTTCAAGAGTCTGGCTGCCCTCACACCGGGGGTGGACTGTGGATATTGAGGGAGGCTGCCATGTATTATGTTGGTATTATCCTGCCTTTCACAGCCGCAGGGCCAGCCACAGAGGACCCGACCATGGCACTCTCCTCTCCTCAGCCTCATAAAGACTCCCTAACTTCTTCAAGGACACAGACATACAGTTAAGGATTCAAGAGGGGCAGTGTGCTTGGCAGGGGTTGACCGTGGAGTATGAGGAAGGCTACCCCATTGTTTGTTGATATTATCCTGCTCTTCAGAGCCGCAGGACTAGAGAGGGAGAGGACTAGGCCATGGCCCAGCCTTGTCCTCAGAGAAACAGCCAGATGTTGGGTACCTTTGACAGGGCCACTGACACGAGGGTAAGAATCAAAAGTGTGACTGGCTCTGGGCACCAACGCCAGCGATGTGCCCTGTCAGATTGGGCAGCAGGCTGGTGGAGGCCCATGCCACCCCGAGACAGGTGTTTCCTGCCTGCCAGGGAAGTTTTAGACTGAGAGCCTTGGCCCGAGGCTGGGAAAGCACTGGGCACGTGTCGCCTGTGGTGAGTGAGTGTTGCTGACCCGCTGTTCGTTGATATTATCGTGCTTTTCACAGCGGTGGGCCCGGACGGGGACAGGAGCAGCCCATGGCACATGCCCGCCCTCAGGCACGCAGCCAGAGACACGGTACTTTCTACAAGGACGCCGACACTGAGATAAGGCGTCAAAAGTCTGGCAGCACGCAGGGCAGAGGTTGAATGTGGAGACTGAGGGAGGCCGCCCCGTTGTTTGTTGATATTATCCTGCCCTTTACAGCTGCGGGCCCAGGCATGGACAGGACCAGACCATGGCACGCTCTCGTCCTCAGCCACATAGCCAGATATGCCAAAAATTCTGCAAGGACACTTGCACAAAGTTAAGCGATCGAGAGTGTGGCAGAGCCCTGGGCAGGGACTTCTCATGAGGACTGAGAGTGGCTGCTGCTTCTCTTTGTTGAGATTATTCTGCCTTTTACAGCTGCAGGCCCAGGCAGAGACAGGACCAGACCATGGTGCGCTCCTGCCCTCAGCCACATAGCAAGAGATTTGCTACCTTCCACGAGGACACTGACAACTAAGATAAGGCTTCAAGACCGTGTCAGCGCGCTGACCCTGGAGATGGAGGGAGGCCGCCACGTTTTTTTGTTGATATGTCCCTGCCTTTCACAGCTGCGGCCACAGGCACGGACACGAGCAGACGACGGCACTCTCCTCTCTTCTCCGCAGCCGCAGAGACTCGCTGCCTTCTTCAAGGACACAAACACAAAGTTAAGGATTCAAGAGTGTGGCAGTGCCCTGCGCAAGGCTTTCTCATGGTGACTGGATGTAGATGTCCTCTGAGTTTGTTGACATTTTCCTTCCTCTTACAGCCGCAGGCCCAGGCAGGGACAGGACCAGACCATGGCGCACGCCGGCCCTCAGCCACGCAGCCAGACGTGTTCTACCTACTCCAAGGGCACTGGCACTAAGATAAGGCTCCAAGTGTCTGGCCATGTACGGGGCGGGGGTTGACCGTGGGGACTGACGGTGGCTGCCAGGTTTGTTGATATTATCCTGCCTTGCACAGCCAGAGGCGCAGGCAGGGAAAGGACGAGACCATGGCACAATTCTGTCCTTAGCCAAACTGCCACAGGTTTGCCACCTTCTTCAAGGCCACAGACAAAAAGTATAGGATTCAAGAGTTTAGCAGAACCCTGCGCGCGAGCTTCTCATGGTCACTAAGTGTGGCTGCTGTCTCTCTTTATTGACATTATCGTGCATTTTACAGCCGCAGGCCCAGACCATGGAGCTCTCATGTCCTCAGCCACACAGCCAGACATTCCTAAATTGCTGCGGGGACGCTTTACACAAGGTTAAGGAATGAGACGTGCAGCAGAGCCCTGGGCAGGGGCTTCTCATGAGGACTGAGAGTGGCTGCCCCATTTTTTTATAGATATTTGCCTGCTTTTTACAGCCGCAGGCCCAGGCAGGGACAGGACCAGACCATGGTGCACTCCCACCCTCAGCCACACAGCCAGAGACTTGCTACCTTCTACAAGGACTCTGACGCTAAGATAAGGCTTCAAGAGTCTGGCTGCCCTCACACCGGGGGTGGACTGTGGATATTGAGGGAGGCTGCCATGTATTATGTTGGTATTATCCTGCCTTTCACAGCCGCAGGGCCAGCCACAGAGGACCCGACCATGGCACTCTCCTCTCCTCAGCCTCATAAAGACTCCCTAACTTCTTCAAGGACACAGACATACAGTTAAGGATTCAAGAGGGGCAGTGTGCTTGGCAGGGGTTGACCGTGGAGTATGAGGAAGGCTACCCCATTGTTTGTTGATATTATCCTGCTCTTCAGAGCCGCAGGACTAGAGAGGGAGAGGACTAGGCCATGGCCCAGCCTTGTCCTCAGAGAAACAGCCAGATGTTGGGTACCTTTGACAGGGCCACTGACACGAGGGTAAGAATCAAAAGTGTGACTGGCTCTGGGCACCAACGCCAGCGATGTGCCCTGTCAGATTGGGCAGCAGGCTGGTGGAGGCCCATGCCACCCCGAGACAGGTGTTTCCTGCCTGCCAGGGAAGTTTTAGACTGAGAGCCTTGGCCCGAGGCTGGGAAAGCACTGGGCACGTGTCGCCTGTGGTGAGTGAGTGTTGCTGACCCGCTGTTCGTTGATATTATCGTGCTTTTCACAGCGGTGGGCCCGGACGGGGACAGGAGCAGCCCATGGCACATGCCCGCCCTCAGGCACGCAGCCAGAGACACGGTACTTTCTACAAGGACGCCGACACTAAGATAAGGCGTCAAAAGTCTGGCAGCACGCAGGGCAGAGGTTGAATGTGGAGACTGAGGGAGGCCGCCCCGTTGTTTGTTGATATTATCCTGCCCTTTACAGCTGCGGGCCCAGGCATGGACAGGACCAGACCATGGCACGCTCTCGTCCTCAGCCACATAGCCAGATATGCCAAAAATTCTGCAAGGACACTTGCACAAAGTTAAGCGATCGAGAGTGTGGCAGAGCCCTGGGCAGGGACTTCTCATGAGGACTGAGAGTGGCTGCTGCTTCTCTTTGTTGAGATTATTCTGCCTTTTACAGCTGCAGGCCCAGGCAGAGACAGGACCAGACCATGGTGCGCTCCTGCCCTCAGCCACATAGCAAGAGATTTGCTACCTTCCACGAGGACACTGACAACTAAGATAAGGCTTCAAGACCGTGTCAGCGCGCTGACCCTGGAGATGGAGGGAGGCCGCCACGTTTTTTTGTTGATATGTCCCTGCCTTTCACAGCTGCGGCCACAGGCACGGACACGAGCAGACGACGGCACTCTCCTCTCTTCTCCGCAGCCGCAGAGACTCGCTGCCTTCTTCAAGGACACAAACACAAAGTTAAGGATTCAAGAGTGTGGCAGTGCCCTGCGCAAGGCTTTCTCATGGTGACTGGATGTAGATGTCCTCTGAGTTTGTTGACATTTTCCTTCCTCTTACAGCCGCAGGCCCAGGCAGGGACAGGACCAGACCATGGCGCACGCCGGCCCTCAGCCACGCAGCCAGACGTGTTCTACCTACTCCAAGGGCACTGGCACTAAGATAAGGCTCCAAGTGTCTGGCCATGTACGGGGCGGGGGTTGACCGTGGGGACTGACGGTGGCTGCCAGGTTTGTTGATATTATCCTGCCTTGCACAGCCAGAGGCGCAGGCAGGGAAAGGACGAGACCATGGCACAATTCTGTCCTTAGCCAAACTGCCGCAGGTTTGCCACCTTCTTCAAGGCCACAGACAAAAAGTATAGGATTCAAGAGTTTAGCAGAACCCTGCGCGCGAGCTTCTCATGGTCACTAAGTGTGGCTGCTGTCTCTCTTTATTGACATTATCGTGCATTTTACAGCCGCAGGCCCAGACCATGGAGCTCTCATGTCCTCAGCCACACAGCCAGACATTCCTAAATTGCTGCGGGGACGCTTTACACAAGGTTAAGGAATGAGACGTGCAGCAGAGCCCTGGGCAGGGGCTTCTCATGAGGACTGAGAGTGGCTGCCCCATTTTTTTATAGATATTTGCCTGCTTTTTACAGCCGCAGGCCCAAGCAGGGACAGGACCAGACCATGGTGCACTCCCACCCTCAGCCACACAGCCAGAGACTTGCTACCTTCTACAAGGACTCTGACGCTAAGATAAGGCTTCAAGAGTCTGGCTGCCCTCACACCGGGGGTGGACTGTGGATATTGAGGGAGGCTGCCATGTATTATGTTGGTATTATCCTGCCTTTCACAGCCGCAGGGCCAGCCACAGAGGACCCGACCATGGCACTCTCCTCTCCTCAGCCTCATAAAGACTCCCTAACTTCTTCAAGGACACAGACATACAGTTAAGGATTCAAGAGGGGCAGTGTGCTTGGCAGGGGTTGACCGTGGAGTATGAGGAAGGCTACCCCATTGTTTGTTGATATTATCCTGCTCTTCAGAGCCGCAGGACTAGAGAGGGAGAGGACTAGGCCATGGCCCAGCCTTGTCCTCAGAGAAACAGCCAGATGTTCGGTACTTTTGACAGCGCCACTGACACGAGGGTAAGAATCAAAAGTGTGACTGGCTCTGGGCACCAACGCCAGCGATGTGCCCTGTCAGATTGGGCAGCAGGCTGGTGGAGGCCCATGCCACCCCGAGACAGGTGTTTCCTGCCTGCCAGGGAAGTTTTAGACTGAGAGCCTTGGCCCGAGGCTGGGAAAGCACTGGGCACGTGTCGCCTGTGGTGAGTGAGTGTTGCTGACCCGCTGTTCGTTGATATTATCGTGCTTTTCACAGCGGTGGGCCCGGACGGGGACAGGAGCAGCCCATGGCACATGCCCGCCCTCAGGCACGCAGCCAGAGACACGGTACATTCTACAAGGACGCCGACACTAAGATAAGGCGTCAAAAGTCTGGCAGCACGCAGGGCAGAGGTTGAATGTGGAGACTGAGGGAGGCTGCCCCGTTGTTTGTTGATATTATCCTGCCCTTTACAGCTGCGGGCCCAGGCATGGACAGGACCAGACCATGGCACGCTCTCGTCCTCAGCCACATAGCCAGATATGCCAAAAATTCTGCAAGGACACTTGCACAAAGTTAAGCGATCGAGAGTGTGGCAGAGCCCTGGGCAGGGACTTCTCATGAGGACTGAGAGTGGCTGCTGCTTCTCTTTGTTGAGATTATTCTGCCTTTTACAGCTGCAGGCCCAGGCAGAGACAGGACCAGACCATGGTGCGCTCCTGCCCTCAGCCACATAGCAAGAGATTTGCTACCTTCCACGAGGACACTGACAACTAAGATAAGGCTTCAAGACCGTGTCAGCGCGCTGACCCTGGAGATGGAGGGAGGCCGCCACGTTTTTTTGTTGATATGTCCCTGCCTTTCACAGCTGCGGCCACAGGCACGGACACGAGCAGACGACGGCACTCTCCTCTCTTCTCCGCAGCCGCAGAGACTCGCTGCCTTCTTCAAGGACACAAACACAAAGTTAAGGATTCAAGAGTGTGGCAGTGCCCTGCGCAAGGCTTTCTCATGGTGACTGGATGTAGATGTCCTCTGAGTTTGTTGACATTTTCCTTCCTCTTACAGCCGCAGGCCCAGGCAGGGACAGGACCAGACCATGGCGCACGCCGGCCCTCAGCCACGCAGCCAGACGTGTTCTACCTACTCCAAGGGCACTGGCACTAAGATAAGGCTCCAAGTGTCTGGCCATGTACGGGGCGGGGGTTGACCGTGGGGACTGACGGTGGCTGCCAGGTTTGTTGATATTATCCTGCCTTGCACAGCCAGAGGCGCAGGCAGGGAAAGGACGAGACCATGGCACAATTCTGTCCTTAGCCAAACTGCCACAGGTTTGCCACCTTCTTCAAGGCCACAGACAAAAAGTATAGGATTCAAGAGTTTAGCAGAACCCTGCGCGCGAGCTTCTCATGGTCACTAAGTGTGGCTGCTGTCTCTCTTTATTGACATTATCGTGCATTTTACAGCCGCAGGCCCAGACCATGGAGCTCTCATGTCCTCAGCCACACAGCCAGACATTCCTAAATTGCTGCGGGGACGCTTTACACAAGGTTAAGGAATGAGACGTGCAGCAGAGCCCTGGGCAGGGGCTTCTCATGAGGACTGAGAGTGGCTGCCCCATTTTTTTATAGATATTTGCCTGCTTTTTACAGCCGCAGGCCCAGGCAGGGACAGGACCAGACCATGGTGCACTCCCACCCTCAGCCACACAGCCAGAGACTTGCTACCTTCTACAAGGACTCTGACGCTAAGATAAGGCTTCAAGAGTCTGGCTGCCCTCACACCGGGGGTGGACTGTGGATATTGAGGGAGGCTGCCATGTATTATGTTGGTATTATCCTGCCTTTCACAGCCGCAGGGCCAGCCACAGAGGACCCGACCATGGCACTCGCCTCTCCTCAGCCTCATAAAGACTCCCTAACTTCTTCAAGGACACAGACATACAGTTAAGGATTCAAGAGGGGCAGTGTGCTTGGCAGGGGTTGACCGTGGAGTATGAGGAAGGCTACCCCATTGTTTGTTGATATTATCCTGCTCTTCAGAGCCACAGGACTAGAGAGGGAGAGGACTAGGCCATGGCCCAGCCTTGTCCTCAGAGAAACAGCCAGATGTTCGGTACCTTTGACAGGGCCACTGACACGAGGGTAAGAATCAAAAGTGTGACTGGCTCTGGGCACCAACGCCAGCGATGTGCCCTGTCAGATTGGGCAGCAGGCTGGTGGAGGCCCATGCCACCCCGAGACAGGTGTTTCCTGCCTGCCAGGGAAGTTTTAGACTGAGAGCCTTGGCCCGAGGCTGGGAAAGCACTGGGCACGTGTCGCCTGTGGTGAGTGAGTGTTGCTGACCCGCTGTTCGTTGATATTATCGTGCTTTTCACAGCGGTGGGCCCGGACGGGGACAGGAGCAGCCCATGGCACATGCCCGCCCTCAGGCACGCAGCCAGAGACACGGTACTTTCTACAAGGACGCCGACACTGAGATAAGGCGTCAAAAGTCTGGCAGCACGCAGGGCAGAGGTTGAATGTGGAGACTGAGGGAGGCTGCCCCGTTGTTTGTTGATATTATCCTGCCCTTTACAGCTGCGGGCCCAGGCATGGACAGGACCAGACCATGGCACGCTCTCGTCCTCAGCCACATAGCCAGATATGCCAAAAATTCTGCAAGGACACTTGCACAAAGTTAAGCGATCGAGAGTGTGGCAGAGCCCTGGGCAGGGACTTCTCATGAGGACTGAGAGTGGCTGCTGCTTCTCTTTGTTGAGATTATTCTGCCTTTTACAGCTGCAGGCCCAGGCAGAGACAGGACCAGACCATGGTGCGCTCCTGCCCTCAGCCACATAGCAAGAGATTTGCTACCTTCCACGAGGACACTGACAACTAAGATAAGGCTTCAAGACCGTGTCAGCGCGCTGACCCTGGAGATGGAGGGAGGCCGCCACGTTTTTTTGTTGATATGTCCCTGCCTTTCACAGCTGCGGCCACAGGCACGGACACGAGCAGACGACGGCACTCTCCTCTCTTCTCCGCAGCCGCAGAGACTCGCTGCCTTCTTCAAGGACACAAACACAAAGTTAAGGATTCAAGAGTGTGGCAGTGCCCTGCGCAAGGCTTTCTCATGGTGACTGGATGTAGATGTCCTCTGAGTTTGTTGACATTTTCCTTCCTCTTACAGCCGCAGGCCCAGGCAGGGACAGGACCAGACCATGGCGCACGCCGGCCCTCAGCCACGCAGCCAGACGTGTTCTACCTACTCCAAGGGCACTGGCACTAAGATAAGGCTCCAAGTGTCTGGCCATGTACGGGGCGGGGGTTGACCGTGGGGACTGACGGTGGCTGCCAGGTTTGTTGATATTATCCTGCCTTGCACAGCCAGAGGCGCAGGCAGGGAAAGGACGAGACCATGGCACAATTCTGTCCTTAGCCAAACTGCCACAGGTTTGCCACCTTCTTCAAGGCCACAGACAAAAAGTATAGGATTCAAGAGTTTAGCAGAACCCTGCGCGCGAGCTTCTCATGGTCACTAAGTGTGGCTGCTGTCTCTCTTTATTGACATTATCGTGCATTTTACAGCCGCAGGCCCAGACCATGGAGCTCTCATGTCCTCAGCCACACAGCCAGACATTCCTAAATTGCTGCGGGGACGCTTTACACAAGGTTAAGGAATGAGACGTGCAGCAGAGCCCTGGGCAGGGGCTTCTCATGAGGACTGAGAGTGGCTGCCCCATTTTTTTATAGATATTTGCCTGCTTTTTACAGCCGCAGGCCCAGGCAGGGACAGGACCAGACCATGGTGCACTCCCACCCTCAGCCACACAGCCAGAGACTTGCTACCTTCTACAAGGACTCTGACGCTAAGATAAGGCTTCAAGAGTCTGGCTGCCCTCACACCGGGGGTGGACTGTGGATATTGAGGGAGGCTGCCATGTATTATGTTGGTATTATCCTGCCTTTCACAGCCGCAGGGCCAGCCACAGAGGACCCGACCATGGCACTCTCCTCTCCTCAGCCTCATAAAGACTCCCTAACTTCTTCAAGGACACAGACATACAGTTAAGGATTCAAGAGGGGCAGTGTGCTTGGCAGGGGTTGACCGTGGAGTATGAGGAAGGCTACCCCATTGTTTGTTGATATTATCCTGCTCTTCAGAGCCACAGGACTAGAGAGGGAGAGGACTAGGCCATGGCCCAGCCTTGTCCTCAGAGAAACAGCCAGATGTTCGGTACCTTTGACAGGGCCACTGACACGAGGGTAAGAATCAAAAGTGTGACTGGCTCTGGGCACCAACGCCAGCGATGTGCCCTGTCAGATTGGGCAGCAGGCTGGTGGAGGCCCATGCCACCCCGAGACAGGTGTTTCCTGCCTGCCAGGGAAGTTTTAGACTGAGAGCCTTGGCCCGAGGCTGGGAAAGCACTGGGCACGTGTCGCCTGTGGTGAGTGAGTGTTGCTGACCCGCTGTTCGTTGATATTATCGTGCTTTTCACAGCGGTGGGCCCGGACGGGGACAGGAGCAGCCCATGGCACATGCCCGCCCTCAGGCACGCAGCCAGAGACACGGTACTTTCTACAAGGACGCCGACACTGAGATAAGGCGTCAAAAGTCTGGCAGCACGCAGGGCAGAGGTTGAATGTGGAGACTGAGGGAGGCTGCCCCGTTGTTTGTTGATATTATCCTGCCCTTTACAGCTGCGGGCCCAGGCATGGACAGGACCAGACCATGGCACGCTCTCGTCCTCAGCCACATAGCCAGATATGCCAAAAATTCTGCAAGGACACTTGCACAAAGTTAAGCGATCGAGAGTGTGGCAGAGCCCTGGGCAGGGACTTCTCATGAGGACTGAGAGTGGCTGCTGCTTCTCTTTGTTGAGATTATTCTGCCTTTTACAGCTGCAGGCCCAGGCAGAGACAGGACCAGACCATGGTGCGCTCCTGCCCTCAGCCACATAGCAAGAGATTTGCTACCTTCCACGAGGACACTGACAACTAAGATAAGGCTTCAAGACCGTGTCAGCGCGCTGACCCTGGAGATGGAGGGAGGCCGCCACGTTTTTTTGTTGATATGTCCCTGCCTTTCACAGCTGCGGCCACAGGCACGGACACGAGCAGACGACGGCACTCTCCTCTCTTCTCCGCAGCCGCAGAGACTCGCTGCCTTCTTCAAGGACACAAACACAAAGTTAAGGATTCAAGAGTGTGGCAGTGCCCTGCGCAAGGCTTTCTCATGGTGACTGGATGTAGATGTCCTCTGAGTTTGTTGACATTTTCCTTCCTCTTACAGCCGCAGGCCCAGGCAGGGACAGGACCAGACCATGGCGCACGCCGGCCCTCAGCCACGCAGCCAGACGTGTTCTACCTACTCCAAGGGCACTGGCACTAAGATAAGGCTCCAAGTGTCTGGCCATGTACGGGGCGGGGGTTGACCGTGGGGACTGACGGTGGCTGCCAGGTTTGTTGATATTATCCTGCCTTGCACAGCCAGAGGCGCAGGCAGGGAAAGGACGAGACCATGGCACAATTCTGTCCTTAGCCAAACTGCCACAGGTTTGCCACCTTCTTCAAGGCCACAGACAAAAAGTATAGGATTCAAGAGTTTAGCAGAACCCTGCGCGCGAGCTTCTCATGGTCACTAAGTGTGGCTGCTGTCTCTCTTTATTGACATTATCGTGCATTTTACAGCCGCAGGCCCAGACCATGGAGCTCTCATGTCCTCAGCCACACAGCCAGACATTCCTAAATTGCTGCGGGGACGCTTTACACAAGGTTAAGGAATGAGACGTGCAGCAGAGCCCTGGGCAGGGGCTTCTCATGAGGACTGAGAGTGGCTGCCCCATTTTTTTATAGATATTTGCCTGCTTTTTACAGCCGCAGGCCCAGGCAGGGACAGGACCAGACCATGGTGCACTCCCACCCTCAGCCACACAGCCAGAGACTTGCTACCTTCTACAAGGACTCTGACGCTAAGATAAGGCTTCAAGAGTCTGGCTGCCCTCACACCGGGGGTGGACTGTGGATATTGAGGGAGGCTGCCATGTATTATGTTGGTATTATCCTGCCTTTCACAGCCGCAGGGCCAGCCACAGAGGACCCGACCATGGCACTCTCCTCTCCTCAGCCTCATAAAGACTCCCTAACTTCTTCAAGGACACAGACATACAGTTAAGGATTCAAGAGGGGCAGTGTGCTTGGCAGGGGTTGACCGTGGAGTATGAGGAAGGCTACCCCATTGTTTGTTGATATTATCCTGCTCTTCAGAGCCGCAGGACTAGAGAGGGAGAGGACTAGGCCATGGCCCAGCCTTGTCCTCAGAGAAACAGCCAGATGTTCGGTACTTTTGACAGCGCCACTGACACGAGGGTAAGAATCAAAAGTGTGACTGGCTCTGGGCACCAACGCCAGCGATGTGCCCTGTCAGATTGGGCAGCAGGCTGGTGGAGGCCCATGCCACCCCGAGACAGGTGTTTCCTGCCTGCCAGGGAAGTTTTAGACTGAGAGCCTTGGCCCGAGGCTGGGAAAGCACTGGGCACGTGTCGCCTGTGGTGAGTGAGTGTTGCTGACCCGCTGTTCGTTGATATTATCGTGCTTTTCACAGCGGTGGGCCCGGACGGGGACAGGAGCAGCCCATGGCACATGCCCGCCCTCAGGCACGCAGCCAGAGACACGGTACTTTCTACAAGGACGCCGACACTGAGATAAGGCGTCAAAAGTCTGGCAGCACGCAGGGCAGAGGTTGAATGTGGAGACTGAGGGAGGCTGCCCCGTTGTTTGTTGATATTATCCTGCCCTTTACAGCTGCGGGCCCAGGCATGGACAGGACCAGACCATGGCACGCTCTCGTCCTCAGCCACATAGCCAGATATGCCAAAAATTCTGCAAGGACACTTGCACAAAGTTAAGCGATCGAGAGTGTGGCAGAGCCCTGGGCAGGGACTTCTCATGCGGACTGAGAGTGGCTGCTGCTTCTCTTTGTTGAGATTATTCTGCCTTTTACAGCTGCAGGCCCAGGCAGAGACAGGACCAGACCATGGTGCGCTCCTGCCCTCAGCCACATAGCAAGAGATTTGCTACCTTCCACGAGGACACTGACAACTAAGATAAGGCTTCAAGACCGTGTCAGCGCGCTGACCCTGGAGATGGAGGGAGGCCGCCACGTTTTTTTGTTGATATGTCCCTGCCTTTCACAGCTGCGGCCACAGGCACGGACACGAGCAGACGACGGCACTCTCCTCTCTTCTCCGCAGCCGCAGAGACTCGCTGCCTTCTTCAAGGACACAAACACAAAGTTAAGGATTCAAGAGTGTGGCAGTGCCCTGCGCAAGGCTTTCTCATGGTGACTGGATGTAGATGTCCTCTGAGTTTGTTGACATTTTCCTTCCTCTTACAGCCGCAGGCCCAGGCAGGGACAGGACCAGACCATGGCGCACGCCGGCCCTCAGCCACGCAGCCAGACGTGTTCTACCTACTCCAAGGGCACTGGCACTAAGATAAGGCTCCAAGTGTCTGGCCATGTACGGGGCGGGGGTTGACCGTGGGGACTGACGGTGGCTGCCAGGTTTGTTGATATTATCCTGCCTTGCACAGCCAGAGGCGCAGGCAGGGAAAGGACGAGACCATGGCACAATTCTGTCCTTAGCCAAACTGCCACAGGTTTGCCACCTTCTTCAAGGCCACAGACAAAAAGTATAGGATTCAAGAGTTTAGCAGAACCCTGCGCGCGAGCTTCTCATGGTCACTAAGTGTGGCTGCTGTCTCTCTTTATTGACATTATCGTGCATTTTACAGCCGCAGGCCCAGACCATGGAGCTCTCATGTCCTCAGCCACACAGCCAGACATTCCTAAATTGCTGCGGGGACGCTTTACACAAGGTTAAGGAATGAGACGTGCAGCAGAGCCCTGGGCAGGGGCTTCTCATGAGGACTGAGAGTGGCTGCCCCATTTTTTTATAGATATTTGCCTGCTTTTTACAGCCGCAGGCCCAGGCAGGGACAGGACCAGACCATGGTGCACTCCCACCCTCAGCCACACAGCCAGAGACTTGCTACCTTCTACAAGGACTCTGACGCTAAGATAAGGCTTCAAGAGTCTGGCTGCCCTCACACCGGGGGTGGACTGTGGATATTGAGGGAGGCTGCCATGTATTATGTTGGTATTATCCTGCCTTTCACAGCCGCAGGGCCAGCCACAGAGGACCCGACCATGGCACTCTCCTCTCCTCAGCCTCATAAAGACTCCCTAACTTCTTCAAGGACACAGACATACAGTTAAGGATTCAAGAGGGGCAGTGTGCTTGGCAGGGGTTGACCGTGGAGTATGAGGAAGGCTACCCCATTGTTTGTTGATATTATCCTGCTCTTCAGAGCCGCAGGACTAGAGAGGGAGAGGACTAGGCCATGGCCCAGCCTTGTCCTCAGAGAAACAGCCAGATGTTCGGTACTTTTGACAGCGCCACTGACACGAGGGTAAGAATCAAAAGTGTGACTGGCTCTGGGCACCAACGCCAGCGATGTGCCCTGTCAGATTGGGCAGCAGGCTGGTGGAGGCCCATGCCACCCCGAGACAGGTGTTTCCTGCCTGCCAGGGAAGTTTTAGACTGAGAGCCTTGGCCCGAGGCTGGGAAAGCACTGGGCACGTGTCGCCTGTGGTGAGTGAGTGTTGCTGACCCGCTGTTCGTTGATATTATCGTGCTTTTCACAGCGGTGGGCCCGGACGGGGACAGGAGCAGCCCATGGCACATGCCCGCCCTCAGGCACGCAGCCAGAGACACGGTACTTTCTACAAGGACGCCGACACTAAGATAAGGCGTCAAAAGTCTGGCAGCACGCAGGGCAGAGGTTGAATGTGGAGACTGAGGGAGGCTGCCCCGTTGTTTGTTGATATTATCCTGCCCTTTACAGCTGCGGGCCCAGGCATGGACAGGACCAGACCATGGCACGCTCTCGTCCTCAGCCACATAGCCAGATATGCCAAAAATTCTGCAAGGACACTTGCACAAAGTTAAGCGATCGAGAGTGTGGCAGAGCCCTGGGCAGGGACTTCTCATGCGGACTGAGAGTGGCTGCTGCTTCTCTTTGTTGAGATTATTCTGCCTTTTACAGCTGCAGGCCCAGGCAGAGACAGGACCAGACCATGGTGCGCTCCTGCCCTCAGCCACATAGCAAGAGATTTGCTACCTTCCACGAGGACACTGACAACTAAGATAAGGCTTCAAGACCGTGTCAGCGCGCTGACCCTGGAGATGGAGGGAGGCCGCCACGTTTTTTTGTTGATATGTCCCTGCCTTTCACAGCTGCGGCCACAGGCACGGACACGAGCAGACGACGGCACTCTCCTCTCTTCTCCGCAGCCGCAGAGACTCGCTGCCTTCTTCAAGGACACAAACACAAAGTTAAGGATTCAAGAGTGTGGCAGTGCCCTGCGCAAGGCTTTCTCATGGTGACTGGATGTAGATGTCCTCTGAGTTTGTTGACATTTTCCTTCCTCTTACAGCCGCAGGCCCAGGCAGGGACAGGACCAGACCATGGCGCACGCCGGCCCTCAGCCACGCAGCCAGACGTGTTCTACCTACTCCAAGGGCACTGGCACTAAGATAAGGCTCCAAGTGTCTGGCCATGTACGGGGCGGGGGTTGACCGTGGGGACTGACGGTGGCTGCCAGGTTTGTTGATATTATCCTGCCTTGCACAGCCAGAGGCGCAGGCAGGGAAAGGACGAGACCATGGCACAATTCTGTCCTTAGCCAAACTGCCGCAGGTTTGCCACCTTCTTCAAGGCCACAGACAAAAAGTATAGGATTCAAGAGTTTAGCAGAACCCTGCGCGCGAGCTTCTCATGGTCACTAAGTGTGGCTGCTGTCTCTCTTTATTGACATTATCGTGCATTTTACAGCCGCAGGCCCAGACCATGGAGCTCTCATGTCCTCAGCCACACAGCCAGACATTCCTAAATTGCTGCGGGGACGCTTTACACAAGGTTAAGGAATGAGACGTGCAGCAGAGCCCTGGGCAGGGGCTTCTCATGAGGACTGAGAGTGGCTGCCCCATTTTTTTATAGATATTTGCCTGCTTTTTACAGCCGCAGGCCCAGGCAGGGACAGGACCAGACCATGGTGCACTCCCACCCTCAGCCACACAGCCAGAGACTTGCTACCTTCTACAAGGACTCTGACGCTAAGATAAGGCTTCAAGAGTCTGGCTGCCCTCACACCGGGGGTGGACTGTGGATATTGAGGGAGGCTGCCATGTATTATGTTGGTATTATCCTGCCTTTCACAGCCGCAGGGCCAGCCACAGAGGACCCGACCATGGCACTCTCCTCTCCTCAGCCTCATAAAGACTCCCTAACTTCTTCAAGGACACAGACATACAGTTAAGGATTCAAGAGGGGCAGTGTGCTTGGCAGGGGTTGACCGTGGAGTATGAGGAAGGCTACCCCATTGTTTGTTGATATTATCCTGCTCTTCAGAGCCACAGGACTAGAGAGGGAGAGGACTAGGCCATGGCCCAGCCTTGTCCTCAGAGAAACAGCCAGGTGTTCGGTACTTTTGACAGCGCCACTGACACGAGGGTAAGAATCAAAAGTGTGACTGGCTCTGGGCACCAGCGGCAGCGATGTGCCCTGTCAGATTGGGCAGCAGGCTGGTGGAGGCCCATGCCACCCCGAGACAGGTGTTTCCTGCCTGCCAGGGAAGTTTTAGACTGAGAGCCTTGGCCCGAGGCTGGGAAAGCACTGGGCACGTGTCGCCTGTGGTGAGTGAGTGTTGCTGACCCGCTGTTCGTTGATATTATCGTGCTTTTCACAGCGGTGGGCCCGGACGGGGACAGGAGCAGCCCATGGCACATGCCCGCCCTCAGGCACGCAGCCAGAGACACGGTACTTTCTACAAGGACGCCGACACTAAGATAAGGCGTCAAAAGTCTGGCAGCACGCAGGGCAGAGGTTGAATGTGGAGACTGAGGGAGGCTGCCCCGTTGTTTGTTGATATTATCCTGCCCTTTACAGCTGCGGGCCCAGGCATGGACAGGACCAGACCATGGCACGCTCTCGTCCTCAGCCACATAGCCAGATATGCCAAAAATTCTGCAAGGACACTTGCACAAAGTTAAGCGATCGAGAGTGTGGCAGAGCCCTGGGCAGGGACTTCTCATGAGGACTGAGAGTGGCTGCTGCTTCTCTTTGTTGAGATTATTCTGCCTTTTACAGCTGCAGGCCCAGGCAGAGACAGGACCAGACCATGGTGCGCTCCTGCCCTCAGCCACATAGCAAGAGATTTGCTACCTTCCACGAGGACACTGACAACTAAGATAAGGCTTCAAGACCGTGTCAGCGCGCTGACCCTGGAGATGGAGGGAGGCCGCCACGTTTTTTTGTTGATATGTCCCTGCCTTTCACAGCTGCGGCCACAGGCACGGACACGAGCAGACGACGGCACTCTCCTCTCTTCTCCGCAGCCGCAGAGACTCGCTGCCTTCTTCAAGGACACAAACACAAAGTTAAGGATTCAAGAGTGTGGCAGTGCCCTGCGCAAGGCTTTCTCATGGTGACTGGATGTAGATGTCCTCTGAGTTTGTTGACATTTTCCTTCCTCTTACAGCCGCAGGCCCAGGCAGGGACAGGACCAGACCATGGCGCACGCCGGCCCTCAGCCACGCAGCCAGACGTGTTCTACCTACTCCAAGGGCACTGGCACTAAGATAAGGCTCCAAGTGTCTGGCCATGTACGGGGCGGGGGTTGACCGTGGGGACTGACGGTGGCTGCCAGGTTTGTTGATATTATCCTGCCTTGCACAGCCAGAGGCGCAGGCAGGGAAAGGACGAGACCATGGCACAATTCTGTCCTTAGCCAAACTGCCGCAGGTTTGCCACCTTCTTCAAGGCCACAGACAAAAAGTATAGGATTCAAGAGTTTAGCAGAACCCTGCGCGCGAGCTTCTCATGGTCACTAAGTGTGGCTGCTGTCTCTCTTTATTGACATTATCGTGCATTTTACAGCCGCAGGCCCAGACCATGGAGCTCTCATGTCCTCAGCCACACAGCCAGACATTCCTAAATTGCTGCGGGGACGCTTTACACAAGGTTAAGGAATGAGACGTGCAGCAGAGCCCTGGGCAGGGGCTTCTCATGAGGACTGAGAGTGGCTGCCCCATTTTTTTATAGATATTTGCCTGCTTTTTACAGCCGCAGGCCCAGGCAGGGACAGGACCAGACCATGGTGCACTCCCACCCTCAGCCACACAGCCAGAGACTTGCTACCTTCTACAAGGACTCTGACGCTAAGATAAGGCTTCAAGAGTCTGGCTGCCCTCACACCGGGGGTGGACTGTGGATATTGAGGGAGGCTGCCATGTATTATGTTGGTATTATCCTGCCTTTCACAGCCGCAGGGCCAGCCACAGAGGACCCGACCATGGCACTCTCCTCTCCTCAGCCTCATAAAGACTCCCTAACTTCTTCAAGGACACAGACATACAGTTAAGGATTCAAGAGGGGCAGTGTGCTTGGCAGGGGTTGACCGTGGAGTATGAGGAAGGCTACCCCATTGTTTGTTGATATTATCCTGCTCTTCAGAGCCACAGGACTAGAGAGGGAGAGGACTAGGCCATGGCCCAGCCTTGTCCTCAGAGAAACAGCCAGATGTTGGGTACCTTTGACAGGGCCACTGACACGAGGGTAAGAATCAAAAGTGTGACTGGCTCTGGGCACCAACGCCAGCGATGTGCCCTGTCAGATTGGGCAGCAGGCTGGTGGAGGCCCATGCCACCCCGAGACAGGTGTTTCCTGCCTGCCAGGGAAGTTTTAGACTGAGAGCCTTGGCCCGAGGCTGGGAAAGCACTGGGCACGTGTCGCCTGTGGTGAGTGAGTGTTGCTGACCCGCTGTTCGTTGATATTATCGTGCTTTTCACAGCGGTGGGCCCGGACGGGGACAGGAGCAGCCCATGGCACATGCCCGCCCTCAGGCACGCAGCCAGAGACACGGTACTTTCTACAAGGACGCCGACACTGAGATAAGGCGTCAAAAGTCTGGCAGCACGCAGGGCAGAGGTTGAATGTGGAGACTGAGGGAGGCTGCCCCGTTGTTTGTTGATATTATCCTGCCCTTTACAGCTGCGGGCCCAGGCATGGACAGGACCAGACCATGGCACGCTCTCGTCCTCAGCCACATAGCCAGATATGCCAAAAATTCTGCAAGGACACTTGCACAAAGTTAAGCGATCGAGAGTGTGGCAGAGCCCTGGGCAGGGACTTCTCATGAGGACTGAGAGTGGCTGCTGCTTCTCTTTGTTGAGATTATTCTGCCTTTTACAGCTGCAGGCCCAGGCAGAGACAGGACCAGACCATGGTGCGCTCCTGCCCTCAGCCACATATTAGGAGATTTGCTACCTTCCACGAGGACACTGACAACTAAGATAAGGCTTCAAGACCGTGTCAGCGCGCTGACCCTGGAGATGGAGGGAGGCCGCCACGTTTTTTTGTTGATATGTCCCTGCCTTTCACAGCTGCGGCCACAGGCACGGACACGAGCAGACGACGGCACTCTCCTCTCTTCTCCGCAGCCGCAGAGACTCGCTGCCTTCTTCAAGGACACAAACACAAAGTTAAGGATTCAAGAGTGTGGCAGTGCCCTGCGCAAGGCTTTCTCATGGTGACTGGATGTAGATGTCCTCTGAGTTTGTTGACATTTTCCTTCCTCTTACAGCCGCAGGCCCAGGCAGGGACAGGACCAGACCATGGCGCACGCCGGCCCTCAGCCACGCAGCCAGACGTGTTCTACCTACTCCAAGGGCACTGGCACTAAGATAAGGCTCCAAGTGTCTGGCCATGTACGGGGCGGGGGTTGACCGTGGGGACTGACGGTGGCTGCCAGGTTTGTTGATATTATCCTGCCTTGCACAGCCAGAGGCGCAGGCAGGGAAAGGACGAGACCATGGCACAATTCTGTCCTTAGCCAAACTGCCACAGGTTTGCCACCTTCTTCAAGGCCACAGACAAAAAGTATAGGATTCAAGAGTTTAGCAGAACCCTGCGCGCGAGCTTCTCATGGTCACTAAGTGTGGCTGCTGTCTCTCTTTATTGACATTATCGTGCATTTTACAGCCGCAGGCCCAGACCATGGAGCTCTCATGTCCTCAGCCACACAGCCAGACATTCCTAAATTGCTGCGGGGACGCTTTACACAAGGTTAAGGAATGAGACGTGCAGCAGAGCCCTGGGCAGGGGCTTCTCATGAGGACTGAGAGTGGCTGCCCCATTTTTTTATAGATATTTGCCTGCTTTTTACAGCCGCAGGCCCAGGCAGGGACAGGACCAGACCATGGTGCACTCCCACCCTCAGCCACACAGCCAGAGACTTGCTACCTTCTACAAGGACTCTGACGCTAAGATAAGGCTTCAAGAGTCTGGCTGCCCTCACACCGGGGGTGGACTGTGGATATTGAGGGAGGCTGCCATGTATTATGTTGGTATTATCCTGCCTTTCACAGCCGCAGGGCCAGCCACAGAGGACCCGACCATGGCACTCGCCTCTCCTCAGCCTCATAAAGACTCCCTAACTTCTTCAAGGACACAGACATACAGTTAAGGATTCAAGAGGGGCAGTGTGCTTGGCAGGGGTTGACCGTGGAGTATGAGGAAGGCTACCCCATTGTTTGTTGATATTATCCTGCTCTTCAGAGCCACAGGACTAGAGAGGGAGAGGACCAGGCCATGGCCCAGCCTTGTCCTCAGAGAAACAGCCAGATGTTCGGTACTTTTGACAGCGCCACTGACACGAGGGTAAGAATCAAAAGTGTGACTGGCTCTGGGCACCAACGCCAGCGATGTGCCCTGTCAGATTGGGCAGCAGGCTGGTGGAGGCCCATGCCACCCCGAGACAGGTGTTTCCTGCCTGCCAGGGAAGTTTTAGACTGAGAGCCTTGGCCCGAGGCTGGGAAAGCACTGGGCACGTGTCGCCTGTGGTGAGTGAGTGTTGCTGACCCGCTGTTCGTTGATATTATCGTGCTTTTCACAGCGGTGGGCCCGGACGGGGACAGGAGCAGCCCATGGCACATGCCCGCCCTCAGGCACGCAGCCAGAGACACGGTACTTTCTACAAGGACGCCGACACTAAGATAAGGCGTCAAAAGTCTGGCAGCACGCAGGGCAGAGGTTGAATGTGGAGACTGAGGGAGGCTGCCCCGTTGTTTGTTGATATTATCCTGCCCTTTACAGCTGCGGGCCCAGGCATGGACAGGACCAGACCATGGCACGCTCTCGTCCTCAGCCACATAGCCAGATATGCCAAAAATTCTGCAAGGACACTTGCACAAAGTTAAGCGATCGAGAGTGTGGCAGAGCCCTGGGCAGGGACTTCTCATGAGGACTGAGAGTGGCTGCTGCTTCTCTTTGTTGAGATTATTCTGCCTTTTACAGCTGCAGGCCCAGGCAGAGACAGGACCAGACCATGGTGCGCTCCTGCCCTCAGCCACATAGCAAGAGATTTGCTACCTTCCACGAGGACACTGACAACTAAGATAAGGCTTCAAGACCGTGTCAGCGCGCTGACCCTGGAGATGGAGGGAGGCCGCCACGTTTTTTTGTTGATATGTCCCTGCCTTTCACAGCTGCGGCCACAGGCACGGACACGAGCAGACGACGGCACTCTCCTCTCTTCTCCGCAGCCGCAGAGACTCGCTGCCTTCTTCAAGGACACAAACACAAAGTTAAGGATTCAAGAGTGTGGCAGTGCCCTGCGCAAGGCTTTCTCATGGTGACTGGATGTAGATGTCCTCTGAGTTTGTTGACATTTTCCTTCCTCTTACAGCCGCAGGCCCAGGCAGGGACAGGACCAGACCATGGCGCACGCCGGCCCTCAGCCACGCAGCCAGACGTGTTCTACCTACTCCAAGGGCACTGGCACTAAGATAAGGCTCCAAGTGTCTGGCCATGTACGGGGCGGGGGTTGACCGTGGGGACTGACGGTGGCTGCCAGGTTTGTTGATATTATCCTGCCTTGCACAGCCAGAGGCGCAGGCAGGGAAAGGACGAGACCATGGCACAATTCTGTCCTTAGCCAAACTGCCGCAGGTTTGCCACCTTCTTCAAGGCCACAGACAAAAAGTATAGGATTCAAGAGTTTAGCAGAACCCTGCGCGCGAGCTTCTCATGGTCACTAAGTGTGGCTGCTGTCTCTCTTTATTGACATTATCGTGCATTTTACAGCCGCAGGCCCAGACCATGGAGCTCTCATGTCCTCAGCCACACAGCCAGACATTCCTAAATTGCTGCGGGGACGCTTTACACAAGGTTAAGGAATGAGACGTGCAGCAGAGCCCTGGGCAGGGGCTTCTCATGAGGACTGAGAGTGGCTGCCCCATTTTTTTATAGATATTTGCCTGCTTTTTACAGCCGCAGGCCCAGGCAGGGACAGGACCAGACCATGGTGCACTCCCACCCTCAGCCACACAGCCAGAGACTTGCTACCTTCTACAAGGACTCTGACGCTAAGATAAGGCTTCAAGAGTCTGGCTGCCCTCACACCGGGGGTGGACTGTGGATATTGAGGGAGGCTGCCATGTATTATGTTGGTATTATCCTGCCTTTCACAGCCGCAGGGCCAGCCACAGAGGACCCGACCATGGCACTCTCCTCTCCTCAGCCTCATAAAGACTCCCTAACTTCTTCAAGGACACAGACATACAGTTAAGGATTCAAGAGGGGCAGTGTGCTTGGCAGGGGTTGACCGTGGAGTATGAGGAAGGCTACCCCATTGTTTGTTGATATTATCCTGCTCTTCAGAGCCGCAGGACTAGAGAGGGAGAGGACTAGGCCATGGCCCAGCCTTGTCCTCAGAGAAACAGCCAGATGTTCGGTACTTTTGACAGCGCCACTGACACGAGGGTAAGAATCAAAAGTGTGACTGGCTCTGGGCACCAACGCCAGCGATGTGCCCTGTCAGATTGGGCAGCAGGCTGGTGGAGGCCCATGCCACCCCGAGACAGGTGTTTCCTGCCTGCCAGGGAAGTTTTAGACTGAGAGCCTTGGCCCGAGGCTGGGAAAGCACTGGGCACGTGTCGCCTGTGGTGAGTGAGTGTTGCTGACCCGCTGTTCGTTGATATTATCGTGCTTTTCACAGCGGTGGGCCCGGACGGGGACAGGAGCAGCCCATGGCACATGCCCGCCCTCAGGCACGCAGCCAGAGACACGGTACTTTCTACAAGGACGCCGACACTAAGATAAGGCGTCAAAAGTCTGGCAGCACGCAGGGCAGAGGTTGAATGTGGAGACTGAGGGAGGCTGCCCCGTTGTTTGTTGATATTATCCTGCCCTTTACAGCTGCGGGCCCAGGCATGGACAGGACCAGACCATGGCACGCTCTCGTCCTCAGCCACATAGCCAGATATGCCAAAAATTCTGCAAGGACACTTGCACAAAGTTAAGCGATCGAGAGTGTGGCAGAGCCCTGGGCAGGGACTTCTCATGCGGACTGAGAGTGGCTGCTGCTTCTCTTTGTTGAGATTATTCTGCCTTTTACAGCTGCAGGCCCAGGCAGAGACAGGACCAGACCATGGTGCGCTCCTGCCCTCAGCCACATAGCAAGAGATTTGCTACCTTCCACGAGGACACTGACAACTAAGATAAGGCTTCAAGACCGTGTCAGCGCGCTGACCCTGGAGATGGAGGGAGGCCGCCACGTTTTTTTGTTGATATGTCCCTGCCTTTCACAGCTGCGGCCACAGGCACGGACACGAGCAGACGACGGCACTCTCCTCTCTTCTCCGCAGCCGCAGAGACTCGCTGCCTTCTTCAAGGACACAAACACAAAGTTAAGGATTCAAGAGTGTGGCAGTGCCCTGCGCAAGGCTTTCTCATGGTGACTGGATGTAGATGTCCTCTGAGTTTGTTGACATTTTCCTTCCTCTTACAGCCGCAGGCCCAGGCAGGGACAGGACCAGACCATGGCGCACGCCGGCCCTCAGCCACGCAGCCAGACGTGTTCTACCTACTCCAAGGGCACTGGCACTAAGATAAGGCTCCAAGTGTCTGGCCATGTACGGGGCGGGGGTTGACCGTGGGGACTGACGGTGGCTGCCAGGTTTGTTGATATTATCCTGCCTTGCACAGCCAGAGGCGCAGGCAGGGAAAGGACGAGACCATGGCACAATTCTGTCCTTAGCCAAACTGCCACAGGTTTGCCACCTTCTTCAAGGCCACAGACAAAAAGTATAGGATTCAAGAGTTTAGCAGAACCCTGCGCGCGAGCTTCTCATGGTCACTAAGTGTGGCTGCTGTCTCTCTTTATTGACATTATCGTGCATTTTACAGCCGCAGGCCCAGACCATGGAGCTCTCATGTCCTCAGCCACACAGCCAGACATTCCTAAATTGCTGCGGGGACGCTTTACACAAGGTTAAGGAATGAGACGTGCAGCAGAGCCCTGGGCAGGGGCTTCTCATGAGGACTGAGAGTGGCTGCCCCATTTTTTTATAGATATTTGCCTGCTTTTTACAGCCGCAGGCCCAGGCAGGGACAGGACCAGACCATGGTGCACTCCCACCCTCAGCCACACAGCCAGAGACTTGCTACCTTCTACAAGGACTCTGACGCTAAGATAAGGCTTCAAGAGTCTGGCTGCCCTCACACCGGGGGTGGACTGTGGATATTGAGGGAGGCTGCCATGTATTATGTTGGTATTATCCTGCCTTTCACAGCCGCAGGGCCAGCCACAGAGGACCCGACCATGGCACTCTCCTCTCCTCAGCCTCATAAAGACTCCCTAACTTCTTCAAGGACACAGACATACAGTTAAGGATTCAAGAGGGGCAGTGTGCTTGGCAGGGGTTGACCGTGGAGTATGAGGAAGGCTACCCCATTGTTTGTTGATATTATCCTGCTCTTCAGAGCCACAGGACTAGAGAGGGAGAGGACTAGGCCATGGCCCAGCCTTGTCCTCAGAGAAACAGCCAGATGTTCGGTACTTTTGACAGCGCCACTGACACGAGGGTAAGAATCAAAAGTGTGACTGGCTCTGGGCACCAACGCCAGCGATGTGCCCTGTCAGATTGGGCAGCAGGCTGGTGGAGGCCCATGCCACCCCGAGACAGGTGTTTCCTGCCTGCCAGGGAAGTTTTAGACTGAGAGCCTTGGCCCGAGGCTGGGAAAGCACTGGGCACGTGTCGCCTGTGGTGAGTGAGTGTTGCTGACCCGCTGTTCGTTGATATTATCGTGCTTTTCACAGCGGTGGGCCCGGACGGGGACAGGAGCAGCCCATGGCACATGCCCGCCCTCAGGCACGCAGCCAGAGACACGGTACTTTCTACAAGGACGCCGACACTAAGATAAGGCGTCAAAAGTCTGGCAGCACGCAGGGCAGAGGTTGAATGTGGAGACTGAGGGAGGCTGCCCCGTTGTTTGTTGATATTATCCTGCCCTTTACAGCTGCGGGCCCAGGCATGGACAGGACCAGACCATGGCACGCTCTCGTCCTCAGCCACATAGCCAGATATGCCAAAAATTCTGCAAGGACACTTGCACAAAGTTAAGCGATCGAGAGTGTGGCAGAGCCCTGGGCAGGGACTTCTCATGCGGACTGAGAGTGGCTGCTGCTTCTCTTTGTTGAGATTATTCTGCCTTTTACAGCTGCAGGCCCAGGCAGAGACAGGACCAGACCATGGTGCGCTCCTGCCCTCAGCCACATAGCAAGAGATTTGCTACCTTCCACGAGGACACTGACAACTAAGATAAGGCTTCAAGACCGTGTCAGCGCGCTGACCCTGGAGATGGAGGGAGGCCGCCACGTTTTTTTGTTGATATGTCCCTGCCTTTCACAGCTGCGGCCACAGGCACGGACACGAGCAGACGACGGCACTCTCCTCTCTTCTCCGCAGCCGCAGAGACTCGCTGCCTTCTTCAAGGACACAAACACAAAGTTAAGGATTCAAGAGTGTGGCAGTGCCCTGCGCAAGGCTTTCTCATGGTGACTGGATGTAGATGTCCTCTGAGTTTGTTGACATTTTCCTTCCTCTTACAGCCGCAGGCCCAGGCAGGGACAGGACCAGACCATGGCGCACGCCGGCCCTCAGCCACGCAGCCAGACGTGTTCTACCTACTCCAAGGGCACTGGCACTAAGATAAGGCTCCAAGTGTCTGGCCATGTACGGGGCGGGGGTTGACCGTGGGGACTGACGGTGGCTGCCAGGTTTGTTGATATTATCCTGCCTTGCACAGCCAGAGGCGCAGGCAGGGAAAGGACGAGACCATGGCACAATTCTGTCCTTAGCCAAACTGCCACAGGTTTGCCACCTTCTTCAAGGCCACAGACAAAAAGTATAGGATTCAAGAGTTTAGCAGAACCCTGCGCGCGAGCTTCTCATGGTCACTAAGTGTGGCTGCTGTCTCTCTTTATTGACATTATCGTGCATTTTACAGCCGCAGGCCCAGACCATGGAGCTCTCATGTCCTCAGCCACACAGCCAGACATTCCTAAATTGCTGCGGGGACGCTTTACACAAGGTTAAGGAATGAGACGTGCAGCAGAGCCCTGGGCAGGGGCTTCTCATGAGGACTGAGAGTGGCTGCCCCATTTTTTTATAGATATTTGCCTGCTTTTTACAGCCGCAGGCCCAGGCAGGGACAGGACCAGACCATGGTGCACTCCCACCCTCAGCCACACAGCCAGAGACTTGCTACCTTCTACAAGGACTCTGACGCTAAGATAAGGCTTCAAGAGTCTGGCTGCCCTCACACCGGGGGTGGACTGTGGATATTGAGGGAGGCTGCCATGTATTATGTTGGTATTATCCTGCCTTTCACAGCCACAGGGCCAGCCACAGAGGACCCGACCATGGCACTCTCCTCTCCTCAGCCTCATAAAGACTCCCTAACTTCTTCAAGGACACAGACATACAGTTAAGGATTCAAGAGGGGCAGTGTGCTTGGCAGGGGTTGACCGTGGAGTATGAGGAAGGCTACCCCATTGTTTGTTGATATTATCCTGCTCTTCAGAGCCGCAGGACTAGAGAGGGAGAGGACTAGGCCATGGCCCAGCCTTGTCCTCAGAGAAACAGCCAGATGTTCGGTACTTTTGACAGGGCCACTGACACGAGGGTAAGAATCAAAAGTGTGACTGGCTCTGGGCACCAACGCCAGCGATGTGCCCTGTCAGATTGGGCAGCAGGCTGGTGGAGGCCCATGCCACCCCGAGACAGGTGTTTCCTGCCTGCCAGGGAAGTTTTAGACTGAGAGCCTTGGCCCGAGGCTGGGAAAGCACTGGGCACGTGTCGCCTGTGGTGAGTGAGTGTTGCTGACCCGCTGTTCGTTGATATTATCGTGCTTTTCACAGCGGTGGGCCCGGACGGGGACAGGAGCAGCCCATGGCACATGCCCGCCCTCAGGCACGCAGCCAGAGACACGGTACTTTCTACAAGGACGCCGACACTAAGATAAGGCGTCAAAAGTCTGGCAGCACGCAGGGCAGAGGTTGAATGTGGAGACTGAGGGAGGCCGCCCCGTTGTTTGTTGATATTATCCTGCCCTTTACAGCTGCGGGCCCAGGCATGGACAGGACCAGACCATGGCACGCTCTCGTCCTCAGCCACATAGCCAGATATGCCAAAAATTCTGCAAGGACACTTGCACAAAGTTAAGCGATCGAGAGTGTGGCAGAGCCCTGGGCAGGGACTTCTCATGAGGACTGAGAGTGGCTGCTGCTTCTCTTTGTTGAGATTATTCTGCCTTTTACAGCTGCAGGCCCAGGCAGAGACAGGACCAGACCATGGTGCGCTCCTGTCCTCAGCCACATATTAGGAGATTTGCTACCTTCCACGAGGACACTGACAACTAAGATAAGGCTTCAAGACCGTGTCAGCGCGCTGACCCTGGAGATGGAGGGAGGCCGCCACGTTTTTTTGTTGATATGTCCCTGCCTTTCACAGCTGCGGCCACAGGCACGGACACGAGCAGACGACGGCACTCTCCTCTCTTCTCCGCAGCCGCAGAGACTCGCTGCCTTCTTCAAGGACACAAACACAAAGTTAAGGATTCAAGAGTGTGGCAGTGCCCTGCACAAGGCTTTCTCATGGTGACTGGATGTAGATGTCCTCTGAGTTTGTTGACATTTTCCTTCCTCTTACAGCCGCAGGCCCAGGCAGGGACAGGACCAGACCATGGCGCACGCCGGCCCTCAGCCACGCAGCCAGACGTGTTCTACCTACTCCAAGGGCACTGGCACTAAGATAAGGCTCCAAGTGTCTGGCCATGTACGGGGCGGGGGTTGACCGTGGGGACTGACGGTGGCTGCCAGGTTTGTTGATATTATCCTGCCTTGCACAGCCAGAGGCGCAGGCAGGGAAAGGACGAGACCATGGCACAATTCTGTCCTTAGCCAAACTGCCACAGGTTTGCCACCTTCTTCAAGGCCACAGACAAAAAGTATAGGATTCAAGAGTTTAGCAGAACCCTGCGCGCGAGCTTCTCATGGTCACTAAGTGTGGCTGCTGTCTCTCTTTATTGACATTATCGTGCATTTTACAGCCGCAGGCCCAGACCATGGAGCTCTCATGTCCTCAGCCACACAGCCAGACATTCCTAAATTGCTGCGGGGACGCTTTACACAAGGTTAAGGAATGAGACGTGCAGCAGAGCCCTGGGCAGGGGCTTCTCATGAGGACTGAGAGTGGCTGCCCCATTTTTTTATAGATATTTGCCTGCTTTTTACAGCCGCAGGCCCAGGCAGGGACAGGACCAGACCATGGTGCACTCCCACCCTCAGCCACACAGCCAGAGACTTGCTACCTTCTACAAGGACTCTGACGCTAAGATAAGGCTTCAAGAGTCTGGCTGCCCTCACACCGGGGGTGGACTGTGGATATTGAGGGAGGCTGCCATGTATTATGTTGGTATTATCCTGCCTTTCACAGCCGCAGGGCCAGCCACAGAGGACCCGACCATGGCACTCTCCTCTCCTCAGCCTCATAAAGACTCCCTAACTTCTTCAAGGACACAGACATACAGTTAAGGATTCAAGAGGGGCAGTGTGCTTGGCAGGGGTTGACCGTGGAGTATGAGGAAGGCTACCCCATTGTTTGTTGATATTATCCTGCTCTTCAGAGCCACAGGACTAGAGAGGGAGAGGACCAGGCCATGGCCCAGCCTTGTCCTCAGAGAAACAGCCAGATGTTCGGTACTTTTGACAGCGCCACTGACACGAGGGTAAGAATCAAAAGTGTGACTGGCTCTGGGCACCAACGCCAGCGATGTGCCCTGTCAGATTGGGCAGCAGGCTGGTGGAGGCCCATGCCACCCCGAGACAGGTGTTTCCTGCCTGCCAGGGAAGTTTTAGACTGAGAGCCTTGGCCCGAGGCTGGGAAAGCACTGGGCACGTGTCGCCTGTGGTGAGTGAGTGTTGCTGACCCGCTGTTCGTTGATATTATCGTGCTTTTCACAGCGGTGGGCCCGGACGGGGACAGGAGCAGCCCATGGCACATGCCCGCCCTCAGGCACGCAGCCAGAGACACGGTACTTTCTACAAGGACGCCGACACTAAGATAAGGCGTCAAAAGTCTGGCAGCACGCAGGGCAGAGGTTGAATGTGGAGACTGAGGGAGGCCGCCCCGTTGTTTGTTGATATTATCCTGCCCTTTACAGCTGCGGGCCCAGGCATGGACAGGACCAGACCATGGCACGCTCTCGTCCTCAGCCACATAGCCAGATATGCCAAAAATTCTGCAAGGACACTTGCACAAAGTTAAGCGATCGAGAGTGTGGCAGAGCCCTGGGCAGGGACTTCTCATGAGGACTGAGAGTGGCTGCTGCTTCTCTTTGTTGAGATTATTCTGCCTTTTACAGCTGCAGGCCCAGGCAGAGACAGGACCAGACCATGGTGCGCTCCTGCCCTCAGCCACATAGCAAGAGATTTGCTACCTTCCACGAGGACACTGACAACTAAGATAAGGCTTCAAGACCGTGTCAGCGCGCTGACCCTGGAGATGGAGGGAGGCCGCCACGTTTTTTTGTTGATATGTCCCTGCCTTTCACAGCTGCGGCCACAGGCACGGACACGAGCAGACGACGGCACTCTCCTCTCTTCTCCGCAGCCGCAGAGACTCGCTGCCTTCTTCAAGGACACAAACACAAAGTTAAGGATTCAAGAGTGTGGCAGTGCCCTGCGCAAGGCTTTCTCATGGTGACTGGATGTAGATGTCCTCTGAGTTTGTTGACATTTTCCTTCCTCTTACAGCCGCAGGCCCAGGCAGGGACAGGACCAGACCATGGCGCACGCCGGCCCTCAGCCACGCAGCCAGACGTGTTCTACCTACTCCAAGGGCACTGGCACTAAGATAAGGCTCCAAGTGTCTGGCCATGTACGGGGCGGGGGTTGACCGTGGGGACTGACGGTGGCTGCCAGGTTTGTTGATATTATCCTGCCTTGCACAGCCAGAGGCGCAGGCAGGGAAAGGACGAGACCATGGCACAATTCTGTCCTTAGCCAAACTGCCACAGGTTTGCCACCTTCTTCAAGGCCACAGACAAAAAGTATAGGATTCAAGAGTTTAGCAGAACCCTGCGCGCGAGCTTCTCATGGTCACTAAGTGTGGCTGCTGTCTCTCTTTATTGACATTATCGTGCATTTTACAGCCGCAGGCCCAGACCATGGAGCTCTCATGTCCTCAGCCACACAGCCAGACATTCCTAAATTGCTGCGGGGACGCTTTACACAAGGTTAAGGAATGAGACGTGCAGCAGAGCCCTGGGCAGGGGCTTCTCATGAGGACTGAGAGTGGCTGCCCCATTTTTTTATAGATATTTGCCTGCTTTTTACAGCCGCAGGCCCAGGCAGGGACAGGACCAGACCATGGTGCACTCCCACCCTCAGCCACACAGCCAGAGACTTGCTACCTTCTACAAGGACTCTGACGCTAAGATAAGGCTTCAAGAGTCTGGCTGCCCTCACACCGGGGGTGGACTGTGGATATTGAGGGAGGCTGCCATGTATTATGTTGGTATTATCCTGCCTTTCACAGCCGCAGGGCCAGCCACAGAGGACCCGACCATGGCACTCTCCTCTCCTCAGCCTCATAAAGACTCCCTAACTTCTTCAAGGACACAGACATACAGTTAAGGATTCAAGAGGGGCAGTGTGCTTGGCAGGGGTTGACCGTGGAGTATGAGGAAGGCTACCCCATTGTTTGTTGATATTATCCTGCTCTTCAGAGCCGCAGGACTAGAGAGGGAGAGGACTAGGCCATGGCCCAGCCTTGTCCTCAGAGAAACAGCCAGATGTTGGGTACCTTTGACAGGGCCACTGACACGAGGGTAAGAATCAAAAGTGTGACTGGCTCTGGGCACCAACGCCAGCGATGTGCCCTGTCAGATTGGGCAGCAGGCTGGTGGAGGCCCATGCCACCCCGAGACAGGTGTTTCCTGCCTGCCAGGGAAGTTTTAGACTGAGAGCCTTGGCCCGAGGCTGGGAAAGCACTGGGCACGTGTCGCCTGTGGTGAGTGAGTGTTGCTGACCCGCTGTTCGTTGATATTATCGTGCTTTTCACAGCGGTGGGCCCGGACGGGGACAGGAGCAGCCCATGGCACATGCCCGCCCTCAGGCACGCAGCCAGAGACACGGTACTTTCTACAAGGACGCCGACACTAAGATAAGGCGTCAAAAGTCTGGCAGCACGCAGGGCAGAGGTTGAATGTGGAGACTGAGGGAGGCCGCCCCGTTGTTTGTTGATATTATCCTGCCCTTTACAGCTGCGGGCCCAGGCATGGACAGGACCAGACCATGGCACGCTCTCGTCCTCAGCCACATAGCCAGATATGCCAAAAATTCTGCAAGGACACTTGCACAAAGTTAAGCGATCGAGAGTGTGGCAGAGCCCTGGGCAGGGACTTCTCATGAGGACTGAGAGTGGCTGCTGCTTCTCTTTGTTGAGATTATTCTGCCTTTTACAGCTGCAGGCCCAGGCAGAGACAGGACCAGACCATGGTGCGCTCCTGTCCTCAGCCACATATTAGGAGATTTGCTACCTTCCACGAGGACACTGACAACTAAGATAAGGCTTCAAGACCGTGTCAGCGCGCTGACCCTGGAGATGGAGGGAGGCCGCCACGTTTTTTTGTTGATATGTCCCTGCCTTTCACAGCTGCGGCCACAGGCACGGACACGAGCAGACGACGGCACTCTCCTCTCTTCTCCGCAGCCGCAGAGACTCGCTGCCTTCTTCAAGGACACAAACACAAAGTTAAGGATTCAAGAGTGTGGCAGTGCCCTGCGCAAGGCTTTCTCATGGTGACTGGATGTAGATGTCCTCTGAGTTTGTTGACATTTTCCTTCCTCTTACAGCCGCAGGCCCAGGCAGGGACAGGACCAGACCATGGCGCACGCCGGCCCTCAGCCACGCAGCCAGACGTGTTCTACCTACTCCAAGGGCACTGGCACTAAGATAAGGCTCCAAGTGTCTGGCCATGTACGGGGCGGGGGTTGACCGTGGGGACTGACGGTGGCTGCCAGGTTTGTTGATATTATCCTGCCTTGCACAGCCAGAGGCGCAGGCAGGGAAAGGACGAGACCATGGCACAATTCTGTCCTTAGCCAAACTGCCACAGGTTTGCCACCTTCTTCAAGGCCACAGACAAAAAGTATAGGATTCAAGAGTTTAGCAGAACCCTGCGCGCGAGCTTCTCATGGTCACTAAGTGTGGCTGCTGTCTCTCTTTATTGACATTATCGTGCATTTTACAGCCGCAGGCCCAGACCATGGAGCTCTCATGTCCTCAGCCACACAGCCAGACATTCCTAAATTGCTGCGGGGACGCTTTACACAAGGTTAAGGAATGAGACGTGCAGCAGAGCCCTGGGCAGGGGCTTCTCATGAGGACTGAGAGTGGCTGCCCCATTTTTTTATAGATATTTGCCTGCTTTTTACAGCCGCAGGCCCAGGCAGGGACAGGACCAGACCATGGTGCACTCCCACCCTCAGCCACACAGCCAGAGACTTGCTACCTTCTACAAGGACTCTGACGCTAAGATAAGGCTTCAAGAGTCTGGCTGCCCTCACACCGGGGGTGGACTGTGGATATTGAGGGAGGCTGCCATGTATTATGTTGGTATTATCCTGCCTTTCACAGCCGCAGGGCCAGCCACAGAGGACCCGACCATGGCACTCTCCTCTCCTCAGCCTCATAAAGACTCCCTAACTTCTTCAAGGACACAGACATACAGTTAAGGATTCAAGAGGGGCAGTGTGCTTGGCAGGGGTTGACCGTGGAGTATGAGGAAGGCTACCCCATTGTTTGTTGATATTATCCTGCTCTTCAGAGCCGCAGGACTAGAGAGGGAGAGGACTAGGCCATGGCCCAGCCTTGTCCTCAGAGAAACAGCCAGATGTTCGGTACTTTTGACAGCGCCACTGACACGAGGGTAAGAATCAAAAGTGTGACTGGCTCTGGGCACCAACGCCAGCGATGTGCCCTGTCAGATTGGGCAGCAGGCTGGTGGAGGCCCATGCCACCCCGAGACAGGTGTTTCCTGCCTGCCAGGGAAGTTTTAGACTGAGAGCCTTGGCCCGAGGCTGGGAAAGCACTGGGCACGTGTCGCCTGTGGTGAGTGAGTGTTGCTGACCCGCTGTTCGTTGATATTATCGTGCTTTTCACAGCGGTGGGCCCGGACGGGGACAGGAGCAGCCCATGGCACATGCCCGCCCTCAGGCACGCAGCCAGAGACACGGTACTTTCTACAAGGACGCCGACACTAAGATAAGGCGTCAAAAGTCTGGCAGCACGCAGGGCAGAGGTTGAATGTGGAGACTGAGGGAGGCTGCCCCGTTGTTTGTTGATATTATCCTGCCCTTTACAGCTGCGGGCCCAGGCATGGACAGGACCAGACCATGGCACGCTCTCGTCCTCAGCCACATAGCCAGATATGCCAAAAATTCTGCAAGGACACTTGCACAAAGTTAAGCGATCGAGAGTGTGGCAGAGCCCTGGGCAGGGACTTCTCATGAGGACTGAGAGTGGCTGCTGCTTCTCTTTGTTGAGATTATTCTGCCTTTTACAGCTGCAGGCCCAGGCAGAGACAGGACCAGACCATGGTGCGCTCCTGCCCTCAGCCACATAGCAAGAGATTTGCTACCTTCCACGAGGACACTGACAACTAAGATAAGGCTTCAAGACCGTGTCAGCGCGCTGACCCTGGAGATGGAGGGAGGCCGCCACGTTTTTTTGTTGATATGTCCCTGCCTTTCACAGCTGCGGCCACAGGCACGGACACGAGCAGACGATGGCACTCTCCTCTCTTCTCCGCAGCCGCAGAGACTCGCTGCCTTCTTCAAGGACACAAACACAAAGTTAAGGATTCAAGAGTGTGGCAGTGCCCTGCGCAAGGCTTTCTCATGGTGACTGGATGTAGATGTCCTCTGAGTTTGTTGACATTTTCCTTCCTCTTACAGCCGCAGGCCCAGGCAGGGACAGGACCAGACCATGGCGCACGCCGGCCCTCAGCCACGCAGCCAGACGTGTTCTACCTACTCCAAGGGCACTGGCACTAAGATAAGGCTCCAAGTGTCTGGCCATGTACGGGGCGGGGGTTGACCGTGGGGACTGACGGTGGCTGCCAGGTTTGTTGATATTATCCTGCCTTGCACAGCCAGAGGCGCAGGCAGGGAAAGGACGAGACCATGGCACAATTCTGTCCTTAGCCAAACTGCCACAGGTTTGCCACCTTCTTCAAGGCCACAGACAAAAAGTATAGGATTCAAGAGTTTAGCAGAACCCTGCGCGCGAGCTTCTCATGGTCACTAAGTGTGGCTGCTGTCTCTCTTTATTGACATTATCGTGCATTTTACAGCCGCAGGCCCAGACCATGGAGCTCTCATGTCCTCAGCCACACAGCCAGACATTCCTAAATTGCTGCGGGGACGCTTTACACAAGGTTAAGGAATGAGACGTGCAGCAGAGCCCTGGGCAGGGGCTTCTCATGAGGACTGAGAGTGGCTGCCCCATTTTTTTATAGATATTTGCCTGCTTTTTACAGCCGCAGGCCCAGGCAGGGACAGGACCAGACCATGGTGCACTCCCACCCTCAGCCACACAGCCAGAGACTTGCTACCTTCTACAAGGACTCTGACGCTAAGATAAGGCTTCAAGAGTCTGGCTGCCCTCACACCGGGGGTGGACTGTGGATATTGAGGGAGGCTGCCATGTATTATGTTGGTATTATCCTGCCTTTCACAGCCGCAGGGCCAGCCACAGAGGACCCGACCATGGCACTCTCCTCTCCTCAGCCTCATAAAGACTCCCTAACTTCTTCAAGGACACAGACATACAGTTAAGGATTCAAGAGGGGCAGTGTGCTTGGCAGGGGTTGACCGTGGAGTATGAGGAAGGCTACCCCATTGTTTGTTGATATTATCCTGCTCTTCAGAGCCGCAGGACTAGAGAGGGAGAGGACTAGGCCATGGCCCAGCCTTGTCCTCAGAGAAACAGCCAGATGTTCGGTACTTTTGACAGCGCCACTGACACGAGGGTAAGAATCAAAAGTGTGACTGGCTCTGGGCACCAACGCCAGCGATGTGCCCTGTCAGATTGGGCAGCAGGCTGGTGGAGGCCCATGCCACCCCGAGACAGGTGTTTCCTGCCTGCCAGGGAAGTTTTAGACTGAGAGCCTTGGCCCGAGGCTGGGAAAGCACTGGGCACGTGTCGCCTGTGGTGAGTGAGTGTTGCTGACCCGCTGTTCGTTGATATTATCGTGCTTTTCACAGCGGTGGGCCCGGACGGGGACAGGAGCAGCCCATGGCACATGCCCGCCCTCAGGCACGCAGCCAGAGACACGGTACTTTCTACAAGGACGCCGACACTAAGATAAGGCGTCAAAAGTCTGGCAGCACGCAGGGCAGAGGTTGAATGTGGAGACTGAGGGAGGCTGCCCCGTTGTTTGTTGATATTATCCTGCCCTTTACAGCTGCGGGCCCAGGCATGGACAGGACCAGACCATGGCACGCTCTCGTCCTCAGCCACATAGCCAGATATGCCAAAAATTCTGCAAGGACACTTGCACAAAGTTAAGCGATCGAGAGTGTGGCAGAGCCCTGGGCAGGGACTTCTCATGCGGACTGAGAGTGGCTGCTGCTTCTCTTTGTTGAGATTATTCTGCCTTTTACAGCTGCAGGCCCAGGCAGAGACAGGACCAGACCATGGTGCGCTCCTGCCCTCAGCCACATAGCAAGAGATTTGCTACCTTCCACGAGGACACTGACAACTAAGATAAGGCTTCAAGACCGTGTCAGCGCGCTGACCCTGGAGATGGAGGGAGGCCGCCACGTTTTTTTGTTGATATGTCCCTGCCTTTCACAGCTGCGGCCACAGGCACGGACACGAGCAGACGACGGCACTCTCCTCTCTTCTCCGCAGCCGCAGAGACTCGCTGCCTTCTTCAAGGACACAAACACAAAGTTAAGGATTCAAGAGTGTGGCAGTGCCCTGCGCAAGGCTTTCTCATGGTGACTGGATGTAGATGTCCTCTGAGTTTGTTGACATTTTCCTTCCTCTTACAGCCGCAGGCCCAGGCAGGGACAGGACCAGACCATGGCGCACGCCGGCCCTCAGCCACGCAGCCAGACGTGTTCTACCTACTCCAAGGGCACTGGCACTAAGATAAGGCTCCAAGTGTCTGGCCATGTACGGGGCGGGGGTTGACCGTGGGGACTGACGGTGGCTGCCAGGTTTGTTGATATTATCCTGCCTTGCACAGCCAGAGGCGCAGGCAGGGAAAGGACGAGACCATGGCACAATTCTGTCCTTAGCCAAACTGCCACAGGTTTGCCACCTTCTTCAAGGCCACAGACAAAAAGTATAGGATTCAAGAGTTTAGCAGAACCCTGCGCGCGAGCTTCTCATGGTCACTAAGTGTGGCTGCTGTCTCTCTTTATTGACATTATCGTGCATTTTACAGCCGCAGGCCCAGACCATGGAGCTCTCATGTCCTCAGCCACACAGCCAGACATTCCTAAATTGCTGCGGGGACGCTTTACACAAGGTTAAGGAATGAGACGTGCAGCAGAGCCCTGGGCAGGGGCTTCTCATGAGGACTGAGAGTGGCTGCCCCATTTTTTTATAGATATTTGCCTGCTTTTTACAGCCGCAGGCCCAGGCAGGGACAGGACCAGACCATGGTGCACTCCCACCCTCAGCCACACAGCCAGAGACTTGCTACCTTCTACAAGGACTCTGACGCTAAGGCTTCAAGAGTCTGGCTGCCCTCACACCGGGGGTGGACTGTGGATATTGAGGGAGGCTGCCATGTATTATGTTGGTATTATCCTGCCTTTCACAGCCGCAGGGCCAGCCACAGAGGACCCGACCATGGCACTCTCCTCTCCTCAGCCTCATAAAGACTCCCTAACTTCTTCAAGGACACAGACATACAGTTAAGGATTCAAGAGGGGCAGTGTGCTTGGCAGGGGTTGACCGTGGAGTATGAGGAAGGCTACCCCATTGTTTGTTGATATTATCCTGCTCTTCAGAGCCGCAGGACTAGAGAGGGAGAGGACTAGGCCATGGCCCAGCCTTGTCCTCAGAGAAACAGCCAGATGTTCGGTACTTTTGACAGCGCCACTGACACGAGGGTAAGAATCAAAAGTGTGACTGGCTCTGGGCGCCAATGCCAGCGATGTGCCCTGTCAGATTGGGCAGCAGGCTGGTGGAGGCCCATGCCACCCCGAGACAGGTGTTTCCTGCCTGCCAGGGAAGTTTTAGACTGAGAGCCTTGGCCCGAGGCTGGGAAAGCACTGGGCACGTGTCGCCTGTGGTGAGTGAGTGTTGCTGACCCGCTGTTCGTTGATATTATCGTGCTTTTCACAGCGGTGGGCCCGGACGGGGACAGGAGCAGCCCATGGCACATGCCCGCCCTCAGGCACGCAGCCAGAGACACGGTACTTTCTACAAGGACGCCGACACTAAGATAAGGCGTCAAAAGTCTGGCAGCACGCAGGGCAGAGGTTGAATGTGGAGACTGAGGGAGGCTGCCCCGTTGTTTGTTGATATTATCCTGCCCTTTACAGCTGCGGGCCCAGGCATGGACAGGACCAGACCATGGCACGCTCTCGTCCTCAGCCACATAGCCAGATATGCCAAAAATTCTGCAAGGACACTTGCACAAAGTTAAGCGATCGAGAGTGTGGCAGAGCCCTGGGCAGGGGCTTCTCATGAGGACTGAGAGTTTCTGCCCCATTTTTTTATAGATATTTTCCTGCTTTTTACAGCTGCAGGCCCAGGCAGGGACAGGACCAGACCATGGTGCACTCCTGCCCTCAGCCATACAGCCAGAAGTTTGCTACTTTCTACAAGGACACTGACACTAAGATAAGGCTTCAAAACTGTGTCAGCATGTTGAATTGGTGTTGACCATGAAGTCTGAGGGAGGCTGCCACATTTTTTTGTTGATATGATCCTGCCTTTCACAGCTCTGGTCACAGGCATGGACACAAGCAGATGATGGCATTCTCCTGTCTGTAGCCACAGGGACTTGTTGCCTTCTTTAAGGTCAGAATATTTAAGGATTGAACCCAAGTGCCCTGGGTAAGGGTTTCTCATGGTGACTGAGTGTGGCTGCTCTGTTTTTTGTTAGTATTATCCTGCCTTTTATAAATATGATCCCAGAGAGGGGCAGGAACACACCATAATGTTTTCCTGTCCCCAGCCAAATCACCAGTGATTCAGTACTTTCTACAAGGACTCTTATCCAAGCTTGAGGAATCAAGAGTGCTTCAGAGTCCTTGTTTAGTGTTTTTCATAGTGACTGGGGCTGGTTGACCTGTGGTTTGGTTTGTTTTTTTTTTTAATATTATTCTGTCTTTTACAGCCGAATGCACGGACCGGGCTGGAATAGGCCATGGTGCAGTCCGTTCTACTCCTTTCACAGGTAGTCATGCCAAGATTTCTGGTGCTTTCTACAAAGCCTTTCATCTAAGGACACACAACCCTAGTCTGCAGCATCCATGATCCCAGAGGCATCTGGAGGCTTGCCATATTTTTAGGGAGTGCTATCTCCCTATTGTATATGAAACATACGTTGAAGTAAATTTTGTATTTCATGTAGCATTGTCTGGTTCTTCTGGTTTTTGTCCACTTTTGTGTGAAATATTTGTGGAGCTTTTTCTTATTGTCTGTATTACCTTTAATTTATATAACTTTATATATATATAAAGATATATTTCTTAGAATCATAGAATGGTTTGTGTTGGAAGGGATCTTAAAGACCATCTAACTCCTACCCCCTGCCATGGGCAGGGACACTTTCCACTACACCAGATGTCTGAAAGCCCCATCCAACCTGGCCTTGAAAACTTCCAATGATGGGGTATCTATCTATCTATTTATCTGTCTTTATAGATCTACATACATAAAGTATATTTTATTCTTCTGTACCATCCAACCTGGCCTTGAAAACTTCCAATGATGGGGCATCTATCTATGTATTTATCTGTCTTTATAAATCTACATACATAAAGTATATTTTATTCTTCTGTACATGAAGGAGTTTGGTAGGCATTCATAGGCTGCTCTCAGATCATGTGAGTATGATGGTTTCAAAACATGGAACCTAGCCCATGACAAAGCAGTATGAAAACACCTGGGGGTGTGAGCCAGAAGCCATGTCCCATGGTCAGTGGGATGAGGCAGAGGTTAGCCTGCGGTACAGGGGCTCCATGCAGACCTCACCACAAGGTCATTTTTTGTGAAGTGGACATCTGGAATATTCTGTGCTCTGCCACTGGGAATTTTCACCTGAGGCTATGAAAGCAAAACTCTTACTATATATAATCCAAATCACCTTCATATATACTCCTAACCTCTGTTACTGTGATATCTTTTCAGGTTAAGTAGAAAAAGATACCAGGGACCATTTAAATCTTTCAGAAAACATAGCTGGAAAGCTAAGCACTCACAAAAAGGCATTTTGCTAAAATTCATTTCTCTAAGACTTATGTGGTCATGCTGGTATATTCACTAGTTTGACAAAATCAGAGCTTTGCGTGTGCATTCATTACCTAAAGCAACTCTCGGTTTCAGCAGTTTCAGCAGTTTCACTGGTTCCTTTTATTCACACCAATGTACTAGATGAAGTTATGTTTGTGCATGATCTATTGGCCTTTTTCACATTTTAAGCATTGTAAGCACTCTATCATCAGAAAAATGCTTGCTGAATCAATGGGTACTTTTGTTCAATAGGTAATGGTCTTCAAAAATGTAAATCGGGTGATGCTACAGAAGGAAGAGAATATAAATTGAAAATAATGTTCGGTGAAAAATAACATACCCTCATACAGTATATTTGGCCTTGTGATGATGCCTTTCTAAGGCATTATTTAGAGGTAGACAAAGGCAAGGTGGGGTAGAATAAAGCTATATTGTACAGAAAGTCTGTGAGGATTGAACCCATTTTATTTAGTAGGGGACAGGAAAGACCTGAAGAAAGTAGACTAAGCCCTTCTTCTATGAAAACAAAATAATGGCTGCTGCAACCAGGTAAATATACAAAAGGAGTTATCTAGTTAGGTGGTGCACAACCTATAGAACGAATTGACATTGAATGTTATTAAGACTTAGGTGAGCAACACTGGGAATGTATTTTGGCTCTGCGTGTGTATAGCGGAATTCCCACAGGTTAATAGAAGAATAGAGATTCATAGCAAAAAAGGTTATATATATATTTTACATCTGCATAGTTTTGAGGTATTCATATAAATATCAGCAAAAGTATCCCTTGCTGTAGTGGTGACAAGTGCTGATCAACTTTTCTAGCAGCATGTGCTGCTTAAATCTTTGATGCTGTTCTCCAGCAGCAAAACACCTAGGTGATCAGCTGTCCCCATCACTGTTCCTCCCTCACAATTGTTTACCTTGCCTCTATAGGCAAACACGGAGCATAACGCTAATCAAATGCTTGCTCCCCTTAGGTTGTCATAAAAATTTTGCTCTGTAATATTTCTTGTGCCACCTCAGGCACATTATATGAAACACTGCAGGAGAGAGGATGAGGACCCAGATGAACAACTCATCTGGATTATGCAGCAATTCTTGTATGAGTTTTTATTCATTAGCATGTTTTCCTTCCTTCCCTCAACCCCAGCCTCCAAAAACATACAGTTGCAATTCATCTAGTGGTGCTCAATAATATCTAAACACTGAGTAACCCCTGGAAAGGGGTTAAGTGACTAATAAACCCTTAGAAAGCCGAACAACTAGACAAGTCTAGTGCAGTGGCAGAGCAAATCTAAAGCCAGCCACATGCTCGTTAAAGCAACAGGGCATATTCAAATTTCTTACAATGTTTACAGCAAGCAGTTCAGTGCCATTGAAGGAAAGCTCTGGGTCTGGGTTTTTGTAAGAGTGAACAACTTAGTACTGAGATCTGAGCTCTGTTAAATAATTGCTCCTGAGCTCACCACTGCTTGCCTGTTGGCTTCGGTGACAGACAAGTCAGAGAGCAGACCTCTAAGCCACAGGGATTTTCCAGAGAGGCTAGGAAGTTTTAAAACACAGCACGACGAGCTGTGGAAGTGCTTAAACAAGAAGGTACCATTCAGCACAAGATCACTGCCTCGTGATCTCATTTGGAGTGTGAATACTCATGGAAGGTCCAAAAACTTCAGACAGAGAGGTAGAGAGTGAAAGGCTCAAAAGTCATTTTTACAGAGCTCCACCAAAACACCAAAGAAGCTGATATGTATTTTTGATGAAGGTTTTCCAAACTTGCTGCCCTTCCAAACTCCACACAACCTGCATTTACTTTTTTTCTCTTTTTTTTTTCCCCCTTTACCAAATTAACTTGCTTGCCATGGGGACTCTTCCTGCTTCCTCACTGCCTCCAAGCCCTCATAATTCCTGTGCAGCACAAAATTAACCTGTGTCTTTAAAAACGGCAGTCAGAATAATATCAGTGTGTCTTTAACACAGTAATAATACGTGTCAAACACTACAAGTTCTGTACACTTGCCCATCGACTTCTCTTATTACAAACCCAGAAGTACTGTTTTCATAAAAGCACCTTTCAAGTAATCTGCCTTTTACTGAAATGTGACTGCTACTGTGTACTATTTTAAAAATGGCTTGACAGAATTGCTAATGTTCTCATTCCTTCAGGATATTTCCTAATACTTGTAGCCTTTTCATGTTTCTAATTAGGCCAGTAATGGTCCCTGAAGTTAAACCAATTAAAATTATTTACTGTGACACATAGTGTGGAGATAATTATCTGATATCTGAATCCAACTTCTGCTTACTTCGCAACATTACTTAATAGAAAACAGGGAAACTGATGCCCATGCTTTCATTTTACTTGTCTACCAAATGTGTTTGCCCTATAGCAAACTGTTTAAATAAAGCATTAAAATCTTGGCGGTGCTAATCAAAATGTTTAAAATCCACTCGCACTTCCTTTATAGTTCTGAGAAGCATATAAAATCTTACACATTACCTTTTACATTATAGTTGCTGACCAATGTAGTATGATGCCCACATTGTACACAGATAATGCAGCTTATGCAGTTTCTGAAAACATTTCCAGCTTTTTTGTGTCTCTTGAAAATGTGCGTGAAACAGAATAAAGACTTGAAATTTTTAGGCTTATAGTCAGAGTAAGGTTATTTTTTTCAATAAAATTGTTTAGTTTCCTGATATGATTTAGGTTGCACATCACATTTCCCTTAGCGTAGAGGAATTGAGATGAAAGGATTTTCAAATGTACCAGGTTCCATAATTAAGCATTTTAAATTTAGCTATAGTTCACTTGGAAATTGCTAATTTTAAAACCTCATGGTGGAGAGTGGGAAGATGTATGACAAAAAGAAGTAAAATAATTCACAGGATAGATAGGATTTTTCACTAAAGTAACCACTACCAGAGCATTCCCCTCAGAAAAAAAAAAAAAAACCCAACAAAAAAACCAAAAAACACACCAAAAATTCATCTACACTACAAATCCTGCATTTGGAAACAATTTGGCCTGTTTGCAAAGTGAAAGTGGTTGAAGTCTTCACACAGAAACTTGAACGAGTAAAAGAATTTCTATTTTTGCTGAAATCTGTCAAATGCTGCAAATTGCAATAATCTAGAAAGGTGTTCAGCAAACTACAGGGACAAGCCAAGACTACTTCCACATGACAGGATATCACTCCTGTAGCACAGACAGTGGGAAGATGCTGTGTTTGCTCTGCCAAATTCTCTGAGCTTTGTGGCCAACCTGAAACCTAAATAGAGTGTTTATGGGTTTGTCTAATTCAAATTTAACGTCGCATTTTTGCACTTCCCTGGTAACTGAAAATGTATACACGAACTTAGTGTGCAAGAAATTTCCTCTACTTACAGGCTGGGAGAATTGAGCCTGCTGAAACACATGCAAAACAGGCAGCAACACAGCCTGTTCCCCTCCAGGCTCCAGGGATATGACTTTTGGGGGATGAAGGTACATCCAGCATTTCATGGATAAACTGATCACTGGACTGTGTGAAAAGTCATCTATGCTGGCTCTACCTCCCTACTGTGATTTTTCTATCTGTAGCTTAACATTTCAGGCATTATCAGCCAGATTATGGTTTGTGTATGATGCACAGGAGGAAGTGTTACTGAGTTGCAAAACTTTTTCTTTTGTTCCAGATTTTAGTTCATTGAAGATACGAACTAAATATATGAAGTTCATTGAAATACGAGGAAAATATGTTTAGGCACCCCTCCTACATTCTCCAAGATTTCAAAGCGATCATTTATATTGAAATATATAATGAATAAACATATTCCTACATCATCACTATCTAATCCCTTCCACTTCTTTCTACTTTGCATACTTCGCTGTCTTTAATGTGCCATCAAGTTGCACTTAAATGAACAAAGCAGTTGCAGACATTGTTAGACATCCTTCTTATGGGGAGATAAGTTCATATTTTGGCAAAGTTCGCAGTCCTGATAAAGTTAGCTTGTGGACAGTAACTGCTCTGTACATCTTAATTTACTCAGTATTTCTTTCATTCTCTTGTCATTGCTAACTAATTCAGATACTTACATTCTTTTATCTTACTGATCACCAAAGCTAATTAATTCTTGTCTGCTCATGGTGCTATTGAGAGCAAAGGAATGCGCGCCAATTCCTGTCACCAAGGAGTTAAAAACTCCTCAGCCTTCACTCCGGAAGGTTTGCTCCTATGCCCTTTTAGACAATGACAAGCTGTTAAGTGTAAAACTAATTAACATTTCAAAAACTAGTGTTAATCAGTAGTACTCAAATTCACTGGGAGTCCTGTTCTGTCGAGTTTTTCAACTTGTTCTTTTTATACCATAACTTCCAAATTATTGTGTTAATTTTAGCTGTTGTTTATTGGATTGAGAACATAGTGCAACATTACAAGACTAAAGTGGCTAGAAATACATCACTGGTATGTTTTTTAATATCTCCCATGAAATCTGGTCTTTATTCTGCTGTTCCTCCTCCTTCCCTCCCTCATCATTCTGTTGAGTGACAGAACTGATTCTCAGTCTTTTTTATTGTTGTACTAAAGGACACATTATATTTAAGATAACAACTGATCACCACCATCTATCAGGAGAATGCTGGTGAAATCTAAATTAGACCCCTCCTAAAGGCCTGTCCATGTGGTTTTTTTAATGTTGAAAAGAATAAAAAAGTTTATTTGCTAGGTTTGCAATTTCAATTTTGAAAGCAGATTGATCATCATAATTTAAACATACAGAAATTGGGGGAAATTTTCTGTTTTAAAGAAGCTAGGTTGCTTGGGTGTACTGTTGAATGCAGGTTCTAATATGTATTTGGACAGGATCTATACACTGAAGCACTTCAGCTCCTGCTGAAACAGGACGCAACGGACAGCTATCAACAATTTGCAACTATCAAGAGAAAGAACTATCAAGAATAACAACAACTGTAAATGCAAAACTGTGTTCTCATGATCAAGATGCTAATAATAGACAACTAGATATTAGTGGAAAATGAAGAAAGTGGTGAAAGAAGTGCTAGCAAAATCTTCAAAACTGTGCATGTGGATGATCCATCTTTGTATTAAGAGCACCCAAAGTGGAGGTGACAACACAGCTGACTTACATGGTCTGCTTTCATTAGCTTCAGGTTGGAAAGAGTAGAATCTGTACTTACTGTGTTTCTGTGGACAAAAAATTACTGTGAGGAAAGTATTTCTTTGAATACTGAAATATATCTCATATTTCAGTAATTCACAGCTGAAACTTGAAGAGTGATGATCAATTTCCTCTAAAGCGTTGTTGCTATCAGCTGGGTAATAAATAACATCCTGAAGCTTACAGTGAATGTAAGCAAGGTTTAAAGCAATAGGACTGAGATAGCTTTGAGGGTAGAATGAAGTTGTCAAATTAACTAAAATTCAGATTTACCAAGATTCAGAGGTAGCCCAGCTGCACTGTTAAGAAGAACATGTCCCTCCAGCCTCATCTATCGGATGCGTCTGAAGTGCTGGAACTTCCACAGCCCCATGGAGGAAACAGAGACTTAGTTTATCTCCAGAGCAATGGAGCAAACCTCCAACCTCAAACGTTATATACCAAGGCAAACATAAAGAACAGATGTGATTAGTAGAACTTTAGAATTTTATAGGGATGGTTTGTTATCTGCTGTAAAGCCAAGGACCATATTGGACCATGCCATCCTAGAGGAATCCCAGAATTTTTTGAACGGTGTTTCTGAGGCCCTCACATGCTGAGAGCTAAAGCTCAGTATGGGAGTGGAACAGCTCCACAAGTACTGTGTGGGACCACTGATGACCTTACGTGCCAGCAGCACAGCTGGCGTTGTGGCCTGGGCCAGGAGGGAGACTGTGAAGAGAAGAGTAACCTTGGATAACATGCTCATCATGCTGGCTTAAAGGTAGCCTGACAATATTCTTCACTTCATTCACATTATTCCCATTAGTCTTACAGTCTAAACCTTAAGGCTTTTAAACTTAAATCTTTAATTTCTATTGCATCTTGTCTGCATAATTGTCCATGAAAGAAATGTTATTGCATAGGCAGTAAACCTAAAGGGAGACTGGTATTTATGTGGACATCTGATGAAAACATAAGTCATGCTCATTGAATTTGGTTTGACTATTCAGCTTTAATTGGGAATCTGTATAATATCATATTGAACTCTGTCAGATCACTGATTCAAGTATATCACAAGGCAGCTTTCCAATATTCTTGTGGGATCATTGATGTAGCATTCTGCAAAAATGTAAGTCAGTACATTGCATTTCAATATCACTTTTTTGTCTACTACTTGGTATTAAAACACATTTCTCAAAGGAACTAATGGCGTTATAAGTATATCCCAGTCCTAAATTATTTTTCTAAAACTAAAGAAATCCAATCACGAGTCAATAGCAGACATCGCACTTTAAGGCAAGTTCATAGTCCCTGCTTGAGGAAAATAGATACACCCTACTTCCAGTACCTGGACCCTCTGATACCTTTGTCTTCTCTGCAGACATTAGTTTCAATATAACTCATTTTAGTTCTACAGAATTTATTCAGTTAAAGGGTCTATAAGCACTAGTGCAAACTTCTATTTTGCCACTGCAATATGATGTCATAATTTGATCACACTGAGTTTACCCCTTCCACTTCAGCTAACATGAAGAGGAACTGCTTGAGGAGTTTTGTATAAAATTCAGGTGGCAGGAATCTTACTAAGGTTGTTTTCTCACAAAACATATTGCAATGAAGTTTTCAAACTTCAGATTCTTTTGCAATTCCATTGGAACCGTGCTTTAATTTTATTCTAAATGCACATCCAGGTGACTGTGGTTATTGTGCATATGTTTGCCAGAACAGCAACTTAAAGAAGTACACATGTATAATATAAAGTAAGCCTGTAATATTGGTTCAGTAACAAGCAAGGTTTTTCCAAAATTTGTATTCAGGAAAGCGTGTATAAAACAATTCCTTGAATACACTGAAGTTTAGTACTGGGGATTAATTGTGGGACATTTATCTTTTAATTTGTTCTATAAAAAATGAAATATCAGAGAGATTTTTCTCCAATCAACACGTTTTGAATGGGTTAACTGGAGTGATTTTTTCCTGCATCTGAAAACAATTGTCCCTTGCATGTCTGTCTTCACCCTTTTCTTCCTTGGAGTACAAGCATGATCCATGAAGCCTCAAGCAAATGTAAAGAAAAGGGACATTGTTGTGCAGGCACCCTAAATGATGGTACAGAAATTTTTCAGTAGATCACTGACTCCACTTCTGCCTGACAGAGATGCAAAAACGTTTCAGACTGAGGATTCGTATTAGTTTTACTCTTTTCCATCTGTTTTTCTTTCATATGGCAAAAGTTAAGCTCAGATTTTACATTTTTCAAGAACGTTCTATGTTACACTTAGAATCGCAAAGATTATAAGAACAAATTTTTTAACTACATTTTCTACATATTCATAATCACTTGAATGAAAATTGACCTTCATTCTTGGTCCTCCGGAATGCTGTAAGACACTGGAACTAACAAAGCAATCTAGAAAATATTGCTGGTCTGAAATCTTGAGTTTGATGTTAAAGGTATGTTTAGAGCATGGGAAATACTTGCAAAGTGTGTGTTAGGGAAGCACAAATGAAGGAAAAAAAAAAATCTGTAGCCAAAACTTTAGTAATGATAAGTCCATTATCTATCAATGAGGTTTTCATGTTCAACAATTTGCTGATCAAAATGTCACTTTTTAGGAATTTCACAAAATGCTGCAAACCACAGGTCTTTGAAAGAAAACATATAAAAGAGAGAAAAAAAGAATCCCTTCCGGTTGCTGGAAACTTTCAGGTCTGTACCAAGCCCATGCTCACGGGATCGGGTCAGCCGGGCAGCCTTTCTTCATGATAAATCCCCTGTACTCCAAGCGCAGCTGCTGTTCGTTACACACCCACCACTACAACATGGTTCTCTGCAGAGATCTCCAAATCCAGCAAGAGTTCTTCTAACAGAGAGGCACTGAAGTATTTTGCACAAGTAAAAAAAGTTCATGAATGCAACAGTTCATTGTACACGAGTGCCTTTAGACTTCTCCTCTAAATATAGCCGTGACGTGTCACCTTTTAATTCCCCGTACGTAGCGCTGCACAGAGCTTGGCGGGTAATGTCATGGATTTGCTGAAAACACTTCAAGATGCCCACACTTGTGCATCCACAGGAACAGGAGAGGCCAGAGAGGCTGCTCATGCTGCTTGAGAGGAAAGCAATGCTTTCTCTCTGCAGCTGTGGGTGCACTTCAATACCATTAAAACCATGATTGTTTACACTAAGAGAGCGTTCCTGACCTCTGCAGGCAGTTTAAACTTTTAGGTTTATCTTTTCTTTTTTCCCAAAGTTCTTACAATCATAATTTTTCCTCAGTGAGTTTCTTAGAGAAAAACATAATACTTTTATGTGTGTTATGGGGATGAGGTGAACTGTATGTCAGCAATTTTGTGTAAATAATTGATCTTATTATGCTTTGCAAGTGAAAATCCATACATCTGTCCTTTTCACTGAAATATTTTTCATTAATGGTGATACTGTAAACCACTGTATCATGAAGTGTTTGCTAGGCATCATTTTTTAAAGAAGAATTCTGTGAAGTATGTCGACAGCTTCATTTATCCATTTTTATCCTCTCTTTACAGGCCAGATAGAAAAAGCATAATCCTTCCTGGTGCCCAAGCCAACCTGTTCACTCAAAGAAGCTGAACGCAATCTTCTTGCGAGTGGGTGAGATCCAGGTTTCCCAAACTCCTGAACCTTTCCTGAGCTCTCAGAAGATGACAGTGTTGGATCTCATCACAGATATTAGACCTCAGTAATTAAACAAGTATCTATCTCTTGCGTAGTGTATCTGTAAGATTGATGTTGACAAACTTCAGCCTTTTTATACAAGCTCTAAACCTCTCTGGCAGGTCCTGAGGTGTTGCCACACGCTTAGCACTGCACCACCTTCTCCTGGAGCCTGTGTTGCAGGCACATCCATGTTGCCCACTCCCCTTCTGCCTGGTCCAGCACCTGAGCCAACTGTTCTGGGCACCCACGGGGTGAACTTGGCAGCTCTGCAGCCCAGATGTTAAACCATAGGACTTAATTTTCCAGCAGCAGCATCTGGTGCTTGATTGGCCTTTTATCTGGCTTATGCTGGGGGTGGCTGTAGAAAAGTCTGCAAGGCTGGCGATGGAGTAGTCTGGTCGTCTATCTAGTGCTTGCAAAAGTATTTTCCTTATTTATTCACATTTCATTGTCATAAATGTATCCCCCACTGTGTGTCTGAATAAAGGCCCTGAGAAAATTTATCTGAGGTCTTTGTACAATACAGGACCCTTACCACCATGTTTCTTCTGGTGGTCCCTCCGCATGTTCTCTGTGTTTACCCTTCCTAGCCTTGCTCTTGCACTTATGTTTCTGTTCTGTTGCAACACCGTAATGAAATTATTTTGTGGTTAGCATGCATGTACATAAGACATTTCTCTGCGATAAGAGACCTCCTGCTTCTTTCAGTTTCAGGGTCTAATTTGAGGCCCAGACCATCTCCATCCACTTCGTATCTCATATTCTATATTCATTGTTTGATTCAAGGAACACGATTATTATGGTCAAACCTGTAAGGTATTTGTCTTTTAATCAGAATATTAAGATAGCATGGATTTCTGTTTTTAATATAGCTCTCAGGAAATCAGAAATACCTATTTACTTTATGGCCTCTTCAGAATAAGATCATATGAAGCAGGTTGGAAAAGTTTTCTTTTAATACTTACTCTTCTCTGTCCTAAATTAATTTCATCTCCGTGCTGTCCTCCAATAGCCCCCAGAAATAAAACTTTATGTTTATGTCTCTAATACCCTCACGTTGACAAAGTTTAATATTCCTTCTGTCTTTTGCACAATTCTCTTTGTGTTATTAGTGAGTATAATTAGTGAGGTATAAACGATGCTCCTGGCAAAGTCTTACAATGGAAAATGATAACATCTTTAAGCAGTGCTTAAATTTGGATAGAGTAAAGCAGCAGATTATTGTGCAAATAGATGGGAGATTTTTTCCTCCCTCTCCTTTGTTGATAGCTTTCTGATGTGAGCACAAAAAAGAGAATGTAAGTAGGCTGGATGTCCTTGCTATGCAAAATACAACTCTCTATATGCTAAGATATGTGACACCTATCTCACAGACAGGAGCTTACAATCCTGTTCATTAATTTTATCACTAACATAAACTTTTAATATGCATATGATTAGTATATGGGACTTCCAGGGCAGCTTAAAATGACTGTAACCTGTAATTACTGCTCCTGTACTTGATTATAATAATCTGATTGCAATTATTCAGTGATTTTAATACAAGCCCCAAGCTACATAACAATAATTCAAGTGCAGTGATTGGGAACATGTTTCTGTTTGGCTGTGAAATGATGTTTTAATCCGCACTGATTCAGGGATCTGGCTATAGTTCTATTCATGTAATTAAGGCACATTTATACAGTCAAGTAGAATAACTTTAGTCTGAAGTGAATTTAATTAATGCAAAGACTCTATATAAGTCAAAATGGATCATAAGCATGAATTCCTTAGATAGGAATAATAAAGCAAAGAGAGCAGTACTTGGCTGGTTTGGTCATTACAATGAGCTGGCTAATTTTTAAATAGAAATGAACAAGCGCATGGGAAGATGGGAGGAACCTGCTCACAGCAGTGCTAAAAGATGCATTTTAGATGAGGTCCGAAATTATTGCTGAAAGTTTTATCATTTCCATGCTCTTGGCTTGGCCCTGAACTTAAGCCCATGATCAGAAGCAGATCTTTAAAATACTCCTGTAAATGGTATAATCTGATAAAATTTTTGAGTGAGACCAAGTTTTAAATGAGAGTAAGCTCTGAAGACTCTCTCTCCATTGTCTCCTAGACCTTCATTTAAAAAACAAACTTGGTAAGAAAGAGTTTCACACAACAAAATCAAGGCCTTTAGAAAAACGTATTTTGAGGACTTATGCCACGACTGTTCTCAAGCAACAGAAACATCTTTGCAAGTAGAAGATTGCAATACTTTTTACAATCCCCTTTCTGAAGGCAACAAACAAGAGGCTACAAAATCGCAAATGCTCCATAAGCAGATGTATTAAATGAATTTACTTTAACATATAGTATAAAAATTACATTTCTTTTTCTTTATCAAAAGCATATTTACTTAATAAACTAGTGTTTCTTAAATGTAACTGGATTTTTGTTCAGACCAAGAAGGAAAGCAAATAATTTACAATACTTTTCTTATTAATTCTTTAATTTCTTATCTGAGCTAAAAAACTTTGCTGCCCCACAAGAGAAAAAGAAAAAACATGAGCTCACCCATGAGCATTTATGGTTGTATGGGGATCACACTCACTTTTTACAGAGTGACTTCCTAGGTTTTCTGTATTTGTAATGGTACTTGGGAATGAAAACATTAAAAAAACCCCACCACAAACAAACCAAACAAACCAAAACCTGAAAACAATTTAAAAAATTGCACTAACATCCAATCATAGAGAAAGTCTCATATCAAGCTCTTTGCACGGGAAAAAAGTCCCCGTCCCCCGCCCCGTGGTTATCATCCTCCCATAGAAGCTCTATTTTTTCTCTTATTGATACTGATCCTAAATGCATAATTTCTTGATTACCTGTGAATCAAGTGTTGCTAATAAATCAATAAATCATTTTGATCCTGATTTGGTTTAAACTGTGTGAACTGAGCTTTTTTAAGCCTGTGACATCTGGCAATAACAGAGAAACAATAGTATGCACTTCAGATAGTGATTTCTGAAGTTGATCAAGTTCTTATACCAGGTTTTAGGTACTTGCAAACCCATAACACTGTCCTAGGATTGGTTTGATATCCGATATCCTGCTCCAAGAGCCAATGTTGCTGTGGTGAAATATCTGGTTTTGTGATGGAACTTGCATGGAAGAAAATGAAAGATATTTTTAATTTTTGTTAAAAAATGGATTTGTTACTGCTATCAAAGCTGCAGAAGGCAGGAACAGTGTCTGGTTACATACCAAATCAATCAATTTTAACCTCCTGATTGTTGGTACTGTAAGAAAAAAATCCTGGAGAAGCTACATTAATAGTGAACAGATGTTGAAAAGCATTAGGCTGTACACATAGGTGTAATGGCCACTTTCACCACTGCACCATAACATAAAAAATTGTGTATTACTGGTATGTGCTGTATCTACTGGCGCCCCTGGCTCAGAGGCAGATGAATCATCCCTAATAAACAAGTTGTACCTGCCGACACTAACAACATTGCATCATTGTGATAAAAGAAAAAAATCTTTACATCTTGACAGACAGGATATATCAAAAATTGAAGCATGAGACTGTAGCTACGTTTGCTTCTCCAATTCCTTGTGTTCAAAATGTTGATCAAAACTAACTAATTGCTTTAAATTTTCAAATAGTCCACAAATAAAATCGGCTCCAATACTGAACTTTGAATAGTTTATGACAGGCAAATCTGGTATAATTTAATTTTTGTGATTTTTTTCTTGGCAGACATTAGAGAAGTTTGAGAATTTTTAATTATTTGTTTTATTTTATTTTAATTTACATTTTCAATAAGTGCTGCTGAGTCCTCTCTCCTCCTCTATGTTTTTTCTTTTTTTTCCTCTCCCTTCTTTGATTCTATGGGAGTAGACTTGAAAAATCAGCACAGGGAAATAATGCGACTGCAGCACTGAGGGTTGGCTATGTCACTGCTTGAGGCATTTCCACAAGCCATCTGCATCAGAGCAGGCTTGCATCCTGATAACTGATGTGGTAAGAAATCTTTGCCACCCCTTGTCACACGGTTATGACAATGCAGCTAAAGTTTCTCTACAGAGTGAGCTCCTGATGTTTTGACATCTGCTTGTATGAACTTCAATATCCTTTTCATTCATGCTGAACACCAACAGGTTTAAAAAATACTGTCCCTGCCTCTAAGCATTTAAAATCAGAACTTAATTGGTGCCAAGGCAAATATTCTCATCAATACATACTCATTCATTTGTAAAAATTATGCTCCTTAAACATTTTGGCAACAAAAATTCAAACATTTAAAAATTTGCATGACAGTAACGAAGCAAATGTGAACCAAAATCCATGAATGAGCCATAAATTGAACATGGTCACATTTGTGTAAATTGCAGAGATCTCTACAAGAATCCCCTATTCCTCCAGCGTATCACCAGCTTCAGCGGTGGCAATGGCAGATCCAGGTCTAAAAATGGAGTTAAGAATCTGTCCACCTTTTGTGTGGATATTCTCAAGGGCATTATTAATATCACCCATGTTCCAAAGCACATTTAATTACACAGTATGATTTATTTGGACACTGAATCTTCACTTGGCATTTTTCCTGATGTGTCAAGTAACAGATTACCAGTAAGAAACATATTTTAGCAATATTTTAAAGGCCTAAGTTACCTCATTTCTAATATGAATTGACATTTTGACTGTGTAAAACATGCAGACACATGCAACTATATACATAAGAAATGAACAAAACCTATAACAGACACACTTTTCTAACATGAGACTAGAGGGATTTTTAAAAAAAACATTTAAAATTCCTCTCTCCTGTCCTAGTTCATGATGGTATCTTTTCTTGCTAGCCCAGTAAGTATCTAGCTCAGTTTAGATTACTGACAGGGCAAAGGTTTGAACTCAACTTCAAAATATTTGTCAACCCTGACTGTCTACTCAGTAATGATCACAGAAGTGTGAACTGATAACAGGGTGTTATCCAAGAAGAGGTCCTGTAGTAAGAATCACTAATTAAGGACTTGAAAAGTATTATGCTTTTTTTTCATTTATTAACTACGGTTGTGTGATGTGGGAAACAACTTTTTCAAATCTTTTTAGAACTAATGAGCACATTTCAAGAGATTACTACCTTGTCCTCAACTTAACCAACTTCTCAACTACTGCTCCAAGGGAATCACATGAATACTTGACCTCTGTAAGATTTTAAGAAGAAAAACAAACTTCATAAAACTTAATCACATTAGTTAAAGCTGTAAGGATGTTTTAATGCCCCCCCTAAGCCACCCAGTTCCATTACCTGAAACCCATCAACATAATCCTTCCTTAGGAAGAAAGGAATGAATCAAATTGAAAAGATTTGTAATTGAATTATCCTCAGTCTCGGGGCAATTAGAACCATTTTTTATTGGAATACCTAGATATAACCTTGACTGCTTCTAATTAGTCCATCAACTCAGATAATAAGAAAATGCAGGAACAATTTTACAGTGTTGTAAAAATTGAAATGAGTTCAATATTGTTGCATGTGTGTTGTAGGAAGGCATAGAGAGAGAACACGAATCAAATGGAGTGTAAAACTGATACAAAATAAGTCCTTTATGGAGTACTAGGGAGCTTTTGTTCCTATAAGTAAAGTTACACATTCACTGTTTTAATTATGCACTTCTTTTTACAACGTACCATGTTTTATTTTCAGACCCTGTTTCGTACATCAATAAACTGTTACAAAACCTATTATTGGAAAAACTTAACTATATTAAGTTTGAAAAAGTTCTGAATTATGAGCCTACTAAAAATAATATATTTTCATGTGGGTTTTTTTTACTGTCAGTTTTTATGGAACTTTCAATTTCATTCTGAGAGTCAAAGGCAAATGCAGCAGTAGCACACAGTTCTCTAAAGTAACAAGTAAATACAATAAGGTATAATCCTGCATTTTCTGTTCCACCTTCTTCTTATGTTTAGAATCCCAATTTTTTTCTTGCAGTTTTATTCTATTTCTTTCATATCAGAAAAGCACGCTGACTTCTGAAGATAAGGTGCTATGGAATTAGATTTTCATGCCGCTGTTTCTGTATCTCTTGTTATTTGAGTGTGGGTGGTTATTTTCATGCTTTTTTGTGGTTATAGTTCTAGAGTATGGGGAACTCTTCAAAAAGCAGATCTTCCATACCTTTGCATTTGCAAAATGCAATCTTAATTTAATGTAAAAAAGGGTTCTTGGATAGGAAAAAAAATTGTTAGCTGTCACAGAGGAGTGGAATAGTATAATGTGTTGTCCCTAATGACAACCTTCATTTAAAATGTGTTGAAACATACCTACTCCTTCAAAAGAGAATTCTTACCCTGAGCAGAGATTAAACTTTTATAGTGTTCAAACTTAAGCTTAACATTTTCACACAATCTTTTTAAAATTTATTTTAAGCTAATTAAAGTACATAGTTTCACAGTGGGGAACAACTCTGGAAGTGGTATTCCTACCTACCTTTTCCGTGGAGACCCGTCTTGTCATCTTCTTTGTAACCATAATGTGCTGTGGCCACAGTGGAACCCAGAACAGAAAAATGAGATGTGAATTCTCAGCTCCAATGGGAATAAACACTGGAGCTTTACTTCCCAATGCAGGAAATTTCATCCTTTACACCACAAATCTTGCCTCGTGCAGTGTTTGGCCAAGTATTTGGGTCATATCATTGTTCAAACTATCAGCCTTTTTATTTTAACAATGAAATTTTTTAGGTCAAACCTTTCAAATGTATCAAAATGACTTATAGACCTAACCCACACTATTGATCAAAATGAACCCTCAAAGTTAGAAGTAGCTTACAAAATGTAAGCTGTACCCTCCTAAGTTGCAGGAAAAAGTTGAATACATGATGTTTGGGAGATGAAGAGTGTGGACACATGATGAGCTATTGCAGCATTGGAAAAATAACTGTATTATAGAAATTTGTGAGAACTAATTATCAATGCCACCTCCGTGCTGCTTCTGCTACCAGATGAGGCGTTAGTATTTTGTGTCATGTTGAATAATGTTGAAAATCTTTAAAGAACCAAACAACTAAAAGAATTCAAATTATAATGTCTTTTGAAAAACCCCATGGTTATTGATTCAAATGTAATGATCCAAGAAGCTTGATTTTTTTTGGTAATACTGCACTGTTACACTGTCTTCCCTGTTGGATATTCATATTCCACACGGACAAGATGGTAAGACTATGTTGGTACTATATGATCTATTGCTCTTTTCTTTGACCTTGGTGCAGTGGAACAATATGTTAAAAATACTTTGTCCATATAACGTTTTTTACGCTTGGTCACAGGAAAGGTTACTTCTGTCAAAGTACGTTTTGAACACATTTTGTTTATTTTTAAAATAGTTAGTTGTTACAATGTAGCAACAAATACCTAATGGAGAAAAATGATAGCTTGGAAAAGTAATTTGAGGGTAAAATTTATTAAGTTATTTTTTTCTTCTTAAATCTAAATATATATGCATAGATATAAGACCTGTATTTCTTATATTAAAAATATGTCCAGTTTAATGAATAAATCACCAAGGAATTCTTGAGATCTAAGTTGCACATTTTTGAGCTAATGAAGGCTTTGCACTCAAGTCACATAGCAATTGGTATTGGTTTTCCTCTTGGTTCCTCATAAAAATACTCTTTTAGACAGCTGACGGTGGTATTTATAAACCTACTTCAAACCATTTCACTGTAAGTTAGGGACCTAAAATCTTTTTCAGTCAGAGGCAAAAAACCATGACACTAGAGTATTTTATACATTAAAAATGTGTAAAGTTATGTGATATTTCAGATGTTTACATGAAATTTGGAAGCAAATTATAAACTAAATTTTAAACAAATCTACCCCCAAAAAGCAAAGCAGACAAGGGCATAATTTAAAAATAATGGGCAAAACGTTTTGGTGATCTCCTTTACGACTGGCTTTACTTTTGAACACAAGCCACACTACCGTCTGTACAAGTAGTAACATGCATCTGTGTTAACCACCACATCAGAAACCCAGTGGAAATCATTAAAGTCAGTATCTGTGGCAGCTGTGCGCACAGCAATGAGGTATAGCTTGGAAAAAAAGTAACAGCAGACTGATGAAAAGTACTGTGGGAATTCTGGCAGATGGAATGAAATGATCCAAACCTGAAAAATTCTAAGTCATGATCCCCCAGTACTAATGTCTCTTTATTTTACACCCATGTCTCATCAACAGCTTCTTGGACATCAGCTGCTCTCAGCTCATACACTACCCTTTGATGAGTAGCTCACTGAATCCAAAGAGCAGTAGGTCCTTTAAAGACCATTAATAATAAAACTTGTCTGTTATTAAAATCCTAATGTTGTAGGAGTCATTCTATACAGTTGCAAGACAACAGAAGGAAAGCCATCAGTGTGGAGAAATTACACTCTCTAACTGGAGAAGCATTAATATGCTGCTTTTATGTTCCTCTGTTGACAGACTACAACGAGGTGAAAACGTTTCACACCTTACAGTAGGGTTAGCTGTGGCATGGCATTAAGGAACAAACAAGACATGAGTTTCTGGGGAACTAGATTGAACATTTGGGTCAGTCACCCCCATGTACTTTGTAAACCCTTCAACTTTGCTTTTTCCATGTAGGGTTAGATGTTAATGACACCGGGCTTCATAACAGTGCAATTAAGTAATAATAATGGAGTCATATAGCAAGATAGATGAGTACAAAAATATATTAACATCTATCAAAAGAAAAAAGAGGACGGCATAGATTTATGTGGATTCTTGAACTACTGAAAGATTAGACCTATGAGTTTAAAATGTGCCACAGCAGAGGCAAAGAAAATGCAGACTATGAACTTTAACATTTTCTTTAATTTATTTACTAAAGCTAATATGAAGCATTAGACCTGGCTGAATGAGGGAGGTATTTTACACACATACATACCTTCTACAAAATATAATAATTAAGTAAAACCATGTTAAAATTTATAAACTTAAATATCTAAAAGTTAAGAACATGACATAAATTATTAAACCAGAGGAACTGTGATTCTGGTTTAATGCAAGTTATCCAAGACTGAATAGAGATTTTACTTCCCCATGGAAATTTCACCCACTGTCACAATATCTGAAAGCTTTACAAATACCAGCGATTCTTTTCTGAGAGTATTTCTGTGTCTCTACAGAGGCAGCCAGGCTTCTACCATCAAAGCTGCCCCCTCACTCCAAGTGCCATATCCAAAACACCTAGATATTTTGGAATATACCCCTTTTATAACATTTTATACATGTATTCAAAACACAACTTCTACCGGTGTTCATTCGGAGCGGGGGAAGCTCGGTGGCATTGGAGGGCTCACAGTTAGCAGCCACCGGGGAAGCAGCAGTTTAAGCGACTTGCTCAGCATCGCAGGAAAAGTATTTTGCAGCAGCCCATTCAACTCTGCAGCATCCAAAACGCTTTCTCCTGCGTCCATTTTCCAAACTGTACCCATAATATCACAGAGGCCCTAGGACATGTGCGTGTATTTGCAGATGGGAGACTCTTCGGTGGCCAGAAAACATCACCTCTTCTTTCTCCTTCTGTGCCCGGGACACTGAGACAACCTCATTCTGAGGAGGAATAAATGCAAAGAAATCTTGTTTTTACTTGGTAGGCTCCAGTATTGGCAGATACAGTTTTCAAAGAATTTGGCTGCCCTTTCCTTGTTTCCTGAGCATGTGCATTCTCATGCTTTCAGATGCAAAATGTCTTGAGCTGCTGCTGGAGGATTTTCTTAGCAGAAACAGGAGACGTCTCTCTGATTTCGGGATTGTTCTCAAACATGCTTCAGGTTGTTTCCTCAAATAATGAAGGACATATCTTCCTAATTAAATGTTTAAGCTACTGACAAACCACTACTTTTTTTCATGTTTGATCTTGGAAAATGATGAGCAATTTAACTGAAACTTTTAAAGTATTTAGGATGAGGCCTGAAACATGCAGGTTTTCTCTTTGCTGGTTCAGGCTGGACAAGCTAATATGAAGCTGAAAGTCAGGTCTTAGAATGATAAATATCACTTTGGTTTATGGATGATTCTGAAAGCAACAAAGGCCTGGCTCTTTTTCCCAGCCATTCATCTTTTATCACTTGACCTAAAGCCTGTTAAGAATTCCACAAGGAATATAGACTTACTTCCTGCCCCGGATCTCTTTGGACCCCATGCCCAGGTAACTCAGCACTTTCTCCTTTCTGTGGACAAAGGCATGGGAGGGCATCTGCTCTACCACGCCTCTGCAGAAGGAGTATGCCAAGGAGTTTTGCCAGTACCTCAAAATCCCTAACTGGAGATTAAAATGTAGTAAGTGAATTCATGAGAAGTCAAGTGCACTGGTCATTACTCTGGAAGAAAAGGAATCATTTTATCTTGCAGTTGTAGGTCACACAGATAAATTTTTACTTTTTAATGTAGTACTTAAAATCTCCTGTCTTTGCTGAGATGTTATAAATGTCAGTTTTTTCCATTTTCCATTCTGTATTATGGTACTTTTCTATTTGTTTAAAGAAAATAAAAAGAATAAAAAAAGAAAAAAGAGCACCTCAGAAAGCAAACTCTTACTTCAGGAGTTACACAGGAAGAGATGCACATAAATCTGTATAACCAGAAGAGATAAGAAGATCATAAAAAAGTCAATACACATCATAACCCTGAACACCTAACATGGAGATATAGGACAGTTACAGATTATTACAGCATAAATGGCATAAAAATCTGTGACAAATCTATGCTAAATCTACAATTATACTTCACACAAGTAACCTCACTCCTTCTAAAAATAATAAAAACAAGCTGAGAAAAAACTATGAAGGCTTAACTTTAGTCCTGATTTTCTTTCATTAAAATACAAAATAGTTCAAAGAAGTCAAACACTGTGATGTGATTTACTTTGCTTTTATGAAAGGCATTATAGAAATGTCCTATAGAAATGTCACTCTATTGTATCTTACTGTATTTAAGAATTAACTACTGTAGTACAGCCACGAGAGATGAATATATGTACTGATGTGATCAACCCCATCAATTACTGCTCACCAGCAGTTAATGCAAAGCACTCTTGAGAAAAGAGACTTGAAGACAAAGGAATAAACACATTATTAAAAATGGGTTGCATTTAATACTAGATTTTTTTTTCCATGTTAAGAGAACCTTATACCACAGTATTTTCTTTTTAATAATAACAGCCTTTCATTTAAATGATGCAATCAGTATGCCACAAGCAGTTTCTTTCTTTGGTAGGAGGAGTTAGCAGCTCCAACATTCAATTGACCTGTTTCCAAATAATCTACAGGAAAAAATGAAGATTAAGTCCTCTAACAAGAGCAGTTTTCACAGTCTAGCATACAAAGAGAAGGATTCGGTAAAAAGATGAGAGGGCAAGCCGCATTGTGCTGGCTCACTTAAATCTTATTTCCAATTCACTAAATGTGTTATTTGACTTGGCAAGTGAGCTGGTATGTGTATTAGATCAGCAGGGAGCCTAATCAAGGAGATGCCAAGTTTGCTGCAGCCCCTCTGTGCAGCATTAGCCTCAACTAGTGACCTTAAGCAAAGTGGGTGGTTGAACCCAAAAGAGAATAGCATTAACTTTTGCTTGAAGTTCAGCCTGATTTGAAGTCTCCCTTTGTGCGTTATTCAAAAAAAAAAAAAAAAAAAAAAAAAAAAAAGCAAAAAGCATTCAGCAACACTGAATCTAGTCTGCTCAGCACCATCTTCACATGCAAGGCTTTATAGAAGCCTGCCTCCATTAATGCTGACACATGCAAAAGAAATGAAAAGCATTAACTCAGCTAAGGCACTTGATTTTGCAGCTGCAGAACAATTCACTTTGTAACTCAGTAACTTGAAGTTGTTTTTTTTTTTTCATCCAGATAAACTGCTAATTTGCTAATTGCCACAAGAAGTATTTTCAAATATTAAAAATTTCTCAAATAACAACAAAAATCATACAAAATGGATATGTTACATTATCTGTTTATACCCTCATTTTGCTAGCCATTTGGTGTGTACACTTTTTTTAACATTTTTGGCATTTACAGATTCAGAGAGAGTAGTATAAGCTTTCCCATTCTAGTTTTTCTGAACTATATTATATTCAGTGCCTACAGCTTTTAAGACAAATTATTCCAAATAAGGACATATTTTTTCCTTAAAAATATCTAACAGAAAATGCTATTTTTAAACATCATAAGAGATAAGTTTTTTGTAGATTTAGGATTTGGATGCTTTGGTCTTCCTGTAATTTCTCACTCTAATTTTAGTTCGTTGCTGTACTTGTAAACTGTTGTTCATTACCTCTCTTTCCAGTAACATCAAAGTTTATGTAAACATCTTTTAAAATAATGTTTCTATCATTCTTTTCCCAGGTGTAGTCTTTCTCTGCAACGCTCTTTTAGGTTGAAGATGTGGCTCAGAGAAATTATTATCAAAGTACTTGCTATAAATAATGTTAGTAGACTCCTCTTATAAATTTTCAATGTTTTCATTATTTTCCCATTCTTATTTTCACTGTTTCCAGGCTTTTAAGCTAAGTAGTAGAATCAGTTTAATATCTGATTCTCCATCAAGGGAGTTTTTCTATCTCTACTGAAAATCAGTTTTTCAATTATCTTCTATTCTCCAGTATTTTTATATAGAGCTGTATATATACTGCATGTATAAATTCTTTCTCACTTTGTTCTAGCAGAAAGATTTCTTCAGCGTCCCAATCCAAATGAATCAGGAGGCCTGCAGAAAAAAAAAGACTTTTCTTCAAAGGCTGAAATAACTTCCAAATGCTTGTGTACAGCTGTCCCTGTTGTTTAAGGGAGCTGGATTTCACTTTTCACTTTAGCTGTGCCCTGTGCATGTCCTGTTCCTTGCTCTCTCCCAATCAGGGACATGATGTGAAGGAAAGTAACATCAAATTCAGTTCTTTATTCCTCTATTGAATTGCACCAGTTTTTAGCGTCCAAGATTCCTCCATAACCACAACCAAGAAAACTAGATTTGTCATGCAGAAAGCACCCTTGGAGAAGTATATACATAAGGTCTTCTACACAACAGCAAATAGACTATCTAGACAGATATAAAATGTCATCTGTTTTCCTAACAGAGTATAATAGCTTCTTTCATTGTGTAATGAACAGCCAGGAAAAAAAAAAATCCATTATTTCCCGTACACGCAGTAATAGCTTATCAGAAACAATTTCTAATAAATAAAAATGAACTATACTTCAAACAAGTGACTTATCTTCAAGGATCTCAGAGAACTTCCCAAACTTCCACTTGCCTCAGATGGTCTATAAAAGAGAGGAAGTGTAATTTCTTGTTAAAATGGGTAATAGGAAAACTAAATGACTTTTGGCTAGGGACTCCACATGGGTACACCATGTGAGCCTCCCTGTGTTTGGCTTATTTACCGCAACGGATATGAAAATTGACATGATCACTCATCAGGAATATAGCAGTTGTGCCACACTTGGAAGGTAATTACATAAAAGATGCTATATAGCCAAAAATAACGATGACAGGACCAGAATGCAGGAGCCTACTGAAGGGTCTTGCTGGTCATGCTTTCTTCAAATGCACATGACTTGTCTCAGCCCAAACTCCACAACGCCTTAACCAACTTCTGGTAGGATAGTGTATCATAATACAGGAAGGAAATTGGGAAAAGGGTAGAAAATGATCTGAGTGTAACATATGCATGTAAAGCTCTAATTTGTGGTTAATTTCCACAGCTGACTTTCGAATCTCCAGGATGTAAAAAAAGTGCTAACCCAGTCTGACCCTCAGCAGCACTACTGGGCGCCACCGACATATCAGAGAGTGTGGTATAAAGGGGAGCCATATAAAGAGGGTAAAATGAGGGGTTAAAAGTCACACCAAACATACTGGAAAGGCCTGCAGGCTCCTCAACCTTTATTCTTTAATTGGGAGGAGAAGAGTTTTTACTAAAGACTAAGTCTACAATGTAGGCCGGCAGCCCAACTGGGCAATACCCTTGATTTGTGCAGTTCGCAGCAGTTCTGTTCTAAAGTCTTCATACAGACCTTTTTTTCAAACGTAGGAAACATTTCTAAAAGTAAAAAGGTATTTTACTAATTTTTTTTAATGAAACCTTGACTGCCAGAAATACTTGAAGTTGGTAATCATTTGCGGACTCCTTTCCCCTTTCTCACCGCAGGACTGAGGGCAGTAGCACAGCTGGCTGTCAGCTCAGCCCTTATTACCAACACCAATTATTGGTTAAAAAAGCCTACTGTTAGTATCTGGCTACATTTCTTCACACAAGACGTTAGGAAAAAGAAAGTAAAACCCTAACCTTGTGATAGTAAATGTGCCTGTTTTTATATTTTATCGCAAGCCTTCAAATAAGAAGTCATGAACCATTTTATCTTTGGTTCTCATTTAGGGGCAGAGTTTAAAAAAAAAAAAGGCATTGTAAAAAAAAATCCCTCCTCTCATGTGATCTTCCTGGCAGGTATCACAGTTTGGAGAAAAACCCATGGCATAGACAGCAAGCAAGAAAATTGATTGCAGTAACTGAAAAACAACTGTAATTCTGGATTCCTTCACAAGAAATAAGTTTAATAAAATCAAAGCAATTTAAAAGGAATCAAAATTTATTTTCCACTCGTCAAACACTTACATTAGAATTGGATATAAACATTAAAATACTTAATCAGTGCTGGCCAAAGATGTGTCCTGAAACATAGCAGGAACTGCCATTTGAGAGAAACAATAAGCAGATTTATTTACTCAATACAATACTATATTTAGCTGGGAAAAGAACTTGGACGGTTTTTGCATTAGTAACATTTGTTGTTATATGGTAGACATTGTTAAGAAGACACTACTTGCTAGAAAACAACCAGTGGAGATATTTTATTAAGTCTATTTAAAACAGGTGTGAAAACACCACCATGTGGTAATTTATTGTGTGCTTACAAACATTATAGGTGCCAAGATAGATAATAAGCTATCAGGCTTTGGGTTATACATCAGTCATGGGAAAGATCAGGAGACTTTATTTTGTTTCTCATGTACAATTAGCCAAGTGAATCTAGCAGGAAAGGGAAAGCAAAAGCAGTATCTGTGTCTTGAGGTTTCATTCCTGGTTTGCCATAACAAAAAGAAGCAGATTTCACCAAGAAGCAATATCAGATCTACCTGAAATAATGAACTTCCTAGCAGGAAGGTCCCTCTTCCAAAACTATGAGAAGACACTGTGTGAGGTCAATGGGATTTTTGTCAAATGCTGTTACATAAAGAGGTTATAAAGAAGTTTCTGGGTGTAGATCTGAACCTGTCATTGTGCCCATATATATACACAAATAAATTTTTTAATCACAGTCTGACAAACTGGTGCTAAGAGTCACTTAATCCACCCACAGAAGCAAAATATGTATTGGAAAAGTGTGCCACATCCTCTACATACAGAATTAAATACAAAATATCACCAAAGTGAAAATGGAAATGTCAACTGTAATCCAAGCAAATGACTCTGACCTGCAATAGGATTCATTTTACCTTTATTTAATCTAAATTGCTTATTTCAGTTTCATAGCTGCTGAAGAGATAGGCACCTCTAGGTGCATAAGGGAGGTATGGTCTTAAAGGCTGGTTTCTCTCTGCTTTTGACTAAAGAACTGAGGTCATCAGCTGAGGTCAAATGCCTAACTCTTAGCTCAAGTTCAGTAAAATGAAGTCCAGCTGTACAGTCACAGTTCTTTACAAAGGCACATGCCAACATAGAACACAGACCTTCCATGTCCTGCTCATCTACAAAGGCATAACTTTGTTTTGGATTAATTTTTTTGGTCTTTTGGTTGTTTGTTTTTGTTTTTGTTTTTTTTTAAATGGAGATTACTTCTCTGTTTACAAAGAGAAGCTAGAGTTTTCTTCATTAAAAATAAAAAGAAATATTTTTCATGTATATTGTCAGCTTAACAGTCCTGGATGGACAATTTTCAACAACATTGTACTCTTTTGCCTTCCATAATCTCTTCTACATGTTTCTGTACAGGATAAAAAAAATCTGATGCAAGAATTAAGAACATTCTATTAAAAATAAATAGCATGGTGATAAAAATGTAGACCTACCTTCTGAAGTATTTGCACACATGGAAATAAATATTCAGAACAAGTTGCAAAATTCTTTTACTGGAATTCTCCTTGCTTTATCCTAGCCTTTGGTCCAGAACAGTCATGTATTTTGGGACTGTTGGGTGATACACAAGAGCTGCAAGTCTTGCATGAACAGGTTTATTCCTTGAACAGATCCAGGATTATTGCTACAAAAATATTATTATTTAAATACTGAATATGTTGACCGTTTAACTTGACAGTAGCTGTCATACTTCATCAAAGACAAGTTAGCATAGTTAAGGTCACTAAAAGGAAACTATTAAAACATAAATGTTTTCTTTTCTTGTGATCTGGTACTTTTCCTACAGCACTACATATCGCTTTCAAATTGCCTAATCAAGAGTGATGCTTTCCTCCTACTCTGGTTCTAAAACGCAGGTACTTGCCTGCAGTGTATTTCTGTTCATTACTTACAGACAGGGAATCAATTGATTTGTAATAAAAGAATCTGTTAATTTATAATTAAACCAATAGCAATCTACTTTTTAAAATTACTTGCTCAATTTATTTGAAAGAAAACTTGAAACTCTGCAAACATAAACAATTTCTGTATGAATTCCTTTCGTGTTTGGTCCTGATTAATCCAGGCCTGGTTCCTGAAATCTGCCATATGCAGATGAACCACTTTGCCTTAAGCAGTCTTCCATCTGCACTCCTCCCAGGATTAGTTCATAAGATATGCAAGCCTCCACCTTTTCTCTTCCAGTTGCTATTTTTAAATAACCGAATTCTTAGTTCATTTTAAAGTACAACACTCTGAGAATGCATATAGGTTAAATTGACAGACATTAGTTTAAATATATTTGGCCATAGAAATACGGTTTTGTTCATACCAGTGCAACTCTACCTCAGCTTACTTTCTCCTCTAGCACGTGATTTGTATTCTACTTCAAGAAATTAAGTTTGGTTTGTGAACTAGTTAGCAACCCTCTCCACCCCCTCCTTTTTTTCAGAAGAAAGAAGTCAGTAAACAGAAAATATTATCTCTTCATAAATTCAGATCATAAAGTAATTTCTTATAAGAAGTTCAAAAGAGGTTAGAAAATATGAATCCATTTTTGTAGTTTGGGGCATCAGCTCATTAAGGGTAATATTGCAAGCTTCCAGTTTGAAAAAGGCACTGAGTCAAATTTGTAATGATTTCACTTTCAAATTTCTTTTATCTCAGCTGCTGCTACTTCAACAAATACAAGTGCTTCAGATATAATAGGCAGACTAATGAGCATTGCAGCTGATTACTAAAATATTGTAATACTTCCCAAGGCATAATGACATCTTTTTCAGAATTAAGAGAACAGAATATTTTTCTTCTTTACTGCTATAGCGTATGGCCTCAGCCTAAACTACAAACCCATCTTTTCCCAGTACTGTTGAAGCAAAGCGGTACCTCATGGGGATTAATTTTGTTTTTGGAAGGTTTCTAATTTGCTTTGGTCAGTGTGTTCACTATGGCTGTAGTGAATTCAAAGCCTATCATGATGTTTCACAAATCTTGAATTCCCTCTGTTATATTTTGATAGTCCTTACACATGATTATTTTTCATTCACCACATTTGTAGTTTGGGAATCAGAAGACAAAAGTCATTTAAATGTTGCATTTCAAAAGGAGAGAAAAAATTGTAAAGAAGCTCCCTTCCCAGGTGAAATAACACAACCTTGCAGCACAACCCTTGTAGAAAACTTCTGCAAAAATACTGCAAAACCATATCTTTCAAAGTTTGTTTCTGCAGGATGGGCTGATAACCAGGATGGGACAAGGGAAGGACATTATGAAAGGATCCTCATCTTCCAGGGCTCAAGATTTTGAGCTATGGGTTTTACGTTAAGCAACCTTGAGAGAGAAGAAGCCTAAGGCTAAAGAAGGAACAAAGATTTTGAAAGCCATCTTTGCATTCCTTTTACCTGTTCTGCAAGTTCTGTGCTACGCATCCAAGCAACCCTACAGAATCTTCCCTCAAAATTAAAATCGGAATACTAATTATTTTGCAATCTCCAGTGAAGTGTAACTGTTGGATTTTTTCCTAAGATTAAAATTCAGCAGTTCAAGACTCCCACCAATTCCAATTCCAAGCATTTCAGTGAAGTCAGATTTATCTTAGAAGTGCAAGTTTGGTAATGTGTATGCTAATATCTGACAGCGTTTATTCAGCAAGGAACCTGGGCACATGCTTAATCATGGATGAAGATTTTTAAGAAATACCTTTTACTGAAATGGAGCTGCAGTGAGTGGACATTATTGAGTATTCAAACAACCATAACCACCCGACATGTATAAATCTAAAGTGTTTCATAATACGTTGAAAAAAAACCCACCCTGAAAATTCTCAATATGACACACAATATGAGGCATCTGTGGTCCTCAATAGCAGAGAGCAACTAGCAGCATCTCAAGGGCCTCGTCATGTAATTCAGAGATTTTTTTTTTTTGTTGGCTCTCTTTCATTCTGGGTTTAAAGACATATTGCTTTACAAGGTACATCAGCCTGCAGGGAATAGCAATTTCCTTTTTGCTTTGCAACAAAACAAATGTAACTTTTAAAACTGTTTATCTTTGATCAAAAATATATTACTTAGCATGCTAAGTAAACAGCTCTATAATTTGTCATTGAAATTATTGCTTCCTGTGGCTATTTTTAGTGTTTTTACATTTGCTGGGCAATTGGTAACAAGAGCTGATATCCTTGCCATTTGTTTTTTATTTTTGTAATGATCTTGGAAAAAACATTTTGAAATATGAGCTGTTCTTTAAAGTAATGGATAAACTACCATGCTGCCAGGAATTATACGCAACTTCCTCACTAAATAATCATGGGAACTCAAGCAACAACCACAACCCACACACATAATGCATGAAACCATACAGAACACATCTATTACATTTCTGTGGTATCACATTCATCCAGGAAGTACAAGGCAATGATCAGAGTATTAAAAAAAAACAACCAACCCATGCACACCTCTGTCTCTCCCAGCCAACCATAAAAACAAACAATTTAGGAAAAAAGTTTTAGAAGAAGTTTTATAAAATCAAAGTATATCTTTTTATTAGGCTCTTAAGACCATTTCTCTGGGTTTTTCTGATTTGCTGAGTAGACTGCAGATGTATTTTGCAATGCACTGTTTCTACAACATGTCTTCACATTTATTCTCCACATTGTGTAAGGCCATGGGGTCACATTTGTCTCTTCCGAGCTATCACTTTGTGTCATGGTTCCTTATCTTTTCTTGCCATTTTTTCTCTTTGGCTTTCATTTTCTGAAGGTGTTGTCATCTGAAGTCTGCTGTGGCATTATGAACCAGCATGCTACTGTTTATTGATCACAAGCTTTAAGTCAGCTATCCCCTTTCCCTTCAATTCTATGCAAAACAATGTCTTTGATCTACCACTTGCCCTTTCGGGTCACAAAGAGAACATTTTTTGTCTTCTTCATTTGGCCTTGAGGTGATTTAAAACTTGTGTCTTTGAGTTCTTTACTATTTAACAAATCCACCTTTTGCTGGAGGGAGCAATAAATTAGGACATCCAAACAGATTGCAATTTATTAACTTCCTAATATCTTTTAAAGAGGCATTTGGTGTTAGAAATCGAAGAAAAGAGAGTGTGATTATGATTTCTCTCTATAGCCCAGAAAATTTTTGCCTGACACTTGGATATTGCCCCAACCTAGAAATTCTTTCCTTTATTCCTTCATTTTAACTCTCCATTGAAACATTCCTAACAAGTCCTAATCTTATCCTACATACACCATTTTTTCCTGTTGCTCTAATCTATACACACAGAGGTTCCTTGTGACTCATCTTCTTTCTTACTTTAGAGGAAAGATTCCCAGTATTTGGAAAGTAGCAACACTATTTCATAACACCATCTACCCTTTTCTCTCTGACATGAATGTGCTATCTACACAGTACTCCAAGGTCTTCATAAAGGGTCACAGCACTAGGTAACCTACAGAAATTAAAGCACAGTCATTTCTAGCTGCAGAATAACTTCATTTCATCTAAAAATGGATTTCAATCTTGAGATGTTGCCCATTGACTTCTGTTAAAGACTATGGAAATTCTGCAGATAAGCTGCAGTCTAGACCCATGTTTTTGCTGTTTATCACATTCCTAGCTGAACCTATACACACATAAAGTGTGCTCTTGATCCAAGCTGAAAATTAGCCACAATTATAAAAAACAGTTTACATTCTAGAATTCAATATCATTCAGTTTCTTTAGAAAAATCAGACAATATCGGGAATTTCTGGAGGTCTTTGATCATTTATGTTTTCTCAAAAAACCAACATCTTAAACATCCTTAAAATGAAGAATATATTTTTATTTTTACAGTAATTATTGGGGGGGAAGGCTAGCATTATCTGTAAATTCAGCTGTAACATTACCTTGAGTACTATATATAGCAGGCTTTTCTGGGGAAATCCCAAAATCAGATGACTGCAGGCATCCATTCAGCTGTTCTGGATTAGCTAGTTTTGCAGATCTGCATCAGAGATGAAAGTTCTGATAATATGAAGGACTTGTGTTTTTCCCATCTTTTCCTCTCAAAAGCAATCCTTAAATGTCTGCCCAGGGGAAGAGAACTGCTACTGTCAGATCTCAGCCATGAAAACTTGGGATTATTACGGGGTGTAGATTATTTTTTTCTTTCACAGATATATATGGACCACAAAATTTCTGAAACACAGAGATTATGAAAGAAACTATCTCACAATAAGTCTGCTAACTACTTCTTTTTGCAATTTATCCACTATGATAGGCCAGGGTTTTGAATGGCAAAAGATATGGACTAGAAGTGCATCTGCAAAACAAGGTCATTATTTCCAAAGGATAAGTACAACACTGTACAATTTCTTTTGTTCTTGGCTTTCTCCCACATAAATTTTTTGTGCAGGCAAATATTGTTAGAATTTTAGGATGCAAAAGTGATGGCAAAGTTTAATGTGCCACCTATCTAATCAAGACTGTCCTTTGGAACTTAAAACATAGATAAAAATATATTAACCATACCAGTATCAGCTGCCCATGGACAAAGATGATGATGGTAATGACGATATGACCCCGTAGAATATTAAATACAAGACTCAAGAGTATAGCTCACACCCTACACTATCTATCTATGATTTGTTCATACCTCTTCTCTCAGGCGTGCTCAGTAAGGTTTAGAAAACTTCACAAGCCAAAACCTGGAGAAGAGAAATCAGTGTAGCTTAGGTTTAAAATCAAATGTAGTTTAGACTTAAAATATAATCCTGGTTGCGTTATGCAGGGTGCCCATACAGACACACACATAAACCCACGCATACATATGCCTACATATGGACAAAACTACATGGAATGTCTTTTGAACTTTGTAGAAGCAGCTGTGCACTTGCAGTTGTCAAAGTCCCCAGCTGTGCCTTCTATGTAAGATCATGCAATGCTGTCTCCAGATTGTCAGGAGAACGTATTAATTTTGCACCATTTTCTGTTCCCTTTACACTCTTTGTCATGAAAATGAGCATGTATAATGAAGAGAACATGAGAGGCATTAACATTTGGTGATAACTCACTTCACTGTCAAAAATAGTGGCATGGGAAGTGGCATGTTTATCCAGTCTCAAGGCCAACATAAGCATGAAGACTTAAAAATGGCATGGCACTGCTGTATTGCGTTTCTTTTCAAAGGATTATATCATATGCAGATGCAAAACCAGCATCATGACTGACAACAAAACAAAAAATATTCTTTAGCAAATTGCCAATGTTACAAAATTAATTCCAAATTTCCTTCTTTTTTACAAAAAATTCAGGAATCACAAAATATTTTTGTCTTGAAACAACCTTGCCCATGTATCACTGCCAGAATCATTGAAAGAACCTTTGTGGCTAGAATACAAACCTCCTTGAAATCTAATTTCAAATTGTGACAAATGACTTCTAGCCCAGTATTTGAAAGACATCCCTTTTTGTTGTTGTTGTTTCTGAAACCCAGTCTTCTATGTGCCATATTCTAACCCACGGGATATTTTGCAGCTAGACAGTAGGGAACAGTATGAAAAGAAAATGCTGAGCAATGCAAATACTAACATTATTTGGCCATCTGAATTCAGCTAAATAATTTTCAGCTGATTTTGTATGGTTGAACATGTAAATCGCCCGTCCTGACTGCTGCCAACTGCTGCAGTAGCAGCTGCTCTGCCTGGCCTCCAGACCAGTGCCTTCTCCTGTTCCCAAGCACAGCAAGTCAGGGGGGTAGAAGTTTCCTCCAACAGTTGGCAACCCACACTCTGACCTCCCGAGGAGCCAGAAGACAACCCCAGCGTGCCAATGATGTAACTGCATCAGGCAGATAGGAAACAGAATATAATTTCCCCCTAATGTTATATGGAAAAAAAGGGGGGAAAAAATCACAACGCATCTTTTTCTGCAAGATTTATTCTCAGCCTTGCTGTAATAGGATCCAGACTCTCCTCATTCATCTGGATCTAATTCAGGATTTTGTGTAAGAAGAGATGATCTGATAGCTCTCTACCGCTTAATCTGTCCCCAAATCTTCAAGGATAGATTACTGGCTTGCTGTCCATTCACAAGATGGCCATGAGGGCAGCTTAACCACCTTGCTTCTGCAGGTTAAGATTATAGGAAAATAAGACACTTTATCTATCATGCAGCAGTAGGAATCAAAAAATCCTGTAAGAGTAAGACAGGGATACCCTCAAGGTTTGGGCTGGGAGATAATTCAATCCATAATAAGGTGGAAGAAATCAAATAGGTATTTCTTCACATTCTCTATGCTCCTGGGCAGAGAATCAGTGATTTCCCAGTTACATTAACGCAGTGGCAAATGCCCACACTCTATGTGTCTCCCCCTGCTTTGGAGATCTCATGTTCTTCTACTGATCCTCCCCATCTTTTTGTCTGGAAATGCAAGGTAAGAGGGGGAAACCACTACTGAGAAGGATCTCCTGAACCATCAGATCCAGCACCTACCTTAGGAGTGCACAACATGTAGCATTTTCATACGGTGGCAAAATGCTAAACTGCTGAATTAGAAAGAGCAAGAATACCAGTAAAACAACGTCTGTCTTCTGTTAACATCATTGCTCACACAGCAAAGGGCTTTTCTCAACAGCTTCTAGAAAACCTCTCCCATGATCCTTAACTTGATTACCTTTCCCTAGATGACAATTATGCTTCCCGCACACTCTTTTGAAATGCTGTTCTAGGAAGTTCAAAGTTATTCTGAAAAAGAAGAAAATTAGTCTCTTCCTTGGTTTGCATTTAGCTCAGTCCCATCCAAAGCCCTGATCCTTCACAGCAACCTTGTGTGCATACTGCAGTGCGTACAACAGTATTTTGTTTTTTGGCAGACATGCAGTATTTAAGTTCAAACCAAACATAAGACCACCAGGAAACGTGATCTTTTCATTCCCACCTCCTGGGTAGAAGCAACACAAACCATTTGTGCCATAGAAAATAAGGTATTTGCAACAACCTTACGGTACCTGGAAGTCTAAAGGAACAAATATTACAACATGTCAGCTTAGTCCTCTGTCAGTACTTGCAATATTATTTATGCAGCTGAACAGAGTGAATCACTAGATGACTCAACCTCCAATACACCATGATAAGAGTAAATAAATAAATAAATAAATCCCTTCCCTCACACCAAGAAATCGCACGCATACACACATCCTTACTGAAAAACCTGATTGAAAGCAATTTGAAAAGAAATAAACATAATTTGAATTTTTTAAAAAACTCATCAACCCTGCTATAGTTCCCATGAATAGACTGATCTGATTTGTTAAATCTCTTTAACCTTCAAAGATGATTAGGGAGTCATTTTTGTTGTTGTTGTTGTTGCTGCTGCACAAATGGATGGATACATTTCCCAGCAAGTTTTGGAGACAGGCTGGTAGTAGGTACAATTAATTCAGCACATATCATTTACTGCATCCTCGCTTCTTTCACAGAAATCCTTGCCAACTGATCCCAGGCAGAAGATTGGCTTTGGTTCTGCAAGCAGCTGCTCATCTTCCCACTTTGCTGGAGGTAAGTTGTCACAGTAAAGCAGCTGCTAAAAGAGTGGGAGGGAGACACCAATGAGCAGAAACAATTGTGTTGATAAAAAAAAAAAAAGGAGGAAAAAAAAAAAGGAGCCGCAATCTCACTTTCCTCAAACAGATAAGGTTATATTACATTTTATTTGCCTAAAAAGAAACACTGTGACCACAGGTTAACCTTGAAATATGTGAACCCTTGGAAACTTACACAACTCAGAAAGCCAACAAAAAATAAATCTACTGGTGAGATATCACTCAACTGATAATGAGTTTTGTGATCAAATTTGACATAGTCAGAGATCTAAGGTTCCTGAAGATTCAGTGCAGATTTAATCTTATCTGATTCTACTTTAAATATATTAAGCTTGGTTTGCAAAAGATAGTAATTATTTATGTCAACAGTGGTATAAGTAAGAGTTCTTAGACTCAAACTGAAAGAAAATACAAGTGAGGAGATCTCAGAAAACATCTAGAAACCCCGAAGTCAACAGACAAAAAAAAATTAATAATAATCTTTCATGTAGCAGTACTCTGCTGAGATCAATGGTACTCTGTTTAGATGTAAAGATCTGTCCTCATAATTTTACTTGCAAAATTAGGCGTGACTCAGATATGTCAAGGTAAATTGCCAGATATCATATGTAATTGTTTTATAGAAGACTTTTAAGCTACGGATTTGGGGAGTTGGACTAGATGGTCGTTAAAGGTCCCTTCCAACCCAAACTGTTCTATGATTCTATGACTTTTAAAAAATTGTCAGAGCCTGAATTATTTTAGAGGATGTTATGCGACACTGCACTTTGTTAAAACTCTTTGGAGTACTCCAGAATACTCACTGTGCTCTTATTTAAGAAATAAAGTAAAAAAAGCCACCAAAAGGTGCATAATGCTGAACACCTGTGGAAGACATACCGCATTCCCAGCGCTTTAAAACCGCAAGATTGGCTTAGGGTATTTTTTTTTTTTTTAATATGAGTATTAATATGAAAGCTGTACTGCTCCTCTAGTAACATGAATACAGGAAAGAAAACTTTTAAGAAAAGTCCCAGGTTTTACAAATGCTGGAAATGCCAAGCAGCTAACCAACCAGTAGTGCATTTGCATGGGTTTTTGGTATTCAGGCAGTAGGGCAAAGTACATTCCTGCAGTGTTAAAACTCAGTGATCTACATAAAGTAAGTATCTTCTCCATTAAATATCGACAAAAAGGAAAGCAGTCCCAGAAGACACAGAGGAATACCTGCCCTAACGCTAGAGCTTAAATGTATAATGTGATCCAAGACATGAAATCAGGGACAGAAAACATAAAACTATGGGAAATTTTAAGGCATGAGAATTGTATGTGTTTATAGGAGTATATACAACGATGTCCACGGTCTCAGTACCCTAATTCTCACTTGCAAATAAGATAATGAAAAACTCATTATAACACAGGTGGTGGAACCTCAGAATTGTGTGACATGTGAGGAGCAGCTAGCCTTCACAAGTGACACTCCGTGCAAAATGGTCCATCAGATCTATGCAGGAGCAGGATATTGTGAGCCATTGCATCACTGGATTGAGGAAAAGCTTTCTGTTTGTACGCCCATGTATTGCCTGGGCTTTAACAGAGAAACCGATGGTCTCATTCTGGTTACCTCTGCATTCACTAAAGAGATTTTTCATTCCTTCTGATAGGCAACTGACACAGCAAATGGGTGAGCAAAATATTCAGAAATTTGTTTCAGACAACAAACACTAGTTTATTAAATTCAGGTTTAAATTTTGTTCCTTTTCTTCCAAGTTACAAAGATCGTGTTTTTTAGAACCTGTCCGCTATTTTTTGGCCTTGATTGTTTGTAGTTTTTTTTCCTCCTAATTATGTTATTGTTTTGGTTATTTGTTATTTGAGAGAGATTTAATTAAAAACATGTTTTTTCTAGTTTAGAGAAAGTCCATAATATTTTATGGATAAAAAAAAGAACATGCTCACCAAATCTAAACTGGCACAACTAGGTGGCATGCATATGTATGGTATCTACATTTTCATTAGAATATTTATCTCTCCTTTCTGTCTGATCATTTTTGCCACAAGCTTAACCTATTTTTCTTTGTTCATCCACTCTCTGCATTTTTATAACATATGTTTTGGGTTTTTTTATTGTGTTTCTTGGTTTTAGTCTTGAGAGACATACAAACCTGGAATCGATACTTCATTATCAACATTATGTTGATTAAAAAATACATCAAAGACAGGGTGTGTAGGTCTGGATATTAAATCAACAACGTTCAAATGAGTTCAAAAATAGCCTACATTGGTACGTCATTAATCTGAGTTACTTTCTCCTCCATCCACTCTCAAACTTTATCACAATCCAGAAAACAATAAAAAGAACTGCTCTCTCTCCCTTTTTAGAGATGCAAAAGCCACTTGCAACTAAATTTCTGAGGCAAGAACTCTTGATATGCAAAAGTTAAGTAGTGGGTACATATCAGGCATGCTGACCTGCTGTTATTGTGGCAAAACTTGAACTTTTGCTATAAAAAATAATCAATGACAACTTTGTTCCCTTTCTAATCTTTCCTCATTGTTTATTTCTTCTTTTTTTTTATGAGAAACACCCACTCACAGTCAGCATGAGGCAGTAACAGCTCTACTCCCCTTTATCTAGCCATGTTGAACAAAGAAAGCATCCACCTCATTTTTTTCCCCTGCTACACCGTTTTACAGAGAGGAAACTTGATTACAACTGATTTTCTAAAGTTCATGTGCGAAAACTGCAACAAAATTGTGAGCACAACTCAGATTTCCCAGCCCTCACTTTCATCTTTCCACAACTTCCTGTTTTCCTTGAACTCCTCTTCCTCCTGTCATCCGTCATGTGTGCAGCCAGATTAACTGAGCCTGCCATGACCATGCTAGAGTTGCTTTCCTTTTGAAAGGAAACAGTTGGTCAAAAAACATGCGATCTTCAGCAACAAACACAAATCTGGAGACTTCCAGACCAAGCTTTCATTCCTTTCCGCACCTCAGCCCCTGGACCGTGCTGACATAGCTGTGCGGGGCTGCTCGGTAATTACGTCAATGAAGTGGCCCTGGATTAACCCTCCAAAAATATCTATTTTGTTTTACCTGGTTTATTTCAATGATGTGATTTATAACATGAGGTCTTCCGTGTCACCCCATGTGGCAGAGGGATGAGAATGAATGGTGAGGGAGCGACAAGGTCCTTCACCATATTTGCCACAGAAGGCCACAAAAATTGCAAACACACTATTCGTCTCCCTGAAGAGTTTTTCATCTCATAGCTTAGCTGCTATGTCCGATCCCAAAGAGTAATTTTCTGCTTTGTTGCTCATTGGTGACATCAGATTTCTGTCAGGCAGAAGCAGACAAGCTGGCTGGTCTTTTTCCACTTGCATTTACTGGAAAAGTAGCCAATATTTTAAGAACAGCCAACTCTTTGAAGCTTATTGCACACAAGTCACGATGAGGAAGACATGAGCAGAAAGAACAAGCTGGAAAACAGAAGATTCTAGTCCTGGTTCTGGTTTTAGCACTTCCTGGTCTCAGCTGAATCAACCCTGTGGGAACTGACAGCGAGAAAAGGAAAACAAGATAGTCTTGTCTGAACAAGAAGCTCATACTTCAGACAAAAAGGAAAGAAAGCAAAAAAAAGTGTCAACAGACTTTCTGAACTCTCAAGAGGATTCCAAGATAGTTTGTTTTAGCATTTTAGATAGGATGCAGCTTAATAATTTACCAGTTTCCCAGGGACTAACTGATATCTATTCATAAAGGTCTTGCTTTGAGTTCTTGGTCTTGGCAGGTATTTGGCAAAGAGCAGGTGATTTGAATTACTGTGTACGTGGCACTCCAAACTCGTAGTAATTTATAACCTGGGCCACCATATGATAAACAAGCGTTTAGCAGTATTTGTTCCTCCTGCCACCAGTTTTATTTTTCCTGACCCTTGTTTTGTGTAAATTGATGACAAACCTAAAATATTTTTTACTACCAAACTACATACTATGGAAAAAAATACCCCAATACAAATACAAATAAAAAGAAATTCCCTCTATTTGGCATACCATTTGCAGTAGCAGCATTATCAGACATTGTGGGTAGAATATTTAACCATGGACTGCCACATGCCACTGTAAAGTACAGTTCAATAACATTAATTCCCTCTTCCCCATTTTACTTTTACCACCAGCATCCTGAAAAAAATATCCAAAAGTCTCTTCAACAGCCAAGTCTCTAACAAGTGTAACTGATGAAAACAAAGCCTTGGAAGTCTACAAGGGGTGTTGAATCTGAAACTACAGAAATGTTTAAACCCCAAGTCAATGCTTAGACCATTGAAAAATATTTCCCAGGTCAACAAAGCTCAAGCTGTTCAAACACCCACTGGGATATTTCCCTTCTATTAGTGTGCAAACAGGAAGCTAGCAAATACCAGGCTACAGTTTTTCACCCTGTTTGGCCATTAAATGATAAACAGTGCCACCATTTTACTGTAAAACAGAGAAAAAGAAAAAAAATCACTATAAAAACAGACACTGTGTATTAATCTGCAGAGAAAATGGAACAACTGAATGATTCATCTTCAGCAATCCATTACATCTGATGATTGTATCATCATCTTAGGAGATGCATTTGAAAGCAGTGCAGCTGGGCAAAACATCTTTTCTCCTGTGTGCTCCAGAACTGCTGGACTATTTCTGAGTGAATTCAGAGTGCATGAGAAATTTCTGATTGACAGCTCTGGAGAATATATTTATCCACAGAGCAGGTAGAGGCTAGACAGCAACAATGAACGCTGGCCCTCACCTCAACCCTGACCTTCAGGGGCAGGTGAGGAGCAGATTGCTTTGTGTTAGGGTCCAGTTCTATCAGCTAAGGATATTTTTGATTTACTGTTTCTTTTACTTTGTTTATTTTTATTTTTTAAGCAACTCCGTTACTTTTGAGAAATGAGAAATCTGCTACTGAGAGACATGATTTGTCTGAGTTAGGGCAAAGCAGTAGTTCTCCCTTTTCTCTTTTCAAAGTGGTTTTTCTGGGGGTGTTTCCTCTTCCTTTCAGCTGAATTTAGCTCCTAAGGGTAACCCTCCCATGATTAAGCTGAAGTAGAAACTTTTGATTGTGAAGAAATTGCCAATAACAATTATTGCTGCTACTGCAACTCCTATGAGAAGACCATCTCTTAAAACAGTAATTAATGCCCTAAGGTAGTAAGGCCTATTCCAGCACTGGTATGAAAAACTTATCTTTCACTCTTTTGTTTTTTCCTCCTTTTTAATTCTGTTGAGGCATTGTCTTGCTCTTCCTTTGCCTTTTTGCTGCATGCTAGGCTTGATTCCTGCAGTTAAAATAAAACCGCTAACTCTCCAATGCAAAAAGAAAGGAGGAAATTTGGAAGCTTTTAAAAAGATTGTTTGTTGCTTGTTTATTTGACGTTTTAATTGCATATGCTCATGCACACACCTATATAAATTTTGCAATGTTTTGAATGACTAAATCTGAATTTTTTTCTTTATAAGAATGTAAAAGGATGTTTAAAGAGATTGCTAAACTGGGATGCAGATCCCTAATCACAGTCCACAAAGCCTGTGTAAGGTGCAAACAAAATTAAAAGAAAAATATGACTCCTGCCTCAGACAATGTATGACCCAAACAAGTTGAACATACTCAAATTCTGACACTCAAACCTTGTCTCATCAACTTACTCCAGGTCACAACCTGGGCAACACAGTCTACCCCCAAAGTGTTTACTAATGAAGTACTGGTAAATAGCATGGGAAAGTAGGTATATATAGTATATATATGTGTATCTATAGATATATATACATATATAGTGTTTACATATATCCAGGGGAAGGGAAAAATATTTGAATGGGAAATGGAACAGATACACTAAAAGTGAAATTTATTTCCCAAATGAAAAACTTGAGTTTTTTCTCATGTGAAATCTTGGTAGGTAAGAAGCTCTTGAACAAGCAGCACAACAGAATGTATGTTTTATACTGGTAAATGTTTTTAAGCCACATGAAAAAAGCAGAGTCACAAAAGGATTGACTAGATATAGTAGATATATAGATAGATAGATGTTAAAAAGTAGTGTATGATAATTACTCTTGATTATAAAAGAAAAGCATTTATTAGCACAAAGACTGCTGTAGAGTAACTTTCCAGCTACTGCCATCAGACATACTTGTGATGATTTGATTCTCAAAAGGCAAAGACGTAATTTTTTTTTTTTCAATTTGCAAATTTATCATCTGCAGCTGATCAGAGAATGCTACCACACTGGAAATACACCATGTAGCAAATTAAATTCTAGTCAACAGGAAAAGTGGTCTCCCGGAATTACAATGCTTCACATTAGGTTACATATATTTACATTCCATTAATTGTCATGTTTTTACCCAACACTGTAGAATATATTACTTTATTCAGTTTCTTACACAACTTTAAAAATAATTTTAATCCTTTGTATAATTCTAACATCATTCTAACTCACTCTAAACCAGAAGTTCTTCTTATTGCAACATAAATTAGAGGAAAAGTGAGAAAATTGTAAAGCACTGGCTAAAAACAGGAAAGCTACACTGTAAACATTAAAAAAAGTAATAATGCAAATTATTTTTATGTTTCTTTACAAGGTCAATGACTGAATGGTGGAGAGAGTTAGAGGGCAATTGCTTCCACCCCTAATGAAACATGAATTTGTATTTAGCCATTATTTATAAAAGTGTATATAATACAGTATTGACTACTGCTTAACGTTTACTTATCCGCAAGTATGTAGTCCTGCCCTCCAACACAGGCAACTGGTTTTGCCTCCTTTGCAGCAGTGTCTGCCAATACCTATTTGGGAAGTATTCAAGAAAAAAACAAAATCTCGTGGGAAATAGAGATGAGAGAACGGATAGGCTTGGTCACTGATGCAATATAACTAAAACACCAGAGAGATGTGTTAGTTTTGAACCAAACCAGAAGCTGCAAGACTTGTTCCCCTCCTTCTAACCTAAAGCCAATGAAAAGAAAAATAACAAGAAAATCAATTTCTGTAAAGGATTTTTTCACTGTGTTTGTATGGAATAGTATTTACAATTTAAGATTATTTCTATTTTTTTTTCTTAGAGGATAACACTGGCAAAGAGCAGTTTGAAGACCTAAGTGGAGATCCTTCAGTCTATTTGGAGAATATGCTGTAATGACTGAAAATTCTATCACTGAATACATTAACAGGCAGACAGAGGATATTTTATGTCACAATTTAGATTCCTAAATCTGAAAGTCTCACAAACTGAGTCAGCTCAGATTTTCTTTTAATTGCTTAGCTGGAACTGACTCCAGGGCTTCCTCAGGGATAACCTTTTTTTCAGTGTAAAATTTTCTGATGGGAGAAGCTGAAACCTGCCTGAATTTATTGTGGATTTCCCGACGTATAATGTCTTACTTGCAGACACATGGAAGCACGAGACATTTCGGCAGTGTGTGCTCAGGTTAACTGCTCAGCTCTGGCACAGCGAGTGTCCTCTTGCCAAGGAACACTGAATTTTGTTGCACAAGTGCTGCACAGCTGATTTGTATAAGCACGGTATGCTGCAGTGGAAGCCTTGCCTTTACAAATACATCAATGTTTCCTGAAAGTATTGAACTGCCAGCACTTTATAAGGTACATGTGCACATACATATATTTCTGTAATTTCAGACAGGAGCACAGCAGTCCTGAACAAGTGCATATTCCATAGCTCCCAGTCTCAGTTTGCAAGTCTCATTTCAAGTCAAAGTAGAGTGACTGTTCTTACTCTTATCCCATCACTTTCACAGTATTTGCAATGGGTTCATAAACTGATTCAAGCAAAAATATTCAAAACCATCGGATCCAGTTTCAAGAAATTACTAACAGGTCTTCTCTAACACTCTCACGTATGGTCTGTAAAACATATATAATTTGATTTAAAAGGATTACAACATGAATCAACAGTTTCATTGATGTTACTGATTCAGTAATGAATTGCTCAGCTTCTGTGCAAAAGTCTTTTATTCTTTTGCAAAAGCAAAAGGCAAAAGAGAACAACACAACCTCACATTTTTCCTTTTTTTTTTGCAGTCTAAGGGAGTTTTAAAACTTTTGGTATGCATGAAAGTTAGTCGCTATCCAAATACAATGGAAAGAAATTTAAATCCCTAAAATTTTTTGGTCTTCAGATTTCTGTGAAAATTCCTACCAGTGAGATTCACATCCTGAATGGGAGGACATCTGAGCCGCCAGTAATGTTATCTGCCCCACCAATAGCTACCCAAATATCCTTATACTCATTCATAATCTATTCATATGATCTACTGATTTTGTTGGCAGTTATAAATATATATACTGCAAAATAAACCTCAGCTGAAATTGAGGTGGGCATCCAATACCGACACTTTTTAGAGTCTGTGAAAGCTTTATTGTAATGCTTTTTAGATATGACACTTTCAAACTAAACTAAAGCTAATTTCAAAACCAAGAGTGATGCCTGGGAAATGCAACAGCACGTGACACTGGGTGGCTGTTATAAATATTTAGAAGCATACTAGAAAAAAGGACTTGATAATGAGTAGTAGACCAAATCAAGTGATCCAGGTTTACTTTATGCTCCTTTATATGTCAACCTATGAAGCTCTGTGCATCTGGAATGGAAAAGTCTGATTACTGTGGATCCTTATAGGTCTTCACCGTCTGAAAACCAAACCAACCAAAATTGCATGTTTCTTAAAATTGTGTGTACTTATACGTAATGATACTAACCAAGGTCGTCATAAATGGATGGCACAGACCCAAACTGTCAAGAAGGACGAGCTGAAAAAATGATTGCCATGATCCAAAGTAAGGGAGGGGGATGAATAAAATCTTCTGTTACAACTTTCAGTGTATACCATTGACACAGTCAATGCACTAAACAAAGATGCTGAAGGTCAATAGTTTTTGATCTTTCCAATTTATAGATTGGACAATAAATGACCTAGTGACATAAACAGGAAAGTAAATTGAAGGCTAGGAAACCATTGTTTCTGTTCAGAACTGATGAAATAACTATAAATTTTTGGGGCCATTTCAAAAGCAGTATGATATATAAGTATAAAATTCAGGACTTTTAAGGTCAAGTATAAACAAAACTGCAGTAAGCATCTAAATTTGGTATTATGTATTTTGTTACAAGATGAAAGAATGCAGATTTTAATACAGTAATTGGACTTCTGGCACTGTTGCAAACTGGTACAGGAAAAATTAGATTTGTTTTCAGAAATATGTATCTGAAGTGTTTCAAAAAGTTACACTTTGTGTTTAATATTGTAACTAAAATTCAATTATTGATTATAAGGTGAAATTCTATGCTTACATTCAAGTTCATTATGAAGTAAAGACAATATTAAATATCTCTCTAATGATAAAAATTACTTTAACTAGATTTCTAGATTATTTTCTAATAGTCTATGACGAATTGTGAAATTTACCATTTTACCATGACTAATGTGTGAAATCTGTCATCCTTCCTCATGATTTACACAAAGTCCTAATAAGAAGTACAGAAAGTTGATAATATGACATGAACAGTAGCTTGTATTGTATTTGCTCACTTATTTTAGGAGAGATATTTGTCATTACATTTTTTAGAGCCACTGGTGTACCTATGACATCATCACTGGAGTCTATCAGAAGTCTGCATTTACTAACATGACCAAGCATATCCTTGTCTATTACTCAAAAATTATATCAAGTGATGCAATGCTATCACAAAAGAAACAACTAAATACGGTCTGTAAGGGGAAGACTACCAAGCTCTTTAGCCTCCCGTAATTAAACAATTAATAGACAAAGCTTTCCACAAAACCAGGCAATTTTACATAATCTAGTTAGGTATATCCATTACTTAGAAGAAACTTATTCCCTTGATTCCAAACTCCTATATTATATTAGAAACCCTTAAAAAGTTGGAATTTAGTTCAAGTCTATGTATAGATCTTCTTAAAAGCATAGTCTAGACAAAGCAGAAAAGGTAGTAAATTAAATTAAAAAACAACCCTGAAGCTACCTGAGCTATCAGAAGCACTTGAGGTGGTGATGGTGATAAGGCTATTCAAAACTAATGTTTCCTGGTTTTAAATCGTGTATATATTTTGAAACATATTTCTATCATGGTCTTCTAAGACAGAGAAAATGTATTCCTTGATCTGGAACCATTGCATGTTGATATGGAAAGTTATGGGTTCTCAAAGGACTTATGAAAGTCCCTAAGTCACATTGATGTCAGCATTTCAAAATCCTATTCCAAACTGACCCTTTTTCTGTTCTGAAGGGACTGTATCAGCATATTGTGCCCCCAAAAGTTTCTCTCCCAGATGGGAGATAGTTAGCAGCAGCATCTACAGAAGGTATGTCATGTTGTTTCTTTTGTACAAAAAAACCCCCAAAAAGCATCTTGCAAAATACAACACTTAATCAAGGGATTTGGTATATCAGAGGCATCTTCCAGGGTCACAACCAAAGATTTATTTTCTTTAAAGGGAGTAAATTTTTAGCCCTCAGCAGTGGTGATAGTGCTCTCACAGAGATATTAATGTAATTGCACTTGGAGACACCTTACATCAGTAACTGGGAAAATGAAAAGAATCCAGAGAGCTTTAACAGACTGAAGAAAATGAAGATAATAATGCCACTGAATCATAATGAAAATGAATGTTAAAGGACATAAAGATTTGATAGACAAGAAGAAACTGCTTGGCTTCAAAAGCCTGTTTACTGCTCTCTCATTGCACCCTTCAGTGTCCTTCCCTCACATAAAAATGTCTCTCTCTCTCTTGCACTTATTTATAAAGTTTGCTGTGATGATCCAACATGGCAACTTGCTTTATATACTTGTATCTCTGCCATCATTAAATAATTCTGCCTGAATTCCCAGCTTTTACCACTAAATTCCCAATGTGTGCTCCTGGGTCCTGTTTGCTTCCCTCCACTGTAAAAAACTGTATGCCACTTTTTTTTCCCACCTAATGAAACTCCCTTCTTTTTTTTCCCTTCCTCTTCCACCCATATTATCGTCTCAGCATTTTATCTTATATTGGAAAGAACATGTTTCTCATGATAAACCTTTCAAACACTTGTCACAATATTCTTAAAACAGGAAATCATTTCAGTTGTCCCCCAAAGCATCATCTTTAAGGTAAGGTGGAAAGATGGTAAAAAAATTATGTTTCATACATAGCTGTTACTGATCTGTCCTCAATGTTCTGTTGGTGACATCTCTTAGAACTTCTCTTACCAGCTAACTGCTCAGTCATGGACTCTGTACCGAAGAGATTTTATTATTATTATTTTTCACAGCCTTTGTTAAATCCCTTGCTAATCCTTATACTATGATTTCTCTTTAATATGTGTATTTGATTTTGGCTCATTAACCACAGATTATTTCACATTTATAGGTTAAGCCCCTCACCTTGCTCCTTTCTTCCCTTAGAAAAGTGGCTAAATTTTTGAGATTTTATGTGCTGTTTTCCTGTACATTTTTTACTCATATTTATTTGTTCATAATAGTAGTTCTCCACAGCAGGAGCCATGTAGATATTGTTTAAGGTATGGTCACTGGAAATTGAGGCTATATAGGTAGGTGAATAGACCAATGCTGGTGAAAAATGGAAAAATGAGTCAGCTAGATTCAGTGTAGGGTCCGTGTGAGAAATTTTACATAGGGTAGTTTTATGAGTGAATGGATAAACTTGTAGAAACACTCTTTCCTTCATTTGCTGAAACAAATAATTTTATAAAATACTAGGGCTGGATTCACTGGTATTACCAGTGATGTTACTGTTACTGATTTCACCTGTAATGCACTCAGGAAGGCTTGTACTGAATTTTGTCCCCAAAAATATAATTCCTGCTTGTTAGTAGGAATATAGTACCCTATGTTTCCCCTATCCAATAATTACTGTCTTTAAAGAGTATTACGAACTTATATTTTCAAATAAGTCATACCTAAGGAAGTCCAGAACATTTTATTTATAATTTCATTTTCAGGTAACAACAGTGTCCAGAAAGTACCATATAAAGGACACAGGGATAATAAGCATATGTGAGAATTACACATATCTTCTCCAAAATATTATTTCTATAATATTTGATTGTGACCAGAGAATCTTTCTGCTGGTATCAAGGCCCACTTATCTAGAGTTGTTATTACATTATGGCTACTCCATTACTTGCTCATCCAATTTTTTCAGTTCTTAGCAAGGGAAATTATTTATTTTAGAATCTACAAACTGATTTTGTAGCTTCCAATGAACAATCCATTGACAGTTCAGGACAAAATTGTTTTTGAACATTGGAATTTTTAAGAAAGACTGACAAGATATTTTATTATGTGCATAGGTGGCATATGACTCTACTGGAAGTTTTACAGAAATTTCATTCCTGTACCATCACCACCTTTTAAACTGTGGATGATGAGTGGAGATTTCTGGCAAGTTCTGTGTCATTTTTAGGGAACTGTTCAGTTTTAGGAAACTGTTTGGTTCTAGGAAACTGCTCTTTATAAAAAATAGAAATATTAGAGGGAAAGGTGAAAAACACTGTAATAGGGCCCAGGTGCCCTGGCCAGAGGAATACACAGAATCATAGAAAAGACATAGAGCTTGCAAAAAAGCCAAAAACTCTTGAAAAGACCTCTCACAGAAAATTTTATTTTTCCTAACTAAGACTGTAGTATTACAGGACAAGTGCACGTCCAGATTGATTTACCACTATCTCAATTATCAGTGGGAATGTACCAGTTTACTTACCCTGTGTGGGTTTTGTATGCTAGTCTGTTTTCCTGGTAGACTTATGTCTGGTCCTTAAAATGGATCAGTTACAACACAAACGCGCAGTCATGAAAAGCCTCAGAGTCAGTTATGTCTCCTCTGTAGTGTAGGTGCATCCTCCAGGAAAAAGAGATCCTGTATAAAACTATAGCAGCGATTTTTCCTATGCGGAAACACACTATCTCATGGTCCCAATGACAGTCTTAAGCTCAAGTATATATTCACTGAGAAACAGCAATTCTTGTTAAGAGACTTTCTATATATTTTAGAAAATAATATAAATTCAACAAAAAATATAGAAGGGAAATTAACGGACAGCTGGATGAACTATAAACTGCAGCACTGCGTTTCTCCTGAAAATATATTGTAATGAATGACCCCTTTTCTAGGTTGTCAGACACTAATATTCAGGTAACGTTTAATTTTTGATAGGCTCATTGTGGAAACCACAGTCTAGCTCTGATGATCAGGAAGTCTAGTGAGGTTCATTACTGTTGGTATTTGGATACAAAAAAACATTCCTAAATAATTCAGCCAAACAAAGAACCAACTGGATCATAATGTCAAGAGTTCTTCTGTTGACAAAGAAAGTCAATGATGCTGCAGATTTTCTGACACTTAGTGTGTTGATTGACATGATACTCTCATTATTTTCCACCATATATTTTGAATTCTCTGGGAAACATAAAAGAGTATGCAAATATTCTCCTTCATGTTTTACAGGATATAGCGTTTATCCTCCTAATGCTCCAGCCAAAATCAGCACCTGTATGGAGAGCAGCTGGCTAAAGCTGAACCCAGGAAAATTAATGCCAGTTGGAAAAGGGAAGCTCTCAGAACTTGCCTCTTCAGTCCATAGTACCTGCCCCCAAACCCTTAAAATCCTGGTTATAATTTTCCCCCATTATCAAAGATTTGGCTTTTTTACAGGGCTCTTCATATATATAATGCTTCCTGTTCCACTTTTTCTAACATATAAAAAATATATTAAGAATGAAATTGCCCCACTTCCTCAAGGAGTATTTTCTCTCATTGCATGTACATCTCCCATTAACATTAAAAAAACATTATATACTTGGATTGAAAAGAAAATATACCCATTTATTGTTTAACTACCGTCTTAACCATCACTGTCCTGCCATCTAATTTGTCCATTCAGATTAATGATCACTAATGTAACCTTTATCTTATTCTTAGTTTAGTTTTTTTCTACCTTTCTGTATTATCTTTCCTGCTGCATTAAGTCCCATTCAGTTTACTGATTCAATGCTATCTGGTGCAGTAACAATTTTATATTTGCTCTTAAAAACATGGAGCTCCACTGGAGACGAGTCACTTGGTCTTTTCACCTCTACTACAGAACTTAGTCTTTCACACTCAAACTTAATGTTGCTTTACTTTTCATTTTATCTGTAATGACCACCTTTTTACCAAATGGAGGTATTACTGAAAGGATGCATTTTGCCAGTGTATCTAAGACAGCATCTCTAAAGAGTTGAAGAGCAATTTGTAATTTGAACACCCATTAATACAAGTAGCTCTTGTGCAATGCAGTTTCAAATCCCCACACAACACAAGAACAGGACATGTGACACCAGTTTATAGACTATTTTCTTTCCTTCCAGTTTATTTTTCCTTACACACATTTTAGTTTAATAGCCTGCAGGCTGTAAGACCAGGTACAGTCTTTTCAGGGACTTAAGACATCCAAGGGAGTGTCCTTTCGCTCGCCTTAGTGCATGGTCATGTCATTCTGCCTGAAAGCATCTCACCCCACCCCAAAAAGATTTACCCTCTGAAAGAAAGACCTTCATGATTCAATCTAGCAGTGATGGCATTGCTGCCTCCAATAATGGCTGTTCACATCCATCTTGATCTGCTACACAGAAAGCTCAAAAATTATGGAGCAACTGGTGTTAGGTGTCTGTGAGTTTTGAGGCAACAGAAACATACCTCAAAGTCACTTTTCTCCCTCATTTCTCTCCAACTTAAAAAAAGAATTTCTATTGCTTATGTTTGCTCTCATTACCGTAACGAAAATTTAAAACCCCCCAAAATTAACAAGACATCAACAGATGTAAAAATGTTATGTAAAAATGTGTAAATGAAATTATTTTTCTTTATGTGCCGGAAACTCAAATATTTGAAGTGTGTTTTGTACCCTTGCATAGAAAGCATAAGTGAGGAGATAAAGGATCCTGGATAATAAAATTACTAGACTGGACACAACTTATTATGTAACTTTGCATATATCTTAATTTTGAACTAAGAAAATTAATGGCATAATAGCTATCTTCTTTAAAAAGACACATAATTAAGTGTTAGTGTAACTACAAAACCAGGATTCAGAACAGCTGAAGAATCAAAATGGGTAGTGGGACTTGTCCCAGGATCAATTTTCTTTTTTTCTGCAGATTTACTAGAGAAATTGGCCTATATTGATAAAAGTTGTAATGTGGCACAACAGGGAAGTGTCTGTAATGTGAAACTCCTGATGCTGGGGACCCAAGCTGCACAGGATGTATGTTTTGAGGGATCTAGTTAAGACTAGCTCAGTCTGGACTAACTCCATTTGTACTGGACTAATTGGACTAAGAGTATTTGTGAATTGAATGCTGTTAGTGATGGGAATGGCTTAGATATTCCGAAGCCTGTTTACCATTTCATTTCCAGGGAGTAGGAATCCAGTCTGTGTCTCCAAGACCACTTCACAAAGAAAATCCAAGTGCAGAAAGTAGGGATAGTGAACAGACACACTTAAAAAACACACTCCTGAATGCAAAATAAAACGTTAATCTAGACATAAGACTGTCCAGAGATGTTGTTAAATATCCATCCTTAGCAGTAATCAAAACTTGATTGGACAAGTCCCTGAGCAACCTGATCTAAGTTGGCTCTCATTCGAGAAAGGGCTTGGACCAGCTGACCTCCAGAGATCTTGCTGAATCTAAATTATTCTATGATTTTGTGTGCCCCTCATAGTTGGAAGATATTGCTATCACCTCATTAGCCGCTTTTATACATTCAGTGGTGCAAGTACCCATATATAAACTTCGTTATGACTTGAAAATTTCTTGAAAATTATTTTCATTCTTTCACACTTCCTTTCTTTCTTTCTCAATTTTATAGCTATACACATTTTGATTTATGAAACCATTCCAAATGTACTGGTGAGAATTTCCCTTCTGCCCTCATTTCTGTATTGCTACAGAAACATTTTAATAAAAAAGCACTGAGTAGTAATTAAAAGGAAAACATTCTCCATACAGACCTCACTGACAATATGTGGAAAGGACGTTTAGCTTCACTTCATTTAAGAGGAATGATAAATGCTTTTTCAACTAATAAGACTAATTAATTTAAATAATCAACTGGAGATATTTATCTTAACACAACAATAAAATCTTGGGGAGCAAAGAAAGGTTGAAGATGGAACCCAAACCAGAGACAATAGCATTGCATACTCTTCCCCTTTACATCCATTCTTAGAAATAACAATTTCTGATGAACTGTGTCTTGATGATGTCCTATGGCCACTAAACGTAGAGTTGCCATTGAAGTGTGGTACAGTGCTGTATCCTGTGAAATGGACACTCAAAATGTGGTACTACACATGAGCAAATAGGGTGGTTAAAAGCTTCTCTACTTTGCGCAGTCCCAAAAAAATCAAATTGCGTAGTTTCTGGCTATGAAGGAAATGACTCAATATATGTTTGTATAAACTTGAAGGTTAAGTGTTGTGATATCTAAGGGGTAAGAGAGTGTATTTTCATTCTATATGCTTTGTTATTCCTCAGAGAGAAAAAAGAAATTGCTAAATCACGGTATCATAGTGGAGGGCTAGGTGGAACACAGAAGGCTGTTGGATAGTTTTTTCCAGGGACTAGATTGCCATTACTTAGGGTATTGTTTGCCATCAGAAAACGGACAGCCAACCATGCAAACCAGCAAGCTACTCTCACTTTCTCCTCTTTGGTCGTCAGGGAGGCAGGTGGGGTTTTTGTTTGTTTGTTTTTGGTTTTTTTTCTTTTAAGGAAAAACCATTGATTTTTTAAATTATTTTTTTTTTACTCCAGACAGATACATATCACAGCTACTGGTAAACTGCCCATGATTCCCTGTATTATATTCCTCAGGGAGCCCTCTGTAAGGAAAAACCAATGATTTTTACTTTTTAGGTGTAGATTTGTGCTTACATGATCTCTTTTATCATCTTAGCCCATACAGAATCAATAACAGAAAAAAGAAAAAAAAAAGGCAAAAAAAGAGCATAAAAACACCTAGCGTCATATAAAGCTGGGAAGAACAGATTCTTCTCTTAGGCATCCATTAGGAATTTCACTTGGCAACATTCTCTGTATTTCACTTCCACACTGCTGAGAGAAATGTATAAGCAGTAAAGCTTACAAAAAACCATGCTGTAAATCTCATTCTGATTCACTTTTTTCAGTTCATTTTGATCCAGAAAGTATTGCCCTTTTTCCTGTACCACACTTCCTTCAGTCTGTGCGCCATTCTAAAAGCATCAGGTGGTCATTTTAATTAAAGCAGATCCACTGCAGAAGGGGATCACAAGCAGGATGCAGGAATTGACATGGATGTCCAAGTCAAATAGTGACTCCACAATTTTACTTGGGGTCCTACAGGTGCTTGGTGGAAGAGACAGTGTTGGGCTGAAAATGCTGAACATCTAAGAAAATGAATAATCTCCAATTAAGGAACAAGAAGAAATGGAAGGGATGAGTTTAAGCCTAGAAAATGGATCAAGGATTTGTGGGATGGGATGGCAGAAGTACCAACAATTGGACAAAACCTCACTAACTCTACTGTTCAGGGAATGGGTCTTCCCTTCATGCGGAGGTTTCCCCAACAGTGTAATGAAATGAACTTCATTCTTAAGAAATATTAACTGTCATTAGGAAATATCTTAGAAATGTCTTTTCTCAATGCTACCAGGGATAAATGGAAGACAGAAACTGAAGGGTGCATGAAGAGGACAGATTCAACACGTTTTGAAATTCGCCGCAGGAAGGAAAACAAAAGAAAAAATCTACTAGCATTATTCTGTTGCTCTTTCATCTTTTCCTCCGTGTTCTATTATTTGATTAATGACAAATTGTGTAGATGACAAATAATTTCTCCTACTTAACTGCCAACATTTTTATTTTAATTTTAAATATTAATAAATGAATTTAATGCTTATGTATGTGGGAGACTAATAACATTAGCTAGAGCCAGACAAAGCTTAGGCAGGCATTGTGCAAGATTTTCCACATTGCTCTGCCAGAGCAACTAAATCTTTAACACTCCTACTAATATGCCAAGCACAGGCTTCTTTTGCTTTGCAGATATGAGAAAAGCTGCACTGGTCTTACAAAATGTGTAGATTAAAATAGCAGGAATTCACTGATGTGCTAATATCATGCTTGAGGCCAGGCAAGCAGGGGTTGATGGATGTTTGAGGTTGGTTCTCCTTGTATTACTGGTCTCTTATACATGTGGAGACGGTGTCCAGTCTCCACGTACGTAAGCAAGGTGAATGGAGCTGGGAAAAAATATGTGAACGTCTTTCTGCTTCCCAAAAGTTTGGGCAGCTCCAGCGTCTTGCTCCTCAATGAATGTGCATGCATTCCTCCAGGGCAGCTGCCTTCTCAGACCTTCCTCAAAGACAAGCTGGTGACAGGGACAAATCAGGGCTTTAGCCGTCCTCCAGTAAGGCCAGAATTCCTTAACCTCTAAAGACCTGTAATTTCTACAACATGTAAAAGTTAATTTCAGCAGGGCTGTTGCACGTGGCTGGTAGCCCTGCCTGTTTCTACGCGGAATGCTGCTTACAAAGGCTGATTCAGGTGTGAACAAGTATTGCAATGAGTTTCGCTTACAGAGGACTATTAAGCTTGGCCAGTCTCTTCTTCGTAGCTACATAGAACTACCAGAAGGCCTCCCTACACGTGCTACAGAAACCAATTCGTAAAAATCCTGCCCAATGCTGGGAACCTCTAATGGGTGAGAAAGCAGCAGGAATCCGAGACCAGTATTACCCCATTAGCAATATTTAATCTTTTCAGTAGGATTGATTAGAGCCTTGAATCAACTACAAAGACGTATTAAGGGTAGGAAAATCAGATGGCTGGTAATATGAGGGGAAAAGGATGAAAGAGGAGAGAGTGTGAGAAAGAAAGTCATATTGAAACTAGAATAACTTCGCATTCAGTGAGGCTCTATCTGCCTCAAACTTGGCGCCTATTTATGTATTTCCCTGTATTTCTGGAATTTATTAATGATTGAGAAAGAAACCAAGGAAATATAGTATACAGTATTGTACAGACTACATAGCCAAGTCAATCTCACCATTGTACAACTAAAATAAAGGCAACAAGCCCAGAGCAGTGGCCAAATCAAAGACTGAACACCTGGCTCTCATTTATTATGAGTTTATAACTGAAAACAAAGTCTTGACTTTTACAGCTGAAAATTTTGTGACTCATCCCTGCAGCTCATAAAAACACTTCCCCATCCTGACCAACCCAACAGCAACAGAACTAAGAAGAACAAAAGCAACTAAGTTCAATATAATGAACCTCTTGCTCTTAGTTGTCTCCCCCTCCTGGCTTCTCAACTCAATGCCAACGTTTTCAACAAAAATAAACATAAAATAGAAAATATGACAGCAACAAAACTGTTGAGCTGCTTCCATCCACCCGCACACATGTAGTGATAAAACCAAAATATGACAGAAATATTTACTCTTGGCAGGGCAATGTAGCTTTCTCATCCTGAGGTATCACAGTCCCACAAAGAATTTTTCCTGTTAGTAATACTCTCCCCCTGTCCCTCTGAGATTCTTAAATAAATCATCGTACTGAGATGCAGCCATTTCTGTCTTTGGTAGAGATTTTCCCAAGGTGAATATTGAAAGCTTTCTTGGGGAGAAGTGAGGAGCTCCAGGGTGGATCAGAGCCTGGAATTCTAGCTCTGCAGAAAAGTCTGAAGCTCTAAAGCAGAGTCAAACTTCAGCACTGAAAAAAAATCCCAGGGAATGAGAATTTTGAGATCTTATCTGAAAATGTAAGACTGGGGGGAACGAATGAAAAAAATCCCAAAACAAACAAACATGCAAAAAAATGCCCAGACCAAACTCAACCCTATCAATGTGGTATCTCAACATAAACCAGTGGAGCATCGCAGGTTGCCCGGAGACCTGATAACCTGCTCCCAGGCTCTCTGCCATACAACTGGGTGCTTGGCAGTACCGGCAGCCAGGGTCCCTGCAAACCTCTCGCATCTGCAGTGGGGAGCCTGGAAGTGCTGGGAGCCCTGAAGGGAGCTGGGTCTCCCAGGGCTGCCAGGCAAGCTGTTCAGGAGGTGGGTGAGCTGGCAGCAATTCTGCCGGGTTTCTGTCAGAAAATAGAAGAAATTCTGCGTGTTTCCAAAGAACATTTAGATTTCATCAAAACAACATTTTCCAGCACAATAATTTTTTCACCATGGAATTCCTGCCTCTCCAATTGTTAGTGTCATTATGCTTGCCTTTTTGCACTTTTTCCCCCCCTGTAGATGACCAGCCTTGCCTTTTATTTGCCGTCTCCAGCCTCTCACCGCTTTGAGGCACAGTCTGCACAGAGACAGTGAAGAAACACCCACTCGTGTGCCATGCCGAAGGACGGACGCTTCCTCCTCCTCGCCTTGCAAGTCACCACCCTCAAGCACCCTATTTAAACCCTGAATTAGCACAAGCATGCCAGCATCCAACAAAAGGCCAACAGAGTAAAAAAGTGAGCTAATGTGTCTAGCTATTCCTAAATCAATTTTAAAATTAATTTTGCTCAACACATATGTTACTGCTTCAGCAACTGTGTTCTCTGCCATAGGGTTGACCACTGCCACGCTAGTCATTCTCAGTTTTAGCAAAAGATACAAAAGAAAAAAAAAAAAACCACAGAGAAAACTATTAATGTGGCATTTGCTGGGAAGAGAAAAATATTGTTGCAGAGTAGCTGCAATTGTAGTAACATAAAGTAATACATTCCTTGAAATAAAAAAGATCATTCATATAAAGAAGTGATAGCTCCCTATTACTCTCATATTGACTTACATAAAGACATCCTTTATCTGTGGCATTCCCTGCTACAGGATATTATTGTGGCAAATACTGATTTGTAAAGGATTATTTCTATGAAGAGTATCATTAGAATAAAATTACAAGGGATACCAATATTCATGTTTATGACAAACTGATTACCTGCTGAAGAAGAGAATACATTTCAAATTTCAGTAGAAAAAAAAGAAAAAGACAGGTTGGGATAGAGGAAATTCTGATTTCTGTAACTCTTGTTCTGACACTGACTCCTTCAACAGCCTTGGGCAAGACACTTGAATTATCTCTGTCACAGAAACAATGATTAATTATCTCTTTTGGCTCTTCAAATGATTGATTTTGTTAATTTTTTTAAAGTGTTTTGATAATAAAAACCAAACCCATAAAAATCCACTGTGTTATAACAATATTAAATGTTCTATTTCCTTCCAAAGCATCAGGTGCTGACCATCATTATGACACAGAAATTACATATTTTTTAGAAAAGTCACAGAATGTTAGTTTATAAGGCAATTTTCAGGTTTCCTGTTTCCCCAGCATTTGTAAACAGATAACTTTTTGCTGTATAGACATACAATAGATATTTAGGTCTAAAAATTATTGCTGTGGCAGAATCTGATACAGACATGGTTATGCCACAAAGGTGTTGCTTCAGCAGACACAAATTATCTTGTTTGGAAGTACATACAAACTTTATAGCAAAGGCATGTTTTTGCCCAATAAAATGTTGGTACCATCTCCAAACATTATCATCGTGCGAACTTAATTTTCTGTCTCCATTTCCTACTTAACAATGGAATTCCTTCCAAAACTGCCACCTTCTGAAGGTGTCTGAGCAACAAGCACAAGAAGAAACCAAAACCACAGGAATTCAGGTACAAGGTGGGCCAGAACCTGCTTTTATTCAGGGCCCCCACACTAATCTGTTCACAGTTTTTCCTCAGTGTTTTATTACTTTTCTGGACTGTTTCATCATGGCACAAATGTTGAGTTTATCTCTCACGCAAGATTATCTTGTTATAGACAATCTGGTTATTGAATGTCCTCGACGAAGAACAATTTTGTTAATAGCTTGCCTGCTCAAAGACGTGTCACTTCAAATCCATCTTGTATCTGGATCTCAGCTACATATAAATGCTCTCATCTGCAGCTACCCTTCCTTAGACTGATGATGGTTGTTCTGCTTTGGAGTCAAATGTCTCACAAAAGACTTACTCAGCTGGTGCAATTTATTTCACATAAAAACAGTTATACAGAAGTTTTATCTAAATGACCATCATCTTTCTTTCTATAAACCTTATAGTTGCCATTTTTGCAGTTTTCCTTGAACACTGTAATCTGTTAAATCTTGACTGAAGTGAAAACATAGGTCAAAAACATTTCCTACAGATCCACATATGCAGGGAAAACGATGTGAATATATCTCCTCTGAGGCATCATCTGACTTGGGGAGGCTTGTGCACATAGTTCAAGGTCTGTGAAAACTCCCGGTGAACACTATTCTTTCTGTATTCCCAGACATAAAGGGAAAAAGTAATGCATCCTTTGCCCCTGCAGCCCCGTACACCTGAAGGCAGTGCTGGGTGTTGGGGAGCTGCTGACATCTGCACACCTACGCACGTACAATCCTGCTATGATCCTGGTATTGTTCACCAGCATTTTTAGTGGGACTAAAACCGTACATCACCAGCAGGACCGTAAGCATCTGAGTTGGGCACTGGCCCAAGGAGTCTTTGCCAAGAACTTTTCTTTCATCACTTCCATTTGGAGATTATCTCTTACAAAGATACAATGGATGATGATCCTGTTATTTATCAGAAGTTATTTAAGATGCAGATTATATTTTGACCTAATAACAAAAGGCACACATCTTATTTCCATGTTACTGGGTCTGGAGATATTTTCAACAAAAACCCCAAATGTTTTATTTGTAACTGATGTGGTTATGAATCCTACATTTTAAATCAAGGGTTTATAACATTTTGGGAAGCTCATGTTTAACTTCAGCAATTCTTGTGAACAGTTCACCTCCTGTCTTATATGGCGCAACATGAGCGGGGAGAAGAGGCAGGAGATGTGATCTGAAGACAAGACATTTTTACATTTGAGAATGTGACTTACAGTCATTGGCACAACATCAAGAGGAGGTCCTGGCACACAGCAGAGGTAACAAAATACATCCTCTGAAGAAAAAGAGTATCAGATGCTGCACAATGCACGAACCTCTGCAGAGAGACAGATGGAGGGTAAATGCAATAGCCAAGTAGAGGAAATAACAAGAAAAAGTTATAATAAAGAGTCGCAAGCAACTAACACTGCTGTATGGTCTGCTGAGGCCAAGCTTAGCTCACTAGGAATATAGTCACATTGGTACAGGAAACCCCATTTAAGAAGAGGATAAATGCCTGTTACAAAAATATTGAATATTATTCTGGATAAAAGAGAGGTTGCCAGCAAATAAGCTGTTGGCTTTTCAAGAGTCAATGTCAATAAATTCAGATATATAGAGAAAAAGACCTTTTTCATGTTATATATCTGTGAACTTGAATGGAGGGATGTTAAGTGCTTTAGATGTTCTGTTAATTTTATATATGCCTGTAAGTTCTCATAAGAATACAGCTTTAAGCCAATAGGTATAAATATATCCTAGGTATAAATACATCCTAGGTATAAATACTTCCCCTTCTAATGGGATTACTGCTACATTTTATTCCAGCCTGAATTCTGAAAGAGATGTATTCTTACAAAGCAATGGTGAAGTTATATGTGAATAGCTGGACTGTGGTACATAAACCTTTTCTGAGTCAGTCTCTATTGCACTTCGGGTGCAATTCACAAATGCAGCACCTTACCTTTCAAAATGGTTTTCAGTAATGGTTAACTAACTTGTGCTACTTGGCCATTCGATACTGCTGCCATGAAGTCATCAATGATGACGCCATCAATAGATCATACCACAGCCACTGAATAAGTGATGCACTGGTACGAAATCAAACACTAATGTTCAGTGTGTTATTGATACAGGCCTCCAGACACACTGTCCTCATGTTAAAAGTCTTTCATGTCTCCATGAAATGGAAGTATAAAAGAGTTGCTCCCACTCTAGCTGCTGTGGTGCCACCTAATACTATAATTAGAATAAAAAATAAGTGAGATAAGAGCATTTTAGAATACAGTTTGATAAAAAATTTAAACAAGCATAAACTGAGACCACCATCAAAAGAAGCCTCTTTGCCTTTGACCCTGTTTCTGGCTGATCCACCACCCTTTCATAACCTATTCATTTTGGCTGGTGCATGGGCTTTTGTGACCACTTGCTGAACTAGGTCAGTCAATTATTCTGAGTGAAAAAAAAGCGAAAAAAAGAATATTCCCCCCAGCTATTATTATTAATATTATTATTATTATTATTATAGTTGTGGTTGTGGTTGTTTGTTGTTGCTGTTGTTGTTATTAAACGGTATGCTATTATTATATAATAACAATAAAAAGTAACAACAACATCCATGACCACTAGGTTAATTCATGTAATTCCTCAATCCAGTTCACTATAAGACTGCAAAGTATCTGTTAAAGAACCTACACAGTATGGAGGTGGAAATGAGAAGCAATGAGAAGACAGGACTGCATTTTTTGGCTGCTGTGACAATTTACACTGGTTCAAAAGGTTCCTCTAACTGTTGCCTTACTCTGCATCCCATAAATGCATGACTGTTTTCTTAGAAGTGAATTCTGACCACAGAGTTCACTAATGAATTTCAGAAGAAACAGAAGGGCCACCTCTGTTTGCATGTCTGGCTAATAGGATTTTGATTTCAATATTCAGTAATTATCAAGTAACTATTTTCTCATTGTGGGAACTGTAACTAAGGGATTTATTGACATATCCCATTTTTCATTTGATGAGAAAATACAGAAGAAGAATATATGCAAGTGTTCATGGAAGTATGAGTGTTAAGATGAAACAGAGATATCATTCATGATTACTTAGCATGGCTTAGCCAAATACATTTAACGAACAAATATAATTTAATATTGCCACTATGGTGCACTGGAATGCCAAGTTCTGTTTTTTCTGAGAGCCTATTATTTATTTTTTGAGGGTTTTAAATGAGTAAACAAACCACTGAAATTTACTGGCTATCAATGATATCTGCTAATAAAAATCTTTGTGATATAGTCTTTGTTTTTGATTAGATCAAGTTTTTTTTACAATATTCTCCTATTCCTGTCTTGTACTTCAATTTCTAATTTTGATCTGAACTAGAAGCAGTAGATAGAAAGCCTTGTATATCTGGAAATATAAAAAAGTAGGCAAAATAATGGAACCAAGAATTTCCAATTAGTTCCCTTTTCTTAAATTCTAGGTAGATGTTAATCCAATCTGAAATCTCTCCAGGTCAGTGTGCTCACTAGCTGCTATTATAAAAAATGATTTTGTAAATGACATCTTACTAAAAAAGGCCTGTGACCTCAGCAGCCTTATGATTATAAAATACTTTTCAGCATTTTTTATTGGAGAACCAAGAGAGAGCATGTTAACAGTCTCTTGTGCCATAATCAACGGACCAATTAACCAAATCTGGAACTTTTAATATGAGTACATGGCCACCAGCTATGTAACTTGACTTTCAGATTCCATCCACAAAGCTGGCAGCTAGAAAAACTTTTGTTTTAGTTTTATTTACAAAGTACCTACTTGAGAAAGAACTCGCTGAGACACAACAAACATGAAATGTCAGGATATCTTTACAGTCACTTTTCTGAATATATTTTGTGTTCTACAAAAGAATTGTTTTTGCCATATTACATCCACATCATATTAATCAGCTGAACCAGCTCTATTATGCCTTCCCTTCTGTATTTCAAACACCTTAGCAATACAGAACAGATTTATGAATCTTGAAAGCAATAAAGTAAAAAAGGGGGAAAAAACCAAGCAACCTGTGTTTACAGTGCCTAAAATGGAAAGGCTTGAGTGTACTCATATACAAACAAAATTAGAAGTTGCTCTTCTGAAAAAGAAATGCTTGAAAAACACCATGGTTTAAGGCTTTACAGAACATATCATTGTACTCAGTGTAGGAGGTGAAGACAAGAGGCAATTTATTCTGCAGCTGGTTTAGAAATAAACACAGCAACGGAAGATAAGGAGTGAAAGAGGGATAAATCCTCCTGTAGCAAACTTGATGGACAGACAGGCTGCCATTAACAATGCTGTTGCCTTTGTAAGTACAGAGTGATGTGGAGATACCCTGGCATTTATACTGTAGACATGGTCCTTAAAGATTTTACACCTCCAATTCCTTAGAATTATCAGCTATCTCCAGCCTGTCACTCATCCTGGCAATCTTAGATTTCTAGCTTGCCGGCCAGGCAGATTATTGACAAAGCAATCCAGGGTGATATAATACACCCTGACAAACAACAGTGAGGGGGATTGTGTTTACCACTTTCACTGCACCAATTCGGCTAAATTAATTCTTAACACCGAAAGTAAACTTTCTCTTGATAAGCGTTCACTCCCCTCACGCTATTGTTTTGCGGCTCCGAGTAGAGTGGCAATGCATTTTGATGCACCTAATTTAACCTGGTTGCCCCTAATAGAAGTGCGAAGACTGTGTCTTGTGCAACAGCAAGCTAGCCAACAGCTACAGCTACAAAAATGCCAGCATATGATAAAGTCAAAGCTCTAGCTTAAACAGCAAAAAAAGGCTTGCTTCAAATTTAGGCTTGTTTCTCTGTCCTTACCTTACCTACCTCTACAGGGACCGTAGCGCACACAGGATGAACTTCAAGATCACATGCTGTTGAGAAATGTAAGCACTGGTGAAAATGTAGAAAATAAAATTGTCTCCAAGATGACTTTTTTTTCCTCCCCCCCACCATGCTTTTGCCCAAAGGCATTTTTTAGCTTTGATGTATACAGTATGTGGATTAAAAAAAAAGGTTTTAAAAAGCTGACAGACCCTTTGCAATAGGGATGACTATATGCTGCTAAACTTCTGAACTGATTACTTAGACTAGTTTCACAAAAAAGATTATTTTATGCATTCAGGAGGAAAAAAACACTGATTTAGCTCCCAGTCCTTCAGCTGCAATGCAAGCAGAGTGATGTCATAAATGTGGGAGAAAACATCACATTTGCTTACTTGCAGTTATTGATGAATCTCTTCTGTGTCAATTTTATCAGACACAGCAACACTAACCCAGGAATAGCTTATGTGCCAGGAGTTCAGTCATTTGCATGAGCTGAAGCTAATTGTAAAACAGAAGTAAAAATCCAAATCCCAACAGTCTTCAGAGCAGAAAGGTGTTACACAGTGGATTGTTTGTTCTGAAAACTGGAAAAATACCCCTAATTTTATCTAGAGGCAAAGGTCCTTTGATCTTGGGAATGTTCTGACCAAACTTTGATCCAAGTTCATCTTTACCTCCAAATCTGGAAATTCAGGACAACCAGCTTAATCACACACCTTCTCAGATGTTTTAACCCTGTTAAGTGGGAATTGTGCAAAAAAAAGAGAATTTCTGACAACAAAGGGTACACTCGATTTGTGTCCTATGGAAAAATGCTTTAATACCTTTTCAGCAATCAAAACTAAGAGGATATATTTGTTAAACACTACAGCAACTGTGCACATGGGACCTAAGAAATTTCTTCTTCAGTCTCCAGCTGTTTAGTAGATGGACCTTGATGACAAAGACTGAGATTTCTGACTCTTTTCTTTACCACAGCACTGTTAGATAGCTTAGGTCCTTTCACACTTACTCAAAACTTCAGCATGAAGTCCCTCTTCTCAGGAAATAACAAGTCTTTTCCATAAAACAGCAGCAAAATTACTCAAATTTATTACTTTTTGATAAGAAGCATGGAGGAAAAGCAATGATTTTCTTCAGATTTCTCATAATTAAGACTTTCCTGTCTAATGTAAGAAGGAAAGGAAATATTATGCCATCTGAAGAACAACTTCTCAGTTCTGACTGACAGCAAAAATTCTGATCCCACATGATCAAAGATCAAGATACAGATCTTCCCACATGCAGTATGGTTATGGTTTGGTTTATGACTTTTCCTCCCTCAATGTTCAAGGAGCCCTTGGTTATTTAATTAAACAAACCTATTTTTTTCTTTTTCAAATACTTAAGTACTTGGATCATTTTCAGCCCAAAGTGACCTTCTTTATTTCCTATATCTGAAATCTAAAAATTCATGGGTACTGTTGATATCTTGTTGAGTGCCTTCCAGACCTATATGTCTTTATCTGACAGTCTCATTTGTCAGGTTGAAACTTTTCCTCTCCACCTCCCTCTGAAATGTCTTTCCACATTCTCCTTGGTTTTAAATATTAATTTATTGGTTTGCTGTAGCTTGGCACTGGATATTATTATCACTAACAATCTTTGTTAATAACCTTTTAATATGACTACAATTTTAAAATTTTTAAAATGCGCTAAGAACTGGGAAGCGAAAGGCACTATAAGTCATTGACACTTGGATTTCTAAGACAATTGAACTGATTTTCGCTTGATATTCAAGTAACTTTTTTATTAGGGATAATGATATTTTTAACTGAGCTACTTGCACCAGTACAAACCTTAGCTAGGTGCAGTATAAGACATTGGAAGGTATCACGTTACTTATAACTTCTGAAATATAAGAACAAGCTGTTCCACTCTTGGCCTATGTATTTTGGGAGAAGTGGGGTGGAGTTACATAAAGATCTTACCTGTGGAGTCTCACAAATTAGCCAGGCGGTTTTGAAACCTCTCTCTAGTCCTATTAGTCACACTTGGTAAAACCAATTAAATGGTCAGAAAAAATAAAATTCATGAACGTGTTACAGTGTGCCATGATTGCTGAAGAATTACTGTTTGATGACTCCTTTCTAATCTGACTTAAATGTTAATCAGAGCAGTCCGGCACATTTAAAGCAAGCAAAATTGCACAGCTTTGAAAGGTAATTTTAATATATAGGCATAGATGAAGACATGCACCGTTTGGAAATGGATTGTTTCAACATTTTGTTTATGTTCTGTGAAGTGAAGGTAAGGGAGCATTAATGCAGTATCACAGCAGTGGGAACAGAAAGTATTAATCTGCGCTACACTAAAGCATGAATTTTTAAACAATGCTTAACTCGATGACATCACCATTATGTAAAGTTGGAACAGGTTTAAGTCATTAAAAAGTCTGCCACCTCAAGACCAGCATCTACAATGGGTTTTGATCTCTGAAGAGGCTGCAGGTACAAAGGGCAAATAATCTGAGATGATGAAAAATCCTGCAAATTACAACAAAGGAAATATAGCCTTGACTGTACTGTGGATGCTGACAGAAAGCAAAACTGCCTGAATTATAACAAAGATAATTTGTTAATTTTAATTATTTATAAGGAGATGACGGCTGAGTTCCCAAAAATCTTTCTATTAAGAATTCTCAGTATAAATCTCTCTGATATACTGTAATGCTACTTCATCTCCGCTGCCAACTGCGCTGGAACGCATAAAGCCCCTCATTAGTTCACGCCTCCGCTTACAAGGATTGCTTTAACAAAGGGATCCAGTGTGTGCTAATGACTCTTAGAATTAAGATTTGACTGTGGCAAAACAATAAATACCTCCGTCTTATTAAAATGATTTGGTAACAGCAGTGCAGAGCTGCTTTGTGTTCGCTCTTCTCCACACGCATTTTAGTTCAGGCAGAAAACCGGGGTTGCACTCCAGAGAAACACATAATGAGGTCAGATGGAAAATCTTGTCTTGTTTCAGATATGAATTCAATCCATCCTTTCCTGCACGTGAGACAATATACACAGAAGGAAATGCTGCTGACATGTTTTAACTTCACTGACACTGAAAATGTTTTCTCCTCAGCTGGTGCTTTTAATCTTCATCTGAAATATTATTTATAGGATTACTAGAGATGGCCGTAAAATCAGCTTTTGTTTACCCATCTAGTCTCTAACTTTCATCTGATGCTCACTTAGCACCACTGCTCAAAATTTTTTTGATAATTTTGTCAGCTAATTCACATCCAGCAAAGTGCAGAAAAAAATGTGCTAGATGTAAGGTTGTCACCTTTTCTATTACTGCGCTGAACTCCTGGGGGGTCTGCAGATTTTACAGGCAAAAGGGCGGGGGAAGGGTTTGAAAAGTCTGGAAAAGAATACTGGTCTTGTAGTTAAAAACCAGGAGAACTGGAGTTCACCTGTCACAAGCAGGTACTTTGGTTCAAAACTATTCCCTAGAGCCATGCTTTGCTATTGAGCATAAGTCAGAACAATGTGTCAAGACTTGGAGCACAGCTCTTCAATGTCTAACACAACTATTAGAGAAAGAGCTAAAAAAAATTCGGTTGTCAGCATAATTTGATTTTAAAATGATTTTAAAGGAATGTTTAATTCCTAATTAGCCTATTCAGTGCATTATAATGTACATTTATACCCAGCAGCAAAGGAACCCAGGGTAACCTTTTTATGTAGCGTACCTTGTATGCTATGGAACTGCCCATGGAAAACAACAAGGATAGCTAAATTAGCTATGGCCTTTAACATGCACAGGTCACATTAGAGAAAGTGTTATATATAAAAAAAAAAAATTTACAAAAATTGAGCTGCACTCGACCAAAAGGGACCATTCTTCTAACTCTAAGCCCTACTAAAATGTGTTTTACCTCTGCCTGCAAGAAGACAGATCAAGGCTTACTGTTAAATTTACACGCCTCATTTTTGGCTCTTTTATGGCCTCTGTTTTAGTTACGTCTAGGTGACTCATTGTGTTGAATACATATGCTTTGTTTTGCATATGGTTGGTTACAGTACAAGGAATTATTCTACATACCAATGTCGTACAGAACATTTTGCAGAAGGGATGGGGTTCCGGTCCATGGTCGACCCTGGCACCCGAATAACGGTGCCTTTCTTCTCTCTCCATTAGGACAACACTGTCCACATTTCTTAAGACAAAATGCCGCAGTGTTAAGTAGTAGAAAAAAGAAGGCGAGTACTGTAAGGTGCAGCATGAATGTCAATTACCACATCATCGTTAATATTTGTGAACGGTGTATATATCTCTGTTACAGAAAGCTGTAAGAGTAAAGGGAAATATACCTTCAGTCCTATCATCTCAGATTGGGGAAATGCTTTTCAGGTCAAGGGCTGAATGTCACTGCCCATGATTTTCACAGCGGTGCTACCCTGACTCTGTGGATCTACCAATTACAGGTATTTTCAGGACCTCTCTGAACTTACCCAACTAGACTCTTTGCAAGGAGACTTAACTGTGAGCCAGAGCCTGAACTGGTCTAAATTGAGACAGTGGCACTGAACTTAAGTAAAAGTGAGTACAAATGAAATGCTTTAGAAGTGCTGGTTCTGACGATTCCAGATACTGTCAAATTCTACAGGGCATTAACATTCACATCCTAGTTTTCACCTTCTTTATTTCTAACTGGGTATGAAAAAATATGATATAAGCAGGAATTCACACTGCTCTGGAACTTTTCATATGGATCAATTAATTTTTAAGTTAAATTATAAAAAAAAAAAAAATCCCAGATCTCATCTAAAAGGTATTGCTATAATAGAAAATACTATGCTGACAACATTTGTGCATAAAACAAAAATGAACCACGCTAATTTTCAGACCCTATAGCATTTATCTTGTGAGAGAATAATTCTTGGAAGAAGACAAGTT